>NC_134271.1:78205441-79405441 GCF_031893055.1 Leptodactylus fuscus | reverse complement strand
TAAATGAAATTATTATTTTCATTCATTGATAATCTCGTACAAAAGTGCAATTTGAATGAGAATATATACATTGGCATATATCCAATAAAGCTTTCTCATAAAACAGATACGCCATGTTGGTATGTATACATTCTCAGTATGAACTTTTAACTATTATTTGTTTGATCATATTTCCTAAATTATTATCATTCACTCTTAATGTCATGTATATGACTAATATCCTTTCATATTTTGTATTTAAATTGATTTTCCCTGTGCAGCTGTATTATATCAACTTGCACAGATCTCCTCAGTTTAGTCACAGTGGGGAGGAGATCCTGGAGAGATCAGAGCTGTGTTGCTATACTATGCCTCATAAAAGTGAAAAACAACACAAATTCCCCATTGTGACCTCATTTAACCCCCTGATCACCTAGTTGCTCTTTGACATTTGGGAGGTGTTACTGTTGATTATTTGGTTTAAAAAATATGATATCTATCTATCTGTCTATGTCTGTCTATCTATCTATCTATCTATCTATCTATCTATCTATCTATCTATCTATCTATCTATCTATCTATCTACCCCACAGCCCAAAACAGTTATTTAATAATTTCTTTGTCACTTTAAAAACAAAATTAAAGAGAGCTTCAAACAACACCCCCAACAACCACTCGACCGAACTGTTCAGTGCTATTCATCCTTAATCCTGCTTTTCTACTGACACCAATGAAAAGCTCTCCATCCTAATTTCTAAATCCCACCTCACCGCCTGTGTGTACGACCCAATCCAATCGCATCTCATCCACACCATCAATGAAGTCTTTAATCCTGCTTTAACCCACCTATCAACCTATCTCTAGCCAGAACCTTCTCTTCTGCCTTTAAATACGTACTGTCACACCCACCCATAAGAAACCATCCCTAAACCTGTCCTCTCCAACCATCGCTCTATCTCACTGCTCCTGAATGCCTCAAAACTCCTTAAACAACACGTTCACTTTGAATTATTCTCCTATCGCTCATCCAACTTACTCTGTGACAGACTACAATCAGGCTTCTGACCTCATCCCTCCCCAGAACCTGCCATAACCAAAGTCACAAACGACCTACTAACTGCAAAAGCCAAACTGCACTGCTCTGCTCTCCTCCTCTTTGACCTTTTTTCCGCCTTCGACATAGTTGACCAAATCAAATCAAAAAAGCTGTATTGGCACGTCCGAATAGATATTTGGCATTGCTAAAGCTAGTAAAGTGGGGGGGGGAGTTGG
Source organism: Leptodactylus fuscus (assembly GCF_031893055.1). NCBI lineage: Eukaryota > Metazoa > Chordata > Amphibia > Anura > Leptodactylidae > Leptodactylus > Leptodactylus fuscus. The sequence continues at coordinate 79,404,190 of NC_134271.1, read as the reverse complement.
ACTCGGGTGGGTGGGTGGTGGGTATGGTGGGGGTGGGGTGGGTGGTTTGGGGTATAACAGTCCGTGGAGTCTCATCTTCCTCTTAGTTGGTGACCGCTATATGGGGAGGTGGGGGTGGGGCGGGTGTATTGGGATAAATATAACAGTCCGTGGAGTCTCATCTTCCTCTTATTTGGTGACAGCTGGACACATATTGGGCAGCGATCTCCACAGTGGCCTTTTCTTCTCCCAGTAGGATGTAGAGTTTCCTCTTCTCGTCTGCAGATATGAAGTCTGGGATGTGGGCAGAGAGTCTTTGGTAGTAGACGGCCCTCACAGCTGAGTATTTGGTGCAGTGTAGCAGGAAGTGGGTCTCGTCTTCTAGGGCCCCCTGGTCACAGTGCTGGCACAGTCTGTTCTCCCGTGGCTTGTACGTCTGCCTGTATCGCCCCGTCTCTATCTCTAGGTTGTGGGCGCTCAGTCTGTACCGGCTCAGGGTCTGTCTGTGCTTGGGGTGGCGTATTCTCTCCAGGTAGGTGGCCATGGTGTAGTCCCTTTGTAGGGATTGGTACACGGTGAGTTTCTTGGAGTTATTTATTTCGTTTCTCCATTCTTCAATGTACCGCTCTCTGTTTGCCTCTGTGGTCGCCTTTATTTCGGCCTTGCTTATCATCTGTTGGTGTTTTGGGTTTGGTGGTTGGCTGCTGTTTGGTTGGTGAGTGTCTGGTTTGCTCAGGTGGCTTAGCCATGCTTGGTGGTGGTAGGAGTCGAGCTTGCTCCCCTGGATGTGTGCCTGGAAAGCTAGCGCCCTCTTCTGTATGGTGAGCCATAGAGGGAGTCTGCCTAGCTCTGCCCTACAGGCCATGTTGGAGGTGTTGCGATGGACATGGGCTGGAATCCCACTTTGACTGGTCTGGGTAGGTGGCTGGGCCCCAAACCTCACTGCCATAGAGAAGGATCGGGGAGATGACAGCGTCAAATATCTTCAGCCAGACCCTCACCGGTGGTTTGAGGTGGTACAGTTGTCTTCTGATAGCGTAGAAGGTTCTGCAGGCTTTTGCTTTCAGGGTTTCTATTGCTGCTTTGAAGCTTCCCTTGACCATTGACCATTCCCTTCCCTTGACCATTCCCTCTACTTACAAACTCTCTCATCCCTGACAACACCGACTTGCCCCTCTCCTGGATCTCCTCATACCTCACCAACCATACATCTATCATCTCACACTCAAACAACCTCCTCACCATGCCTCTATTCTCTAGGTGTCCCCAAGGGATCTGACCAGGGACCCCTCCTGTTCTTCATCTATACCCTCAACCTTGATCAACTGATAGAATCCTATGTTGCTATGCCAACATGTTGCTATGTCTCTGGACCAGACATTAACGCTCTGTTGTCCACAATTCTAGAATGTCTAGTAGTCGTAGCCTCCTTCCTCTTCTACTGCTTCCTCAAACTCAACATTGGGAAAACGGAGTTCATCAACTTCACTCCATAACCTTGTATGCCCAATTAAATCAATAATATCCTCAATAAATAATGTTCCATGTGATCCATAATTAGTAATATTCCTCTATGCCCTCTTAAATCAATAATGCCCATTTTAAATCAGTACAGCCCAATACCCATGTGGTTAATAGCTTCTTACATAAATACTGCCTCTCAGTGCCCCCTTATATTAATAATACCCCTGCTTGCCTCAATGATCTCTATATTGCTTTTGGCCCCTAATATTAATAAGACCCCACTGCTTAATCATGCTTCAAGCTCAAAGGGTGCCTTCACACGGAGTTACGCTCCGTGCATTTTGTCCATTTTACACGTGTAAAAATACACATGTAAAATTTAGTAAGCCATTGAGTTCAATGGCTTGCGCGCGTATTTTTGCGCGCGTAATTTTGCATCCACAAAGTTACACGCGCAAAAATACACACTTAAGCCATTGAACTGAATGGCTTACTACATTTTACATGTGTATTTTACACGTGTAAAATGGACAAAATGCACGGAGTGTCCTTCTCGTAGCCACATCTAGTCTCAGCAGGGGAGGTGTCCTCACATGACGATGATTATGCTGATCCTAGGCTTTCTACTTCTTTTATTAGATAAGGTTAATTCTCTGGTGAAGGCTGTTCAAGAGACATTAGAGTAAAGTAAGAAATCAGATGACATGCCTGGCAAAGAAGCACTTTATTCATTTCTGAAACAAAAAAGGAAAGCTTTTTCTCATCACTCAATTCTAAAGACGATAATGGAGGCTAGCTAACCCAACCCCTAAAAGAAAAAAAAAAAAAGCTAAAAGACCTGACGCTGGTGTCAGGAATAGGGCAGTAAATACATTACACAGTGATGTCACTGCTGTTTGAGAAAATCTCTCTAAAGTGGACTTAGCAGATGCCAATGTAGCATAGAAGTATTCTCTTCTGAGAAGTTGATTCCATTAACAAAAAAAAAAAAAAAAATGGACGTCTTTAAATAGGACCTTTCACCGATTTGGGCACAGGCAGTTCTATATACTGCTGGAAAGCTGACAGTGCGCTTTTTTCAGCGCACTGTCGGCTTTCCCGATCTGTGCCCGGTGTAAATGCGGGACCTTCAGAGAAGGTAAGTTGCGGGGACAATCAGACGGAGGCAAAGGTGTTCAGCTCACACGTGTAGGTTTATTGGTAACAGTTCAGACAGTCCAGCAGTAAATAAAACAAATTGGCTTTCTTCAGCAAAATGGATAACTCAAAATAGCTTGCTCCAGCACAAGGATAAATTCAAATAATATAAGCAGTCCTTACTTCAGGGTACAAGAAAGTAAATTTCCAAGGTTTTTCTCACCAAGACACCAGGGGATTTGTTTGAGCTGTTCCTCCAGCCACATAAGGCAGTGTGTCTAAGCAGGTTCTCCTACAAGAGACGACCACACCCCCTTCCCATGGGCAACCTCAGTGCTTTAATAGCTGACCACTTTGGTCAGCCAACAAATCAGGACTGGAGCATAGGCTTGGGTTTGCAACCACTCCTAAATCCTGGAGCCATACTCCAGCCAGTCACCACGCGGATACCAGCCACCTCAGTGGAATGTACCTGCCATCTAGAACTTGACCATCTGCTTGTCTACACCGGGTAAAGAGCTATTGGTCCTGGTACCGTAGCTCTTTACAGTCAGAAGGGCATTTCTGACAGGTACGTCCTTCTTCACAGCAGCGCCTATCATGCTGTGCTGAGAGAGCGGGAAGGAACTCCCCCCTCCCCTCCTGATAATACTCGTCTATGGACAAGCAGAGGGAGGGGGCATTCCTCCCCGCTCTCTCAGTACAGCGCGATAGGCGCTGCTGTGGAGAAGGACGTAACTGACTGACTGTCAAGAACGCCCTTCTGACTGTATAGAGCTACGGTACCGGGACCGATAGCTCTTTACCCGGGGCACAGATCGGAAAAGCCGACAGTGCGCTGAATTCAGCGCACTGTCAGCTTTCCAACAGTATATAGAACTGCCTGTGCCCAAATCGGTGAAAGGTCCTTTTTAATAGAGTTATTCTAGTTTTGCTAACATGTGTAAATCTGCCCTATCTTGTATCCTGTCGGCTAGAGCCTTAAGGCTCAGCCATTTATCTGGCGTCATAGTGGATGGCATCCCTAAGAAAACATTATTGGAGAAAACAAAAAAGCAACCTCAGATGGCTCAAAAGATAATGCGTCCCAACACCAGGATCCTCCCAGTAGGGGTGAAAATGACACAATTTGCCCAAGTGTGGTCACAGCCATGTACAGATGCCCAGGTTTCATCACTAGTGCTCAGAGTATACTCACCAGAATTGGAGAAACTTCCACCCAACAAATTTTTCTCAATATTCTGTCCAACCCTGTGATCTTTCAACTTGTACAAGAATTTCTCAACAACAGAGTTATGGAAAACGATCTGATAAAGGAGGAAGGTTAAAGATTTTATTCTGCCATAGTTCCAGTGACCAAACCAGGAAACAAATGGCATCTAGTGGTAGACCACACTTATCTAAACAAATTCATGATCAAAATGAAATTCAAAATGGAGACCATAAGATCCAAAGTTCCATCTAACTGCAATCAAGATTTTTTTCTGGTCCTTGTGCTAGTTCTTAGACTTCGGCCCGGTTCACATCTGTGTTCAGTATTCCATTCAGGGAGTCCGCTTGGGGACCCCCGAACTGAATACTGAACACATTGACAAGCGGTGAGCAATGAAAGCACATGGAATCCATAGATTATAATGGGGTCAGTGTGTTGTCCTTGTGCTGTCCGCACGAGTCATGTGAAGAAGAAAGTAGTTCATAAAGTACTTTGCTCTCCGCATGTTCCTCGCGGACACTGTGCGGAAAACACACGAAACACATTATAGTCTATGAGGTCTATGTGCTTTCATAAGCTCCCTGCTTTTTAATGCGTTAGGTATTCCGTTTGGGAGGTCCCCAAGCAGACTCCCTGATTGGAATGCCGAACGCAGATGTGAATCAGGCCTAATTTTGGATTAGGCAGAACCTTAAAATTTTGGGCCACACCACCAACGAACTATTATTATACTCTGGGCTCTTTTCAAACCCCTGAGTATAATGATCAAAGGCTCAGGGAGGTGATAAACATAAAAATCAGTGTTACCTCTTCTACACGACTCCCTGCTGTTCTCAGCCCTCTTCAATTACATCACAGACATGGGTTATGCATCGCTTACCTCCCCTGGGCCTCCGATCACGTCTGAAGAGACCCTCAGAGTACAATAATAGCAGTATTTGTTGGGGTTCACCCAACAAATACTCTTGCCATGGGCCCATGACCTTACTTACCAATCCCTGCTCCTGCTCGCGGCTGCCTTTGCTTCCCCTCCTTCCCTCCATGGGGACCCAGCGATGTGATATGGAATGCACAGGGCACTCCAGGGAGGGCAGAAGGGGAAGCAGAGACTGCCGGAGTAAAATAGAAGATGCACACAGACTATATGCAAGAGGAGGTCCTGTCCACCACATCAGTAGACTGTAAGTACAATAACTGTAGAATGCAGAGCACGGGGAAAGGAGGGTCAACCCAAAGGCACCCCTAACACTTTAGGGGCTCTAGGGGGAGATTTAAAGGCCACGTTCAAATGCAGCTTTGTACTTGCTGACTACACCTGTTCCGCTTGCCAGTGTCACCCCTTCAGGTACTGATCTGCTGCCTTTATGTGTGGGGTTGCTTTTCATACAACAGAATGGAAAAAGAAAACTGCCATGTATAAAGAAAGATATCTAAACATCATCCAAGAACTACTGGTGGGCAGACAAATAAAAGTGCAGAGATTGTGATAGACACTGAACACTGACTAGGTAAGAATGGGTTGTTATCAGTCTGGATTTGGCCTAGAAGCTAGTATCCAGCAGGCCAGGAAGAATTGCGGAAGTCTTGAAAATTAAGGATCAACACTGTAAATATTGATGCATTTGTCAATAAAAGTGTAAAAACTTCCGAAATGTGTCAGTCTCAAAAGATTTGTTCATGTTTCTGTATGAAGGAGGAAGATAAACCATGCATCCTGCTGGGTACAGTGAAGAACATAGTAGTTATATATAACTAGTGGCCAGCACAATGGGGTAAATCTATTAAGGTTGGTGTAAGTTACAATAAATCTGTTGGACTGGGGCGCTGGCACCTTGAGTCACCCATTTCCCAATCCTGCACTACCCACATTTGAAGAATGTAGTGGGTGAGGCATGGATTGAGGCTTGAGGTGAATGTTTGGTGCAAGAAGTAGCCTTGAGTCAAACATGCACCACAATATCATCTATCCACGCTTATTTTCTGGAGTATAGGGAATAATAAATGTGCCCCAATAAGTTAGTGTATTGCATGGAGGAACAAGTTACTATTACCTAGAACCCCAACCCTGAATTTGTACCTATGATTCCATTATTCTCATTTGTGTTGGACATGTTTCTGTGTGTTTGGTCCTGTCAATAAAGCTTATCTGAATTTGATATAGAAATTCTGCTCATTCACCACCAGGGGGAGTTGATGGCACGTTCAGTGTTTCCCACTTGAACAGAAAACATTTTTGCAAAATTGTGTGCTTTGTTTGAACAAAATATCATCTGTATCATTGACCATAATGTGGTCACAGCAGAAACACCTCGAGCTGTAATCTAGACCCTTTAAATATCAAAATATACTAGGTATTGCTTTGAAGTGAAAAACGACCTTGCCTGTTCAACATACGCTAACGTGGACCTTTCATTCCCTCATGAAAGTGCAGTTTTAAATATCGCTAGAAAGCTGACAGTGCACTGAATACAACGCACTGTTGGCTTTCTTGGTATGTGCCTCTGTGTTGGTTATATCAATGCTGTTAGTTGCGGCACCAATATTCCTCCACTGTCAGAAGAGCATTCCTCATAGCTCAGGTTTTCCATAGACTTGTACTGGGGGGCGTTCCTCATAGCGCAGTGTCTTTTGCTGGGCAGTAAGGAAAGACCCCTCTGACAGTACAATGTTATGTTAGAGTACAGTCATGGGGGGCGTTTCTCACAGCCTAGCTATGACGCTGAGCTATGAGGAACACCCTTCTGACAGAGTATAGATATCGGTGTTGAATCTAACGGCACCAATATCTCTACCTCCAGGGCACATACTGGATACGCCAAGAGCGTGCTGAATTCAGCAAACTGTCAGCTTTTTAGCGGTATATTAATATGACAACATGAAAGGTCCTCTTTAAAGCAGGTGTTTAGTGTTATGCCTAAAGCTACATTCACATATGCATCTCTATTACACAATCTGCCAAAGGACACAAGATCTGCAAGGAGGACTTTTTCCTCCTGCCTGCTTTAATTTGACAAATTACATCCACCCGACGGAATCCATTATAGTCAATTCAATGAAACTAAACATCAGAGATGAGCTCTAGTGTGAACCTAAGGTAAGCTGATCATTCATATACAGTCCTTTGCAGTAGTACTACCAGTAACTATTGCTTTTTGTCTGAATGCATGATAATACCATCTACATTAATGTCCCTAACTCAATATGAAGTTATGTTTAAGGGCAACGGACTGATAATATGTAGCTTTACCTATGTCTGCAATATAGTATATGCAGTCTGCCATCCAAATCAAAGAAAAAGTTTCAGGAAAAGCAGAGAATACTTGTGTGTATAGGCAGACAAGCCATGCATGCAATGACTGTGCAGCCAGCAAATCAGCTTTTCACCTAGAAACTGCTGATACTACTTCTAGAATTCTCACTATTGGGGGAGATTTCCCCAGCAGCAGCCAACCAGCACAGAGCACGTATGAGACCACCGAAAGCTTAGGCTAGGATGGATAGTGATGCAATTATGTCTTCTGCTTAGTGTGAATGCTGCCCACAGTGCTAGGACTGTAAAACTTGAATGAGCAGTGGTAGGGTGTATCATCCTTGTAATATATATTGAGCTATATGTCGGAACTGTCAGAAAAGGAAGCATGTAGGATTGAATCAATTGAGAGAAATGTACCTTTCGTCCACATACTCTCAACCCTTGTTTGTATTTGATGAATATGTTTTTTACAACCATATCATGTAATATATACTACAAGACAACGAAAAAAGGACATAGTTATACAGGAGAATAAACAGAGAAAGACACAGTTAGGACTGGTTCACACACAGGAATTTGGAGTTAATTTTGAGGTGTATTCCATCACCAGCTCAGACCCTGGATGGAATCTGCCTCCCATTCTTTTCAATAGAAGGCAGTGACGGACGCTTCTTTTTAAGAGCACGCTCAACCTGGCCGTGCATGCTGTGACCGATTCAGTTGCAGAACCTGTGGCCTGAGGTTTATGCTGATGAACCTCATTGTATCTAAGGTTAATAACGGAAAGCTGACTCGCTTAAAAAGCGACTATATAATAGACTATAATGTGGTCCACCAGGTTTCTGCTTGAAAAATACAGAGAGAAAAGTCTTGCTTGCAGGACTTTTCTCTCTGCATTTAAGTAGGTTCAGGGACGGAAACCCTGAACGTATAGCAAGCGCTTGTGTGAACCTAGCCTTATCCATTTAACATATACTAGGAAAGCTCTCGGTACATATGTGAAATGGACCCATAATCTTTCATACTACTACCAGACAACAAAAGAGTAGAGATGAGCGAGTAGTATTCGATCGAGTAGGTATTCGATCGAATACTACGGTATTCGAAATACTCGTACTCGGTCGAATACCACGCGGTAAATGCAGTAAAAATTCAATTCCCCTCCCATCGGAGGCCCGATGCTAATGCCGGCAATCAGAATGTACTCTGATTACAGGCATTAAAACTTAACCCCCCTCCCGTCCACAAAGTGTAAAAACACCCCACGGGGCCGGTCCCCCCGGCACCATACCTTTAAAGTTGCAGGCCGGCTCCTGTGCGGCGAGGTTGGAGGAGCCGACCTGTTCCGGTGACAGATGGGATCCTACTGAAGGCTCCAGGCCTGTCATAGCAATATTACTATCGCGGCTAGTCTACGATCAGCCGCAATAGTAATGTACAGAATCTCCCATAGACGACAATACACTTGTATTGATGATTTCAAGTTCATGCCCCCTAGGTGGGGGCTAATAATAATAAAAAAAAATTATAATATTATAATAATAAAAAAAATAATAAAAAAATAATAATAAAAAAAAGTTTTAAAAAAAATATATAAAAAAATAAAAAAAATGTTCTAAATCACATCCTTTCCCTAGAATACATATAAAAGCAGAAAACTACTGTGATACATATACATATTAGTTACCCCTGTCCGAAAATGCCTGGTCTACTTTCCTGTACGGTGAACATCAAAATCAAAAGTGCCAAACCCCCTTTTTCTTTCACTGTTTCCTCTCTGATTTAAATAAAAGATGATCTAAGCAATAGACATTCCCCAAAATGGTATATCTACGGTAAATCTGGCCCCGCCAGATTGTCTGTGCAAAAAAAAACGGTTATCCAGGCAGAGAGGCCGCATACGGACACCGGCCGTTTGCGTTACAACCCATTGGTGACTTCAATGACATTTTTTTACACGTGTAAAAAAACACGTTAAAAAACACGTCAAAATACACATCAACATACACGTCAAAATAAACGTGTAAAATGTCATTGAAGTCAATGGGAGTCTTATTTTTACACTTGTATATTTTGCCAAAATACATGCGCGTTTACTCAGTGTGAAAGGGCCCTTGCACGTATATTTTTTACACGTGTATTTTTCCAAAATGAGCGCGCGTTTACTACGTGTGAATGGACCCTAAGGCATCCATCGCAGACAAAAATATTTTTATGCGGTCCTCGCTCATGATTTAATGCTCTGAAACCACAGAAGCTGTTACAGAGATAGAATAGCATGGCCACATGCTTTTATTAACAGCACATGACCAGTCCGTAGCAGCCATGTCACTCTTGTTATGTGTTTACCCATGCCTCCCAACTTCCATAGGACTGAAGGGGAGGGACAGAATATGCGGTGTGCATAGAGCTCTGTGGTGAATTTATGTGTAACAAGAGCCACGCCCACTTCCACTTTGACTTCACCCATTCCCATTCATTGCCCCTATAATGACCATGACACAGTAGGCCCCCATTTAATAATGTACCCATCCTGGTGCATCCAAAGTATAAATTCCCTCTACAATTGCCTTCACAACATAAGGTCCTCCTCCAGTTGTCCCCACCACCGTTGTTCTCTCCTGTTTTTGTTCCTGGATGATGGATATAAGTAGCATCACTGCCCCTTAGGGCTAGTTCACACGTGAACTGCCCGCGCGGGTTTTGACACAGAGAGAGACGCGGCGAGCCGCTTCTCTCTCTTGTCAAAACCCGCCCGCCGCGACCATCGCTGTCGCGGCTTAACCCTCTGCTTTCGGCTCAAATGAATGAGCCGACATAGGAGGGAGCTGCCGGGGGCGGAAGCCGCGCGGCTGAGCCTGCGCGGCTTCCGCCTGAAGAAAGGACATGTCCTTTCTTTTCTCCGCTAGCAGCAGCTCGCCGCTAGCGGAGAACAGAAGCCCGGCGGTCTCCATAGACCACCATTATAAGGGGAGGTTTTGGACGCGAAATCCGCTGTCAAAAACCTCCCCTTATACTAACGTGTGAACTAGCCCTTACTGCCCCACGACATTGGGAACATGAGGCAGGGTCCAAGAGGTGAAGCATTGTATTTAACTTATATGCATCCAAAGGACGTACCTCCTGCAGACCATGACAGCACTTCCGGACTGTCCCACTGAATCACTAGTGGTAGGGAGGAGGTATGGCATAACTGTCCATTGCATACAATCTTTGTACCGTGTTAGCCAGTGGATATGAAATGAAAGAAATTTTCTGAGAGAAGTCCTCAGTAGTTGATACCTTTTTTAATGGCTAACTCAAAAAGTTTTTTGATGACATATCGAACTTTCGGGACTACTATAAAGGTCCCACTACTATAAAGGACACAATATCAAATACACTACATTAGGTGTGCTGCAGGTAAAGTTACCTGGGATCTTGTAGTGTCGATCAGAGTTCGGGATCTTTATTTTGTCCGTAGTCAGTATGTGCGGGCAGGTTTTGCACCTCTTCTGTCCACATGGAAATGTTCCTTTGTTAGTTGGAGGTGACAGTGAGCTGCTAATAATCATATTCCTGAGGTTTGGTGGCTGTCTGTAACACAGGAGAGGGGATTCTGGAAATATGGATTTTAGATGGTTGTCTTTTTGCAGTAGTGGATGTAATTTGCGTGTAATTCCTCTCAGCGTCTCCAGGTGGGGGTTATATGTGACAACCAGGGGCACCCGAGTGTTCTCCTGTTTGGTATTGTATTTTAATAACTCTGATCTTGGTGTTCTGGTGGCCCTGGTGATTTGGTTATCAACTGTTCTTGGATGGTAGCCCTGCCTCAAGAATGTGTTTTTGAGGCCCCCAATGTAACTTCACCTGCAGCACACCTAATGTAGTGTATTTGATATTGTGTACTAAGTGTCCTGAGGGACTGTATGTAGGTGAGACAGGACAGTCACTTAGGATGAGGATGAACTCACACAGACATACGATTAGAGAGCAAAGAATGGACCTCCCGGTGCCAAAACACTTCTGTAATCAAAATCATAATATGACCCAGGATATGAAGATCCTGGTACTAAGGGGGAATTTCAGAGACAGAAAAGATCGCCTCATATGGGAATTTAAACTTATGACGACCCTTTGCACTCTCCAACAAGGTTTAAACAGGGCCCAGGGTTTTATGGCCTTTTATAACCACTAGACACCACGTCACTGATCAAAGAAGCCATAAACCCAGAGAACTTTCCTGCGAACTGATATATATGTGGTTTTTTGTAAAACTGTTTATGTTCTGTTTTCCATCTATTTTGCATCTAACACTCCATTTCTCTGTATATATATGCCTACCTTCAGACATTGTGTTATACCATCCTGATGAAGGGACCTTTATAGTAGTCCCGAAAGCTCGATATGTCATCAAAAAACTTTTTGAGTTAGCCATTAAAAAAAGGTATCAACTACTGAGGACTTCTCTCAGAAAATTTCTTTCATTTCATTGCATACAAGCAAGACTTGCTGCAGAACTAATCTTTATCCATTGCAGAAAGATTGGAAGCTACCACTAGAGGGCAGTGTATACCTGCTGGGTTTTTTGTTTGTTTGTTTTTTTTCAATTGAGACTATCAAGTCCATTGCCTTTTACCTAGTAGCAGACCACAAAAGTGCTCAGAGCCATATTTTCTGGGTCTGACATCTGCTGAATTACAGAATTACAAGTTGTACAAGTTTGACAACTCGCATGTCAACAATGTGGGGAAGAGATAAGGCCATGTTCACATCTATGTTTTTTATTTCCATTGTTCTAGTTTGCAATAGGAGCAGAACAACAACATTTATGCCCATGCTGGATCAATCACACAAAAAACCACAATGACTATGGTGTGACTGTAATGGTTTCCATCATTTTACTTGACAAATACATTCAGTGCTACATTGTCCAGCAATATTGACGGACTTGGCGACAAACGTTCCAAGGCAGCTCCGCCTACGATGTAGATGTGCCACGGAAAGGTTTGCTTGAGGGGACCCTTACTGTTTAAAATTTAGAATTAGGGACTTTGGAAATGTGTGATACCACCCACAAACACTAGTCCCGAATTCTAAATGTGTGAGACGACCTTAATATATTCACCAGCAATATATTCCAGAGTGTCCAAAAGGAAGTGACAAATAATGTAAAATGATAAATAGTTAAATACATAAACAATGAGACTATGGCAAAGAGACCCTTGATCGGAAGAGCTCGCAACCTGAGAGTTCTCAATACATTGCCTCTACATGTGAATGACCATATTACATATTACAAATTTTCTAACCTGAATTATACAGATTTACAACAATAGGTTTGGGTCAGCAGACTGTGGTTATGTTGGGATGCACATCTTTAATATAGATACTTGTATATGGAGGCAATATACTTGTCGGTGAGAGCCTTACATGGAATAAGGGAAGTGACATAGTTAGTATGTTGTGCTGATGTTGTCTAGAAAAGCCCTTAGTGTTGGTATGGGAAATATAAGTAAAACCGCTGAATAAATACCAATTGACCACTAAGCATTTCCTCCACTCTTGCATTGTTTTCGTCCTATTCTTTTTTGCAGATCCCATTTATCATTCTTATCAACAGTATGTAATGTGTTAAATTCCAAGTTAACACTTGCTACATTTGTAGTTCTACCTGCCATCGCTCACTGTACTGCTTCACTGGGAAGAAAACCTTTAAAATCCATGTGATTTATAAGCCACAATGAATTTATCCAACATTAATGAATATTGTTGCGGTTGTAAGAAACGTTCATCTTGTAAACACTATTGTATGATTATGTTAAATTACAATGTACATAAAAGTGTCCCTGCCTCGGTCTGCTATAACGGCTTCATTTTGCTAGCAGTTCTACGTATAGATGTCCATGCCTCTGACATCTAGACATTGGCTTCGTGTAGATAAGCAAAGTCAGGTGGGGCCGTTTCTCCATGTATCATACTGTGAGCTAAGGATGCTCTGATCAAATTCGTGTTGCCATGGAGATAGCATCGTTAGGATTAATTAGGCCCGGTCCCCAGTGAGTCCTGGTCTCTGTGTTGCTAGGTTACAGGCTCCCAGGAATGTCTCGGTTTTAACTCCTTGCATGTTTCTTAACATGTCTTGCACTGTAATAAAACCAGGTTGCTTGGAGTACTTACAAATATGTCATTCCTGCAGGGAAATGGAAATCCAGCCATCTTTCGGTTCTCAGTTGTACAAGGCTTTCCTGTAAGATGAAGATCAAAAAATAAGGTCATCTCTCTGAAAAAGAATACCAACCAAAATAAAAACTAAATTCATCAAGATAATTCTGGCCAATCCTAAATTCATACTGTAAGGCTAAGGCCCCACATTGCGGAAATGCAGCGTTTTGGTTGCAGAATTTGTTGCGTTTTTTTGAGCCAAAGCCAAGAATAGCTACAAAAGGAATGGGAAATATATAGGAAGTTCTTATACATCTCCTTTTTGCTCAATCCTCTACTGGCTTTGGCTAAAAAAAAAACGCACCAAAATCTGCAACAAGAAAAGCTGCATTTCTGCAATGTGGGTCCTTAGCCTAAAATTCACATGATCAGGCACAGTATAGTACTATAGTGCACTGTCCTGAAGAATTCCCTGCAGCACAATGCTATTTGACCAGTGTCACCATGATGAGTCACCATATATTACCCTGACCCTGTCATCATATATTTTCCAAGTAAGAGAAAGTAACATGTACTTGATCATCACTAATGATATATATATTAGCTTTATTGTAGCGCAAAAGGTCTTTTACACTGGCCGTCCAAGAGGGCCAATGAATGGAAACTTTATTCCTGATCATTTCCCCGTCATTTGCTTCCAGTGAACAAACTATTCATCCCCATACAGGTTTCATTTGTCTGCAACGCATTGACCCTGTTACATTGGGCAAGATGCTGCTGACAAACTAACATTTTTACATTATATAAAAGATGTGATTGCTTATTTGTTGGGTGATTGGTGGCAGTTTTAGTGTGCTGCCGCCCCATGTTTTACCTATATTATGGACTATTTCTTATTACTAGCTAAACCTGTATGTCCAGTAATGAGAAATAGAATAATTTGCAATAAATGACTCATGTAAAAGGGTTTTTAGGGATGCACAAGTTGCAGTTGTAACTGGATCCTGGAGTTTGCTACATAAAAGGAGATTGGTTCTATAAATGGCATATGATGGTTGAAGGAACCCTGTCAAAGATTGCACGTTACACCTCTGGCTATATGGTTTTTGATTATACTCATTGCTGGACACCTCTATTATTACCTGCTTTGAAGCTTCACGGTATTATTTACAGTGAGCGATGATGCCGCCTCTACAGACAGACATTTACTGTATATTGAACATTTCTTAGGGCTTCCAATCTAGTGTTGTTTCTGTTTCCGGTGTAGTACAGTATGCTGTATATCTGGGCATTGCTTGATTCTATAATGATCTTCTATAAGCACAGTCCTATTCATCCAACTCTTTGTTCTTATGTCTAGTAAATACCAAATGACTGCTTTCAGATGTGACATCATCACTAATTAAAATGCTATCACCTGTAATATCTTAATATCCAGCTATGATTTCATGTAGTGTGCAGAGAAATTGCCAAGCACCATGCATATATGCATCTAAGACCCAAAGCTATATTCACGTAACAATGAATTACGTCTGTCTGATGTCCATTTTTTTTAATGAACATCACTGGTCAGCATTGAATTCTATGTAAGTGAATGGTGGGCTATTCACATGACCATTGTTTTGACAGTCCATTGTAATGGATCGGCAAAATATAGGTCCCATTCTATTTTGTCTGTTTTCACGGATCTCTCCATTCACTTAAATATATGGGGATCTGTGAAAACAGGTGCCCCTCGGTTGCAAGATGGCTTTGAAAAATAGCCGTTTTGCACTTGGGTCACATGAATGTAGCTTAAGGGTATTAGGGCACCACTGCAGTCCTGTCCCGGAAAGGTAAGGGATTATTCAGAATTATAGCCATAGTGTTCAGACCCAGTATACATCTGACGCTGTGTGTCTAGTTTGTGTCAGGGACAAAGCTTTAGCGAATGCAGAGGTACCAATTGCTACCAGGCCCAGGAGCCTGTAAAATATAAGAAGCCACCCGTATTATAGCTAACACAAGGTAAGAGGGGCCCATTAGATATTTGGACTGGGGCCCCGGATCCTCAAGTTACGTCTCTAGTTTGTGATCAGTCTTTTAACAGCTGGAAAATGTGAATGAAAGTAGAAAAGCCTAAGTAATTGGATTCAGTTCATGGACCTTGGGTGTATACTGTTTTTTTCTGCTTTGTTTTTTCTTTTACTTCAGTAAGGGTTAATTGAAAGTTAGCATTCCTGTGGGGGTAGGAGGTATTTTGGGTGGGGCGGATGTCAGTGTAAGTGATACCATTGGAGGGGGAGGCTGGAGGAAACCCAGATAGTAAGAGACTCAGGTCTGTCCCACCCAGGGGGGTGGTTAAAATCAGCACACAAGGGGGGAGGGTGACCTTTGTGCCTTTGCACTGAATTTTATTGCAAAAAAGTAGCAAGGGTTTTATAGTAATGAATGAGAAGCATAGAGAGCCACATGTGATACTTTGTATACATAATGCACTGCTTTCCTCCAGGCCTTCATGTGTCTGCTCTCCTCCCCATCCAGGCTTTCCTCCCCCTCCCTTCTCATTTCCTTCCCCTCTTACTGAGGCCACAACTGTGGAATTCATTGACGCCAGCAGATCTATTCCTGGACAGGGCTTTAGATTCTGTTTATTTATTTCCTGACAGCTTCCATGAACACTGTGACCCCCCCCCCATCCTTCCTCCTGTCCCTGCCCCCTGCTTATTCCTTACTCTCCCCTCACCCTTGTAATTCCCTGCTCTGCACACACCATTCCCTTATCTCTCTGCTCCCCCTCCCCTGTACCTGGAGCATTCTCTGGCCCTGGCTGCCAGTCCCTCCTTGTAGTCGTGTTCCTTTAGATTTATGACTCCTTGTTTTGCTGTTTCACATAGAATCTCCTCTGCAGACGCTAATATTATTGTTAATAACCTCTTTGTTGCCAGCATGTAAGCTACTCACATCTGCTCTTTCAGCGAAGGTGTATTTCCACATTTAGGTATTTTGATACAGTTTTTTAAGGCAAAATCAGTTGTGTATAATACAGTTAGGGCCCGTGAACGCGGAGTTAACGCAAGCACATTTTAGCTTAATACACGTGTATAATACACGCCAAAAAATGTGACGTGTATTTTGACGCGTTTTTTATACACATGTAAAAAATTTCATTGAAGTCAATGGGAGTGTTATTTTTACATGTGTATTCTATACACGTGTATTATGCTAAAATGCGCTCACGTTAACTCTGTGTGCACAGGCCCTTAGACTGGGTTCACACTAGCACAGGAACTCCGATCGAGGACTCCACTTCCCTATCAGCTTGAAAACTACAGAGATAAAAGCTCTACAAGCAGCTCTTTTCTCTGCATTTTTCACCCTTTTGGCGGAAACCCGGAAGACTCCATTATAGTCTATGGGGCCTGGGGGTTTACCGAGGGGCCCAAAACAGACCCCCCAAATGGAAACCCAAATGCAGATGTGAACCTAGCCTTAGAGAACATATGAGATTAGAAGGCAATCCTGGTTTTGGCTTTACCCTGAATGTGCAAAAACAGCCTCCGGAAAAGCTGCTCTTTTTGTTGCAAATTTTTGCTGTGTTATTTTTGAGCCAATGTCAAGAATGGCTTGAAAAGGAATGGGAAATATAAAGTAAGCTCTTATACTTTTCCCCTCTGTTAAATACACTCCTGACTTCAGCTAAAAAAAAACGCAGCAATTCTGCAAGAAAAAAGTGCAGCTTTTTTTTTCCAAAATGTGGGGCCTTTAGACTGCTTTCACACAGTCAGTGTTTGGTGACTCATTTTCATCAGTGATTGTGAGCCAAAACTAGTAGTGGGTTAAAAACACAGAACAGGTACAAATATTTCTATTTGCTTTTAGTTCAAGGCAGGCTAGTTGCAGCACGGTCGTCTGCAACTGGTCTAAGGCTGAGTTCACACAGAGTTGTTTGGTCAGGATTTTGAGGCCAAATTCGTCTCAAAATACTGACCAAAAAGACAGCTCCCATTGATTTCAATGGGAGCCAGTCGTTTCTTTTTTTTTCAGGAGCCGTTTGTTTCGGCTCCCGGAAAAAAGAATGGACATGCTCATTCTTCAGGCTGATTGTGCCTTGCGAATCCGTCTGAAGACACTCCCGACTAGGCCCATTCATTTGGGCCTAATCCGGATCGCAGTGCACTGCACCGGCATCCAGTCGCGGCTACCCTGTATTTTGGACCAGAACCTGAGGCAGCCTCCGCATCAGATTCCGGTCCAAAATACTCCGTCTCAACTTAGCCTAATGCTCCGTTCTCATGGAGTTACGCGCCGCTCATTTAGACACGTATATATTTATACATGTGTCAGAGCGCGGTGCTTCAAAACAGATCCCTTTGATTTCAATGGGTGCCGGCTTACGTGTGTAACACATTGAAATCAGTGGCGTAACTACCACCATAGCAGCAGAGGCAGCTGCCACAGGGCCACGATCCTGCCAGGCCTCCTTCTTGACGTCTCTGACGTCACATGAACCCGGCCTGCATCCCGGGTCATGTGACATCCGACGTCATTGAACAAGGAGAGCAGCGGAGAAGGCAGCAGAGAAGACCGCGTAGGAGCCGGGGGACAGGTAACAGTAGTTTTTTATGTTTTTATTCCCCCGGGTCACCAATTATTATACTCTGGGGTCTGAAAAGACCCCAGAGTATAATAATTGTATATGGGTGTCCACTATGGGCTATAATACTGTGTGCAGGGGCAACTATGGGGGATAATACTGTGTGCAGGGGTCACTATGGGGGATAATACTGTGTGCAGGGGCCACTATGGGGGATAATACTGTGTGCAGGGGCCACTATGGGGGATAATACTGTTTGCAGGGGCCACTATGGGGGATAATACTGTGTGCAGGGGCCACTAAGGGACATAATACTGTGTGCAGGGGCCACTAAGGGACATAATACTGTGTGCAGGGGCCATTATTGGGGATAATACTGTGTGGAGGAGCCACTATGGGGCATAATACTGTGTTAAGGGGCCACTATGGGGCATAATAGAACGCGCAGAAATGCGTAAGAGGGGGTCGGTCGAGGTCTTCGGTGTTGGTCGGGGGGGGGCCCCATGTCAAAAGTTCGCCATGGGGCCCCGCCATTTCTAGTTACGCCACTGATTGAAATCAATGGATTACAAAGCCTCCCATTGATTCAATGTGTTACATGTGTAAGCCAGCACCCATTGACATCAATGGGATCTGTTTTGAAGCGCCACACTCTGACAATGGTATACGTGTCTAAATGAGCAGCACGTTACTCCATGAGAACGGAGCCTTAAGGGTGCAATGATTGCGTGATCAGTGGTAGTTGTGTGCAGGCAGAGTTTGACCTGCATGCACTTACAGCTACGTGAACGTTGACACTAAGGGCTAGTTCACACGTGAGTATAAGGGGAGGTTTTTGACAGCGGATTTCGCGTCCAAAACCTCCCCTTATAATGGTGGTCTATGGAGACCGCCGGGCTTCTGTTCTCCGCTAGCGGCGAGCTGCTGCTAGCGGAGAAAAGAAAGGACATGTCCTTTCTTCAGGCGGAAGCCGCGCTGTCTCAGTCGCGCGGCTTCCGCCCCCCGCAGCTCCCTCCTATGTCGGCTCATTCATTTGAGCCGACAGCAGAGGGTTAAGCCGCGACAGCGATGGTCGCGGCGGGCGGGTTTTGACAAGAGAGAGACGCGGCTCGCCGCGTCTCTCTCTGTGTCAAAACCCGCGCGGGCAGTTCACGTGTGAACTAGCCCTAAGAAATTTTTCTAATTAACTCCAATGGATATGCTGCTGCTTGCAAACATCACTTAATTCAGAACCTAAAATCCAAAGCTTTGTCATCTATATTGACGGATTACTTGTTCTTCAATACATACAGTGTCATCATTATTGGGTCTTACAAAAGGTGTGAATTTACCCACAATCCACCTGTAGGGTTCTTTTTTATTTAAAAAAAAAAAAAAAGTATACCTTGAAGCATATGTTCCGAGAGAAGACCAGAAACACCTCATCTCCCCCACTCCACACCCACACAGATACACATGAAGTCTCCAGTTCCACCAAAATTGACAAGTTCAGACATCTTTCCTCTAATGTTTGTTGGGCACCTTTAGGCTAAAGCCCCATGTAAAACACTGTGGAAAACACAGCAGTGGAAATGCATCACTTTTTTTCTGCAGTGTTTTTCACAGAAGATCCACAGAGTTTTACTTTGCAGACTTTCTGCTTCTATTATACCTATAAGGAAATCACCAGCGTTTACGGAGGTATAACTGACATGCTGTGATTTGCAAATCTGCGTTGTGCTATGTGTGGATCGGATTAGCCAGAATCTCATCTACTTAGCAGGTAATGTTTTTTGCAATGTTTTTCACAACATGGGGCCTGGCTCACATACCTAGCTATAACTGGTTTGCAAGATATAAAACCTTTATTTCCAGTAAGCCTAAATTCATACAAACGTTGAATGAAATGGCCATGAAAAATTGATATTGAAATTGATTTTGATATTTTTCATGGTAGTCTTGCATCGGTGGTGCACCAGTTTTCACGGACTCCTTATGGATTTAACCGAAGCCCTGTATATAGATCCCAGGCCAGTTCCCCCTGTATAAACAGAGCCTTAATCTCAAGCATGTCTGTTCGCAAGTCAGTGCTTATGCAAGCAGCCATAAAACATTGCTGGATGCTAGGAGAGCCTTGCACATTATAGTATATTATAATACGTACAAACACAGCCTTGACTATCTGCAGGACATATGAACTAAGCGATTGGTGAGATGGCACTCATGTTTCCATGGTGCAGTGGGAATATCATTTGCTTATTGTTTTAATGGTTGTTGCTTTGTTCAGAACATACAAGCAGGAAGTATCTGGCCTTGTCAGAGAATGCACCCATATTAATGACAAGACACACTATGGAACAGAAGCTAGAGACGATCAGCCAAGAGACATATAATATCATTTGGATGAATCATTTGGATTAGATGGACAATTGGTTATCATGTTGTATCAGAAAATTGTGTGGACATGAGCAGCTGCCATGACTCTATATATAGATCTGAAGACATAAAAATGACTCCTGCTCTGCAGATGGTAACAGGGGCTCACAATTACAGCAACCTGACCTGGGAACCACTGAAGTATCTGAACCCTCACAAAGTGAGCTCTTATGGGGTTGTACAGCAATAAGGAAAAAGTTGCTTTCTTCCCAAAACAGTGCCACCCCTTACTATAGAATGCATTTAGTATTACAGTCAGGCCCCACTCAATGCAATACAGTGGAGTGGCAATAAAATAAACTCATGCACAAATGTGGTGCTGTCTCTGGAAGAAAGCAGTCATATTTTTCTAATCCTGTACAACCTGTTTTAATCTTTCAGGTCTCTGGATGTTTTTATTTGTTACTATGGTGGTATCTTCTGTCAGGGTCTGGGGTTGCTAGGTGGGGTGGCATAGACACACAAGTCCAGTTTCTTTAGTCCAAAACAAAAGTAAGAGTTTATTTTCACTCAAAAAGGTAGTGCAGCAACAAAAGGAAGCAATAAAAAAATAAATGCCTGCCCGGCTAGGCTCTAACTAAACATAGAATAGGTTACCTCACCTAGAATAACAGAAATCCAAAAAGCCAGTAGAATCATTCAGGACACAGCTCCAAAAATATGACCTCTCTGTTTGCTCTCCAGCCAAAATCTGCCAAAGTGTTGCTGCTGGAGCTGGTTTCTTAAGCCTCCTTGACGAGGAGACTCTCTGCAGCTGAGTCACTGCCGGAACATCCCCAAAGTGTGGACTGGAGGGGGGTGGAATGACAGGTCCCACTACCAATCCTACCTGTCATTCCTAAAAATCCAGCCCAGTACTGAGCATTTACCAAAATGCTCAGCAGACGAAAGTTGTCTGCTGAGAACAAACATTCCTTCTGGAGTTTTCTCATCTCACCCACCTGAGTAGTCTGGGTGAGATGTACACCCCGTCCATTACCTGACCAGCCATCAGCTTACACTTCATAGGTTTTAAAAAAACCAAACCTAGTCTATCCAGTCCTTCTGGTGAGGGTAAGTTCTTACAGAGTTTTTTGGTCAGGATTTTGAGGCCGTATCCGCCTCAGAATCCTGACCAAAAAAACGGCTCCCATTGAAATCAATGGGGGCCGCTCAGGAGTTTTTTCCGGGAGCCGGAAAAAAGAAGCGAGCTGCTCATTCTTCAAGCCGAGTTGCCTCGCGATTTGGCCTGAAGACACTCCCTCCTCTGGACTAGGCCCATTCATTGGGCCTAATCTGGAGCGGAGTGCGCGGCTGGATGCTGGTGCAGTGCACCGGCTTTCAGTCATGGCTACCCGGCTTTTGGACCAGAACCTGAGGCGGATTCCTCCTCAGGTTCCGGTTCAAAAAGCCCCGTCTGAACTTACCCTAATTCCACAGTGTTGATTCAAAGGAAGGCACAAGCCCTTAGGTAGTGGTCACCAATTACTCCAAAACAAGGGAAAACTTCCTTTCCCACTCCAGATATGTCAGTCAGATGAAATCCCTGGATCAGCCTCTATTGTCCAGACATCTACAACCCATAATTTGACATATCATATTTTTCAAGGAAGGCATCCAGGTCCATCTTAAACTTACACAATAAATCAACCATAATAAGATCATGAGGGATATTTGTCATCCATATACACCTATTATTTTATCATTTTGCCCCTCTTTTTAAAAAATTTTATGCTCTGTACGCAAAATTTATCACGTGTTTCCGCCTATTTTAATGGCTTTATATTAGACTGGTCGTTTTTTTTTTTTTTTTTTAATCAGGGACAGTAGCATATCATCCCCATATTTATGGACCCCACACAGTTTATGACCCCTTTTATTCTCCTCCAGACAGTATATGACCCTTTTTTAAAGCCTAGTTACAGTATATGACCTCATTTTTTCCCCACATAGAGCAGCGGCTGATGATTTTTACTCACATGTCCATACTCCAGTCATGGCCGCCCCCCTATTCCATCTCCAGGGTGCGCTGTAGCCAGTGTTCTTCAGCGTCATGACATAAGTGAAGCACCACCTAGAGGAGGCAGCGGAGGGCGGCCAGGACAGTAGCATGGACAGGTGAGTAAAACGTATCAGGAGCTGCTTATTGCAATAAAACAATAAGTAGCTGCCGATTTAAAAAAATGCCTCCCCCCCCCTTTCCCGCATTTTATTCCATGAGGTGCCACCTATGGCCATCGCCTCAGGAAAGTGCTCCTCTGCAGGCTGCCACTTGGTTCAGATAATGTGTGCCACCCAAAATGTCTTAGTGTGTTACAGGTTCGCCCTCATTGGTATAAAAGGATGATTAGAAAGACATCTTTACTGCCCATTCTTAGGGAGCCTTCACACGGAGTTATGCTCCGCTCATTCTGAATGTAAACTCGTTCAGAGTGAGCGGCGTTAAAACAGATCCCATTGATTTCTATGGGTGCCGGCATACGCGCGCTCCCCATTGAAATCAATAGGAGGCTTTTTCACCTATTGCTTTCAATGTGATACGCGCATATCATATTGATAGCAATAGGTAAAAAAGCCACCCATTGATTTCAATGGGGAGCACGCGTTTTTCCCGAAACCCATAGAAATCAATGGGATGTTTTAACGCCGCTCACTCTGAACAAGTTTACGATCAGAATGAGTGGAGCGTTTACTCCGTGTGAAGGCTCCCTTACATTGTTATTAGGTCCCCCCATAGTCATAGTCATCTTTTTTTCTACTTCAATAACCTCAGGTTTGTAAACCTGTCTATGTACTGTCATCCAAACATTCCCTTTTTACCTTAGTCACCCTCTTCTGCACATGGTCTAGCTCAGCTATATACAGGTGGCCAAAATTGTACACCAAATTCTATTTGTAACATCACTATTGATTTGTATAGAAGCCAAATGATGTTCTTGTCATGAGCATCTATGGTAGTGTTGATACATCCCATGTAGTTGCATTGGCAGCAGCTGCCTGGCACTGGTTGACAAGGTTAGTTTCCTGTCGACCAATATCCCCAAGTCTTTCTCAGTGGAAGTATTTAATACGAAATTGTCCTTTTGTTTCCTTGGCCTAAATGCATAAATTTACATGTATCCATATTAAATGTAATCTGCCATTTCTTTGCCCAAGCATTCAGGTTCCTGAATTCCTTGATATTGTTCTATTCTACTCGATGTTGATCATTTTATAGTAAGTAGTCTGGTTGCTAGAGTTTTATGAGTCAGGTATAATATTGAAGTAGCATGAAAATGAAGAAGGGTCAGGAAAAGGTGGTATTACCAACATACCTTGCCAGTTATATTTCACTTAAAGTGGTACGCCACTGTATAGGGAATAAGTAAAAGAGTGCTGGGGATTTGGCTGTTGGAGCTTCCCACAGATCACGGGGCAAACAATGCACTTTCCCTATGGTAGTGGGGGCTTCTTGAGACGGCAGAACAGTCCACCCTTCAGAATGCTGTCCTACTATTCCTGGCTGTGGGCCTGGACCGTCTGGTATGTCCAGACTCCAACTCATCTGCATCCTCTGTGCAACCTGGAGGGGGACCTATGAGGGCAGTCTATAGGGGGCATGAAACTGAGGGGGCAACCTGGAGGTCGACATAAAACAGTTGGGGAAACTTTGTGGGTGACATAAGACTGATGAGGCAAGCAGGACAAGGACAAGAAACTTTGAGGGCATCCAGAAGTGGGACATTATAATATAATGTCTGAGAGGCCACTGGGGGGATAGGTTAATGTCTGGTGTGGCAGGTTAATGTGTGATGCCACTGCAGGGGCACTGTACTTTGTGAGGGGCATTATACTATGTGGGAGCCTCTGAGGGGGCATTATAATTTGAGCAGGTCAGGTATGTCTAAGTGTTGATAATGGGAGGGCCCACCAATATGTTAAAACGGCCTTGATAGGATTGTTGGATATAGTATATACTGCAATGACATGCTCGACCTGACACTCCATTCAAATGGTAAAGCAGTACCCCTTTCTTATGATAGGTGGGGGTCACAGCAGTAAAACCCTAACTGATAAATTTACTAAAATTACTGCGTTAACCCTTTAACAGCATCAGTAGTCTGGTGATTTCTGTTGTAAACCTCAGCCTAATCTTATATATCTGCAGCTGCAGCTTTGAGACCCCTCTATAGTGAAAACAAAATTATTAGACTATTTACTGATTCTTATAGTTTATGTTCTTATTATTTATTTATAGCATCCGAATGACGGTAGCTCAAGACATGTCATATACAACAGTGTGAAGATGCCCTGCAGCCAGAGGTCACATACACTTGATCAATGCTACTCTGGCTCTTAATAGCCAAATCTTCCAAAATCTCCAGAGGTTACAGACCTTATGTTCACAGGGCACATTACTCAAATATAATGCGGTGGTGTTTAGATGATGTGATAGAATGGGATTTATGAAAGAAGGAACCAGCTTTACGTTTATTCTACAACACTTATGACAGTGAGTAGAGAAACATAATGGCCCAGGTTTACAAAAAGTGGGCAATAGTTAGTGAAGCTTTAGACAAGACGATCTTGAACTGTGCCAGATTTATCACAGTAGCTAGTGCTGGATGATAAATAGTCATCTACCCAGTGGATTCAGTTTTGGCACTGCTTATAACCAGCATCTGCAAGGTGATGTGTGTTTAAGATATTGTCAGTAACATAGTAACATACAGACAATCTTGACAAGTTGACCAAGTGTGCCGATCAAGGCTCTTCCAATGGGGTTTGGATGCTCTGTTCAGTTTCTAGGATAAGAGAGCAGGTTCTATTCATTTTTTTAAAAAAACATAATTTTGTGATCTCTCAGCATGGGCATCACACATGGCAGAATGGAACAGAATCACCTCCATTGATGGAAGGCAATCAGATGTAAAACATGGACAATTGGTCCCCCTTGGCCTGCAGACTTGGCCAGGTGCATGTAGCTTTAGGGTATATTCAGGCAGGTTCTTCACAAGTAAAACATGTGAAAGAAAGATTATGAATGATAATCTGTTTTCCCTTAGCCCAAACAGCAGCACAACTGGGGTATTCCTGCCCCTATGAGCTGTTAGGACAGGTGGAATTTTTAATTACCTAACAGCTTTTGACCTCTATAAGAGGCCGGAAGACCTGCTCCTCCCTTGTGTTAGTAACAAGTATGATATACAGAGCAATCTATGCCAAGAGCTACACACACATACACAAAATCTGTACAATAGCACCTCTTAGGGAGGGAGCCTTGTGCTGCTGTTTGGGCTAAGGGAAAACAGATTATCATTCATAATCTTTCTTTCCCCCTACGCCCAACAGCAGCACAACTGGGGATTTAGCAAGTATTATCTCCCCTAGGGCAGGACCTCCTGGCAGGCTGATGCCAAGACGGAGTGCCCAAATGCTGTAGCATCGACCGTACGCCAGTCCAATCTGTAGTGTTTGGCAAAAGTCAGCTGTGAGCTCCAAGAGGCTGCAGCACATATCTGCTCTAGAGAGAGGAACCGTGTCTCTGCCCATGATGTCGCCACTGATCGGGTGGCATGGGCTCGTAGGAAATCTGGAACAGGAAGATTCTGAGCCCGTAGGGAACAGCTGATAGCTTCTCTGATCCATCTAGACAGGGTTACCTTTGATGCTTTAGCGCCTCTATTGTGGCCAAACACATTAACCAGAAGATTCTCTGATCTTCGGAACGGTGCTGTACGATCCAGGTAGATACGTAGTGCTCTTACCAGATCCAGTGTGTGTAGCTTCTCCTCCTGCTCAGTGGCAGGGGAGGGAAAGAAGCCCGGTAGGGTGATCACTTGATTGGTGTTCTGAAGTGTGGGTACCTTCGGCAAGAATCCTGGGACGAACCTTAGCTGTACTCTGTCAGGAAAGAAAGTTATGAAAGGTTCGGAGGCTGCTAGAGCCTGCAATTCGCCAACCCTCTTGGCGGAGGTTATTGCCAACAGAAAGGTCACTTTAAATGACAGGTACTTCCAGTCCACTTCAGATAATGGTTCGAAGGGGGGCGCACATAGCCCTTGTAGAACCGCGGCCAGGTCCCACCTGGGGACAGGGGGCCGTACCTGGGGGCGGGGCCTGGCAGCCCCCCTAAGGAACTGTTTGACAAGAGGATCTTGTGATAACTGTGTCTCCAGGAGAGCAGATAGAGCTGACACTTGAACCTTGAGGGTGGCAGGTGCTAGTCCTCTCTCCAAGCCGTTCTGTAAGAACTCTAGGACTGCATCTCTGTCTGGATCGCGGTGGCTGCCTGTACACCAATCTCGGAATATCCGGGCGATCCTTTGGTAGCTCTGATTGGTTGCCTCTGCTCTTGAATGGGCTAAGGTACTTAGCACTCCCTGGGACAATCCTCTGTCTGCGCGTATGGCGCGGTTAGCCTCCAGGCTGTGAGGTTGAATTTGTCTAGGCCCAGGCACGGCCGACTGTTCAGTGACACCAGGTTCCTGACTGGTGGAAGCCTCCAGTAGTTCCCCCGACTCATAAGGATAAGGTCGGTGAACCATGCCCTTTTTGGCCAGAACGGCATGATCACTATTGCCGAAGTCTGGTCCTGCCTGAGTTTCGCCAATACCTTCGGTATCATCGGGATGGGAGGGAACACGTATGCCAGTTCGAACCTCCATGGTATTGACAGGGCATCCACAGCCAAAGGGTTGTCTTCCCGGTACAGGGAGCAAAACCTTTCTACTTTGGCATTGTGTTGGGTGGCCATCAGATCCACCTCGGGGAGACCCCACCTCCTGGTCAGGTAGTGGAAGATGTCCTGGTTCAGGGACCATTCGCCTGCGGTCGGCCGGCCTCTGCTGAGTTGATCCGCTAGGATGTTCAGGCGGCCCTGGATATGTACCGCGGCCAGCTGGGAGAGGTTTCGTTCTGCCCAGAAGAAGATCAGGTTGGTGACTTGCATGAGCGAGGGGGACCTGGTTCCTCCCTGCTTGTTGATATAGTGGACTGTCGTCAGATTGTCTGATCTTACTTTGACCGCTTTCCCTCGTAGAAGTGGTGCAAATGACAGAAGGGCTCGATGAACTGCGGTAAGCTCGCGCCAGTTGGATGAGTGCGTCCTCTCCCGCTGATTCCATGTACCTTGAACCGGGGTCTCCCCCAGATGAGCTCCCCAGCCTGTGAGGGAGGCATCTGTAGTCAACAGGGTCCAGGCGGGCTGGACCGAGGACTTCCCATCTCGCAGATGGGTCCACCAGGGCAAGGTTTGCCGGGTGCTGATGGTTAACTGGATTGGCTTCTGTAAACCTGAAGGACTGTGATTCCAGACTCTCAAGATCTCGTTCTGTAGAGGGCGCATATGCCATAGGGCCCAAGGAACTGCATCTAGGGCAGCGGACATCAATCCGAGGACCTTCATCGCCGTCCTGATGGTGACCTTCCGTGTGGAAGACAAATGATGTGCCGCCCGAGCAATTTTCCTTTTGCGAGGAGAGGGTAGAGAGACCGTCATGTTGAGAGAGTCTAGAATAAGTCCCAGGAACTGAACTCGTGTTGATGGCACCATCACTGACTTCTGCCAGTTTACCAGCCACCCCAGCTTGTCTAGTAGAGCTACGACGGTCTGCACCTGCGTGGTAAGAATCTCCTTTGAATGAGCCTTCAGAAGCCAGTCGTCCAGGTACGGGACTATGAATATGCCTTGAAGGCGCAGGGCGGCAGCGACCGGAGCTATGACCTTTGTGAAGGTGTGGGGGGCGGAGGATATGCCGAATGGGAGGGCTGCGAACTGGAAGTGCGCCTCTTTCCCCTGTATGTCTACGGCAATCCTTAGGAACTTTCGGTGTGCCAGAAAGATGGGTACGTGGAGGTAGGCGTCCTTCAGGTCCAGAGTGACGAAGTGATCTCCAGGGTGCATGAAAGGTAGTACTGACCTTATGGTTTCCATGCGAAACCGCAGCCTGCGGATGAAGTGATTCAGATACCTGAGATCGATGATCATACGCCACTCGCCTGATGGCTTGGGGACCAAGAACACTGGAGAGTAGACGCCTGTGCCTTGTTCTGCGTGAGGAACCATCTCTAGCGCGGCCTTGTCCACGTACTCCTGAATCAATCTCTCCAGATGAAGTTGTTTGGGGCCCTGAAGAGGGCGGGTTCTTACCATCTTCTCTGGCGGCTGGGAAACAAAATTAATTTTATAACCTTCCTGGATCGTCTGGATGACCCAGGGGTCCCGAATATTCTGCCGCCAGGCCTCCACATAGTGGGAAAGATGACCGCCCACCCCAGGGGAGGGGGGGGGAGTAGGAAGGGGGGGTGTACTGAGAGGGAATTAGAAGGGGGCATTCTTACGGCCACGAGATGAGCCCCGACCTCTTCCTTTCCCGGATCGCCGCTGGCCTCTGGTGCCTCTTCGAGTGCCTCTTCCTCGAAAGGAGGTACTCCGACCTTCAAGGGGCTGTGGCAGGTTCTTGCTCTTAGAGTCGGCCCAGCCTTCCATGATGTGGTCGAGCTCCTTTCCGAACAGCCGTCCGGGCTCAAAGGGGAGACCACAGAGGCTATTTTTGGAAGTAAGGTCAGCCTTCCAGGGCTTCAGCCATAGGGGTCGGCGAGCCACAGTAGCCAGTGCCATGGATCTAGCCGACAGACGGGTCTGAAAATGGGTAGCTTCTGTCAGGTGATCCACCAACAGCGTGATGTCGGACACTGCCGCGAGGAGATCATCACGATCCACGCCGGAATCGATGTCCTTGGCCAGGGATGACAGTTCTGCGCGTAAGCCAGTTGCTACCTCATTCGCGACCATGCCCAAAGAGGCCTGGGCAGAGGCGGACGAATATACACGCCTCAAAGATCCTTCGACTCGGCGATCCATGGGGTCCCTGAGGCCCGAGCCGTCCTCTTGATAACTTGGCCACGGCGACGTCCACCTTTGGCGGGGGACCCCACGCCTTTAGTTGACTCTCAGAGACGGGAAAAAGTGCCTTGAAGCGTGTGGATGGCGCAAAGGATCTCTCCGGGTGCCTCCATTCGCCCTCCATCAGGCGGAGCATCTCCGAAGAGGGCCTGAAGGTACGAGACCTACGGCTAGAGCCTTCCCCGCCTTCCCGGTCTCTGATTCTTATGGTCTTGAATACTCTGGACATTTTGTCCAGGGGAAAAATCTCCTTCTCCTCCTCCGTACTAGAAGACGACTCCACATCCCTGAGGTGCAGCTTTTCCAGAGGCGGCAGGGACAATTCGCAATCCAGCCGTGGCCTCTTGGTCAGGGAGACGGCTTCCATTCTTTTCATGGAGTCCTGGACGTACCCCTTCACCCAGGACACCATCTCTCGCATGGGAGTTGTTTCAACAGAGGGGGCCCTGCACCCCTGACAGAAGCGATATTGGGAGTCATCAGGCAGCGGCACTCTACAAGAAGCGCACGCCAGATGCTTCCTTTTGGAAGTAGCCTTCCTTCTAGGCGGAACAGTGGAGGAAGAAGAAGACATTCTGAGGAGGAAGAAAAGGGATACACTAACTACTTACTGCACTCAGAGATGCAACTCTCCAACCCCCCCCCCCCGGCCATGTCCACCAAACCTTAGTCAATGAAGACAGTTCTCCAGCACAGAAATTGACCAGGGAGCTTCACCAACTGATGTGCTTGCAACCGGAGCGACAAGCACTAACTGAAGCTCTAAGGGGACTTAAATAGGCCAGGGGGCGGGGTTTTGCCCGGAGCCCCGCCCAAGGGGTAGGGGCTACAACGGAGCCAGAATCTCATGAAAAAAAAAGGGGAGGGGAGAAGACAGGGGGAGGGGGATCTGACCCAGGTATGGTCCCCAGGACCGGGGGACCCCCCTCCCGAACTACCGTGCAATGCTCGTGTCTAGGGGTTGTTCTCTTCCCGTCCGCCGCGAGACCCGCGCACTGCGCATGTGCGGCGGACCCTGTTAGACGGCGGACCGGAGGAACCTGAGAAAGGTTCCTAGGTCTAGCGTTCCTAGGGGAAAGCCCCGACCCGGCGCCCCAGTCGGACAGGAGCGTGCACGAGCCGGCAGGGTCCCCGCCGGGAGAAGGGGACCTCTGCTGAAAAAAGAGGATGTCCAGAAAAAGATCTTCTGCTGTCAGGTACCGGTGGGGGAGAGTAGTGGACCCCTATAGGAGGTCAGAACATCTGCTCCCCCCCTGACCACCTGTCCTGTCCCACAGGACAGAAAAAAACACAAGGGAGGAGCAGGTCTTCCGGCCTCTTATAGAGGTCAAAAGCTGTTAGGTAATTAAAAATTCCACCTGTCCTAACAGCTCATAGGGGCAGGAATACCCCAGTTGTGCTGCTGTTGGGCGTAGGGGGAAATAAAATTATACACACTTATAAAACTGGCTCAAAACCACATGAGTCTTTTTCCGATGCAGTTTTTGACTTTTGAGGTTTTTACTGCCACCTGACCACCTGAATGGTAGAGGAAAGCATTTTTATCATGCAGAAGTACTTCTCCTTTATGATCCTGGTTTAGGCTATAAAAACTCCATCAAAAACTTAAACTGTATCTTTGCCCTAAGGTCTCATTTACACAACAGCATTCTGCTCAGTATTTGTAAGCCAAAACTGGGTCCAACACACAGAAGAGGTGCGAATCTCTTAAATATATGTTCTACATAATCCATTCTAGTCCTGGCATAGAAATACTGATGCAAAATACTGAATAGAATACTAAATGTGCCCTAACTCTATTTTTTGGATCCAAACCTAGCAATGTAGTTTGGATCCCAACAAACGGTTTCTGGAACAGTAAATGAAATACAGATCCATAAAAGGGGCTGTTCAGGAATAAAGCAGGGTACAGGTGCCTGAGTGTGTGTTTGTACCTTAAGCATCAGAAGATATAGCAGCAGAAGAGGGTTAAATAAAGGCAGCATGTGCTGCATGTACATAGTATTTTATGTGTATACTATTCTTCTATGTCTTCTATACAATGTTTATTTCAGAAATCCATGGCAAATGATTTGTACCAGAATGTTCTGTTCCACGAGGTAACCAGCTTCCTACCTATGACAACAAGGGGTTAAGCTTTGGCTGTCACAGCTGGAGAACCATTCCAGTACTGGATAATCCCTCCTAGTATTCCTGACATGCCTACACCAACCAGCAGCCAGGAACACTGGGCCCATTGCCAGGCAGGAGTCTGGTAAACACAAGGAGGGTACAGAAAATCTGAACAGCAACCCTAAAAACAAGTGCTGAGCCTCAGTGTGTAGCCGCCTAGGAAGAAAGAAGAAATGTCTTGTAGGAACCATTCTGAACCTCACACGATTTAATTATTGACCAAATACATATATGACATTGTATGATGCATTAGTTGTGGCACCGCTCTCTTCACTATGTAATTCACAGTGACAGGAACCTGAGATATAAGGAGTTGTTAGCCACATTTTAGGGTAACCCCCCCCCCCCATCTGGTTACTCTCTCGCCCTGCAGAAAGCCAATGGATTTTTAGTGAAAGATATGTAAAACTACAGTGGTTCTTTGGCGTGAGGATCCTGCCAGAGGTCTCCCCATATTCGGCTTCCCAAAATTGGCTGCAGAGTGGGATATTAGCTGTGATCTCAGCCAGACTTGTCAGGTTTTCAGTGGAATTCAACTTTTCCTTCCAAGCCCCCACCCCCACCCCCACATTCTCCCCCCTGACACATTTCTTCTCTCAGGTATTGCCCCTGTTTTGGGACACAGGGAAGCTTTTGTTTTATGCAGGGCTCATATTTTATTGAAAAGAGTTGTGTTCTTAGGCATGCAGACAAATGTTTTTTTCAGGGTTTACTAATGCATGGACATTGAGTAGATCACCTTGGCGTCTATATTTAGGTGCAAAGACAACTAAGATATCAGATACCCAAGTGTCACGTCTTTGATTGACAGTCCTTAGTTTTCACTGAGATTCCTTTTTGTTTCTTTAGAAAGTGGTTAATAGTTCTGCATGAATGAATCTGTGTAGGTGTAAACTACCCCCCCCCCCCCCCCCGTGCATGCACATACGCACACACACATACATATGCACACACACACACATGCGCACACACATACGTACATACGCACACACATACGTACATACGCACACACATACGTACATGCACACACATACGTACATACACACACATACATACACACACACATACATACACACACACATACATACATACACACACACACACACACATACATACATACATACACACACACATACATACACACACACATAAATACACACACACAATTTATCTTGATTTTCTGGTAATGGATAAATAAAGGATTACTAGTGAACATGCAGTTGCAGAGTCAGATGGAGGTGTCACACAATTCACAATAAACCTCTCTTCTTAATCCAATCTGGAAAATACTATATGACTCTGGCTCCCCCCCCCCCTCTTATTGGAAGGTATGTTGCTGCATTGACCTCCTGTCATTCTGAGAGACACAATCTCCCCTGTCATTACAGATGATGTTATCAATCTGATACAAGTATGCAGAAGCTGAAAGGCATCTCTTTGCCCTCTGTGGTGCCTCTGCTATTACCCTTACAGTCCTTTACCATATTTCCTTCATCCCTGTAACTATTCTTCAGTTTCATCACTATTGTTTCTGCCATCCTGTGTCTGTCCTCCACATGGCTCTGGACTCCAGCCCTCTCCCACTTCCATGTGCCTCTCTCTCCTCTCCCTCCCTTATTTTTCAGTCCTGTGATGTCTTCACCTCCCTCTCAGGCTTGTTGCCAGCAGTAAGTGGCTAGACAGGAAGGAGATAGAGACAGAATCTTTTCCACTTTGGAGGGGGAAGGAGAGCGAGCAATAAGGAGGACAAACCAATATTCATTTCCATCCGCCATTACAAGTCATGTACCTCGCTCTGCATATTCTTTGTCATCTTATAATACATTTGTTAAGAGAAACTGATGATATTTAATCATTGGAATATCAAGCACAACAATTTCTATAAGTCATTGGTATAGGGTAAAATATGCTTAAGATGGCCATGCACTGAACGCAATATGACAACATAAAGAAAGGTTACTCACGAGAACACAGTGCATAATATTAGAAATCACCCGAACACTTTGTGCAATAGGAGAATTCATAGTAACAGCATGCACAATGATGAATGAACTTGCTAGAACTAAGATTTTTCACCTTGCTAGACATGTGGGTGTGGATACTCATGAAAAGGGGTGTGGGTTATTTGTGACAAAAATGTGCCAGGTTAGGGTTCGTTCGAATCATTCGTGCGGGCAGTGCACGGCAAGCACACACACCCCATTATAGTCTATGGGGTCCGTGTGCTTTTACAGCACTTGCAATTGCGTTTGTATTCCATTCGGGAGGGGGGGGTCTCCATAGGGGGACTCTCTCTGGACGGAATACAAAAGCAGATGTGAACAGGGCATTAGTGTTATATCATTCTGATTATATGAACCCAAAGTGAACCCAACTGAAAGCTGGTATAAACTTAGAATAGACGATCTAAAGATATGCCAGATTTATCATGTGGAATGAGTCACTGTGATAAATCGGCAGTATTTTAGACTGGATGTCTAAATTTAAACTAACTCTATTAGTAATTCTGGATCGATTGTGAAATTCATTAGAAAGTTGTAAACAATTATGGAATTCATGAGAATACTGTGCACAAGGATAGAACTAATGAGAACACTGGATGTTAAAACTTACATGAACGCTGTGAACTATACTGGAATTGACATGAACACTGGGGAATTTATCAACAAATCTACACCAGTTTTCTGACACTGATGTGTGATAATGTGAAGCACATTTGGTGCATATCCCCTCCTTGCACCTAATGTGTGATATATTACCCATTCTGTACCTCGCTACCAATTTCCACAAAGGTGACCAGAGAGTGGGGCGACCTGACATATTTATTATAAGTCATATGGCGCAGATTTCCAATCTGTCACACAGGCTTGTGAACGTTTTATGAAGAGACTGGCATGGCTTGCACCTGTTAACTCCTTTATTAAAAAAAGGTGTATGAAATGCCATTCTTAATAAATGTGCCCCACTATGCTCAAAGATAAAAATCCAGTGCACAATTGTAAAACTCACGAGAAGGCTATGCACAATGATAGAACTCACAAGAACCCTGTACACGATGCCAAAACTCTTTAGAACACTGTGCACATGAGAAAGCTGTGAACGACAAAACTCACTAGAACACTGCAAAATGATAGAACTCATGAGAACGCTGTACACAGTGATGGAACTCATGAGAATGCTGTGCACAATGATAAAACTCACGATAACACTGTGCACCGTGATAGAACTCACAATAACACTGTGCACCATGATAGAATTTCTTCCGGCTCCCGGAAAAAAGAAGCGAGGTGCTCATTCTTCAGGCCAAGTCACCTCGCGATTCGGCCTGAAGACACTCCCTCCTCTGGACTAGGTCCATTCATTGGACCTAATCTGGAGCGGAGTGCGTGGCTGGATGCCGGTGCAGTGCACCGGCTTTCAGTTGCGGCTACCCGGTTTTTGGACCGGAACCTGAGGCAGAGCAATAGGTAAAAAATCCTCCCATTGATTTAAATGAGTAATGTGCATATGCCAGCACCCATAGAAATCAATCGGATCTGTTTTGATGCCGCTCATTCTGAACGAGTTTACGTTCAGAATGAGCGGAGCGTAAACTCCGGGGGGGGAAGGCTCCCTTAGGCAAGGGCCCCACCGACCGGAAATGCCGCGATTTGCCTGCAGCGGAGACGCAGGCAGGAAAACTCTGTGAACTTTCTCTTAAAAGCGCTACGAAAAGAACCGCAATGCGTTCACGCAGCGGTTCTTCCCGCAGCGCTTTAGTGCTGCGGATACGGCCTGTGGGGCCTCAGCCTTATAGTGATTTTTATGGAGCAGGGATCTCCGCCTGGCCCGCCTAAATTACTGCTCCGTTCTGCCCAATGTCTAAAAAAGCAAGGTGCAGGAGCTGAGATGTGCCATCATGTGTGAATAATGTAATAATCTAGTTACAACAGCGTTAGTAAATCTGGTCCAATGTGCAGAGACAATATAGTTCATGTCCTTGTTGAGTATGCTGGTATTTGCGGCTTCAGGTTTGGGTTTGCCTGCCTGCGGCTATAGTATCACTCCTGCAGTGCTGGTTGTGCCCTGCTCTCTGGCTGGCGCTGCACCTTGGCGAGGTTGCCAGCTGTCTGCTCATGATTCATTTTACTTTATCTAGACTTCTTCTACTTGCAGCTGGTTTCCATGGTAACGGCCAGTCTCTAGTGTGGTTTCCATGGTAACCATTGCTCTGGTCTTCCTCTCTGGATGCTTAGGAAAAAAAAAATAAGTGGAGGTTCTTTTCTGAAGCTGCATTACAGTTTGCATTCACATCAGCAGTAGCCATTCTTTAAGACGCTGTGATTCCTTAACTAGTTTTGGGATGCATGCACATGTCCATGTCAGTCTGTCTTCACTTTAAGACAGCTCCCTGGCTGTCTGAAGGTGTTCTGTGCGCTGCTGTGCTATAGGCCTGTGCATTCCTGCCAGACAGATACAAATTGGACAATTCCACAGCCTTCAAGGCTATACTGTACTTACATGATTTTATTTGCCAACCGACTTCATTCTGTTCCTGCCTAACATGGAGGTCTCCTTACCCATAACCATTGAGATGATAGCAGTAACATAACTAGGAGTGGCTGGGCCCCAAGGCGAACATTTGACATGGCCCCCCTTCCCCCGCACGCACAAACCACATTCCTGCACACAGTATTATGCCCCATGAACAATTATTAGACTCTGGGGTCTTTTCGGACCCCAGAGTATAATGATCGGAGCCCCAGGAGAGGATACAAACATAAAAAAAACACTGATACTTAACTCTCCTGGGCTCTGGCGCATTCCCCGTTGATTTCGGCCACTTTCAATGATGGACCAGACGTCATCTGAACCAGGCATGTGTCATTATGAATTGTGATGCCTGGGACGTCACCAAACAGGCCCGAACCCTGCCGGAGCGCAAGGGAGGTAAGTAGTAGTGATTTTTATGTTCCCTCACCTATACTGGCCCTCCGACCATTATACTCTGGTGTCTGAAAAGACCCCCAAGTATAATGATAGCAGAGTTTGTGGGGTTTGTGGGTCTGCAGCCTCACTGATCCCTGCTCTTGATCACAGCCACCTCTGTTTCCCATGAGCAGAAGCAGAGATGAATAGGGACCATTACCTACTGTTCTCAGAGACATATATGTTAACAAATAACATTATTAGGTCTTATACTCAGGTATAAGCCAAATGTGAGATTTCCAAACAATTTTTTTTAGTGTTTCTTATTTAACCTTGAAAGATCTCAGTCCTTTACACACACCTTCTTGACTCTAAGGCCGTGGCCCCATGGGATGTAAATGCCGCGATTTGCCCGCAGCGGAGACGCTGCGGGAAAAATCGCGGCGTTGTACAGTGCAAGCAAAGGGGATGGGATTCATGCAAATCCCATACCCACTTTCTAGAAAAAAAACACAGTGTGGACACGCTGCGATTTGCAAAGCCATTGCGGCTTTGCAAATTGCAGCGTGTCAATTATATGTACGGAAACACCGGCGGCTTTCCCGTAGATATAATGTTAAGAGAAAGTCCGCAGAGG
Organism: Leptodactylus fuscus; assembly: GCF_031893055.1. NCBI lineage: Eukaryota > Metazoa > Chordata > Amphibia > Anura > Leptodactylidae > Leptodactylus > Leptodactylus fuscus. The sequence goes on along the minus strand of NC_134271.1, from coordinate 79,367,426 downwards.
AAAACTCCTGAACTTTCTCTTAAAAGCGCTGCGGAAAGAACCGCAATGTGTTCACGCAGCGGTTCTTTCCGCAGCGCTTTAGCGCTGCGATTACGGCCCGTGGGGCCTTAGACTAAAGTGGCATCTCTCCCATTGACAGTAGAGGATTTCTGGCAGTCTGTCATCCCTACCATTACAGAAGAAAACGGCGGTGAGATATTGGAATCTCATATGCATATGTCTCTGTTGGCTAATAATAGATTAATTAAAAAATGTATAATACATCAATGCTATCTCACCCTGGCTCACATGAACAAAATGGGGATGAGTTATGTCTCTAGTTATGGGGTTTTTCATCATTGTTGTAGTTATGAGTTTGGTTCAATGTGTTAGTATGTCTGGTTGAGTTTGAGTGTGGATCATCTCTATGTTGCAGGGGATCAATTAAGCAGGATGTTAATTCAGCAAAGACAGCTAACTAATTAACAAATGTGTGGCTTGTAGACCAGACATCCTGCTGCTTTTTTAGTCTGGAAGCAAGCCAGGCCAAAAGTCTGTATAAGGAACAAAGGGGAAATATGAAATCAAAGGCATGGGTGTCATAATTCATAATTAATAACCATCTATACATAGAAATATTGTTGGGGAACTGAGATGAATTTCTGGTGACAAGCATGGGTAGTGATAATGTTCATAACCACTCCAACTTACATATCTGCAGAATGTGTGATTTCATATGGTATGTCTGGACAGTGTGGAAACATTTGGCATCACCTGCCAAGCAAATGCCTATATGAGGACCCCACCCAGAGTTATGGCATGTTTCTAAAATAGGTTACACTTCTTATATGCATATAATTAGACAGCCCCAGTCACCCATGAGAGGCTCCAAAAGGGGAGCTGGGTAAAAGGTTCTTCAAAATGCATGACTGTTAAGACCCCATTATGCCAGATACTTGGAGATGCCGCCCAGCGTGTGGTTCTGTCCAGTTCTTCCGCAAATCTGGTATGAGTGGTCTGGGTGTATCAGCATCTTGTGTACCATTAGTGGCGAGAGGCGGCTATTTTTGAGGATGTGCAGATTTTGGGATCACTTCACTCCTTTGTAGCTTACTGTGATAGGGGAATATATTGTAACATGAAAATATAGTATGTAAGAATAAGAAGTGCCTTCGGAAGCTCAGAAAGTATAGGGACCATGGTGTGTGATTCACCACTTTTACAATGTTCAAGCCACTCAGTGAAAATGACCTTGAGTCATCTTCAGAACCTCCCATAGCTACTGCAGTGTAATATATTCTACCTTTAATATAAGTCCAGCTGATTTTAAAACATGTGATGTTCTGTTAGCCCTATCAATCTGTCATTGCTGAATGTACCATGCGCCATATTTTTGATATACTACCTGATATAAAATTACTTACAATATTGCATGTTGTACTACTTCAAGTTAAGTTCAATAAAAAATAAATAATACAAAATATTTATAGGTTCAGCAATTATTCCAGTATCATTATACAATAGCCCTTACTGCTGTTTGATAGCAACCTGCATGTTTAGTGTTTATTACTGGATTGCTTTGTATCACCCATCCACATTTTAAGAAGGTGATCATAGATTGCCGTATACAGTGTACCTGGGCAAGAAAGATTAGAAACCTCTGTGTAACGTTGTATTGCATTGTTTATTTAATGTTATGCTTATATCTCTGACCAATGTGATGCTGTATTTTATTGCTGTGTTAATACAATGTGTTGATTGTTTTGTGCCGGAGGCCTAGTCCTTGAATGTAGAAGGGCGCATCGCCAGGTGATTGAGGTTTTTTCCTATGAAGAGTGCTGTGACTTTTGTAAGCTCTATCTTACTTTCTACACCTTAAATCAAGCTCAGAAAGTAGGTGTTTTTTCCTTCTGAGGTAAATACACTACACCATTAGTCTCACTGGTGTGGTAAATAGCACCCAGATCCATTACATTCTCTACCCATCCCAGATTCACTGCATCCTCTTTTCATCCCAGCTCCATTCATCGCAGCTCCACTCCATCCTCTACTCATTCCAGTTCCAGTCCATCCTTTACTCATCCCAGCTCCACTCATTGCAGTGCCACTCCATCCTCACTCATCCCAGCTCCACTCATCGCTGCTCCACTCTATCCTCTACTCATCCCAGCTTCATTCCATCCTCTACTCATCGCAGCTCTACTCATTGCTGGTCCACTCTATCCTCTACTCATCCCAGCTCCACTCCATCCTCTACTCATCGTAGCTCCACTCCATCCTCTACTCATCCCAGCTCCACCCCATTCTCTACTCATCCCAGCTCCACCCCATTCTCTACTCATCCCAGCTCACCCCACCTAGTCTCACAATTGCTCAGTGTCCAATGGTCATTTAGTTAAATGCTGATGTTATGAGAAAGCACAAGATCTGCCACCTTCTTTCTTGCTTGTCCTCCTTGAAGATTTAGCCTCTTTAGTCTCTGTAATGAGTGTAACAGTCAGCACAACACATCGCAGGTATCTGAATATCTCCAGTTTAATATATAATCTAGGCTGGGGATCAGGAATCCAGCCAATTATTTTTCATATGATAGTGGTACATCTTTTTTTGTAGCACAGTGATGGGTTCTTTTTCTATCTGCAGCGCTGGATTTTGATGATGCAATTTCTGTTCCAATATTCACCACTGTGAGAGTTAAAATCTGCTGATTTAATATTAACCCTTCATTTGTGTGTTGTGAACCCTGTATTAGGGCCATATAAGGATAAAACTACAGATGTCCGGCATCTTTCACATGTCTGAGCTAGTCCTTCCCATTATTTGTACCATTGCCACATATTTTCTGTACATCAATGGAACACACGCACGGAGAACTATAATATATGAACTGAAGGGTTAATATTCCTGGTACTACTCTGAGGCTTTTCCCTCTCTAGTTTCCATGGTAACGTTCCTATTTGCTGTTCATTTCTAGAGACATGTCCAGAATTCAGAGCAGCGGCTAACCTTCCATGAACACAAAATCTGTGCTTATTTCTGACCCCTGTGAAATGGTCACTTCCCAGAACATTATATAATAATCTATCACTGCCTGTTCCTGTCCTAATATTATTCATTCAGCAGATTTCGACACATTATATATAATAACCCAGCACAATATGATACCATCGTGATAACATCCAGTCAAAAATCTCTGTACTATGTATATATATATATATATATATATATATATATATATATATATATATATATACCGTATATGATATTCTAGCACTGTCTGGTTTCATTGTGATGATATCTTGTTAGAAGTCTCTGTACATTGTATGTAATATTCCAGCATAACCCAATTCAGCATGTCCTTCTCTTAAATGGGTGCTCCAAGCAAACAGGAACACCCATGGGGAGCTAGGGGGTGAAGTAAAATAAAAAAAAGTAGTAAAGCTCATCCACACCTGACCTTCTGTTCTGGCGCCAGGTCCCCCATTCTATACCATGGCTGTACTGTGACCAATCAATGATCTCAGCTGACAAATGTTGGGTACCGTTGACATTACTGTTAGTACCCAATAAGTGACTGCTTGGCTGCTTCACTTTTGCCCCCGCCAATGTGGGCACAGAATGGAATGGAGGACTTACGCTGCAATGAACGACCAAGAGTAAGTGAGCTTATTTTTTTTTATTTTTAGTCCAGCATCTAATATGTATGGGATTCTCCCAACTAGTTAGGGACTGGGGTGTGTAACGCACACAAGTAAAATTCATTCTGGGGTCCATTGTACAGTCACATTCAAATATTACCTGACTCCCCCACTTACAAATTCATAAAACTGTGCGGATACACACTTTTCAGTAGTAACTTAATGTCTTGCCCTTGTTATTTATTGTTTTTGTGCTATGGGCCCTATCAGTAGTTTGCTTCTTTTCTTGAATGCATAGCTTTTTCGGCTGCTTCCAGTTTAGATAGAACAGACACCCAACGGACAACCATTATAGACAATGGGGTCTATCAGGCTCCGTACATAACCCCTATTTTAGTGGTCTGCCTGTCCATTGTTCTTGTCCTCCAATGGATCTGAATTACAGGCATCCAATGTTAGTGTGAACCTAGACGTAGCTTGCTGCAGTAACACACTCCTACATGTTTGGTGAGTAAAGCCCTCACATTGCCTGGTCATCTCTGCCACCTGATACATTTACATAATAATAAAGCTGTATCCACACAGTTTATGATACGGATACATGGTTGAGATACATTACACTACATATCTGTATTTGGTACAATTAATGTACTTTCTGTGCATAAGGGGATGGATAAAATATTAAAAATAAGCCATTTAATGTATACTACTTCAGCCAGTTATATGTGTCCCTCTGATAAAGGAGCCGCTATGTATAAAATGCCTGGTTAAATGCACCCAGTGGATCTCTGTACGTTATATAATAAACCTGCAATAACTGATCCCATTATGACTATAATCTTTAGGCTCACTTGGGAAATGGATTGTAAAAGAAAAGACTTGTTGGCAAGAATCTGGAGGATTATTGGCTTTTAGTGTAAGGTAGAGGTTAGGTCCTATGACAGATGTTAGGAGTCTCTTGCTTAGTTAACCTGTGGCCATCTTGTGGCCCACTGCTCTTCTTTTCACTTACCACAAGTCTGTCTACATGGATAATTCTGCCCCATTCTGTGTGTTTCTATCCTTACTGAGTAATGGATAAAACATTGAATTGACTTGGCATTTATTGGATATTACGTCTCCTATGTGCAATCTATCATCCATTGGCTCAGATGATTAAAAAAAAAAAAAAGTTCAGTGTTAGTCAGGGATCATTTTGGGTCATGTGTAGGAGCGGATACAGAGCATTTGGCATCAGTTTAAAGCCCATGGGTTCTGAGAATGGATTCGGCGTTGCTGCCTCTACATGCCACCTGCCATAACACAACCTTCACATCTCTCCAGGTCTTCTGTTTTCTTGCCAGCTGTACTTACATGTAAGGAATTATTAATCATTCTCATAACCCAAACTTAGTCTTCATTATACAACCCAGTCTATCAGGACTTTACTACAACCCCTCTCCGTGCAAACATGTTGCCGTGCCACGGTGCAGTCTCTACTACTGTTATATGCATAGAATAGCAGGCACAGCCCCGCCAGCTGTCTTATTGAGCTCTTCTCAGCCGCTGGCAGCCATATTTAAGGCATTGCTCTCTGCTGATGAAGAGGGTTGAAGTTCTCTGAAATTCTCTCTATTTCTGGAGGAGGAGGACATGGCAGAGAATGCAGCTTGCATGGCTTTGTAGGGGGAGGATGGCTGAGATGTTATCTCTGTGCTGGAGATTATCCAGGATTGTCAAACTGACCTGTTCCAGTAAGGGGGAGGCTAAAAACAGCCAGGAATGTAGAAGGTCACAGATTCTGTGTCCTCACACACAGCTGGGGGAGGGGGCCCGCACTGCGCACTACACCACATGACTGGTTGCTGGGCGGAGTGATGTCACCAGTGTGCTGCAGTCTCCTATAGGCTGTAATGTGTGTGTGTGTGTGTGAGGGGGGGGGATGATTCCTCTTTTATATGTGTAACATGGCTGAGGATAGAGCGCTTATTTATCACCAGTTACGCTGCTAAGGCTGAGAGCCTCTGGGTAGTGGTGGCATGATATGGAAGCATCTACCTTGTCATATCTACCACAGCAGCATTAAAGCCAGATTCACTTTTGGATACCTATTCTGGAAATATTATGAGATTAACATAATTTTTTACGTTACTGCCAAAATAACCTCACATTAATATGAAGGGAATTCACCTCCCACCAATGCCTTTCATGTGGTTTGTCGTCCCTTTCTCTTCTTAATTAAATCCATAATAGCTTATCCTCCTGAACAGACGCAGAAGTAGTGGCGACGTATCTTTAATATTCAGCGACCCATAGACATTTAGGAGTCAAAATTAATTTTTAGTCACCATAGTGAATAACGTTCTTCAATACCTCCCCACAGTATATATAGAACACCTGGTTGGCCCCCACAGTATTCATAATGCTCTATGTAGTGGCTTTCTGCAGTATACATGTGTAGTATATCAGCCAGGGACAGAAATAGACTTGACAGGCTGATCAGGAGGGCCAGCTCTGTCCTGGGGAGCCCCCTGGACCCAGTACAGGTGGTGAGTCACAAAAGGATACTGTCCGTGGTGAGCTCCATGCGGGAGAATAAATCCCACCCCATGTATGGGACCTTGACGGCACTTGGCAGCACTGTCAGTGACCGACTGCTTCACCCCAAGTGTAAAAAGGAGCACTATAGTAAGTCCTTCCTCCCAACCGCGCTCAGGCTACATAATCTACATCAGACCAAGTGAAGATCACTCCGCAAAGAGAACTAAATGGCTCTGAAGTCTTCCTTCTTTCTTCTCTTACTTAGCTGCTACAGACTCCTAGTATATCTTCTTTTTCTCAGCATATGTGTGTCTACGTCTGTAATATATTACTGTGTATTATCCTGTACCTGTATTACTATGCTGTTGCATCATACAGAAATTTCCCCACTGTGCGACTATTAAAGTATTATCTTATCTTATACATAAAGCCCTCCCCATGGTGTGTGTGTATATATGTATATATATATATATATATATATATATATATATATATAAAACTCCAGTGCCCCCATAGTGTATATAATGCTCTTCCCACAATGCTGTCCCAACGGTCCCCACAGTGTATATTATTTTCTTGACTCCAGCTCAATGCCGATGGCCTACACTGAGGCACTGACATTGCTAGTAGAGATGAGCGAGTAGTATTCAATCAAATATCGAATACCATTTAGTCTATGGGAGAAAACGGGAATGTTGTTCCGGTTTCCATGGAAACCAAAGTTCGACACATTGGATCCTCCAAGTTCAGGAAGTAGTAGGACGAGGAGCACGAGGAGGTTTTTGATTTGAATTCAATGGAATTTTCCTGCGTAGTATTCGACCGGTACGAGTATTCTCTCGGTACGCGTATTCGATCGAATATTATTCACTCATCTCTAATTGCTAGCAGTTACCTGAATGGTGGAGCAGGAAGCGGAGGTCTTTGCTGCTTCACCATTCTATTCATTATTTGCAGATCGCACATCGAAAGTCCTTTGGCCTTTGCAAGTTTTTAGTTTGGCGACCATTTCAGTTGCCATCTGGAGCGCTAAAAATCCTGAACTAGATCGACACACCTCCACTAGATATCAGCAATAAACCTGCAAAATAACTACAGATTCTCACAGAAGCATCATATGAGTTGAGACAGTAGGGTGTTCGTTGTTGATATGCATTGTATCATGAATTACTATGATGTTACTAGGTCAATTCAGATGAGTTGCAGTCCAGCCAGTAACTGCATCCGTTGCATGTAGTGTGTTTCTGATTCCGGGTAAAGCAGCGCCCTTTTAGCAGGCCTTACACCGCAGATAGCTGTTTGGCTGATAGCTATGTTCACAATTTATATGCTGGTGGAACATGTCTTTTCAATGGGGAGAGGAGAAAAAGTCGCTGCCAGACTTTGGCAGTAGCTTACCTGCCCGGTAAAAGACAAGATCAAGCATGTTAAAATTTAGCATTTCATAACCTTTGTTTTCCTGACATTTGCTATTGGAGAAAATTGGAAGGCTCCCCCATACACATAAGATGTTTTGCATGGCCACCTTTAGCATATGTTCTATAAACTTGATTATTCACCCCTCTCCCCACTCTTCATAATGTCTGTCCTTCTCAACCTACCCCCAAAAAACAATTTAATTAATTAATTAATAGCACATTACACTTTCCAACAATACCCCATTTTACTGCACGAACGGTCTGGTCTAGCCCTGTGATGGCGAACCTATGGCACACATGCCAGAGGTGGTACTGAGAGCCCTCTCTGTGGGCACCTATCTGTGGAAGAGATTGTATTGTGCGGGGATCACTGTGGAGCAAATTGTACTGTGCGGGGGCCCCTCATTATTTATATCATACAGTATCACAGACGTGATATTATTACAGGCTGTAATAACATTGAATAGTCACTATAAAACAGATCCTGTGCGATGTACATAGTGAAAATTAATTGTTCAAAAGTATCAAATGCAAACTTTTACCTTTCAGTACAAAGTTGTTTTGTATCATTAAAAGTTCTGTAAAGCCCCATTCACACAACCATATTTTGCGGGTCCACAATTGTGGATCCACACAGTATTAAGGTTAAATTGCTCTGTTGGCACTTTGCAATAAATTAGTGGGTTTTGGGTTGCAGTAGGGGCATTTTGTCTCTAAAAGGTTTAGTCATTGGTCTAGCTTACTCATAAATCACTACAAGTCTCAACTTGACCACAATTCAATTCTAATTTACCTTACAGCTCCACAACAGGATCAGTTTATTAATGGAGCACCACAACTCCCAAAATGGGCATGACCGTTCTACATCTTTATTATAATCTCTATATAGAGACTTATTCTCTGATTTTATACACACTTTTTTTCCGCCAGATTTCATATGGCTCATGAAATAGTTGTGCAGTAAAGCTTGAATTTACAAGGAGCGAAGTAGTTTGACGTTTGCCTTGTTGGTAACATTGGTGGTTTATATTGCTCTGGTGTTTGTGTGTGAGGATTGGATTATTGCTGCAGCTTGTCGACAAGGCTTGGCTCTGTACTATATCCTACAATAAACAGCCTGTGTCACCTAAAACAATGGGTTAATATGTCACGCAGCCACGTGGGACACTGGGGGAGGAGTATTGCCTGGGGCACCTCATCTGGGTTACAGTGTGCACAGGAATTCACATTATTGCACAACAGCACCCGCCTGTCACACCCTGCTAACTGCATGACAGACCCTCCCCCACTCTCAACCAGTCTGTCCAGTAACTGGTGGGAGCAACCAGGCACAGAACCCCCCCCCCCCTCCAGACCTGCAAATGTTTGTCCCAGAAAATGTTCCCATTTATCACTGCTCAGTACTATATTTGCTGCTTGTTAATTTGAAGCATTATCCTTAAAAAAACATCTAGAAAGACTGTGTGTGTGTGTGTGTGTGTGTGTATATATATATATATATATATATATATATATATATGTACTTTTTTTTATCTTAATCTTCATCTCCGTCTTACTTCTCTCATAAGTGATGCTCCTATTCATTCACTAGAGAGCAGCGGTGACATTGCTGAGGATGCAGCCTATCCATTCATTAGAGAAAAGCAGTGACATAGCAAAGAATGCAGTCTATAGATGTATTAATAGAGAAATATTGTTACAATAAACAATGTCTTCCTATGAGCTGGATGATTCCATGGGCATAGCTATAGGGGGGGCCTGGATCTTGAGGGTACCCCAAATGTCCTTCTTCCACATAATATATAATACTATTCTAAATGACACAGATTTTGCATTGGGGCCAAGGAGTTTCAGGTTACACCAGCGAGTACGGTAGCACTTTGCATGATACAGAAGATACACAGTGTTTCTTCCATGTTTTCCTGGCCAGTGTAGAAGGGGTTATCTGTTTGGCCATGGAAGTAGTTCAAGAAACCAAGTGTGACTTCTCCAAGATGACTAGAGAAGTCTTCTGCCCACTCTCACCACATGCTCTCGATAATATAAAGTAACTAGGGAAATCCATTCTACTTGTCTTACCGTAGGTGTAACAGCAGCCAATACAGGCTTCTCTAGGGATATAGGGGATCCTTCTACTACCCATACACTAGTACACCTGCTTGGTCTACGGCTTCCCAGTAACACTCTACATCTGATGCATTTGCTCTCTTCTTATTCTAGTACATGTGGATGTGCCGTGTTAATATTCTGTGTATAATACCTGCTCACCGCTGCAGAATGGGGGATGGTGGGTTTATACTTTCCCTGGGCTATTTGATCATTGAGGTACCGTCAGTCAGATGCAGAGGCTGAGCCAAATCCTTGTTAAGTAGTGGCATATTACATATTGTTCAGGTAACCCCCACCACCACAATCGACATCAAACACACAAAATCCTCCGGGAATCATGAAACTTACCCACATAAATAAGGCATTTCATGTGCCAGTGTCATGTAACACATGCATTTTACAACCAGGTACTGCATGTGGAAGCATCTGCAACTACATTCGGCTTCCTAGGAACACATGGTGTACACCTGCTGCAACCCCTGTGAATACACACTCTTCCCTAGATTGTGCAACATTTGCCACTTACATACCATGCACCTCTCCCATTGTAACAGGTTATATATATTTCCCCGCTACACATTAGACACACAGCACCCATCACAGTACACTGGATTACACACAGAGTAGGGTCTACTACAGGAGATGATATACACAATGCTTCCTCCATAGTATAACTGGATTTTATACTGTGTTCTCCTAATATACCTAGCATTATACAACATGCACCACTCAGTGTATCTAAACTTTGTTTCTCTTCTACACCAAACATCACACATCATTCATTCTTCATCAGATATGTCCGACATACGCCATACAATCTCTACTTCGCAAGAAATTATGCATCATGTACCCCACAGCATACCTGGGTTACAGACATTATTTCCGTACTACATTAGTTATTGCATACTACCTCTATCATACACCATACATTCCTTACTACACCAACAACCCCACAGTATGCCTGGATTTTACACCTTCAGGTCCTACTTTACCAGACATTACATCCATCACAGCGTACAATACCTGGATTATAAACCATGTGAATGATGACAATCTGTGTATAGCGCTGTGTAATAGGTTGATGTGTAATAAATACAAAAATAATCATAATGTACCCCTACTACACCAAACATGACAACAGGCACTTTTCACAGTGTACCTCTATTATAGACAATGCAGTCCCTACTACAACCGACATTAAAACACCAGGCCACCATCCACAGTATACCTGGATTACACATTAGGTATCCTCAATTATAGTTGCAGTCTCTACTACACTAGACATTGCGCCCTACATAATGTACAAGATTACTCTATACCATATCACGTGTCCTTACTATACCAGACATTGCACCCTATACACCCTCTGTATCGTACCTGGATTATATACCATTGTGGGAATTTATTGAAACTGACATTTTATACACCATTCTTAATCTAACATGCACTGGAGAAAAGTACACCAAATGTATTAAGTGACACATGCCGGTTAATAGATGTTAAGTACATCTCCGTCTCATCTTTTGTGGCACAAAAGCAAATCCCCAGCAGCCATGAGCTAATATAGATTTGTGCAGTAATGTACTCCAGTTTCTGGCTCTTGCAGGCAGGGTCTTTGCTCCTATATCTTGAGATGTCAATTTGTTACTCTGTTTAGACAATTTAGTTGGCTGATGTTATTTTTACATGAACCCTATGTTTTGTAAAGTGTGGTGAAATATGTTGGCCTTATATAAAGAAAATTATTAATATTATAGTAATTACAGTAAGTTTGTCAGGCTGCGGTATGCCATGCTCCATACCTGTTAAACCTCTCATGCTTCTGTGAAAAAAAAAAGATTAGTGTGGGATAAAATTGAAGAAAGTAGCAATTTTTTTGTGACAAAATTTACAACTTTTTGGTGCCAGAAAACATGAGTGAATTGGATCCATAAATTTCCCCCTAGAATAAAATACGACATTACACACCAAGCAGGCTCCACAAGATACTTGGATTATACAGAATGCAGCAGGTACTATAACAGCCCTCCAAAAGTGAACCTGGATTATACAAACTGCAGTTAATACACAACATGCACCTTACACTGTGTACTCCAATTCTACATAATACAATAATCATAATCAGATATTCCACACCATAACCCCTCCAGTCTACCTGGATTATACACAGGTCAGTGCCTACTACACCAGGCATTCAACACAACCTCCACATTATATCTGGATTATACACTATACTGCCTTATTCAGACTGTATATATGTTAGTGTATTTTGAAATTATACATCATAAAGAATTTTAACATAACATACAATCTTGTACAATGTACAGGATTATTTAACACGCAGTTCCTGTTACGCACCTTTTAAACTGTTCAGCAATATACATCATACTGTTTTCTGTTTTACACCATACGGTCCCTATTGCACACTGTAACAGGATTATACATTGTACTGTCCTCCCCTTCCACACTCAATACTGTATCAGGATTAGACATCACACAGCCTCCATTACGCACTGTGCACCCTCTACACTGTATCATGATTACATATTGCACAACCCTACTACACTGAATCATGATTACACATCATACAGCCTTACTACATGCAGTGCTCCCTCTACACATCATACAGCCATACTACATGCAGTGCTCCCTCTACAATGAATCATGATTACATATCATACAGCCTCCATTACACATAGTGCACCCTCTACACTGTATCATGATTACACATTATACAACCCCACTACATGCAGTGCTCCGTCTACACTGAATCATGATTATATAAATCATACAGCCCTGCTACATGCAGTGCTCTTTCTACAATCATGATTACACAAACAGCTCTACTACACGAAGTACTCCCTCTACAATGTATCATGATTACATATCATACAGCCCTACTACATGCAGTGCTCCCTCTACAATGTATCACGATTACACAAACAGATCTACTACACGCAGTGCTCTCTTTACACTGTATCAGGATTACATATCATACAGCCCTACTACATGCAGTGCTCCCTCTACACATCATACAGCCCTACTACATGCAGTGCTCCCTCTACACATCATACAGCCCTACTACATGCAGTGCTCTCTCTACACTGTATCAGGATTACACATCATACAGCCCTACTACACGCAGTGCTCTCTCTACACTGTATCAGGATTACACATCATACAGCCCTACTACACGCAGTGCTCTCTCTACACTGTATCAGGATTACACATCATACAGCGCTACTACATGCAGTGCTCCCTCTACACATCATACAGCCCTACTACACGCAGTGCTCTCTCTACACTGTATCAGGATTACATATCATACAGCCCTACTATACGCAGTGCACCTTCTGCAGCATGTGTACAAAACATGGACCCTACACAGCACACCAATAAGGATTACACATCATGCACTACAATTCAATACCCCAGTGACCATGCTAACCAGATCATATGAACACAGCTGCCTACTCTGCGAAACTAAAAGCCACTTCTCAATAACATACTATGCTGCATCCAGCCCTAACACCCTTAGGTTCTGTGTTACACCCACATCACCAGAACATCCCTCATTTCCAGGGTGACAATGTTTATTACTCAACTTGTTTCCACTCTATAACTCCGATACTCTCCCCCCCCCCTTCCCGAAAGCCATTACTCATAAACCAGTGCCCCTCCCCCACAGATGACTCAATGTTGTTGCCTTCCTGGGAACAGATCTGCACACATACAATTCATAATTCATATACTATATTATGTCACGGCTGTAAATACACAGACAGGCCTGTGCAGGAAAGGCTTACACTCTGTACAGCACTAAGCCTGTAGCTTGGCACATGGAAATGTTACGGGAGATGGGCAGAAAATGCTTTGTCAGCGTCCGTACAATATTACTATAATACCTAGAAGCTGCCATGTCAATACGGTATCCCTGACCACCAATGTTTCTCCCTCATGCATTTTCTAAAAGGTATGCAATCCAGACTGTTACTGTGACATAGCATAAGAACCATGTACATAGCAATAGTGCATGATCTATAGTGAGAATGGGGCCATTAACCCTTTATGATATCACATACTAAAAGCTGACTGTAAGCCATAACCAGAAATTATCAATAACCCTTATGGGCCATGGAATGATTGCTGGTTCCTATGCTAATGCCATAGGACAGACTAAACATGGCGACTGAGGGGCACAGAGAGGGAGCCCAGAAACACATCCAGACACATCACACCACACGAGAAGTCAGAAGAAAAACAGCAACTTTTCCAAAAGCAATAATATGAATCAGATTTATTACAATGTCATCAGCTCCAAGGCACATAACAGTGGTCTGTTTTACTACAGAAATGTATTCTGGACAAAGAAAAGTTCTCCCACCCTAAAATGTACAGACGGTAATTTGCTCTACTGCTTAAAAGCATCCGTGCAAAAAGAAAAATATATATATATTTATATTCATCTATATAAAGAAATATGTAACCCTTTACTGGCCTGGAGACAGCAATTACTGCCAGCACTCGATGGGTTAAACCAATTAAAATTGCATTGTGTAGAGCTGCAGCAGACTGCAAACCGATAATTACACTGGATTATACACCCTCCCATAGTATCAGTGGGGAAAGAAAATCAACGTAAGGGTGGGGGGAGTTAGAGAATGATGTGTCCGCAACACACCCACCTCCAGGGGCACAGGTACACGTGTGTGTATTACATGTATGTATATAATCTTTCTAGATCAGGGTCACCATTCACCCCTGAGCTTCGGGACAAGTGCGAACATGTACAAGAACTTACACACCAGCAGCATTGCTAAGTGCTATAACCATTACCTAGTGGACACAATCGCCACAAAAGCTGTAAAAATAGACAAAAAAGAAAAAAAACAAAAAACAAGGGGAAAACAGGAAAAATAAGGACAGATAATATCCCACAACATCCCGCACATGATCCGTGCCACCCAATGTAGTTTACATAACAAGTGTCTCAAACTTCTTGAAACACCACAAAAAATAAGATCTGTACATAAGACTAAGTTTCTATGGCCGTGCGGCCAACAGTCATGTGGGATTTGCAAAGCTTTATACAGGCTCCATCCTGCCTCTGTTCTCGGGACTTACGTGTGCTTGAGAATCCAAGTTCTGCCCCAGACAGGGAGGATTTCAATTGTTTTTGTATTTTTATTTTGTAATTTTGTATTTTTTTTTTTATTTTTCATGATAATAAACTCCAGCACATTATCCCCAGAAAGATGAAGAGTAGAAACTGTTCCAAATCACAGCTCCAATTCCCAAAATGGCCCCCAGACCTGTTGATGGACTGATCAAGTTACAGAGAATCATGGTTTCACATGTGTACAGCTGGGTCCAGAGCACAATGGGACCAATTGAAGTAGATGCAAAATGTACAAGTTCCAAGACCCTGAAATCCCCACCATAGTAGTCACCTGTCCTTACTTTGCAGGTTGGGGGGGGGGGGGTCTATTCACACATGGGTCACTTGATATCCACTGGTTATGGGTCTCTCTCCTTTTTCACCTTTACATCTCCTGCAAGAATTGTTGCAATTTCCCCCTGCATGAAAGCCCAAGGGACATTGGATCCCACCAGGGGGCACTTCTCTCCACTGGGACAGTAGACCTCACCCGTTGCTCCCTGGGCCTTAATGCTTTCTCGAGAGCAAGGAAAGCAGAATTTGTGGCTGGGTACAGATGGGCACTGGACAAAATGTGTATCCTCCAGACGTTCATGGCAGATGGTGCAGCAGAGAGGGCCACTATTGGCCATAGGAGAGTCAGGAATGTTCTGGGGGTGTACTTGGTCCATTCCTGGGTGAGGCGCTGAACCTGCAGGTGCCACTGGAAGGCTGAGTTCCCCTGAGCCCGCACCATTACGAGAATTAAGTCGTCTTGCCCCAGGTACCGATGCTGGGGACACTGGGCTGCTACTATTCCTGCGAGCTGATGAGGTGGTAGAGTGCACTGGAGGTCCCCCACCTGTTTGACCATCCTTGGGAGAATGAGCAGTACCCAAAGTGTCCGTTACAGACTGCAGTGCTGCCATAGGTGATGGACCATTTGGTGGAGCACTTTCAGGTGGGGTGGTTCTTTGTGGATGTCCAGGACCAAGAGGCGGAGGAGGTGGCGGTGGAGCAGGACCACCATAGGATGCTGCTGAAGACGAGGAGGATGGAGTGCCTCCAGCAGCTGACAGGCCCAGTTTTAAAGCATCTGGTTGACCAATCCACTGTCCATCAGCAGAATCTGGTTCAGGAGAAGCCTTTCGTTTCCTCCTGGCCTGATTGCTGACCCCAGCGGAGGAAGATGCTGCCGCAGCAGCTGCAGCCAGGGCACGAGGCAGATTCACTAGTGCGCTTGGCAGCATGGGACAGCCGGGGTCAAGGTAGGGTTGTGGCAGCATGTCAGCTCCAACCAATTCTTTGAAGAAGCGTACTGACTCAGGTAGCAAGTCTCCAAGCAGACGCCAGTCCCCTGAGCCATGTTTCCTCTCATACTCCAGATACTTAAAACCGGAAGAAAGGCCACGACCAAAGTCTTTCATACAGTCCTGGTACATCTGCTTGGCCACCCCTGATGCCGAGCTAAACACATTGAGAGAGCCACTGGGGTACTCCACAAACAGCTTCAGCTCATAGTCCAGGAGGCCTGGCTTGGATGTAGCATCAAATGCAAATACTCGTCCCAACAAAGAATGGTCTTTTTTGAAGCGAACATCGAAAGGTGTGCAGGCGGAAAGGGTAAGCAGGGTGTCCCGCACACTTTTGGGTTTCCCTGTCCACTCGTCAGTTCGGCTCCGCAGGCTCTCTGTAAGTTCAGATAAAGCCTCACTGTTGCGCTGTTTCTCCTTTAGCTCCCGCTCTTGATCAGTGCTGGACACCGAGCCAGGGCGCTTGGGGTCACCTGAAGATGTTGCTGTTGGGGGAGGTGGGACATTAAGGCCACTGGAGCCACTGGGACCCCTACCAAGAACATGTGGGGCTCCAGATGAGGAGGCAGTTGGTGGGCCATTCAGCAAGGTCTGTGGGAGCAGATTTGGGGGCACACTTAGCTGTCCAGGCCCAAGCTGTGGGATTAATCCATGGCCTGTACGGCCTCGTGAATTGGGGCTCTGACGGTTCAGCTCCGGTGGCCCATCCTCTCCTGGTTTTGGGAACCCATTAAGGCCATTAGGAAGACGTGCGGCAGTGGCCAGAGTGTATTCAAAACGTCCGCGGTCAGTAGTCAGTCCATACCTATCCAGCCCAGAAGCGGCTGCTGCCTTTGAAGCCCCATCTAGATGATTTAGTTGTGCTGTGTCCTTGGCGGTCAGGGCTGCCTGTACTGCTGGGTGCTGCTTGGCTGCACCACCGGATCCAGGCCCTTGTGGCCCCGGAGAACGTCCATCTTGGAAGCCATGGCTACGTTTAAGCTGGCGTGCGGTGTCGATGACAAACTCTATGCGGTCAGCGCCTTCGTAGTTGACACAGCCACGACAAACTGGCTCAGTGAAGTCCCAAATCATAGCCCATGGCATTCGTGGCAGGTCACACAGGTAACATGACTGCCGACGTGACGAGGACACCTGTGCGGCTGACATGCTGCGCAGGGAGGGGGGTCAGTCACTATGAGGGGGGCATGCAGGGTGCCCTCAGCGCTGTCTGCTAGGGAAGGCTGCCTTCAGGGGACGTGTTGCAGGCTCGTTGTGTGGCTGCAGCAGCTCCGGAATCGGTTGTGTGCTCCACTCCGCTCCCGGCGTGCTCTGTCTCAGTATCTTCTCTGCTTCTCTGCAAGCCGCAGCCCGCCCGGAGCGCGCAATGACGGGGTCGCGCAGGTTCGGTCAGGCAGGGCCTGCGTTCCGCGCATGCGTACGTGTCGAACTCCGTGATGACGCCGCGCCCCCTCCAGCCGAGGAATGCCACCTGGCCGTGACGTCACCGCCTCCACAAACAAGCCGTGGCGTCGCTGGAATTATCTCGCGCATGCGTCTTACCAGGCCCCGCCCCGTCTGCGGCCCAGAGCACATGTGACGGAGTGCAGACACGTGACTCATACGGCTTCACTTACAAGCCGAGTGGGCACTACAAGGCGCAGCACAACCTGGTGAAGGTGCTAACGGGGAATGGGGTACAGTGTGCTGCTGGTGAGGTGGACGGTATCCGGATTACGGCGCCGTGCCCCGAACTAGGACACACTGTGCTCTGTGTTTTTGGAGCGTGCAACAGACCTCGCCTGTTTCTATGCATGTAGTCAGGACGGGCCGCTGTCCTCACACGTCCTTTTGTGCCATGACGTTGGTGTGACTCATCGCCTAATCGTGACCTGGGTGTAAAGTGAAGGCTGGCACTATGGGGGAAGGGAGGTTGGCACTGCCACCTCAGACAGACTACAGGGCACACAGGGCGGACGTTGTGATAAGTAGACGCCGTCTCATTGAATCTGTTTTGTTGCTTGGGCAGAAGTCCAGCAAAGGATTCTGGGAGTGTGGTTAACGCTCCGTCTGGCTGCTGGCCATACCCCTCCCCGTGGATGCCTTTCTGCGTTGTCATGGAGACCCCAGGATGAGCGCACTGCGACTCCACCCGCCAAGCGTTTAACCCCTTCCAGCCCCGGGTGTTCTTCACAGCGGAGGTCATTGCTGCTATTCTCAGTTTCATGTGGCTGTTTACCACAGCTGTGCCCCCGGCTCATGTTAAAGACCCATTGTGGGCATTGCTGCCTTATAGGGTGGGCTCTGCCCCAGACTAGTGGCCAGGTCGCAGCTACACGTGAGCCATCGATACCAAACAATAAGAGCTGATATGTTTGCTGGCATGGAGGCTGCACGACCATACAGAGCAAACCATAGAAGCGCAATGTGCCTAGTCTGCCTGCTGCACATGGGAGGAAGGGAGGTGGAGGACACTGGAGAGACTGCTCAGTGCTGGGGGGAGAGAGCAGACTGAGGGCTGTCAGCTGGGAAGAGACTCTCTCTGCAAGCTAGTCCCAGACAGTAGAGAAGGAGGAGAGCTGCAGGAGGGACAGAGACATCCAGAGGAGGGAGAGAAGAAGGAGCAGAGACATACAATGAAGGATTGAGGGACCTAGGACAATATACAGAGAGGGGAGAGCTGGGGGGGCAGTGGTTAGAGGGTGCTGTGTACTTAGGTTTAGTGTTACATCAATACTTTTTATCATATTGCTTAAAGAATTGAGAGTGCAAACTGTGGAAACACCTAGGTATCTGCATCAGATGTGCAGGGAGACAGGGAATGGTGGTCAGAGATACAAGGGAGACAGCTGAAATACATATGTGCACAGGAGAGAAAGAAGCAGCACAAAGAGGTGACCCGGCTCACACTGCCCCACAGGTGACTCTTCTGATGGGCCCCAGTTCATCCTGGCATTGCACAGTACTCGCCGTACTTCATACAGATACTCCTAGTCGAGCATTTCAACCTGAGTATGTGCATCTGTATAATATATAGATTATTTTAGAAACTACCTGATATATATATACAAGGGGTGGACAAAACAATGGAAACACTTAACTTTTTGACATCATAATGTTTGAACATGTTCAAATCAATCAAGACTTGACATATTTTAATGTTTTTTTGTTTTTTAGTTCTGTTATTTGATATTTTTTTAAACTACCTTTTTGACAGAAATTTAAGGAAATTGGTTATAACCTTCTAGAAATGGCAGACCTCTCAGACTTTCAAAGAGGCCAAATTATTGGTGCTTGAATGGCAGGTTTAGTGTAACAGAAAGTGCTCGAATGTTTGGCGTTTCAAGAGGTAATGTCTCAAAAGTAATGACTGCTTTTGAAAGAGGAGGGAAAACGTCCTAAGCCATGCACAGGTCTGGTCGAAAGTTGAAGTTATCTGAGAGAGACCGTTGGAATCTAAAGCGAATTGTTAGAGCGGATCGCAAGACTGCAGTTCCTAAAAACACTGCAGAGCTCAATAGACACGTACAGAACCCAGTTTCCACAAAAACTGTTCAAAGGGAGCTTCACAAATCCAGATTCCACGAAAGAGCTGCAATTAGAAAACCTCTGCTCTCAAAGACAGATGTTTCAAAGCGTTTAGAGTGGTGTAGAAACCACCAGAAATGGTCCCTCGAGCAGTGGCAAAATGGGCGACGAATCATCGTTTACCCTTTTTTCAACCTCTGGACATGTTTACATTTGGAGACAGCCAAAAGAATCATTTCATTCATGCCTTCACCCAACTGTCAAACATGGCGGGGTTCAGTGATGATCTGGGGTGCTATTTCTTGGAAATCCGCCAGGACAATGATTTCCCTTCATGGAAGAATTAACAGCCATCACTATTTAGGACTTTTGGCTGACCAAATTCATCCTATGGTTCAAGAACCGTTTCCAGAGGGGGGGTGCCATCTTTCAAGATGATAATGCACCAATCCATAGAGCAAGAATTGTTAAAGAACGGCACGAGGAACATTCTAATGAAGTTCAGCATCTCATCTGGCCACCACAATCACCAGACCTCAACATTATTGAGAATTTATGGTCAATTTTAGAAATTCAAATTAGAAGTCGATTTCCACCACCATCGTCTCTAAAAGAACTGGAGGGTGCAGTACGGTGGCTCAGTGGTTAGCACTGCAGCCTTGCAGCGCTGGAGTCCTGGGTTCAGATCCCGCCCAGGACAACATCTGCAAGGAGTTTGCATGTTCTCCCCGTGTTTGCGTGGGTTTTCTCTGGGTGCTCCGGTTTCCTCCCACACATCAAAGACATACTGATAGGGAATTTAGATTGTGAGCCCTATATGGGACAGTGACTATCAATGTTTGTAAAGCGCTGTGGAATATGATGGGGCTATGTATATGTAAGAATAATAAATAAAATAAATAAGAGGGTGCTTTAACTGAAAAATGGGCTAAAATTCCTTTGGAAACAATTCACAATTTGTATGATTCAATACCTCGGAGAATTGCTGTATTTGCCGCAAAAGGTGGACTAACACCATATTAAAAGATATTTTGTTGATTTTTCAAGGCGTTTCCATTTTTTTGTCCACCCCTGTATATATATTTTTTTTTTTAACTGTTGACACATTGAAAAGCTGAGACCTCACCTAGGATCAGATTCAGGCCAACAGTGCTCCCACCCATCTTTTCAGTCACATTACAGGGGCCCCAATCTTGTGTGTGGGCACTTATCCATGGCTCACAGGGCTAAGCGGGTCCTAGATCAAGGTAGCAGACTACTTATAAGGCCCTATGACAGAAACAATCAGAGGCAAAAGCTAGGCAGCAACTGATACTGGGGGGAAAAAATGTTTGGAAAATTTCAGGAATTTGTATGTAGAGGCTTTGAGAGTGGATGTGAGGGAAAGACAGGCATGTAGGGTCCATCCTGATCAGGGTAGTGCAGAATAATATAAGGTCCCATGTATGTCTGGAAACTGCAGACATCATGACCTGTAAAGGATGACCCCAGTTATCATCATAGGAATCTGTTCCTTTTGGAATAGAAATACTAATTTGGCAATTAAATCATGATTAAATAGACTTTTTTTTTTAACTGAGTCATGCACGATGTTAAGGATGCTGCCCTCTAGAGGGCGGCGTACAGAGTGCACTGTTCTCCTAATTACATCCTGGAGAATAGATTTGCATATTTTTTTACCCAGAATCCATAGCGGAGCAGGAATGACTTGTAAGTCTCCGTACTGCCTATGTAGGCACACACTCTCCCTGATGTGTATGATTATCCCCTGACCCAGGATTCATTTAGTGTGACATTAAGTGCAGAATATGAAGGGTAGTTGGTTCCAGGGTTCTTAGGGAACTTGTATCTTTGTTTGTATGCACCAGATCATGATATTTTTGCTTTGTCCAGTGGTTGTTGTGTGCAAATTCTCATCCACATATGTAACCATTATTGATACATCTGGAAGTGGCAGACCATGTAATGTTACAGATGTACATATTGCTTAAAAGACACTAAAGCCCTGATAAATTAATAAAAGCAGAGTATCAAACCTCCTCTGGCATTAAAGGGGATTTTAAACTCTTTAAAATTAATGACCAGTCCTTAAGGTAGGTCATCAAATAAAGAACCATAAAGGTGCAAAATTTAGGACCCTTGTGGATCAGTTCTTTGAAGCGGCCGCTACAGCTTCACAGGCCATGTAAAATTGCATTCATTGGTTGGAACAGTATGAATATGTTCTAGTGTA
This sequence comes from Leptodactylus fuscus, assembly GCF_031893055.1. Taxonomy (NCBI): domain Eukaryota; kingdom Metazoa; phylum Chordata; class Amphibia; order Anura; family Leptodactylidae; genus Leptodactylus; species Leptodactylus fuscus. The sequence goes on along the minus strand of NC_134271.1, from coordinate 79,345,572 downwards.
CAAAGCAAGGTCCCATAAAGATGAATTTGGTGTGCAAGAACTTGACTAGATCCCACAGAGCCTTGACCTCAACCCTATCGAACCTATTTGAGGGGACCTAGAATGGAGACCTGGCTTTCAAAGATGTTCCAGGGCCTCTAGTCCAAAAAAAAAAAAAGTGTGACCACATACATGCGCCTCTGAATAAATGGGCAAAAATTGCTACAGACACACTTCAAAATCTTTTACAAAGTCTTCCCATAAGAGTGAAAGCTATTTTAGCAGCAAAGTGGAGACCAACTCCATATAAGTGCCTATGGATTTAGGGTGGGATGTCATAAAAACTCCTGTAGGTGTCCCAATACTTTTGTCCATACTATATAGTGTAGTAAGATGTAGGTGGCTGACTGTAGACTTTAGTGTGTTGAAAACAGATTGGTCTTGCTGGATATTTTTGGCCGGCTATCAGCTGAAAATAAGTGTTTGGCATGATCATCTGCTGTTGTCTTGCTGTGCTTCCTTATCTTTTTTTTTTTTTTTTTAACATCTAAACCACTCTCTGATCAGGCAGTATAGTTGTTAAAGGGATCCTATCATTTAAACCAAATTTTTTCTGCTTATCACGTAGGAATAGCCTTAAGAAAGGCTATTCGTCTCCTACCTTTAGATGTCTTCTCCTTGCCGCCATTCCGTAGAAATCCCGGTTTTTGCTGGTATGCAAATGCACAGTCGGCTTTGCCCTAGGCCCGAGGCCTAGAAGTTTAAAGACACTGCCGGAAGAAGACACAAGGAGAAGGCGTTCCAGAAGAAGATGGAGGCGGCGCTGGAGAGTTCTCTCACAGCATTGCGGATGCCCCAGTGCTGCTTGAGCGCTGGGGCCCACCCCCAGTGCTGCGAGAGAACTCATTTGCATACCAGCAAAAACTGGGATTTCTATGGAACGGCGGCGCAGAGCAAACCTCTAAAGGTAGGAGACGAATAGTCTTTCTTAAGGCTATTCCTATGTGATAAGCAGAAAAAAAATCAGTGTAAGGGCTCGTTCACATCTGCGCCGGCACTCCGTACTTGAGGTTTCCGTTTCCTGCCTAAAACAGAGGCAGGAGACGGAAACCTGCAGGAGTCTTTCTCACCCATTCATTTGAATGGGTGAGAAAGCTGAGCGGCGGTGAGCGTTTTGCGCTCTCCGCCGCAAAACCGGGTTTTATAATCTGGACACAGAGTCGGACATGCAGTACTCTGTGTCCGGATAAAAAAATCCGGTTTCGTGGCGGAGAGCCTAAAACGCTCACCGCCGCTCACGGCCGGACCCGGTCTATGGTTTCCGTCTTCTGGCATGCAGAAGATGGAAACCATAGAACGGAGACCAGAATGCAGGTGTGAACCTAGCGTAAATGATAGGAATCCCTTTAATGTTGATGTGAGATTGTTGGTACAAACGATACCATCATCAATCTGACTAAATTGTATTGGTAGACAACTCCTCAACCCTCAGGGAATGTTACCCAGATTTTCCAGGCCTTTGAAGGCAAATCTGCCTTATGCGTGATATATCCTCTTATGCCATTGTGCTGGATATTTTTGGCAGATTTGTCAATTAGCACTCTAACAAAGTTGGTCACCTATTTGGGTTTTTATGGTGGTCATATTGGTTATCCTGCAGAGAACTCAGGATTTGTACCCAGGTCTGCTGATATTCAGATTTTAGGGCTGTTTCTTAACACAGCAGTGATATTTGCAGACAAGTCATAGCATGTGGCTGCTTTCACACATGTGGATGGCAGGAAGGATTTGTCAGTAACCTATTATATGCAGTCCAGCTTGTTGTATCTCTTCTATACCTGAAAGATAAACTTGTGTATAATGGAGTGTTAGGAGTCCAGGGCTGGCCTGCTATGCTGCCTGTTTAAGTTGCGGGGTCCTGTACTTCCATAGTTGCCTCCTTCAAAATGATTTTACATATTTGGCAGAAGATTTGGACGCGTGACATGTCTGACCCCAGCTGAACTGCTTTGGCTCCAACTGCAGCCCCATCTCCTGGCTGCCTACCCCAGCGGACACAAGCAGCATTTGTGAGCTGCTATCGGGTGCGTCTTGGCTCAGGGCTGCGCTGTGATTGTTTTCCTGGAACTCGCCTGAGAAATCATCATGCTGAGCTTTGCTACTCGCTGTTTCTGTCAGTAAACACAGTTATGCCCCCTTCCACCCCAAGCACTGCAACAGCCATTTTCTATCCTTCTGTGTCTCTTGTGATGTCAGCAGTAGCATAAACAGCCACAACACCAAGCTAATTCTGATAAGACCGTGTTGTACCGTGCTAGTATGTGTCATATAAAAGAACCATCAGAGGACAATCCTGTTGTATCCTCATTATTAGAGTGCTTGGTATAAGCCTCAACGGGAAAATAGGTTTGGCTATTGTGACTATAGAGAGTCCAGCAATCTCCATGTTATGCATCTGTCCTTTCATCAGATGTTGCACCAACATAGCGTACCTAAACATCACATTTTTTTCAATGGAAGGCGGCGATCGGTGCTACTGAACAAAGTAGCATCACGTGTTATATTGTAAACCAGCTCTGGCACTGCAGTGGGTGTCGACATAGAGGCCATTTACATTACTTATTTAGCATACTTTTCTGCATACATGATGCAAAAAATTGGTGGAAACGGATGCAAAAAAGTGGACGTGAGTAGCTCCTTAATATTTCTCCACTGCAATGTGCACAACAGATTTTTCTGACTTGTATGAAGCAACCTGATATACCCCTATAATAATAATACTTAATAATACATTTTAGGTATATAGCGGCAACATATTCAGCTAGCTGTGTTTGCGATAAAAGTTATTTTCATTAGCATATAGATTGAGTTGTAGGAGCCATAACCAGTCAGTGTCCTTTAATGTGCAAATGGTGCCTGGATATATAAGGTTATAGTCTGATACAGCATCCTATGCTGTGGGATAATGTAGAAGAGTTAGTTTTATGGATTCTTACTGCAGAAGGGTTTACATTAGGAATTCTGATAGGCTTGTATGGAAAAATGTGTCTTTAGAATGCGCTTGAAGCTGTAGAAATTGGGAGTTAATCTGATTGTCCGGGATAGAGCATTCCAGAGAAGTGGTGCAGCTCTGGAGAAGTCTTGTATACGGGCGTGGGAGGTTCTGATAATAGAGGATGTTAGTCTTAGGTATTGACTGAATGAAGATCTTGGATTGGGTTAAAGAATGAAATGTAGGGAGGTTCAACATTATGGAGAGCCTTGTGGATGAGGGTGATAAGTTTATATTGAATAGGCAGCCAGTGTAATGACTGACACAGACGGGAGGTATTGCTGTAGCATCTAGACTGAGCAATGAGCCTGGCTGCTGGATTCAGAATTGATTGTACCCCTAATACTGCAATGACGGTCAGTTATGACATATTATGTGATATGGTTAGGGTTATGGTCAATAAAGACTAAATGAGGAAGTATTATCAATACTGAAGTTTAGTACACTTGCCTTGATAATCCCTGCAATACAAAGGATGTGTCTCATTTATGCCTCATTATAAACCAAGCACGATCGGTGGCTACACCCATGGCATATGCCCCTTTCAGGAAAGTAGTGAGGAAGGCATAAAATGCCACTTGCCACACAGCGGTTTTGCTCTAAATGATATGCCACATCAGATGTCATGCAGATGAAGGTCCTTGAGACCTAAATGTTCGATATGTGACATCGAATATCCAGATGCTTTACTTTTTGATTGGCTGTATGTTTAATTTTTTATATGAAGATTATGGAATAAAGTTTTTTCATACATTGAATTTTGGTGTACTGAAGTGTTATACTACAACATAAAATGCCACTTGTGACAATGTTTTGTACATGTCCAAAATGTCAGCACTGCTCAATATTGACAGCAATAGGTGCACAGAGGTGAACCACTACAACGATCGATCATCTAGATCAGGGGTGCTCACACTTTTTCAGTGTGTGAGCTACTTTTTAACTGACCAAGGCAAAAGATCTACTAGGGCGGGGCCGGGCGGGCTTGTGGGCAGTATGGGCATGTCTGTGGGTGGGGCCGGGCATGTGGGCGGGGCCGGGCAGATTGCGAGAGCAAGACAGCGGCGTTCTGTGGCTGCCCAGGGATCCCCGGTGTCTGCTTCTTCACAGCGCAGGCTGAGAGTCATCTACAGACACTGGCAGGCCCCAGCCTGCCAGTGTCCGGAGATGATTCTCAGCTTGCACTGTGAAGAAGCAGACACCGGGGATCCCTGCATCCCGCGATCGACCCATACGTCCTTTGCGATCTACCAGTAGATCGCGATCGACGTATTGGGCACCCCTGATCTAGATAGAAGAGAAGAGAATACTGATCCATTCTGTATTGCAAGTGAATTTTTACATCACATCCCAAGCCTAGGTCAGCAGTGTGAACACAAACCATCAGATGGCATTTGCATGACATTGGGCTGCAAGGTAGACATACAGGAATTCCATTGACATCATGATTCTGCCCTCAAAGGCTATCAAGACAGCAGGGGAGACTGGGATGAAAGTTTTTCCTCTTCAGCTCTGAGTCCTATTTTTGTCCCAGATTCAATGATAACAGGAGCTTGATCTAGAGACCACAAGGACAATGCTTTAAAGAGGCCTTTACACGGGCACATCACACAGGTCCTACTCCCAGCAATATGGTATGGGGTGGCATAATATGTAGCGTCCATACCCCTCTAGTCTTCATTTACCCCCCTTCCCACCAGATACATTTTTACATTTTCGTTTTTGGCTCACCACCGTCCATATCCTATAACTTTTTTTTTCAGAGCTATATAAGGGCTTAATATTTGCAGGAAAAAATTGTGCTTCATAATAGTACCATTAAATATTCTCTACGATGTACTAGAAAACTGGAAAAAATTGTATGGGGTGGGATTGGGGCAAAACTGCATATGTGCAACTTCCGAGCTTTGTTTTTACAGCATTCATGGATGGTGGAAGGGCAAAGGATTCTTTATTTTAACTTGGTTTTGTAAACTGATAATGCCACCTGCACAGCCCTTTTCTTAGTTTATGACTAACATATAATATATATAGCATATGCCTGCGATTTCGTCTGCAAGTTGGTGTTGGTGCTGAGCCACTTATATTTAGCCAATTGCTGTTGTGGATGATCCGCCTGCTCCCGCATCTCGGCTCTGCTACATCGCAGCATATGCACAGCATACTCAGTTGTATGTACATCTCTGCATATGAAGAGCGTACTCAGCTGTGCTACAGCGCTGCTTAAGCTCTGCTACATCTGGCCATTTGGATTATAGGGGTGTTCTTATGTCAGTGTGTGAGCAGCTTCTGTGTTACAAAGGGCTAAATGGATGTTGCTGAAATGTGCCAAAGTTCGATCAGCCTGCTCCCGCGTCTTGGCTCTGCTACATCGCTGCATATGCATAGTATACCCAACTGTATGTACATGTTTGCATATGGAGAACCTACAGAGGTGTGCTACAGTGCTGCGTAAGCTCTGCTACATCGGGCAATTATGATTACAGGGATTTTGTTATGTGACTGTCTGAGCAGATTCTGTGTTACAAACGGCTGAACAGATGTTGCTGAAATGTGCCAAAGTTCTCCCCCCTCCCCCATCAGAGGCAGAACAACACATTCCCTGTCGTACTCACTGAAACTCTACACCCGATATACTCCTCTTGCCCACACACATCCTGCATGTTCTATAATCTCCTGATCTTCCATGAGACTCCATTTTCATCAGCTTTCACACTGTCCAGCTTCATCCTATATAGCTTTGCTCACAAAATAGTGTGCAGCTCCGCCCACTGCCTAACATGATACTATCCTAGAATGGCTCAAGGACCTGTGATGACATCATTTAGTGTTGTGTGAACCTAAATTCCTTTACTGCGTTCATGTAGTGACGTAATTTACCGGGATAAAAAGTAGCCTATGTTTTAATCGGGGTTCCTATCTATGTATGTGGCAAATTTAATGCAAATCCGTTCAGCCATTTTTGCATGATTGAGGAACAAACATCCAAACCCACAAACATCCAAAGAGAGCAGCCATCAGGTGATTTGCATGCCCAAGTGCATTCAGTGTGGCTTACCATTCCTCAGACAGCCTTTAATAACCTCATTAGTAGCATGCTAAGGTCTGTAATTTCCATAATTCCATCATATTCATTCGTGACATGGCTTGTTTGCAGCTCAGTCCTTTATAAATGAATGGGGCTGAACTGCAATACCAAGCTCAGCCCTTATGCAGTCCATGGCACTATGCTTGATATTCAGTGAAGAGGTTGCAGTATCGTCCAACAGCTGATTCGTGGGGCACTGGGTCTCTGACTGCCATCGATAGGATATTGATGACCCTTCCTAAGGAATCCTGGAAACCCTTTTGGCTTTAAAATCCCAGGTTGCAGAAAAGCTGCTTTTTGTTGCAGATTTTGCTGCAAATTTTTGGAACCAAAGCCAGGAGTGGATGTATGAGAAGGGAAAAGTGCAAGGGTTTCCTTTATATTTCCATTCCTTTTGCAGCCACTCTTGACTTTGGCTAAAAAAACTGCTGCAAAAGAAAAAAACTGTTTTTCCACAATGTGGTGCCTTAGCCTAAAATTGCAAAAAATCCCTTTAACACTTTGGTGACAGATTGAGCATAGTGAGGCCTCATGCCCACAATTTTGGAACACAAAGAACCACCATATGTGCTGCATTAGTGTGAGGAATCTTTACATATGGTGCTATATACTGTTTGTTGGTGTAGTGGCTGCAGTACTAGTGACGCTAGGTTCACACTAGCGTTCGGCAGTCCGTTCTGTGGTTTTCGTCTTCTGCATGCAGAAGATGGAAACCTGTCAGACCGGGTCCGGCAGTGAGCGTTTTCTGCTCTCCGCCGCGAAACCGATTTTTTAAAATTGGACACAGAGTACTGCATGTCCAACTCTGTGTCCGGTTTAAAAAACCGGAACCGGTTTTGCGGCGGAGAGCATAAAATGCTCACTGTCGCTCACGGCCAGACATCTTTCAAACCCATTCAAATGAATGGGTATGAAAGAGTCCTGCAGGTTTCCGTCTCCTGCCACTGTTTTGTGCAGGAAACAGAAACCTGCAGAACGGAGACCGGGCACAGATGTGAACGAGCCCTGAAAGAGTACTACAGTATAGCACACCTGATCAGGTGTCTATATACCCCATATCTGTGATGGCGAACCTTTTAGAGACTGTACCCAAACTGCAACCCAAAACCCACTAATTTATCACAAGGTGCCAACATGGCAATTTAACCTTAATAATGGGGCATTATAGAGCTTTCTGCTACAATGTGACCCCTTCCCCCCCCCCCCCCCGCAGTCCAATCTGCTTCACAGTGACCCCCACACAGTACAATCAGCTCCACAGTGGCTCCCACACAGTATAATCTGCTGCACAGTGATCCCCACACAGTACAATTTGCTCCACAGTGGCCCCCACACAGTATAATCTGTTCCACAGATGGGTGCCCAAAGAGAGGGCTCTGAGTGCCATCTCTGGCACCCGTGGTTCGCCATCACGGACCTATATGGTTACTTTATAGCACTGATTTTAATCACTGGGCACGCTTTTTATTGTATATGTACTCCAATAAAGGTTATGTACCACTGACCTTCACCTCTGTGATTGTAGTTTTAGTCTGTGAGAGGCAGATCACCATATATGAATTGTGTTTCTTATCTTTTCATGTGCCATTTCATACATAAACCTTGTCTTCTGTGCAGATTTTTCATTGAACATGTAATGGAGCTAATGTGACATCTAGTGGTCAATGCTAGAATTGCAAGAGGTTGATGTAGGTTTACAGACATAATGTGAGACCATATGATCTTTCCTGCCAGTTTTTACTTTCCTCTGAGGACCGCACTATCCAGTGATATACATGAAAGTAAAATATCAGTCACACCAACATTTTAGAAAAAAAACATGGCCTACACCTCCAAATATTATACACAGATCTATGCTTTTCAGCAAAATCTACAGAATTGAAACATGAGGTTCTTAGTACACATTTTGATAAAGGTGTATAAACTCACTAGTCACTCCATTGCAAACTGTATAGTGGGTCCATACTCTATTAGCATGGTGATCCTGTGAGGGCTGGTGTATGTGGGTTCAGATTTAGTAGTAAATGGGTCCAGCCACCTTTTAAAGTTTTATACAATGAGCCCAATGGCTTTTGCACACAGAACAACCCAGATGACTACTCAGAGTGGCTTTCATCATCTCCAGATCCTGACAAAACTTATATTACAGTGAGTTTTCATTGAAGGGTGAGGTCAGGAACAGAGAGGAATTTTTTGGGAACCGTAATAAGATGACAAAGAGATTGTCAGCACATACTGGGCTGCTTTACCCTGGTGCATCCTATGGAAGCGGGGGATTCTGTCAAATCAATAAAGATCATAAATGTGAAGACAGATATCATAGCATACTTTAAATACAGTTGGATCCAAGAAAATCTGGACAGTGACATTCTCTGTACACCACCACAATGGGTTTCAAAGAATCATCCAGATGTGACTAAAGCGAAGACATTTAGCCGTAAGAGGTTTTACAAACCGTATTACATTCACCATTTAGGAATTACAGACCTTTTTTTGCATAGTCCCTGTAAGGCGATGGCTGGTCAGATAATGGAGGGGGTGTACATCTCACTCAGACTACGCGGGTGGGTGAGGTGAAAAACTCCAGAAAGACTGGTTCTCAGCAGATAACTTTTGTCTGCTGACCGTTATTTCAAGTTCTCTCTATTGGGCTGGATTTTTAGGAATGGCAGGTAGGTTGGTAGTGGGACCTGTCATTCCAACCCCCTCCAGTCCACACATTGTGGATGTTTCTGCAGCGTGTCAGCTGCTGTGAATTGTCCTCATCAGTGAGTTTTAAAAGGTCAGCTCCAGCACCAAGACTTTGGACAGAGCTTGGCTGGAGAGCCAGCAGGAAGGTCAGACTGTTGGAGCTGTCTCGGTTGATACAACCTACTGTTGAGTCTGCTATTATAGGTGAGGTAACCTATGTTGAGTTAGAGCCTAGCCGGGCAGGTATTTATTTTTGTATTATTTTCTTTTATTGCTGCACTATTTTTTTGTAGTGAAAATAAAACTACCTTTTTGGACTAAAAATCTGGACTTGTGTGTCTATGCCACCCAACCTAGCAACCCCAGACCCTGACACCCTTAACTGTCACAGGCTAATATGTAATTAGACATTTGACTGATGAGCAGTTTCAGGTTCCTGTGTGGCCCCCTACCTCATTATATCATGGCAGTTATTCCTGCCCATGTGCTGTCAGAGTTTACAACCAACAGCCAGAAGTGTCACTTAAAGCTCCTGGGCCCCAATGCAAAATTTGTAATGGGGTGCCTGAGCACTATGTGTCATGTAAAATAGTAATATATTTTATGTATCATAGGGAGTTTGGGGCCCCCTTCAGGTTCCAGGGCCCGGTAGCAGCTACTACCTCTGCACCCCCTATAGCTATGTTATTGCCAACAGCAAAGGGACTGAATACTGACACCTTAAACTGAATGGTCATATTAGTGTGTCAGATTTTCTGCGCTGACCATTGGTTTGTGCAGAGAAAGATAAAAGATACACTACTTTGTTCCAATATTTGCACTAGACTCATCCATTCTAATTAAACAATCAGTGAACTTAAAAACTGAGTTAAAAAAAACTCAAAAACTGATAAAGTACATTTTGAAAGAAACTGATAAGGGCGGGTTCACAGCTGCGCCCGGTCCCCACTTTGTCGATTTTCATCTTCTGCCTGAGAAACTGGACAAGAGACGGAAACCTGGCAGTCAGTGTCCGCCCGTAATCGTCTTCTGGTTTCCACGGTGAAACAGTTTTTTTTAAACCGGACACAAAGTCCTGCATGTCCGACTTTGTGTCTGGTTAAAAAAAAAAAGGTTTCGCTGGGGAGAGCAGAAGACGCTCATGGACGGACACTTTGCAAACTCATTCAAATGAATGGGTTTGAAAACTGACTGCCGGTTTCCGTCTCCTGTCCAGTTTCTCGGGCAGAAGACGGAAACCTGCAAAGCGGAGACCGGGCGCAGGTGTGAATCCACCCTAACACGTTGCTTGATGCAAAATCAAATTTTTGTCACAACTGAACACTGGCGAGTTTTCCCTCCTTCAACTGTGCTTAAAGTATAAAATAAAAGTGGCTGAAGACCACAAAATTTGACAAATGATGGTTGTCATGTGGTCATTTACGTCTAGTTACAATGGCTTTTATTATTGGGAAGCCGAGGGGGTGTTTCTTTTTGGAGTCCCAGGACATGAATTATTTTGTGAGGATAAACTCCAATGTGATTGGTAACTGCACTCAGCATCCAAGTCTTCTAAACCTGCATTTTGGATGTGTGGAGAACTGGCATCATTGGCAGGCACTCCTTCCTGATACCAAGAGCTACATGGGGTGACAGAAAAATGAGCTGAGCTAGTGGCACTGCCAGGGGTCTCTCTGGACGCAGTAGGTGGAGTCAGCGCCCTCACTGCATTGTGAAAGGATTTGAGTGCTCTCTCACTGCGCTGTCTTTCCTGATGTTCTCTTCTTTCTCTACGACGTTGTTGTTTGCGTTGTTCCTTCACCATTTTTTTACGAGAGTCAACCAGATCCCTGAGCAGAAAATGTGAAGATGATAAACAAAAATAAAAAAGACAACATACAATAAACTTTGGAAGTAAAGAGTACCGCAGGCAAAGAGTATGGTCAGCTGAAGAAATGGTCGTGATGAAGAGAGAGATAAGATGTAGAGAGAAATGACAACATACATATAGTAGAATTGTCAAAGCATTATTTCAGGTTTTGAATAATATGCAGATAACAAATCATGTGTGGTGTATACAGTTATGTATATTCTTGAGGATTATATGGTATACACCCCTCTCACCTGTAGTCTATGGTTCCTGTCTGATCTTTGTCCAATCTTTGCACCAATGAATCCATCTGGGCAGCATCCAAGGGCAGTCCTGCCACCTAAGGAACAGAGACTTTGGGTGAAGATATGACAGCACATACATGACTGATACTCTCAATAATATAAGGATACAGCGGCTGGAAGTGGTTATAATGCTAGCTAACTGAATTTATTTACACATGTAGATGTATCCAACAGACTTTAGAACTGAATTTATTTACAAATGTAGACGCATCCTCTAGACTTTAGAAAGTCCCATACTGCAGGGAAAGTGAATATTTCACTAGTGGAAATAAAAGCTAGCAGAACCCATTGAAATCAATGGGAGGCTTTTTTTGCTCAGCGCAGTTCCCTGCTGCTTTTACGGATTGCAACAGGCTTGTTATTTTGAAGTAAAATTTGTGGCAGTGTGCCTGCTTGAAAAGTAATGAAAAAGAAGCCGATTTACAAAACAAAAAGCTGCCAAAAATTATTCCTTTGTAGGAGTAAGTGTAAAACAAAAATGGCGTTTGTATTTAAAAAGGCAACAGCACAGGTTTTCTTGACATGGGGACATTTTTTTTATGCCAACACTGTGGCCTAAAAGGTGCTCTTCTTCTTCCATCCCTCCTTGTGTGAGTGTAAATGTTCTATGTAAGATATATAATAAAGGTATGACATCACCAATGCTGCAGTTGTCCCTACCAACAAATTTGGGGGGCCTCCTCTAAGGGCTTCAGAAGGCAACTCACTTTCCTCATGAGTCTCCAATGGTGAATCTCAAAGTAATCCATTGTCCCTCTGGCCTGTTGCATGCAGTAATCATTTACCACCACCTGCTGCTCACACAGATACTACAGGATGTGCTAGGTGACATTCCATTGAGTTGGAACATCACAGATGAGGTGGTACAAGGTCAGACTGTTTTGTCACTGCAATCCAACACAGTGCTTTTACCCACATAACAAAGACTAAAATGCAGACACTTTTCTGACTATGAGGTGAGGAAGAGGAGAAACAGTTGGTGATGAGGATGATAAGGACAACCAGGTGCTAAGTGTGAATGTGGCCTGCCTATAGGGAAATCACGGGGAGAAGGAGTAGGACAGAGTTGCTCACATTCCCTGACAGTGCCATGTTCAATTCTATTTATGCCAAATAAGCTGGTGATACCTTTTCATATGAGTATGGAGAGACATGTTCCTATATTTGTTCCTGCACGGCAACAGCTATTTTTCTGCTTGGAGATCTTGTACATTGCCATGGATTTATCTTTAGACAATGTACAAAAAAATTCTCCCAGGGAAATTATCACATGTAGTTGCCACTGGACAATACCAGCAGCACTAGAAACACTCAACATCCAACACCCCCCACCCACCAAGCTTCCCGTATGTCTACTATTTACAATCTGATGTGATTTATCAAATATACAATATTAAATATGAAAGTCCTTAACACCTTTGACACCCCATGAGAGAACATTTACTAGTGATCTGTCACTTGGAGCACCATACTCACTGCCATGTATCTGCAGAAGTCACTGACTTGAACACTCATACTGCCATCTTTGTCCATGTTCTTGAAAAAATCCAGCAATCGAAGTTTTCGTTCATCTAGGAAATCCTGAATGACAAAGAAACCATGAGGTCATGATAAAACCTCCATATGTTCATGTCAAATTATCTTCAGGAGGCAGAATTTATGGAAAGGGTTATTGGTCTGTACTAATTTAGGCTAATGTCCCATGTTGCGGAAACACAGGGGTGTTTTTTGTTGCAGAGTTTGCTGCGTTTTTTGAGCCAAAAAAAACTACATAAACAAAAATAAACAAATTATGCATCCCTGAATCCAAAAATGCCCAAACTATAAAGGTATCACAAGATTTTTTTCTCATACAGTGAACTTTCAAGCAGAAAAACATCGTTTTTTTTTTTTACTGTTTCACTTCTCAAATTTTTTTTTAATAAAAAGCGATCAAAACAGCTGATATTTCCCAAAATGGTATTTAAAAAAGTCCATCTTGCCTTAGACACCTTATGCAGCCCTATATAACAAAAAGTTAAGAGTGTCAGAATATGGTGAATCCAAGAAAGTTTAGAATTTTTTGAAGGTGTTAAAACTTAACAAAAACTATATAAATTTGGTAACACGGTAATCGTAACAATCCACAGAACACGGGTGACGTGTCATTTTGGCTGTATTGTGAATGCTATAAAAACGAAGCCTGTAACAAAGTTGTGTAGATGCAGATGCACCTCACTCTGAATTTTTTCCAACTTCCTAGTACATCTTATGAAATATGAAATGGTAAATTTAAAAAAATCTAAAAAATGGCTGCAGCATAAAATGGTTAACCCAAAAAAACAGTCCTACTATGTGAATGCTAGAACTGTGCATTACACATCCTGTAGGTCTCATAGCCATGTAGTAAGTGGCGTAACTACTGGGGTAGCAGGGGTAGCAGCTGCCACAGGGCCCGGGACATTAGGGGCCCGGCGACAGCTGCTACTCCTGTGTTTTTTTTCTTTTCTTAATAGGCTGTTACTGGCTGGAGTTACTCCAACCGGTAATGGGCCCTATTTACTTACCGATCCTGGCAGTGGCCGGGATCGGTAAGTGACGCCACGGACCCCACAAACATCATTATTATACTCGGGGGTCTGAAAAACCCCCGAGTATAATAATCAGAGGCCCGGGAGAGGTAAGGGAACATAAAAAACCATGTTATCTACCTTTCCATGCTCCGGGCAGGTTCGGGCCTACTTCTGGACGCTCCCTGACGTCATTGAAGAACGCTGACACCACCAAGGACTGCAGGGGAGTCGGAGATAGCTAAGTAACATTGTTTTTTATGTTTGTATCCCCTCTCGGTCTCCAATTATTATACTTTGGGGTCTGAAAAGACCTCAGAGTATAATAATTGTTCATGGGTGTCCACAGTGGAGCATAATACTGTGTGCAGGGGCCACTATAGGGCATAATACTGTGCGCAGGGACCACTATGGGTTATAATACTGTGTGCAGGGGTCACTATAGGGCATAATACTGTGTGCAGGGACCACTATGGGTTATAATACTGTGTGCAGGGGCCACTATAGGGCATAGAGATGAGCGAACAGTAAAATGTTCGATATTCGTTTCGAGTAGCCCCTCAATATTCGACTATTCGAATCGAATATCGAATCCTATTATACTCTATGGGGGAAATATGCTCGTTTCAGGGGTAGGCAACATTCGATCAAATTGAACTTACCAAGTCCATGAGTGAGGGTCGGGCTGGATTCTCCGAGAAGTCTTCTCCGTGCAGCGTCCCCGCGGTGTCTTCCGGCTCTGAATTCACTCTGCCAGGCATAGGGCCTGGGCAGAGCCGACTGCGCATGCCCGCACTACAAGAAAATGTCCGCTTACAGTCAAAGCGGCCATTTTCTTGTAGCGCGGGCATGCGCAGTCGGCTCTGCCCAGGCCCAATGCCTGGCAGAGTGAATTCAGAACCGGAAGATGCCACGGGGACTTCTAAAGGTAGGAGAAGAACCAGCGTTGATTGGCCGACTGTATAGCATTCGGCCAATCAACGCTGGTTCTGCATCTAATTTTTCCATTCGAATAGCGAGTAGTATTCAATCGAGTACGAGTATTTCGAATACCGTAGTATTCGATCGAATACCTATTCGATCGAATACTACTCACTCATCTCTAATAGGGCATAATACTGTGTGCAGGGGCCACTATGGGTTATAATACTGTGCGCAGGGGCCAATACGGGACATAATACTGTGTGCAGGTGCCACTATGGGGCATAATAGTGTGTGCAGGAGCCACTAAGGCAGTGGTTCTCAACCTTTCTAATGCCGTGACCCCGCAATACAGTTCCTCATGTTGCGGTGACCCCAAACCAAAAAATAATTTTGGTGGCTACTTCATAACTGTAAGGGCTAGTTCACACAGGGGGCGGTATAGTAGATCTATAGCGGATTTAGGCACTGAGAGTGACGCGGGGGAGCTGCGTCACTCTCGGGTCAAAACACGCTTGCCACGACTGTCGCGGCTTCCCCCCTGGAGTCGGCTCAAATTAATTGGACGACTTGGGAGGTTGCTACCGCCAGGCGGACGCCACAGGTTACCGAGCTGTGGAATCCACCTGAAGAAAGGGCAGCCCACTTTTTTTTCCGTGAGCGTCAGCATGCCGCTCACACAAAAAACAAGCCTGGCGGTCTAAATAGACCTCCATTGTGAGAGGGTGGATTATGACGTGTATTTCGCACCATAATCTGCCCCCTCTGTGCCTGTGTGAACGGGCCTTAATTTTGCTACAACCCATACCTCCCAACTTTTGAAAAGTAGAAAGAGGGATAAAATGTGCGGCGCGCAGAGCGCGCCGCGACAAATTTGGCCCTGCCCACTTTTATGTAGACTCCGCCCATTCTCATTCATTTTTCACGTGCTCCCACACAGTATAATCCTCCTACAGTCACCCGTAAATTATATGTCCCCCCTCTATCTCTCCCCCAGTTTCATATACACCCTTCATCTGCCCGTTTCATGTCCCCTCCATCTCTGCCCCCAGATTCATGTCCCCCATCTCTGCCCTCAGAATCATGTCCCCATCTCTGTCCCCAGATTCATGTCCCCCATCTCTGCCCCCAGATTCATGTCCCCCATCTCTGTCCCCAGATTCATGTCCCCCATCTCTGTCCCCGATTCATGTCCCCCCATCTCTGCCCCCAGATTCATGTCCCCCCATCTCTGCCCCCAGATTCATGTCCCCCATCTCTGTCCCCAGACTCATGTCCCCCATCTCTCTCCCCAGATTCATGTCCCCCCATCTCTGCCCCCAGATTCATGTCCCCCCATCTCTGCCCCCAGATTCATGTCCCCCATCTCTGTCCCCAGATTCATGTCCCCCCATCTCTGCCCCCAGATTCATGTCCCCCCATCTCTGCCCCCAGATTCATGTCCCCCATCTCTGTCCCCAGACTCATGTCCCCCATCTCTCTCCCCAGACTCATGTCCCCCATCTCTCTCCCCAGATTCATGTCCCCCCATCTCTGCCCCCAGATTCATGTCCCCCCATCTCTGCCCCCAGATTCATGTCCCCCATCTCTGTCCCCAGACTCATGTCCCTCCATCTCTGTCCCCAGATTCATGTCCCTCCATCTCTGACCCCAGATTCATGTCCCTCCATCTCTGTCCCCAGATTCATGTCCCTCCATCTCTGTCCCCAGATTCATGTCCCCCCATCTCTGCCCCCAGATTCATGTCCCCCCTCCATCTCTGCCCCCAGATTCATGTTCCCCATTTCTGTCCCCAGACTCATGTCCCTCCATCTCTGTCCCCAGATTCATGTCCCCCCATCTCTGCCCCCAGATTCATGTCCCCCCTCCATCTCTGCCCCCAGATTCATGTCCCCCATCTCTGTCCCCAGACTCATGTCCCTCCATCTCTGTACCCAGATTCATGTCCCTCCATCTCTGTCCCCAGATTCATGTCCCTCCATCTCTGCACCCAGATTCATGTCCCCTCCATCTCTGCCCCCAGATTCATGTCTCCCCTCCATCTCTGCCCCCAGATTCATGTCCCCCATCTCTGTCCCCAGACTCATGTCCCTCCATCTCTGTCCCCAGATTCATGTCCCCCCATCTCTGCCCCCAGATTCATGTCCCCCCTCCATCTCTGCCCCCAGATTCATGTCCCTCCATCTCTGCCCCCAGATTCATGTCCCTCCATCTCTGCCCCCAGATTCATGTCCCCCCTCCATCTCTGCCCCCAGATTCATGTCCCCCCTCCATCTCTGCCCCCAGATTCATGTCCCTCCATCTCTGCCCCCAGATTCATGTCCCCCATCTCTGCCCCCAGATTCATGTCCCCCCCCATCTCTGTCCCCAGATTCATGTCCCTCCATCTCTGCCCCCAGATTCATGTCCCCCATCTTGCTCACACACAGTCTGAACCCCACTATTATGCTGACACACAGCCTGAAACACCCCCATCTTGCTCACACACAGCCTGAACCCCTCCTATCATACTCACACACTGCTTGCATCCCCTTCCCCCCCCCTTGCTTACACTTGCTGTCTCTTCTCTCCATCTTACCTTCCAGTCTCCACTCACTGCAGCCTTCCCTTTCTGTGTAACTCGGCACTGTACTGAATAGCTCCGCCGACACCAGAGGCTGATCACATGGTCATGATGTCATCACAGGTCCTTTACCCCACTAGGAGCTACCCTGCTGCAAAGGCAGCGCGGCTTCTCAGCGGCTAAAGCGACCCCTGTGTTTTGGTCGTTCGACCCCCGCTGGGGTCGCGACCCACAGGTTGAGAACCGCTGCACTAAGGGGAATAATAGAGAGCGCAGGAATGTGTGGGGGGGTGGTCGGTCAGGGTCTTCGGCGGGTGTCAGTGTGTGTGTGTGTGGGGGGGCATGTCAAAAGTTTGCCACGGGGCCCCGCTGTTCCTAGTTATGCCACTGCATGTAGTGCCATGTTTTCTTTCTGGACTGTATGACCACATGGATGCCTGCTGAATGGAGCATGTGATTTGTAAGGTGCACTATATGATAGCTCTTTAATACACAAATGCAATAATGTTTATGGCAATTCTGTGAATGAATCTACACTACTGACAGCATTAAACACTAGCACCTCTACATTTACTCTGCATTACTTTACTAACATGAAGCCCTGAATCTGTCTAAAGATAAACATACAGCACCTGGATGACTCTCATAGGATCTGGACGCGTGTGACGTTTTTTGGCGATAAACCCTTTTTTGCCAGCATACAATACATGTAGAGCAGGACGGGATGCCGAAGCCGAATCAAGGAGGGAAAGAAACTGCTCATTAACCAGAACATTCTAAAAGAAGAAGGGAACATGTTAAATGCTTGCACCATAAATTCCATTTGTTCCTTCAAAACTCAAAACTCCTCAGCATACTCACAGAGATGTCCAGCTCCTCTATTCTGTTTTCTGGCCTCTTAGTAATCGAACTCAGGAGAATGATGGCACCCTCCACTGTAATAGGATTTCTGGACAGCTGCATAGAGTAGAAGCATATAGAGCAAAATGATGGTTATAGGGGACTGTAGAGGATGAGATGAATAAGGCTACATGTCAGAAGACGAGATTCATAGCTGACGAAACTTTCCACATCATTTAAGACAGACTAAACCTGGTGGCTACACAGTTGTGCCCTATGTTTCTACTATTTTTGTCACCTTGAGTACACGCATCGTCTCATTACTCTCTAGGCCTTTACAGATGAGTCTGATGCCTTCATTACTGATCCGATTGCAGCTGATATCAAGGTGTAGCAGAGAACTGTTCACCCTCAGGGCTTCTCCCAGGGCCAGCGCCCCCTCATTGCCAAAACCATTGTAGGACAGATCTAGGACTTTCAGCATCCCATTCACCTGTGTGAAAACAAAGTTCATCCTATTTAGTATAAGGCTAACACAGAGTCGGGTTATTTTGGGGCTAATTGTGGCATGAGGAGACATTGCATCAGGTGCTAAGGCTACACTTAGTTGGGCTTCAATGAGAGGTAAAAAGACAGGCTAGTATACAGCTGGAATGAGGTAACAGGGCTTGAGCTAGTAAGGGCATACAGTTATCACAGGGCAGAGTAGGGTTGGTATGGAACTGATATTAGTGAAAGGGCAGGGCCAGGATTGGTTTGGGACTGGCAGTGTGACCAGGACCAGGTTCAGTAGGGGACTGATTGCAATACCAGGGACAGCCAAACTTAGTAGGGGTCTGATGGTGGCATGACAGAGCTTGGGTTAGTATGGGACTAAAGCATATATAATGTATGTTTGAGTCCTGTATGATGTGAAATAATGAGATCTGAGATACATTACTCTGAGTCCAGCGCTCAGTGCTATGGCCCCCTTCATGCGAATGTGATTCCAGCTGAGATTTAATTCTCGGAGACCCTCATTTGCGGCTAAAATAGAGTAAAGGAGAAGTCAGCAGAAAATCACCTTCCCCCTACGCCCAACCAGCAGCACAACTGGGGTATTTCTGCCCCTGTGAGCTGTTAGGACAGGTGGAACTTTTAATTAACTAACAGCTTTACCCCCTATAAAGAGGCTGCAAGACCTCCTCCCCCCTGTGTTTTTTTCTGTCCTGTGCGGACAGGACAGGTGGCGGGGGGGAGAGGTGTTACAACCTCTTACTAGGGGGCACCTCTCCCTCCGACTTTAAGCTTACCTCCACTCCTTGCCTCCTCCCATCTGGGGTGCGCTCATCTTCCCCCTGTGCCGGCGCGTGTCTGCCGGCACTTAGGCGGGTCAGGAGGCGGGGAGGAACTTCTCTTCCCCGGCGGCATAGGGGGAACTGTAGTGCGCGGCCGTGTTCCCGGGCGGTGGAACTTCCGCTTCCGGGTTTGCCGCACATGCGCAGTTCTCCGGCCGTCGGTCGCCGCTAACTGCGGGTTTTTTTGTGCTTTACTTCCCCCCTCTGTGCGGATGGTGAGGGGGGAAGTATTCAGGTCTCCTCCTGGATGTCTCCAGTTTCCAGGGGCCCCGGTTTTTCGGTATTTCGGGGCTCTGTTGTGAGGGGGTGGGGTTTCATCGTAACTCCGCCCCTTTTTGGTTTGCCCGGCTTATTTAAACTCCCCCCTGTCATTACTGCCTTGCTTGCTCACTCTCTGGGTGCTCAAGCTGTCGGTTTGTCCCTCAAGCAGTAGGGTGGTTGACCGTATTGTTTTCAGGTTTGGCAGGGGGGGGGGGGGCGGGCAGACCTGGTCACTTATATGGAGCCTGAATAACTTGGTATTTGCTTTCTCCTTAGTATGTCCTCCTCTTCTTCTTCCGTGCTCCCCTCCCGGGGTAAGTCGACCTCCAAGAGGAAGCATTTATCCTGCGGTAAATGCAGGATTCCCTTACCCGACGGGTATGAATATAGAGATTGCCATGGATGCAGAGGCCCCCCATCAGAGGATACCCCCCTGCGTGATGTGGTCGGCTGGGTAAAAGACTTCGTTCATCAGTCTATGAGAGAAGTTAAGGATACCATCTCCCACATGGCAAAAAGACCTCGAGTGGAGCCCAGTGAGCTCTCTCTCCCACCATTGGAGGATCTCCATATTGGGGAGCTGGATTCAGAGGAGGAATCCGAAGAAGTGGAGAAATCTGTATTTCCATTGGAAAAGATGCCCAGGCTGCTCAAGACCATCCGGGCAAGGGACCGTGAAAGCGGGGAAGGATCCAGCAGAAGATCCAGATCCTTCAGAGCAAATTCGGATTTAGTCCGAAAGATGGAGGCAGAATGGAGACGGCCGGAAAAAGCGTTTAACGCCACTAAACGCTTTAGATCCTTGTTCCCCATTGCCGAATCCCAGCAGGGAACATGGGGGTTTCCCCCCAAAGTGGATATGGCCGTGGCCAAGCTATCTAAGCGCACGGTGGTGCCGTCTGAAGACGGATCGAATCTGCAGGATCCTATGGACCGCCGCGTCGAGGGCTCCCTGAGGCGGATATATGCAGCCTCTTCCGCCCAGGCTTCGGTGGGCATCTCCGCCAGCGAAGTGGTGTCAGGCCTTCGGGCTGAGTTGTCTTCCCTGGCTAGGGACATCGACACCGGAGTTCATCGTGACGACCTGCTATCAGCCATGTCAGATTTTAATCTGATGGTAGACCACCTATCTGAGGCTACCTTTTACCAAACGAAGCTGGCTTCTAGGGCAATGGCGCTTTCCACCGCTGCCAGACGCCCATTATGGCTCAAACCATGGAGAGTCGATAATGCCTCCAAATTTAATTTGTGCGCCCTCCCCTTCGAGCCTGGGAGGCTATTCGGTAGGGAATTAGACCGAATTATGGAAGGCCTCGCGGATTCCAAGGGGAAGAACCTCCCTCAACCCTCCAACAGCGGAAGATCTTCCTTTCGGGGCCGCGGATTCTCCAGAAGGGGTTCTCGAGGCCAGAGACGCTCCGGCCCCCAGACCAGAGGGAGAGGTTGTGGCGCCTCCCGTGACCAGCAGAAGCGCTCATCCTTCTGACTATCCGACCTCCCTTCCCCGCGCCCCGGC
This sequence comes from Leptodactylus fuscus, assembly GCF_031893055.1. Taxonomy (NCBI): domain Eukaryota; kingdom Metazoa; phylum Chordata; class Amphibia; order Anura; family Leptodactylidae; genus Leptodactylus; species Leptodactylus fuscus. The sequence goes on along the minus strand of NC_134271.1, from coordinate 79,324,621 downwards.
AGCTGTAGGCGGCCGGCTTTCCCATCATTTGGCCGCCTGGATTCTTCATATTCAGGACCCCTGGGTCTTGCAACTGATCCAGGAAGGCTACAGAATAAGTTTCATCTCTCACCCTGCAGAGAAATTTATAACAACTCGCCCTTTTCAGGGCACCAAACAACTTCATCTAGAGAAGTCCGTTCAGGAGTACGTGGACAAAGCCGCGCTGGAACCGGTTCCTCTCTCAGAACGCGGCCAAGGCGTCTACTCTCCGGTCTTCTTAGTTCCCAAGTCGTCAGGCGGATGGCGGATGATCATCGATCTCAGGTACCTGAATCAGTTCATCCACAAGGTACAGTTCCGGATGGAAACCATCAGATCGGTACTCCCCTTCCTGCAGCCCGAGGATCACTTCGTCACCTTGGACCTAAGGGACGCATACCTCCACGTACCTGTTTTTCCAGCCCACAGGAAATTCCTAAGGATTGCTGTGTACTTAAACGGAAGGCTGTCTCATTTCCAGTTTACGGCTCTCCCATGCGGCATATCCTCGGCCCCCCACACCTTCACAAAGGTAGTGGCTCCGGTCGCAGCCGCCCTGCGCCTCCAAGGGATCTTTTTAGTTCCGTATCTAGACGACTGGCTCCTAAAAGCTCGGTCAAAGGAGGTTCTCGCCACACAATTAGAGACCACGGTGGCTTTACTGAACGAGCTGGGCTGGCTAGTAAACTGGCAAAAGTCAGTAGTGGTTCCATCAACCCGGATCCAGTTTCTGGGATTCATCTTGGACTCTCTCAGTATGACGATCTCCCTGCCCTCTCCTTGCAAGGAGAAGATTGGTCGAGCGGCTCATCACCTATCCATTACCCGGAAGGTTACTATCAGGACGGCCATGAAGGTCCTAGGTCTCATGTCCGCCACCATCGAGGCAGTCCCCTGGGCCTTGTGGCACATGCGCCCCTTACAAAGCGAGATCTTGAGAGTCTGGAACCACAGTCCTTCAGGACTTCAGAAGCCTATCCAGTTATCCATCAGTACCCGTCGATCACTGGCTTGGTGGTCTCATCTCCAAGACGGGAAGTCCACGGTCCAGACCTCCTGGACTCTGTTGACTACAGATGCCTCCCTCACAGGATGGGGAGCGCATCTAGGGGAGACCCCAGTACAAGGTACATGGAATCGTCTAGAGAAAAAGCGCTCGTCCAATTGGCGCGAGCTTATGGCAGTTCACCGTGCTCTTCTGGCGTTTGCACATCACCTGCAGGGACAAGCGGTGAAGATAAGGACGGACAACTTAACAGCAGTTCACTACATCAACAAACAAGGGGGAACCAGATCCCCCTCTCTCCTGCAGGTGACCAACCTAATATTTTCCTGGGCAGAAAGGAATCTGTCCCAGTTGTCGGCTGTTCACATTCGAGGTCGCTTGAACATCCTTGCGGATCAGCTCAGCAGAGGCCTGGTGACGTCAGGTGAATGGTCCCTGGATCCAGAAATCTTTCATCATCTTACCGAGATGTGGGGTCTCCCCGAGGTGGATCTGATGGCCACCCAGTACAACGCCAAAGTAGAAAGGTTTTGCTCCCTGTACCAGGAGGACAACCCTTTGGCGGTGGATGCCCTGTCAATACCTTGGAGGTTCAAACTGGCATACGTTTTTCCTCCCATTCCGATGATTCCGAAGGTATTGGCGAAACTCAGGCAGGACCAGACGTCGGCAATAGTGATCATGCCGTTCTGGCCAAAAAGGGCATGGTTTACCCACCTCATTCTGATGAGTCGAGGGATCTACTGGAGGCTTCCATCAGTCCACAACCTGGTAACTCTAAACAGACAGCTCTGCCAGGACCTGGACAGGTTCAACCTCACTGCCTGGAGGTTAACCGCGCTGTATGTGGAGATAGAGGATTGTCCCAGGGAGCGCTAAGAACACTAGCCCATTCAAGAGCAGAATCTACTAACCGGAGCTATCAGAGGATCGCCCGAATTTTCTGAGGCTGGTGTGAGGAGAACCAGCGCAATTCCGACAGGAATTCAATTGTGGAGTTCCTACAAGACGGCCTAGAGAGGGGGCTTTCACCAGCCACCCTGAAGGTTCAAGTTTCAGCGCTGTCCGCTCTCCTGGAAACTCGACTATCACAGGATCCTCTAATTAAGCAGTTCCTAAAAGGGGCCGCCAGGCTCCGACCCCAGGTACAACCTCCAGTCCCTCGGTGGGATCTGGCTGCAGTTCTACAAGGGCTATGTGCTCCCCCCTTCGAACCTTTAGCTGATGTGGATTGGAAGTACCTGTCTTACAAAGTCACCTTTCTGTTGGCAATAACCTCCGCCAAAAGAGTTGGAGAACTACAGGCCTTAGCGGCCTCTGAACCCTTTATAACCTTTTTCTCAGACAGGGTACAGCTGAGGTTTGTTCCAGGATTTTTGCCAAAAGTACCTTCACTCCAGAATATCAACCAGGTAATTTCCTTACCGGCCTTCTTTCCCTCCCCCACTTCTGAGTGGGAGGAGAAGATGCACAAGCTGGACTTGGTCAGGGCACTGCGGATCTACCTGGACCGTACAGCCTCCTTCCGGAGATCAGAAAATCTGCTGATCAATGTGTTTGGCCACAATAGAGGTGTCAAAGCATCGAAGGTGACTCTGTCCAGATAGATCAAGGAGGCCATCACCTGCTCCCTGCGTGCTCAAGACCTTCCGGTACCTGAGTTTGTCCGTGCCCATGCCACCAGGGCGGTGGCGACGTCCTGGGCAGAAAGACGTTCCCTTTCCTTGGAACAGATATGTGCCGCTGCTTCCTGGAGTTCACAGCTGACCTTCGCCAGGCACTACAGGCTGGATTGGCGTGCGGCGGATTCCACAGCATTTGGACAGTCTGTCTTGGCATCAGCCTGCCAGGATCACCCACCCTAGGGTAATAGCGATACTTGCTAAATCCCCAGTTGTGCTGCTGGTTGGGCGTAGGGGGAATGGAAGATTATGAATGATAATCTGTTTTCCCTTAGCCCAAACAGCAGCACAAGGCTCCCTCCCAGATCCTTGTCATAGTATATATTGGATTTGTATTTGTATACTTTGATACTAACACAGGGGGGAGGAGGTCTTGCAGCCTCTTTATAGGGGGTAAAGCTGTTAGTTAATTAAAAGTTCCACCTGTCCTAACAGCTCACAGGGGCAGAAATACCCCAGTTGTGCTGCTGTTTGGGCTAAGGGAAAACAGATTATCATTCATAATCTTCCAATCTGTAACATCATTCTGTAAATAAAGCTCATACACTAGGAAACTTTGGCGCCACAGTGGAATTTGTAGAGGAATTAGAGGGGATGTTCAGCCTGAAATTCCTCTCCAAATTCGGGTCCTGTGGAACCTTGGAAGAAAGCTGAAAAAGAGCTTCAGTTTTCTACCACAGGTTTGAATGCTGATGCCTCTTATACAATGGAGCTAATCAGTGTACTCAGGGGCACATCTTCCATCAGGCCACTTGAAGTGATGGCCTCAGACGGCACCTCATGGAATAAACTGGGAGGGAACATTATTTTTTATTTAGCAGCTACTTATTGTGTTATTGCAATAAGCATCTGCCGGTACTTTTTACTCACCTGTCCACGCTCCTTTCCTCTCCTCTGTTGCACTGCACTACATTTTATTCATGATGCTGAAGAACGCTGGGATGCCATGTACAGTTCTTTGGTGTCATATTGTGTAGGCAGCAGCAGAGGGCAGCCAGAACAGGACTGTGGACAGGTGAGTAAGAATTACTGACTGCTGTACTATGTGTGTGTGTGTCGGGGGTGGGGGGGTTCTAGGGGTTATTTACTGTGTGGGGACAAAAATAGGGGGTCATATGCCATCTGGGGGGGGGGGTTGAGAAAAAGGGGTCATATACCGTATGGAGGGGCAGAAAAAGGGGGTCAAATACCATGTGGGGAGCCAGAAAAAGGGAGTTATATATTGTGTGGGGGACCAAAAAAAACAGGATTTTTTTTATCGTGTGGGGGCCAAAAAAAGGGGATGGTGCACTATGTGGGAGCCTAATAAGGGGATAACTAAAAGTAGCAGATAGCTGGGTGTGTATCTTATAATGATATTATATGGCTTCATCACATATATTATACACAGATAGACAATTCTTCTGTACATACAGGCATAATGTTTGGACATATGTATTGTTTTATACACATAAGTCTCCTGAATATACTGGCATAATGTAACAGAATGAACACATCACCTATATCATACATAGAGAGGTGAGTGTTCTGCATATACAGGTTTAATATTTGTTTAAAATGAAGGTAAGGCGTCCATACAATAACATTATACCTGTATATACAGGAGTCTTACTTCTTCCTGTACATATATAAAGTCAGCAATACAGTATGTTAATACACTAACATTGTAATAAGAAGTGCACATGTTAATCCCCCATTCATCCAGAATAAATAACCACACTAAATAGTGTATGTCAAATTTTTGTGACATTAACCACTCTTTAACACCATTCAGGTGAACCTGCACTAGTCATTTGTGAACCCACCTGATTGCAGCACCACACTTGATAGGCTAAGGCCCGCTTACCCTGACCCGCTATTAGACTAGAAGCCAGCAGTCTACACACACCTCCGCTGACTCCCCACAAGAAACCACTGGCCACCCTGATCAACCTTTGTGGTTGCCTGAGCCTGTCTGAACCAGGGACCAGCCATGTAACTTGTGTCCCTCCACAGACAAGAGACCCCATCGTGAAGCTCATGGTTATCTTGCTGTGGCCAATATATACCATCTCCGTGTGTGAAGTACCACAATCCCACCACAAAAAGTAGGGCTCACCCAACTGCCCTGTATATAACATCAGTGATTTGTTCCTTCACTAACATAATTGTATATACATGAAACTGACTTCTCCATATATAATGGGCGATATGCAGATATAATAACATTACTCCTGTGTATAAAGAAAAGGCATCTCTTTCTATATAAAAATGGGCAGTATGTGGATATAGTAATATTATACATATATATACTTGACAGGATGGTTAGAAGGGCCAGCTCTGTCCTGGGGAGCCCCCTGGACCCAATACAGGTGGGGGTAACAGAAGGATACTGTCCGTGGTGAGCTCCATGTTGGAGAACAACTCCCATCCCATGTATGAGAATGTGATAGCACTGGGCAGTACTGTCAGTGACCGGCTGCTTCACCCCAAGTGTGACAACGAGCATTACCAGAGGTCCTTCCTCCCATCTACAGTCAGGCTGTATAATCTACATCAGGCTAAGCGGAGACCACTCTGCACAGAGAACTAAATGATCCTGTAATCTTTCCATTCTTTTTAGTTGCTATGACTCCTACTATCTTTTTCTATCTACTATTCTCAGCTTGTATGTGTTCTTTCTTGTAATATATTACTGTATTATCCATGCTGCTGTAACACACTGAATTTCCCCATGGTGGGACTATTAAAGGATTATATTATACAGGGGATTCACATCTCTGTATGTAATATACTTTCGGTGATGTGTCCATACAATAACATTATACTTGTATGCACAGAAAACTCACCTCTTTTTACATATAATATAGCTGATGTGTCGACACAGTAACTTATACCTGTATATACAGGAAAGTTGTCTATTTCTATATGTAACACTGGTGGTGTGGCCATACAATAACATTATATCTTATATCTATTATAATACAGTAGATTGGAATGTTTTTGGTAGACGTAATATATCTACATAGCAAATAATTTACTTGTAATTGTAGAGGACATAGCAGTGAGGGGTTACATTGGTGCAGTCATTCATTCTGTGGAATAACAAGGGGTAATTATGACCATGATTTATGGTACAGGGGTGACAAATGTTGCACATTGGTTATGGTAAATTTCCATTTGTAATACTGGGGAAAAGGGTCATTTCAGACATTGTTCTAATGAAAAAAAGTATTTTATAAAGTTTTAATCACAATTTTTGCATTGATTTGTTTGTCACTTTATATATAAAGTGAAACCATGTTACACTAGGTTCATACTAGTGTTGGGGTTTGCGTTCTTTGGGTCTGCTTGGGGACCTGAAAAACGGAAACCCAATAAGCTTAAAAAAGAGTTACCCACGGACACCATATACTATAATGGAGTCGGCACGGTTTCTGTTTCTTACCAGCAAGAACTTCCTGCAAAGTTCAGGTTTTGTTTTTTGTTTTTTTTAAAGACACATTGAATCAGGCTCGGACTGCACTGTAGTATGACTGTAATTGTTACGTTGCCCCCTACCAGACCTCTGCTGCCTATGAAAAAAAGTAGTGTTGGTCTGGTGGGACCAACTAAAGGCAAGGGTTCCCTGGTTCCCCAACCACTATACATATTGTTAATGGAAGCCTGCCCAGGAGAGGTGATTAAGTATAACAAATAATTATACTCACCTCTCCTGGGACTCTGATGGCTCTCAGCAACTTCTTTGGTCTCTTCCAGCCTGTGACTGAGATTATGCTCCCCAGATATCACTGTTGGGGCCTGTGATTGGGCCCCAGCAGTCACGTGGGATATGCTGGCATAATGACGACAGAGCTCCTCATGTGACTGCTGAGACCTAATCACAGGCCCCAGCAGTGACGTCTGGGGAGCAGAACTTCAGTTGCAGACAGAAGAAGACTGAAGAAGATGCTGAAGCTAGCTGGACGATGCGAAGATGCCCAGGAGAGGTAAGAAAAGGTGAGTATAAGTGTTTGATATTTTTCATCACCTCCTCTGAGCCTCCAATTATTAAACCCTGGGTCTGAGGCAACACCAGTGTATAATAATAGCGCAAAAACTAATATTCATTGAATTTCATGGGGTTTTCCTAAAGGGGACTCTTTTGAACATTTTATACTGTTGGGGCCACTGTGGGGAGTACATTATACTGTTGGACCACTGTGGTGCATATTGTACTGTGTGTGGGCCACTGTGGAGCACATTTTACTGTGTGAGGGCCACTGTAGGGCATATTATATTGTGTGGGGTCACTGTGGAGCATATTATACTATGGGGGGGCCACTGTGGAACATATTATACTGTGTGGGGGCTACAACAAAGAATATTCCAAGAATAGAATACTTATTCCTTGGTGTCACAAGTTTGTCAACTCCATTCAACACAAATGTCAAGTCAATGTCAAGTCCTCAGAAACAATACTTATACCAACACGGCCTAGTATTTCTTTTTCTTTAATTTCTGTAAATGATTAACACAAACTGGACACATGTTATTCTATTGATTTGGTATTACATAGATAGGATTTATAGAACATGTTTTATGCAAATAAAAGGTATTATAATATTTTTTGCACTTTATTTGCTTTTTTAACTCACTTCTATTTTCTCAAAAGCTCTCAGAGCCGTTTTAACACATTGGTGGGCCCTTTGCAAGGGTTTCATAAGTACCCCCCCCCTCCCACTTCCCCATCACCACCACCTAGAAATACCTGACTTGCAGAAATGCTAATGCCCCCTCAATGGTACCTACATAGTATAAAGCCCCTTAGAAGCTAATGCTAATCATTTACATATCTGCCTGAAACATAACTGAATGCCAAGTTTTACTTACATTTATATTTTGATGAGTTATTTTTTGCCAATGAGTGTAATACTGTAGAAGACATAGTTCATACACTAACATTATACCTGTATATACAGAAAACTGTATGTAACATAGGTATTGTACTAATACAGTAACATTGTACCTATATACACAGGATGCTCATCTCATGTCTCTGTAGGGTAACATTATACCTGAATATACTTGACATTCACCTCTCTGTATATGTGATCTGTCATAGAGTAATATTATACCTGCATGCAGGACACTTTACCAGTTGTACAAGTATATATAGAGGTGACTCATTTCTGGTTCTGGGTCCTTGTCCTCAACAGAAGTAGGAACTAACTCTTTTCTGTACTTATTAAACATGGTTAAATAATACAAAGTTTAGTCATGTATTGCCACCCTCAGAGTGCTGCTGCAGTAGTTCCATGTTTGATTTTTTGTAGTTTGTTACTCACCAAGCATCTGACCCAAGTATTCTCCTCCTTTCTCACAAAATTCATTGTGGCTGAGATCCAGTTTCGTCACTCGGAAGTTGGCCTATAGGCAGAAACAGTAGGGAGTCACGTCATGGCAAGCTGTCTGTTATTAGGGAAATTTGGGACCCTGAGCTGTAAGAGTACAGAACACTAGAGGTGTAGAGGGATATACCAACATATACTGGAGGCTCAATACAGAACATGTACTTCAAATCTACTATACTGCCTTCAGCATTTCAACATTCTCCTATGTCCTGGCTTTTAGAGTGTTTTCAGTCATTGACTGGCAGATTATGCTGAGTGTGATGACCTGGGTGGGAATGCCTAGAAGTCACAGGATAATTCATATGGGATTTTGACAGAGGTATGATCAGAGGTCACAGATACTTACAAACATGGCCTCAGCCAGATGCTTGGCAGACACATCATTGAATCCATTGTCTGAAAGATAAATAATTCATGACCGGCAGACAAAGAGTAGAAAGATCCACAACCTGATACATGACAGATAAGTACAGTGATATTTCAGCAGCTGAGAACATAGAAAATCTAATGTACTGTTATTAAAGAGGTTGTGCCACTCTGAACTTATATTCTGCATATGAGATACATTTTTGATTCCTGGCGGACTGACAGGTGGGACCCTCACCGATCATTAGTATGGGAGTTTAGAACTGCTCCATGTGAATGATGTGCATGATACGCATGCATAACCACTACTTGATTGAGGTGCAACCTGGGGATACTGACTAGGAGAAACCAAGTGAGCTTTAATGCCTACCAATGGGTAAATGACAATATTCTGTCACTGTCCCACCTGATCGATCTTTGTAAACAACCAAAAATTCCTATAATGCTCCTATCATTAGATATGCAAAAAGCATTTCAATCCTTTTCCTAGATCTATTAGTTCTAGATCAGTTATCCTTCAGCCTTTGTTAAATTTTGTAGTGAATAAATGTAGCCCAATGCCAATCGCCTGTGGTAGTCACCAGAGAAGCCCCATCACCCCTTCCATTTATACTTGTCTGGACTTGCTTTTGATCCGAAATAAAGAGTAACCCTGACAACAATCCATTTATATTTATCTCACCTCCTACTCAACCTCGCAAAGGATCTGATTTTGCACATAATTTACTCCTATAAATCTCAAGCTCATGCCTTAGATTTCTCTTATAAATGCACTCAAACCATACTTTCCATTAGCCCAAACCACAACTCTTTACCACCCACCTAACCCTGGGGTCTGAATTACCTCCTTATGGGATACCCTCTACACTGCCTCCCCCTAACACCTCCTTATAACCCACTTGAGAGGGCTCTTGAAGGAGCAGATACTGCCTGCTGTAGTTTGCCTGCATACACACAATTACAATTAAAATTGCAGATTTTGTCGCTTTTTCTGAGCCAAAGCCAGGAGTGGATTGAGCAGAAGGGAGAAGTATAAGAACTTCCAATATATTTCCCATTCTTTTTGTAGCCACTCATAGCTTTGGCTCAAAAAATGCAACAAAAAAAGCTGTGTTTCTGCGATGTGGGTCCTTAGCCTAAGACTGAGGCCCCACATTGCGGAAACGCAGCTTTTTTTTGTTGCAGATTTTGCTGCGTTTTTTTGAGCTAAAACCAAGAATGACTACAAAAGCAATGAGAAATATATAGGAAGTTCTTATACTTCTACCTTCTGCTCAATCCATTCCTAGATTTGGCTCAAAAAGCCGCAACAAAATCTTGAACAAAAAAAAAGCTGCGTTTCCGAAATGTGGGGCTTTACCCTAAGCTGGAAACGCAGATTTTTTTTTTGGTGCAGATTTTGCTGTGGCTTTTTGAGCCAAATCCAGGAGTAGATTGAGCAGAAGATAGAAGTATAAGAACTTCCTATATATTTCCCATTCCTTTCGCAGACATTCTTGACTTTGGCTATAAAACCACAACAAAATCTGCAACAAAAAAGCTGAATTTCCGTAACACAGGGCCTTAGCCTTAGGCCGGGGCCCACCGGCCGGAAACGACACCATTTGGGAAAAATCGTGGCGTTGTACAGTACTTGCAAAGTGGATGGGATTCAGTGTGAATGGTAGCTCTATTATTGAGTGGTCTCGCTAGGGGCTTTATTAGGGTACTGTGACTTTAAGGATTTTGATATTGTGTGTTACTATGTTGCGTGATACTGCATTGCGTGTTAGTGACTGGTGGCTCTATTATGAATATCTGACTTAAATTCTGGTCCACATTGTTACATACATTTGTTGTTTCTGTGGCTTTGGAGGGGGGCTCATGGTGGTATCAATTTCCGAGATGCCCCCTTATCCAGCAATACATAATATACTTCTTACACATTGACCCTACTTCAGATCACTCAAATTCTCAATGCTGGTTTGTTTTTGTTTTTTAATAGAGAGTTTTTTCTTATCTTTTTAACTTTGATATCAATAAAAGTTAACTTTTTAATATTTAGTTACCCCATGAGTGGTTGACCCTTCACTTCTTCCTAATTTTTCAGAATTATTTTGGAGGGTAATATACCCAATTGTTTCATATTTTTTCTTTGGCACTGAGACTGGGAATCATTTATTGGCAGACTGTGCCTAGTAAATGTGTTATCAGGGCACTGTGACTGCAGGGATCTGTTATGTGGGCACTTTTACTACAGGTATTTGTTTTTTTTTTGGTCAAATCGGGGATCAGTCATGTATAAACTAAGGCCATGTTTCAATGTGAATATCACTTACCATATATACAGCACACATGTAGGTATGATTGGTATAACAACTATACAAAGTTTTCCTTGATTCCCTGGCCACAATATGCTGTAGATCAGAAGTCTCCACCTGAGAGCATGTAGGGATTTGTAGTTTACTAGCTTGTAGATGACTGGTTGCCATTTACCTGCCCTGTAGGGGTATTTCTACTGTAGCTACAGCAGATAAGGGTTTACTACAGTGGAGATATGGCTTCTATCAGATCCTCCAAAGCATTCACTTACGTGCTAAATTTAGGCCATTGAGGGAGAGATTGTCTAGTAAGAGCATGGAGAGCGCATCAGAACCCTGTACACCCAAGTGGTTGTTTGAAAGGTCCTGGAGGAGAGAGGAATACAGCTCTGAGTTTCTTGCTGATCTTGTCATGTACAAACAAAGCCCATTGCTTTCCTACCAGCTCCTGGATGGCATTGTTTTCTCTTAGCATCTGCACCAAGTGTAATAGCCCCTCAGCCTCAATCCAATTGTCCTCCAAGTTTAGATGGGTGATGCTAGTGTTAGTCTGGAATACAGAATACATGGTTTCTGCTATGTACAGTAACCTGTTCTCAATCTCTTGACACATTGTGGGGTCACACTTACCTTCAGGGCCACAGCCAAAGCATGAGCTCCACGAGACCCCAGTCCGTGATGCCTCAGATCCATATGTGTCTTGTTCATGTTACGGAGAAAATAGGAGACAGGCACAACCCCTACTTCTTTGCATGCCTTCAGGTAGACATTCTTCCCAATGATAGTCTCTGAGGGAGCACTCTCTAATTCTGATGGATGGAAATGACAGTTCCACTTAGTCCTACATCTGTGTGCAGCAAAGCTGATATTGGAACAGCATGAGATGGGCACTGGCATGTTGTTACTTATGCCAGCGTGGAATCATGATGGAAGTCTGGTTGTCAGAGATACACTGCTGGATAACCTCTATTATATGGTTGTCAGGCATCACATCCATAAAGTAGAGGGCAGACAACCGGCACAAGGCTTAGAAGGATGGCTCATTCATCACTTTCTTTATTTTGTTTCTAACTAACCAGATGACTTGCTCACCCATGTTCCCTTAGTCAACTAATACTCATTAGACATATGAAGCAATGCAGGAAAGACCCTAGACATATTGCTACTCCCCCTTTTCAAAAATGTCAAAGAAAACAATGTAAGGGCCTGTGCAAACGGAGTAAACACGCGCTCATTTTTGCATAATGCACGTGTAAAGAATACAGGTGTAAAAATCAGACTCGCATTGACTTCAATGACATTTTTTACACGTGTAAAAAACGTGCCAAAAAACATGTTTTTTGCGTGTTTTTTACACATGTCAAAAATGTCATTGAAGTCAATGGGAGTCTGATTTTTACACGTGTATTCTTTACACGTGTATTATGCAAAAATGAGCGCACATTTACTCCGCGTGCACAGGCCCTAAAAGTCTCAAGTGGTCAGATAAATCATCAATCCCTTATCCACAGCAGTCCGTGAATTCTGTCAACCCATTACTGGTGCAAGATCTCAAATGGATCTTCATGGTTATTGTATGCTGCACCATAATCCACTGTCTGTATCGCTATCCTTATAACATGGAGAATCTTTTAACATGCTTTAGATATTCAGCTGCAAGCAGAGACTAAGAAGCTGTCAAAAACACATTAATATAGAGAAGTCCTTTCCTGGGGGTAAGAAAGACACTAACAGTAGCACTGACTACTTACCATCAGCATCCAGGTCTGTGTCATATTGGTCATCAGAAATGTCTAAAGACATGCTCTGCAGCTGCGGACACAGGTCAGACATACTGCTGAAGGCAATTTGTCTGCCAGCCGTGTAATCCACACCATAGATCATATATCTCCCAATGGAGGGTGGAGTCAGACATGGAATCACATCAGGGATGGACTCCCCTGTAGACACGTGATAGCACCTGTAATAATCAAACCTGGCCTAACCAGGTATAGAGCAGGGCTTTACTGCAGTTACCCTTTAAGACACAAACTGTTTCCTGTTGGCTCCATTACTACAGAATTATTAATAGAGGCCAATGTGACCCAGAGTTACTTCTCATTTTTCCTTTTTTTTTTTTTTTTTAAGGGACAATTTCACCTAAATAATTGCCATTGTGTTGTACACATAATACCCTCACCAGTGGCTATCAAATATCACGGTACATCAAACATAGGGCCCGTTCACAAGAGCACAGAGGGGCCGGATTATGTTGCGGAATCCACGTCATAATCCGCCCCCTCACAATGGTGGTCCACGGAGACCACTTGCGATCATTTTTCCGTGAGCGGCAGCATGCCGCTCATGGAAAAAGGAAGCAGGCTGCCCTTTCTTCAGGCGGATTCCACGGCTCGTTGAGCTGCGGCGTCTGCCTCGCAGCAGCACCCTCCGGACTAGGCCCATTCTGTCTTTTCCTACTGACAGTCACGGCAAGCGTATACACTACTACCCCCACATGTGAACTAAGCCATAATGCTTATAGAAACATCAAATACCTTCCCAACAGCACGAAATGTCAATGTCTAGCAGAAAATATTTTACAGAAGAGCCCAACATCTTAGTGCAGAACAAAATACTTCTCCACACGTGCCTCGACATAATGCAGCAGAACTGCTTATCCTAACAGTGCCAAAGAAATAACATCATTCAGGACAAAATATCTTAGCAGAAACAACAACCACAGTGCAGAATTACATCTCACCCGAGCAGTGTGAAATACCACCGTACAGCACAAAATATCTAAGCAGAAGCGCCAAATACCACAGTGCAGCATTACTGTAGTGCAGTGCTTCTCAAATACTACAGTGAAGCATTGCCTGCTAAGCTTCCCCTCTCCTAATGGCAGGCACAACCTTCTTCTTTCCACCCCCTGACCATAGGCAGCAGCATTCTCCCCAAATAAAACCTTCTACACTTTCAGCAAATCATTCCCAAATTCCACACCTCCCACACTGTCAGGATCACCACTACAATATAGAGAAGAGATAAGTCAAGAGCCTCCTACCTCCAGTAAAAGTCTATGATACCTCCAGACTAAGACTGAACTGATTCGGTAGGGATTAGAATGAAGTGGTTAACATAAATTGTGGGGGGAATCCAGTTGGTGGCACTGTCTTGACTCTGTGAATGCTAGCTGTGACTGGCCTCAGCGTTTGAAGTGCAGCATGGCCCAAGTAGAGACTAACTATGCCTCTCCTAAATGCATCTCTGACCCTCCTAGTTTAACATGTACACAAGGGGTTGTGTCTCATAATAACAGTGACAGAGGACAGAGCACAGAGGGCCACCTAATGGATCCTTGTCAGACCAGACAGCACCTTATTTTAAAGGGGTTGTCCCATCACAAGGATCCTATCTATACTGCTTGTTAGTGTGGATTTAAGACTTTTCCTAAATACATTGCTTCAGCAAAGCTGCTTTGTTTGTCCACTATCTTACTTTATTCAATTCTTTGTGGCCACAGCCCTGACTTAGCTGCTCATGAGTCAAGTGATGTATCTGCCTGCTCTGGGGGGGGGGGGGGCTAAGTGCACGGGAGCGAGCCTGTGTTTCTAGCTATTCCTGTGTCTACACCACGTGACCTAGCTTCCTGTTAGCAGATAGAGTAGAGGAGCTGCTTTCATTTCTTCTGTTCTCCCAGTTATCAGGCTAGCTAATTCAATTGTGTTCATTATGGCAGAGACAGGCAGTCTCTGTATGTAACACAGAATAGAGTTGCTGCTGCCTGTACTTCATAGTTCAATATGGGTGGGCGGAGCTACACACAAATTTGGGGGCTGAGCTATACGGCAGGTTGCATGTGAAACCCCGCCAACCAAATGATGCAAGAAACCAGGAAGAAAGAAGATTTTACAGCAGTAAAGACTGATGAGTATGTGAGGTGGGAATACCCCTTTAAACACTCCATTCAAGCATGTACCAAACTGCTCCTAGGTAAAGGACCTGTGGGCTCTTAGTTATGCCATCATAGGTCCTTCAGACTTTCTAGCCATGGAAACTGCACTGCTGATGCAAGACTGGCATTATCAATGAAGTTTTTATTTTAGGGCCAGTTCACACGGAGTTAACACGCTCGCATTCTGGCACGTATACATGTGTCAGAATGTGAGCGCTCAAAACAGATCACATTCATTTCAATGGGTCGTTACGGGCGTATAATGCCCGTAATTTTGTGCGTGTTATTTTGCAGCCGAAAAATTTAAAAGGTAAAAGGCAATGCCAGAATTTTTTTTATTTATCCATCAAAAAAAAAAGTTAATAAAATGTATTCAATAAGTTATAACACCCAAAAAATGTTGTAATTACAAAATGCATCTCATCCTGCAAAAAAACAGTGCTTATGTGGCCACATCACAAGAAAGATAAAATATATATATAGCTTGTATAATGTGAAGACAAAACCCTCTAAAATTCTCAAAATCATTAGAAACAAAACTGGCTGTCAGGAAGGGATTGTATAAGATGTGCAAATGTATATCGGGGAACGCCCCAGATTTAGAGCATACAATGTAAAAGAAACCAAAAAGGACCCCCTGAGTGACCCCTCCCAATCATAGGAGTTACTGGGGAAATAGTATGGCATTTGGTGGACCTAATGTACTTTGCACGGTTTACATATTAACTTTTCATTATCTTCTGTGCATTCACCTCTGGGAAACAATTTAGACGGTTTGGTTTTTGAACATCATACCACTTTTGAAATGCCTTGAAATGCCAGTAAAGTGGAAATCCCCTGACATAAGACCCCATTTTGGAAACTACACCCCTGAAGGAATTTATCCAAGAGTACAGTGAGCATTTTTAGCCCAATCATTGTATTAATTTATTTTCTAGAAATGAATACACAGCTGATGGATGTCATTTTAGTGCCTAATATGTTGTCTCCAGCTTGAATTAGAGATGAACACTCCAAAAGCTGTTGTGCCCGGGATACCTGCTGAAGGCTGAGGCTCAGGTTGCGGAAGCGCAGCTTATTTAGTTGCAGATTTTGAGCCAAAGCTAATAATGTCTTCAAAAGGAATGGGAAGTATATAGGAAGCTCTTATACTTCTGCTTATTTCACTTCTGGCTTTGGCTCAAAAAAACGCAACCAAATCTGCAACAAAAAAGCTGCTTTTCCGCAAAGTGGGGCCTCAGCCTAAGGGTGCATTCACACTACGTTTCCTGAAGCTTATTCTGAACGTAAAACACGTTCAGAATAAGCGGCGTATAAAGCAGCTCCATTCATTTCTATGGGAGCCGGTATACGAGCGCTCCCCATAGAAATGAATGGGCTGCTTCTTTCACTGCTTGCAGTCCCATTGAAGTGAATGGGAAGTGCCGGCGTGTACGGCTTGGCATGAGCAGAGCTCCTGGGGCTGCAGCACTATCTCAGATACTTGAAGGGATACAGCTTTAGTACCCACAACTGTGATTAGCAAGAATATAGTGAGTGAGCAGCACAGCGCCCGGCATGTAAACAAAACTGGGAGCTGCATACTGTGGGAAACAGCTGATCAGCAGGGTCCTAACAGTCTCCGAGATGTAAGAGATATGGTGAGGATCCAACACTGTTCATAACTGGGTTCACAGGTGTCTGGATTATATTTGAGGGTCACTGTACATAACTGGGCTCACAGGTGTCTGGATTATATTTGGGGTCACTGTACATAACTGGGTTCACAGGTGTCTGGATTATATTTGAGGGCCATCGTACATAACTGGGATTGCAGGTGTTTGGGTTATATTTGGGGGTCACTGTATATAATTGAGGTGGCAGGTGTCTGGATATTTGGAGGTCACTGTACATAATTGAGGTGGCAGGTGTCTGGATATTTGGAGGTCACTGTACATAATTGGGGTTGCAGGTGTTTGGGTTATATTTGGGGGTCACTGTACATAATTGGGGTTGCAGGTGTTTGGGTTATATTTGGGGGTCACTGTATATAATTGAGGTGGCAGGTGTCTGGATACTTGGAGGTCACTGTACATAATTGAGGTTGCAGGTGTTTGGGTTATATTTGGGGGTCACTGTACATAATTGGGGTAGCAGGTATTTGGAATTTATTTAGGGGTGGAAATACATTTTTAGGCGCACCTACGTCTCAACAATTTGGTTAGTTGGAATCACTCTATCTACAATCACCCGGAAGCGCTCACATGACATCCGGAAGTGGGTGGGCAGTATTATTGTTTTCACCGGAAGCATGTGTTGAGCTGAAGCCGGAAGTCACCGGAGAGCAGACAAGACGGCGACAAATCCGGAGCAGGGGAGTGGTGTGTAATGTCATGTGCATGTGTTTCATTGTGGTGCTGTATATGCCACATGGTGATATGTGAGTGACGTTATAGGCATAGGTTATGTTGTTTATGGGGATGCATATGTGACGTGCGTGACGTACCCTGAAAGCATGGTGTTATATAGTGTGTGTTAGGATGCATGCGTTATGCAGTGTTTGTGTGTGATGTTTGTGCCATGTGATGTATATGTTGTATGATGTATGTGTGATTAACCACTTCACTACCAGGCCAATTTGTGGACCAGGACCAGACACATATTTGGGTTTTTTATATATGCGGTTTTGGGGGTTGTAACATTTTTATCATTTGGTTTTATTCAACTAATTTCTTAGTCTTTTTTTCAGTGACACATCAGGCTTTGTTTTCATTTTTGTGTATATTTATATTTTTTTTTTATATCCAGAATAATATAAACAAAAGAGAAGGGAAAATGTGTCTGTTTTTCACTTTTCTTTTATTTAATAGTACAAGGTGCTACTAAAAAAAAAAAAAACTTTTTTAAAATAGGTTTTCCTCTCCATTATAGTAATTTTTATTTTGTATGGTGCCTTTGGGGGTGGGGCTAGTACCTGTAATGTGGGTGAGTTTTTTTATTATTTATTATTTATTTATTTTTACTTTTCTATTCATTTTATTTATTTTTTTTACATTGTCTCCCCTTCAGGTCATAATAGACCTTTGGGGACAGCTCTTACAGGCTCTGATTTTGACGGATTACAGAACTGCCGGGGTCAGAGGGGAGTCGCATCATGGCAGCGGCCATAGCTGTGTCTACAGCGGACGGGCGCCATGATGCGAAGTGGTTAAATATATGTGGCGTAATGATGCATGTGATCTGGTGTGTATATGTGCCTCGGTGTGATTTTGTGATGATATATATGTGGTGGGGTTTCCTGGGCTGTGGGGTTGGGCAAAAAAAGTTTCTGACTCCGGCTTAAAAATAAAATTATTATTTAAATGTAATATTTTATGCAATTATTAATATCATGTAATTAGAGGCATAGCTTCTTGTATATTTACTTCCATTGGAATTCACTCACTATCTTATTTTGTGAATTAGATGAGCTTTATTGCTTCTGTCTGACCATGGCTGTCCACTATTTATGAAAGATTCAGAGCAGGAGTCAAATCCCTGGTGGTTTCTCTGTGTGATGTATATGTGATGTTGTCTGCTGGTCATGTATGTATGACATTGTGACGTATGCAAATATGTGACATGATGATGTAATTTGGGATTTATGTTAAAGATGCAATCCGAATGAAGACTTGCATTGACATTTTAACCGACTGTTCATGCAGAAAATAAATTTCCCCGCTAGTGCAAAATGCACTAGAATTAGAGGCTTCAGCCTCCTAATTCTGATGCATCACAAGAGGTTCTCTGCCCCAGAATTGAGGTCTACGGCAGTCAGGGACAGGCATGAATTTCAGGTATAACGCATGCCAGTGGCATAGTTATAATAAATAGGAGTTATAATAAATCTGATGGGCCGAGGTATCTCTGTCCCTCCTTAAAGTATACCTCCAGTTATAAACATCCAAGGTCCAAGCTCCATCCACATGTTAAAGGACACGACTGTCGACGGCTCATAAAGTCTTCTGTAATAACAGTCACCTCTATTACAAAAGTGTCTGACCTCTGCATAAGCAATACCGCCCCTGTTACCTCTTGTGTCACCCCCTCTACCTCATAGATTGTAAGCTCTTGCGAGCAGGGCCCTCAGTCCCATTGTGTGAAATGACTTTCTTTGTAATGTACAGCGCTGCGGAATATGTTGGCGCTATATAAATAAAATTTATTATTATTATTATAAACATCTTTTCTTAAATGAATAGTGCATATGAAAATGAGTATTTTCGTAATGTTTCTTTCACCGCTTCTAAAGCTGTTCTCCTGATCCTCATCTTCAGTCTGATTGTTTATTTCATATTCCTTGGCATACAGCCTCACACTTATAGCTCTGTAGAGAAGGGAGGGATTGAGTAGGGGGCTGCTGCTAACTTATTACTTGATTTATTGCCTCATTCTATGTACTCCTAGAGTCTTAGCTCTTCTCCAAAAACCATATGCAGTGTACAGTTCAGTAAAAATGGATTGGTTTGGTATCCATGTGTTATCCGTGGTTTTAACTGATCCATACCTCGAGTTAAGTGGACAGAGCTGCAAATATGGATAGGTATAGGACCAGCTCCATATTTTGCCGGTCTTCACTAAAGCCCATACACACAGCTGCAAAAACTACGGCTACGTGTTTGGGCGCATAGAAATTTATGTGTCCATACTTTGATCCACAATTGGATCTGCAAGGAAAGAGGACTTATCTGCAAACGTAGCAGTGTTAGAAGTGCACAGAATATAAGAGTTCTGTATAAGCAGCAATTGTTTGAGTTTCTTTTCTTTGCCCCTGTCCTCTGCATAAACTAATATGTAGAAAGTAACTCAGCTTGAAAAGTAGAGAATAAAATATTTCTTTAATAAGATACATTAAAAACTTTCTTGTATTAATGCGTACTAGTCATTTATGTAAAGTTGCTTATAACTGGAGGTATGCTTTAATCCTAACCCTGCTCCACCCAGTGTCTTCAAGAGGATCTATTATGTCCTCATCAATGTGCAGTATTATATACTACTATAAAGTATATATCATATACCACTTTCCTGGTATGTGCCCCAGGGTTGGAGATATCAGTGTCGTTAATTTTGCCACCAATATCTCCCCACTGTCATAAGGGTGGGCCTTAAAGCCTGGCGTCATCACTGATCTGTGAGGAATGTGCATCCCCCCCCTTCCCAACTGTACTTGCATAGCCTTATGCTGTCAGAGGAGACGTTAGTTACCGACGGAGGGAGATGTCAGTGCCGAAGTTAACGGCATCAATATCTCCTGGACTGGGACACATACCAGGAAAGTGTATCCTCTGTAAGTGGTAATCTGGGCTCAATAAGAACACAGTGCAAATATGGGCCGTGCAGATGATATAGTAAATTCCCTTGACTGTATGCATCAGAGGAGGCCATTGCTTCAGAGGGGGGCATTTAAGTTATCAGTATATCTGCCAGTAATTTTTTACATAGTAGATGAGGTTGGATGAAGACATCAAGTCCAACCTATAACCCTACAATGGACTTGATGTCTTCATCCAACCTCATCTACTATGTAAAAAATTACTGGCAGATATACTGATAACTTAAATGCCCCCCTCTGAAGCAATGGCCTCCTTTGATCCAGGGGAAGGCAAAAAACTCCATGAGGCTCATGCCAATTTATTCAATACTATTTCATTGAGGCTCATTTTCAAAACGAAGGGACAAAACTAATTTGTTCAAATGCTTCTTTTAATGTTTGCATCTATGACATGTATGTGACATTTTTCTTCCCTATCCTTTTTGCTGTTATCATTGGGGGTCTTGCTTTCGTGGCTTTGTATGTGTTGTGTGGTGTGTGTAGTGATATAAATCTGGGGTGACAGTGATGTCATCACAGCTTTTCTTGCTTGGAGTCTTGGCTTTACTGTCTCCTCCGTTTTTTGTATAAGTGGTAAATATGTCACATCTGCCCTGCTGCATTGATACTCTTTCTTGCTGCTCTGTCGCAAGTGTTGCTCTTTTTTGTGTGTTGTAAGTGGTGATGTATATGTGACTTTGATGTCGTCCTATGTTCTCACTTTCAGTTGTTGCTCATTGATGACTTGCCTAATGTTCTCACATGGATACTCACGCTGCTCTTTCAGGTGTTGCTCATTGGCATATGTGCTACACGACACAGCAGCATGGATGACATAGAGAGCCCTATCAGCACAGAGGTCCTGGGGTCATCTCCATTGGACATTACAGTGGATGAGGGAGATGAGACCTCGAAAGAAGTGCAGTCGGACCCTGAACCCAGGCATGGCAGCTTGTGGCAGGAGGACTCTGCAGTGCTTGAATGGATGCTGTGCCGCAAGGAAGATGTCAAGTTGGAGATGGGAGAGTTGGAGCAAGCCCTTCCACAGCCAGTCATGTACCACGGTCAGTGTACACCTTATGAGGTCAGGCATTGGAGATGACTTGTGTGGACTCATCCACTGTCTTCTCTTGTGTGTTCAGAGCTGCTGTGGAGGGATTGGCAGGACCTGTCCGAACCCCTCCTCACCGCTGACCAGCAGTTTGACTTTGCGGTCTTGTCCTACAACATTCTCTCCCAGGACCTGATAGATCAGAATTCAAAGCTTTACCAAAACTGTGCCCCTGAAATTCTGCACTGGGACTACCGTTGGCCCAACATCCTCCAAGAATTACAGCATTGGGAAGCAGATGTAAGTAAGTCAGTATGGGTTGTAGTACTTGTAGGGAGAGTCTGTACTCTATCCCTGTGTCTTTTCATGTTTTGTCCCCCCATCATATTTAGCCAAAAAGTTAGCAACCCCCAAATCTGATTAACCAGTTAAACACTGGATGAGATGGAAAATTTACAACATATAACCATCCACAGTATATCACATTTAGTGGAGGGTCAAGTAGTCCCTAAAGTTCTCTTCCCTACACAACTAACTATGATTAACTATATATTGTTCCTTTACTCCCATTGTATACTGTGCCCTGAATCTCTCATGGTAACGCTGGACATCTGATGCTTCACCCTCAATGTCAGTGGAAAGCAGAGAGTGAAGAGTGTAGGGTTGGGGGTGTGTATCTGATATCTGCCATTCATGCTTTTCCTCAGATTCTATGTCTTCAGGAGGTACAAGACAACCATTACAGGGAGCAGGTGCAGCCAAGCCTCAGTGCATTGGGTAATGTGTTTTCCACGTGTTGTGTGTGAGGTTCAGAAGTGAGGCCTTATCTGAAGG
Source organism: Leptodactylus fuscus (assembly GCF_031893055.1). Taxonomy (NCBI): domain Eukaryota; kingdom Metazoa; phylum Chordata; class Amphibia; order Anura; family Leptodactylidae; genus Leptodactylus; species Leptodactylus fuscus. Next base: position 79,302,726 of record NC_134271.1, on the reverse strand, counting down.
TTACTCAATTTCTTTTACCCTGCAGGATACAGCTGTCACTACAAGCGACGGACAGGCAGGAAGACTGATGGCTGCTGCACCTGCTTCAAGTCGCAACGTTTCACACTGCTGGCTGAGTCTCATGTTGAATTTTTCCGTCCTGCAATTGACGTCTTAAACCGTGACAATGTGGGACTGGTGTTACTGCTGCAGCCGCGGCTTAATGAGGGAACAGAGAATGGCCATGCTGCTCCTGCCCCACTGTGTGTGGCAAATACTCATCTGCTTTACAATCCTAGGAGGGGAGACATTAAACTGGCACAGTTGGCACTTCTTCTGGCAGAGGTAGAGAAGTTATCCCGGAAACCTGATGGATCTCACTGCCCAATAATACTGTGTGGAGATCTAAATTCAACACCAGACTCTCCTCTGTACCAGCTCTTGTATAACGGTATCCTGAACTACAGTGGTCTGCCTGCCTGGAAGGTGTCAGGGCAGGAGCCCTACTGCACAACGCCCAATCCAAGGTTTCTCTGCTCCCCGTTATGGCCAGATTTCCTGGGCATCAATGGCTGCTGTCAGTATGTAACACAGCAAGCTGCACAGATTAAGGGTAAGAAATCAGAACAGCCTACTTTCAGGTATAACTGGTGCAAACAAACACTAGAAACTGGAAAAATTAGTGGCTGAAATTGCTATAGTATGACACTATTTATAGTTTTAACCAGAGAAAAAAGCTTTTGGGCTAATAAAATAGCATGGCAATTCGAAATCCAAACTGCTGCCAGATTTTGGTTTACTGACCTCTCCACATTCACCTCTGTAGGGCAGATACACGTATATATACAGACAGATATACTGGGCCTCCATACTTAAAGGGTATCTGAGTTTTCATGAAAATTTGAAATACGTGCAGGGTCTTGCTAAGTACTCTGTTCTATGTCCGGTATAATCCTTTATACATGGTGTCCTATCAGTTTTCTGCTGCTGATGCCCCCATTTGGCAGAAGCACATTTTCATTTTACTTTAAGGCTGTTAGCATGTACAATAAAAAGCAGTCTGTCCTTCTCCCCTACCTATTGCTGATACTGTTTTGGTCCAGAATTACATGTTCTATGAAATGAGACTAAGGTGTCTGAAAAGTTAGTGACCATTTAAGCCCCTTGATGTGATGGCAGACAAGAATCCGTGAGAGAGTTTTCTTTTACTTTTTGTACTGCCAAGCTGCAGTCTGCTTATTAGTGACCAGCTTTTTCATTTTGTAGACAAAATGGTATACACTCGTGAGTGCCTCCTAGAGCTTCGCTACTGTGACTACACCCTACAGAGACCCAAGAACCTGGTGATGCTCAAGGGTGTGACAGACAAGGAGCCAGGTAGGTGGCTGAGAAGGGGTGAGTTTTGTGTAGTCCAAACACTCTGCCTATCTTTTTTTTTTGCTTCTAGATCCTTGCCGGGAACCAGCCCATGACATCCTGGACAATGGAAGGCCATCATTCAGGTATTAAGTGGCAAAACCTTCTCCCCATTGTGAGCTGTCAGCCTGCAAGTTTTTACCATCCTTAAACAGTGTATAATTATAGAGGTTGACCTGGATCTAGATAGAGTGTGTAACTGTTCTCATCCCTTATCATCTATACCATTTATCATGTGAGTTATCACTTGTGATCATGTTTTGTTTATCTGTCATGGGATGTTTAGGATTATATGGGGCTGTATAATGTGAGATGAGTAACAGTGACTTGTATAGTTAGTCTTGACTGGCGTAGCACTTGTGGCATGGCCCATGATAAAGTGATTCAGGACAGGTGATCTACCTTCATATAACCATTAGAGATGAGTGAGTAGTATTCAATCGAATACCTCCCCACCATAGATTTCCGTGTAAGCAGCCAAACACCAAGGGGTTAAACGCATCAAATATTCAATGCGCTTAACCCCTTGGTGTTCGGCCGCATACACAGAAACCTATGGCGGGGAGGTATTCGATCAAATACTACTCGCGCATCTCTAATAACCATGTTTCACTCTGCAGGTCACAGCCCCTTTTACTACAGCACAATCTGGATCTGACCTCTGTGTACACTCACTTTCTGCCATCAAAAGGTCGCGTTGAAGTTACTACTATGACTCTGGGCATAGGAAGCACTGTGGATTACATCTTCTATTCTGCAGAACCCATTCCCGTACGTGGCAGAAAGCATGGTGAGCACTGAAAACAGCACGTTTCCCTCTGTTTGCTGTGTGCAGCCACTGTCAGCCTCACACATGTCCTTGTGTCTTTCAGGTTTGAGATTCTATCAGGATGCTCAATTGAAGCTTCTGGGGCGGCTATGTCTTTTATCTGAGGAGGATCTGTGGGCAGCACAGGGACTCCCAAACCCGTTTTGCTGTTCTGACCACTTGTGCCTTCTGGCTCGATTCAGCTTGGATCTGTCAGCAGGAGCCAAAAAGGAGTAGAATTCAGGGTTGTCTTTCCCCTCCTCAAAGACACAGGTTTTGTATGGGTTTTTTTTTTGGTTTTAGAATTTGCTGCTGCCCAGCTGGACACCTTTTATATAGTAACAGAGTTAATCTCAGGAGACTGCTGCACCGCAGGCTGGGGTTGGGAGATTTGGTGAAGGGGGAGCCTTGGTGACTGCATGTATAAAGTGTATATAAGAAGCCATTTTAATTACAAATTCTGTGTGCAGTATGAGGTCATGCAAAGACATTTCAATAAACACCTAAGAGAAAGGACTGGCTTTATCCTGCTATAATTACCCTCTCCCCCCCCCATAAATCAGAGCAAAACGCAGCCACGCTGAGCTGACGCCTTTATTAGGGAAGCAAAAGTGTAAAAGTGCGGGCATAAATATGGTGGAAAACCAAGCGTCTTTGTGACGCCACTGCATCGATATCAGATATTGTAGGTGAGAGCAAGTCCTCGTTCCTGATAGGCTGGCACATGTGGCTTGGTGATAAGGCAATCTGCAAAGGGTTAATACTGACCTGTGACCCCTTCCTCAATAGTGGTTACTGATGATCCCTCCCCTACACACATACAGTAATGTCAGATCAGAGGTACTAATCTGCTCAGTATTCATGGGGTAAGGGTCTTTCTGTCATTGTGGGAGGAGGGAAGGTTCAGGTAGCAAGTAGAGGTTTACAAAAAAAGGAAAAAAACAGAACAGGCCATTTCAGTGATGTCCTTTCAGACCCGGATTTGGTAGCTGCCGAGGTCAGGTAAAGACTTGGGGTCTGCAGGTTTTTCCCCTGAAGGCCTAAAAAGCACAAAATAGAAGCCATATGTCAGTTAATTTTCCAGCTAAGAAAAAAAAAAAAAAAGAACCTCTATCTCCTCTGGAGCTTTCATATGTCCCTTTTAGAACACTATTATGATTAATCTGAGACTCTGTGTAAGGCAGACCTGGGCAAAGTCCGGCCCCCATCCGGCCCTCTGACTGATTCAGTCCGGCCCGCACAGCTTTGACTAGGGAGGCGTGTCTAGGGGGCGTGTGTTAGTCCCGGCCAAAGATGGAGATGTGGAGCATGTCATAAAGAAGAGAGAGAGGGAGAGGGAGAATATGAATGAATATATATATATATATATATATATATATGTGTATGTGTGTCTGTCTATATATATATGTGTGTGTGTCTGTCTATATGTGTCTATCTGTCTGTGTGTGTCTCAGCAACCTAGGGGGAAAAAATGGAAGGGGAATGTTATACTAGGGCAGAGATGGCAGATGGAGGGGGGGACATGAAACTGGGGGAGAGATGGAGGGGGGGACATGAAATGGGGAAAATGAAGGGAGATATGAAACTGAGGGAGACATGGAGGGGGGGGAGGGGGGGGTGACATGAAACTGTGGGTAGATGAAGAGGGTACTTAAACTGGGGGGACATTAAACCATGGAGGAAGCTGTAGGGGGACCTGTCTGCCTCTAGTTGCCCCCCGTTTAATGTCACCCTCCAGCTACCCCTACAGTTTAATGTCTGCTTCCCGATTTTAATGTCCCCCTCTAGTTGCCCCCAGTTTCATGTCCTGCTCCAGCTGTCAATTTATTGCCCCCCTCCAACTACCCCCACTGTTTAATGTCCCCCTCCAGCTACTCCAGTTTCATGTCCCCTCTAGTTTCCCCCAGTTTATACTGGGGCACCAGGAGAGGGAGCTAATACTGTGGGGCAGTTGGAAGGGAACATTATAATGTGGGGGCATATAGTGTACGGGTGACTGTAGGAGGATTATACTTTGTGGGGGCACGTGGAAAGATGATTGGGAATGGGCGGAGTCAACGTAGAAGTGGGTGGAGCTAAATTTTCCGTGGCACGGCCCTCTAGCATAGTTTCAATTTCTTATGCGGTCCCATGGGAAAATTAATTGCCCACCCCTGGTCTAAGGCGTAGATCACATTGGGGAAATGCAGCTTTTTTTTGTTGCAGATTTTGCTGCGTTTTTTTGAGCCAAAGCCAAGAATGGCTACAAAAGTAATGGGAAATACATATAAAGTACTTATACTTCTGCTCAATCAACTCCTGGCTTTGGCTCAAAAAAACCAAAGCTAAATCTGCAACAAAAAAAGCTACGTTTCTGCAACGTGGGGTCTCAGCTTAATACTCTGTTTCTCATTCATGCTTTATGTTGCAGGTGTCCTCCAATTGGGCACAGCAATAAACAGTAAATCTAGTTTTTCTACGTGATCAAGTAATAAACCTTTTGTCTTATCAGACTGCTTCACAATGTAGCTTTGCTCCATTAGAGCAGCGCTATGATCTGACTCTGCTGAGCTACATGATCTCTCAAGCATTCTAGGGACAGTCCTCCTTTGGTCTAATTCTGCAGTTTCGTCTTTCAGTTGTAATAGATGGCATCTATACAGTGATTTATAGAGAAAGGTTTGCCTATTGCATGTGTTGCAGGACTCATGCAAATTCTGCCCCTAATACCAAAACAGAACCTTGTAGTTAGTGTTATTTCTATTGAAATCCTTGTGTTTAGGTCAGAACTTGCCCAATACATGGCACCTAAAGTACGCTGCAATTTTGTATATGTGTACTTAACATAATCCATGTGGTACAGATTGCAATGAAGTGCATTAACACCATTCTTAGTACCATTTGAGATAATGGATGTGTACATTTGGGAACGATCTGTGACTATGATAAAATGAAATGCTGTAAGTTACCGTCTCTCCGGCCGCTCCCTGCGCTGTGGACTGGCCTGTCCTCTCTGAGGGGATGGTGTGACTTCCCTTCTTCGCTCCTTAGGAGGTGAAGGGGGTCCCTTGATTATCTACAAAGAAAAATACATAAGTAGGTGACAAGACACCAGGGGTACATACTGGAAGACTGCGCCTGTCCACCATCATTACCCTGAGTCTCATCTCTCTGCTGTGTCGCTCGAGCTCCCGACGCAACCCCTCTGTGCCTAGTTCCTGTACATCCAGAACTGAGTGTTTCCAGTCTATCTGCTCCACGCTGTGTGGGTCATGTGACACATAGGGGCCAATCTTTATTTTTCGAAGAGTGTGCCAACAGCGAGAATAGGCTTCCTGGAAATCTGCCATCAAGTCATTGAGTGTCTTATGTCGAAGAGGTTTGTACATCAGATCTTCCCTGCGGCTGATTCCGATTGCTCCAAAGTGTCCTCCCCAGTGCAGGCCCAGCACAATGTGACGGAAGCAGCCACCTGAAAACTGAGTTTTGAAGCTAATGGGGAATCGCTCAAGGCCAGAGATATTATTTGTCAGATATCTGGAGAATACTCAGGAGAACAATGGAGACATTTCATCAGCACCGCCCTGTACAGAACTAAAGCCAAGCCCTAGTATTCAACCTGGTGGGATTTTTACTAGCTGATAAAGTCAGCTTCAGAAATTTGAAGCTGTATTTTTCTGTTTGACCAAATCCACACCTGCCAGGCAGAATTTTCCACCTTCCATTCACTTCAATGGGAGTTATCAAGTAGAATACACCTGAAGTGCTAGCATGACACACTTTTTCCGCTAGTTGAAAAAAATTAGCATCTGCATCCCATTGAAATCAATGGAGACTGGTTTCAGGTGGATTTTGGAGCTGATTTTGCCTCAAATTCAGTGCTAAAGTCCACTGTGTGATCCCATAGTTTTATAATAATACTAAAGGGTTGGGCTTTGAGCTTCCTGCTTTTTAACCAGAAAACATCTGCCTTATACAAAGTAGCAGAGCACTAAGCGCCAATGTACAGCTCACAAACCTTAACCTTACAGTGATTTGCCATACACTATAGGGTCAATTAAAATCATTTGCTTTAGTTACCATTTACTGACCCTGGAGTTATATTATGTCTTCATACTCTAGTCACAGCCAGAGCAGTACAAACAACTATACTGCTGGTGGAAGATTTTCTGCAACTTACCAACTGCAGATGTGTGGATTCAGCTCTGAATGTGACTGGAGCATTTTTTATTCTTTTTTTATCCCATTGTCTTTTGTTGGGACAGCCTCTGGTTCTTGAGAAAAAGCAGCTTCTATTCTGGGTTTCATTATATAATATCTAGCACTGGAAGGATACATGCCCAAAATTACAGCCTCCAGACATTTGATGGGAAGAGCTTCCTTTGTCATCTCTTTAGCCAGGTCCATGAGCCTGCAAGAAGATAGAGAAAGTCTTGAGACAATAAGCTGGACTCCACCATTTTGCACCACAATGTTTTTTTGCACACACAAAGGGTAGTTCCTATGAAGCTGATTCCAAGAAAAAACGTCCTCACCCCGAGATACTACAATACACCCCCCCCCAAAAAAAAACAAAAAAACAAAACAAACATTACTCACCCGGTGAGTGGCCTCGTCTTCTTGATCTCAAAGAACTGGGTTCCTGTGTGATTGTATCTGAGATATTAGTTAAGGTTACAGACAGAAATCTCTACAGGGTACGACATTCAGATCTGTGACAGAGTCTCCGGCTGAGGAAAAAGTCCTGCATGGAAGATTTACTCTGCCACCTGTTTCAGTTTAAAAACAACAGACCCATTAGGGTAAGTTCACACTGGGTTTTTTGGTCAGGATTTTGAGGCTGTGTCCGCCTCAAAATCCTGACCAAAAAGACAGCTCCTTTTGAAATCAATGGGAGCTGGTCAGTTCTTTTTTCCGGGAGCTGACCAAAAAGACGGCTCCCGGAAAAAAGAAGTGAGATGTTCATTTTTTAGGCCGAGTCGCCTCGCGATTCAGCCTGAAGACACTCCCTCCTCCCGACTAGGCCCATTCATTGGGCTGCCGGAGCAGTGCACCAGCATTCAGTCGGCGGCTACCCGTTTTTTGGTCTGGAACTTGAGGCGGCCTCTGCCTCACGTTACGGACCAAAAAACCCTGTGTAAACCCTGCCTTATAGTCAGTGTGATCCACCAGGCTCTCTGTTTTAGCAGTTCACCTCTCCATTACTTGAGTCCCCCGATGAAAAGTCACAGTTGAGACTTATTGAGGCTTCAAAATTTGCCATTATTTTTTATTTATATTACACAATTATTAATATTGCATAATTAAATTAATAGCTTGTTACATAATTACTTTCATAGAAATTCAAGCAGCATTAGATGGATTAGAGGAGTTTTAATGCTTGTGACCAACCATGACTGTCAGATATTTGTGAAAGAGTATCGGTCTGTTAAAAAAAAGTGGAGATAAAAGAGTAGGTGATTTGGCCTACCGACTTCACATCCCTGCTTTGAAGAATAGATAAATTACATAGCCATGCCCCTACACCACACCATCACAGGGAATGAATTGGGTGTGAAGTTATAGCTTCCTCTGGAGTTGTCTTTTAAAGTGGATTTCTGGGCAAAAATTGTTTTGTTTTTTTTGTTTGTTTTTTTTAAAAAAGGTCAGAGCTATTAATGGGTTAATAAGTACAGCCAAATACCTTTTGCAAGTTTTCTGAATGATTTTTGGGCTTCTCTGGGTGCTCTTGTCATCCTCTGCATTTGTTTACTTGGTGTAACTTCCTGTTCGTTTATCCTACAACTACAAATGATGCATTTTTCTTTACTCAGAGTTGACTCGCACTACCTTCCTCTCTAACTCCCTCACACCCCCTCCCATTTTCCTTAAAGGGCCTCTATCATTGGGAAAAGTCCTTTTTAGCTAATCACATCCTTGCACAACCTTTAGAAAGGCTATTCCACACCTACCTCTTGTACGTAAATTGCCTCACTAGATTTTGAATAAGTCCGTTTTTATTCATATGCTAATAAGCCTTCTCCTTGCACACTGGAAGTCTCTTCGTGCACTGTCTCCTGTGTATATAGCACAGGCTGCTGCTGACTCCTCCTCCTTCCTCTCGCACACAGCAGGGAGAGGAGAGCTGGCTGACAACTTCCTTTGCTCCGAGAAGCTAATTAGCATATGAATAAGAACGGACTTATTCAAATACTACTGAGGTGATTTACATTCAAAAGATAGGTGTGGAATAGCCTTTCTAAAGGCTATGCAGGGATGTGATCAGTTAAAAAATGGCTTTTGCTAATGATAGAGCCCCTTTAACTAGCCCATCTACTACTAGCCCTTCCTAACTAACTCAGCTCACTCCACCATCTTCCTGTCCGGATCTTCTGGGCACGGGAGATTATCGCCGGCTCCATCTTCTCTTGATGTTGGCCGGCGCCTGTGCAATAGAGCCGACACTCCGGTTCTATTGCACAGGTGTAGGAGGTCAGTTCCTTCTTCCCTTGCAGTCTGCGAGCGTCTGCACAATAGAGTCGGAGTGTTGGCACTCCGGCTTTATTGTGCAGGCGTGGGAGACTGGTGACATTTCGTCACCATTTCTGTAAATCAGAAAATGTGCCGAGGGCAGTCACATGACCGCCCCAGCGATATGGGTAAATATACATTTTTGGCAAAGTAAGTAAGTTAGCAGTTAGGCAGGGGGAGGGTGTTTAGCTTAGGGTAAAAGTACGCTGGACAACCACTTTAAGTTTTTGTTCCGAAGAATACACAACATTTTAATACTGGTCACATAGCTACACTGGTACAGCTTTAAATTCCTTCAGTCATGTAATGTCTATCCAAATTTTCAAACTCTTTTGTGGAAGAATTGTGTCAATAATACATTTTACAATATATTTTGTCAACAATATTGGCTCTTTTCTGTGAATTCCTGTGGGTTACATGCACTTTCTGGCGCTTTTTTTTTTTTTTAATGCTTCGCCGTTGCTAGCAGTACATGCTGTAGGGCTGCTGTCGATTGTATGTAACGGTTAGTGGCTCCTGTATAGCTGAGGCTGGAGGGGATCGCTCACTTCAAATAATATCTTGGGTTTTATAACAACTAGAATTGTGGTTCTAGGTGTCATCAAAGCTGACGTCCTCCATCAAGATAGCAGTTCTAGCTATGACAAAACCAGAAATATCAACAGTTTAAAACACAGGAATATGTACTTCTTATACAGTTGCATGGACAGCATATATTCCTGTCCGTGTCTTCGACTGGTAATATACTTCCATTTTTTCATAGCTTTCATACAATTCCATAGTTGTAGATGTTAAAAATCCCCAGATACAAGCTATTTGAAGTTACCTGCCTAAGTCTGTGCTATACAGGAGCCGCTCACCTCTACACGTACTCAGCAGCTGATCTACAATATGTACTGCTGGCAACAGAGGAACAGGAACATAAAGTGGATTTCATTCTCAGAAGGGAAACAACTGTTAACACAAATGCTGCCAGAAAATGAAAAAATGTCTTACACATAAAAACCTCTCAGAAGCATTTGGGTCCATTCACACGGAGTAAATGCGCGCTCATTTTGGCACAATACGCATGTAAAAAAATGTCATTGAAGTCAATGGGAGTCTTATTTTTACACGTGTAGTTTTTACACTTGTATTTCGCCAAAATGAGCATGCGTGGGAATGGACCCTTAATGAGAATTTTGGCTCTTTTAGTGAGCTGGATCATTTCACTAAAAACAGGCGGCTCTTTCGGCTTGAGAATGGATCTTTAGAAAATACTACAGTTTCCTTTTTGTAGACCGGCACCCCTCTCCTCTTCACCTTTTAACCTAATGATGTGACATCAGGTTGAAAGGAAGCGGGGTGACCTGTTTAGGGTTGATGTTACATGAGCTGTTGGCTCTCAGACAGGAGATGACTCCTTTTGTTTGGTTGAAAGAGTCAACTTGTTCGTAAACGCCACATCATTTCTCAGAAGTAACAGAACAGTTTTTGAAGGATACTGCAGCTCTCGGATGTACCTCTGTACGGCCTCCACACGCTCTGGCACAGAGGCTCCAGACGTCAGCGCTGGTACTGGTGGGATTGGTACCTGTGGATAAATGTGGAAAGATGCATTAGTGCCACCCGGCCATTCTGTAATACTAGGACCACAGCCTTGGCATTTCTTATCCAGTAGGACACTTACCCGGGGCAGCTCCACAGCATTGCGTATTGACTTGACAAGATTTTCGCCATTGGGATGAGTACGTGCAACATACCCCCACATACGTTCCCATGTGGGTCCATCGATTGGGAGTCCCCCCCTATTCACATAAAATGGGACCCCTTCATCCTCATCAACAGCACCATTATGAAGTCCCTCAGACATTCCTGATCCACCTGCCTGTCCACAGCTGCTACACAAACCCAGTCAGGACCACGAGCCCCACACATCACTCCCTGCTTCTGGTACTTGGGCCCCTAAACAACTCGTAGCTGAAGTGACTGACACCCATTAAATGGATGCTATTACTAAACAGTAATTCATGGCTGGGACCCCTAAAACTGACACACGGGCCCCTCGTTTCCTAAGGCCCCAAATCCCTGCAGCTCTGCTAGTCTTGGGGTCCCAATACACACAGCATATCCCCCCAATCCTGAGACCCTAAGCAGCCATCAGCTCACACCTGTTCCTGGCTCCCGCCACACACCAGCTCCCGTATTCCCGGGACCCCGAAATACACAACAGTTCCGCTATGTCTTGGACCCCGCACACACAAAGCCCCTGATTTTCAGGAGGAGCCGCCCTGTCACAGCTGGATCATCGTTAACTATTTAGGAGCCGGGAGGGGCTCTGGTCTCCGTTAGCTCCAGCAGATTCCCAGTACAGACAGTGTTAAAATCAGCAGCCAATCGCAGTGTGTATAGCGTCACATAGCAGAGCCCAATCAGGAGACGGTGGGGAAAGGGCGGAGCCAAATAACTGATAAGGTGTTGTCTATTGTGGAGATGCTCCCGTTAGATTTGGTGACGTATTGGTCACATGGTACAGATTAGTCACGTGATGTTTCGAACCTCTGTTCTGCCTATTAAGTGCTGATGTGAGAGGGAAGGATTAGTGTCCGGGCTCTGCCCTCAGCTACGGGGAGTGATGCTCATGAGGGAGTCTCTGTATAAACATGTCCTGGAAAGGGATGTTTAGCTGCTGTCTATCGGCCCTCTGGGCGGAGGTTTACAACCAATAGGGGCTAAAGGGTGGGGAATGAGAAGATACTGACAGAGACCGTGCTGACTGAGCCTGCTATAGGAGTAGCATCGCCACGGTATATCTGTGTGAGCGATATAATCACCTAGATATTGCAAAGCGGGGCCTATAGGTGGATGGAGACCTTAAAAGGGTTTTCTGGACGAAAAACGCTTTTCTTAAAAAAAAAAAAAAAAAAGTATTCGACATGATAGCAGTGTTTTCAGTAATTTCTGGCTCTCTCTGGGAGCTCCTGGCATTTGTTTACATGCTTCCCTAGCTTCCTGCTGTCTTACGCTAGGTTCACACTAGCGTTCGGCACTCCGTTCTGTGATTTCCATCTTCTGCATGCAAGAAGACGGAAACCATAGACCGGGTGCTGCGGTGAGCGTTTCATGCTCTCCGCCGCGAAACCGTTTTTTAAAATCCGGACACAGAGTACTGCATGTCCGACTCTGTGTCCGGATAAAAAAAAAACGGTTTAGCAGCGGAGAGCATAAAACGCTCACCGCTGCTCACGGCCAGACAGCTTTCTCACCCATTCAAATGAATGGGTGAGAAAGAGTCCTGCAGGTTTCCGTCTCCTGCCTCTGTTTTGTGCAGGAAACAGAAACCTGGAGATCGGGCGCAGATGTGAATGAGCCCTTAGTCTACAACTCCCATGATCCCTCTGTCACACCCCCTCCCTGTTTCTCTAGCTAGCACGCCGACTACTATCCCTATCTACCTACCTAACTCAGCCCCAGTCTCCCCTTCTGTGTTCTGAAGATCATTTTCTTCAGTCCCGGGGGCATCTTCTTCTGTGGACTTCTTGTGCATGCATGTTATGCGCTCATCACTTCTGCCGGCGTGTGGACAATAAAGATCTATTGCGCAGGTGCTGGCAGATTCGGAGGAAGTGATGCTTCATACCAGAAGACTGAAGATAGTTAAGTATGATGGGGGTGGGGATGCTTTGTTTCCGGAAATGTGAAAACGGAACGTCACCGCATCAGAAAAGAAAGATTATGAATGATAATCTGTTTTCCCTTAGCCCAAACAGCAGCACAACTGGGGTATTTCTGCCCCTATGAGCTGTTAGGACAGGTGGAATTTTTAATTACCTAACAGCTTTTGACCCCTATAAGAGGCCGGAAGACCTGCTCCTCCCTTGTGTTAGTAACAAGTATGATACACAGAGAGCAATTTATGCCAAGAGCTACACACACATACACAAAATCTGTACAACAGTACCTCCTAGGGAGGGAGCCTGGTGCTGCTGTTTGGGCTAAGGGAAAACAGATTATCATTCATAATCTTTCTTTCCCCCTATGCCCAACAGCAGCACAACTGGGGATTTAGCAAGTATTATCTCCCCTAGGGCGGGACCTCCTGGCAGGCTGATGCCAAGACGGAGTGCCCAAATGCTGTAGCATCGGCCGTACGCCAGTCCAATCTGTAGTGTTTGGCAAAAGTCAGCTGTGAGCTCCAAGAGGCTGCAGCACATATCTGCTCTAGAGAGAGGAACCGTGTCTCTGCCCATGATGTTGCCACTGATCGGGTGGCATGGGCTCGTAGGAAATCTGGAACAGGAAGATTCTGAGCCCGTAGGGAACAGCTGATAGCTTCTCTGATCCATCTAGACAGGGTTACCTTTGATGCTTTAGCGCCTCTATTGTGGCCAAACACATTAAACAGAAGATTCTCTGATCTTCGGAACGGTGCTGTACGATCCAGGTAGATACGTAGTGCTCTTACCAGATCCAGTGTGTGTAGCTTCTCCTCCTGCTCAGTGGCAGGGGAGGGAAAGAACCCCGGTAGGGTGATCACTTGATTGGTGTTCTGAAGTGTGGGTACCTTTGGCAAGAATCCTGGGACGAACCTTAGATGTACTCTGTCAGGAAAGAAAGTTATGAAAGGTTCGGAGGCTGCTAGAGCCTGCAATTCGCCAACCCTCTTGGCGGAGGTTATTGCCAACAGAAAGGTCACTTTAAATGACAGGTACTTCCAGTCCACTTCAGATAATGGTTCGAAGGGGGGCGCACATAGCCCTTGTAGAACCGCGGCCAGGTCCCACCTGGGGACAGGGGGCCGTACCTGGGGGCAGAGCCTGGCAGCCCCCCTAAGGAACTGTTTGACAAGAGGATCTTGTGATAACCGTGTCTCCAGGAGAGCAGATAGAGCTGACACTTGAACCTTGAGGGTGGCAGGTGCTAGTCCTCTCTCCAGGCCGTTCTGTAAGAACTCTAGGACTGCATCTCTGTCTGGATCGCGGTGGCTGCCTGTACACCAATCTCGGAATATCCGGGCGATCCTTTGGTAGCTCTGAATGGTTGCCTCTGCTCTTGAATGGGCTAAGGTACTTAGCACTCCCTGGGACAATCCTCTGTCTGCGCGTATGGCGCGGTTAGCCTCCAGGCAGTGAGGTTGAATTTGTCTAGGCCCAGGCACGGCCGACTGTTCAGTGACACCAGGTTCCTGACTGGTGGAAGCCTCCAGTAGTTCCCCCGACTCATAAGGATAAGGTCGGTGAACCATGCCCTTTTCGGCCAGAACGGCATGATCACTATTGCCGAAGTCTGGTCCTGCCTGAGTTTCGCCAATACCTTTGGTATCATCGGGATGGGAGGGAACACGTATGCCAGTTCGAACCTCCATGGTATTGACAGGGCATCCATCCACAGCCAAAGGGTTGTCTTCCCGGTACAGGGAGCAAAACCTTTCTACTTTGGCATTGTGTTGGGTGGCCATCAGATCCACCTCGGGGAGACCCCACCTCCTGGTCAGGTAGTGGAAGATGTCCTGATTCAGGGACCATTTGCCTGCGGTTGGCCGGCCTCTGCTGAGTTGGTCCGCTAGGATGTTCAGGCGGCCTGGATATGTACCGCGGCCAGCTGGGAGAGGTTTCGTTCTGCCCAGGAGAAGATCAGGTTGGTGACTTGCATGAGCGAGGGGGACCTGGTTCCTCCCTGCTTGTTGATATAGTGGACTGTCGTCAGATTGTCTGATCTTACTTTGACCGCTTTCCCTCGTAGAAGTGGTGCAAATGACAGAAGGGCTCGATGAACTGCGGTAAGCTCGCGCCAGTTGGATGAGCGCGTCCTCTCCCGCTGATTCCATGTACCTTGAACCGGGGTCTCCCCCAGATGAGCTCCCCAGCCTGTGAGGGAGGCATCTGTAGTCAACAGGGTCCAAGCGGGCTGGACCGAGGACTTCCCATCTCGCAGATGGGTCCACCAGGGCAAGGTTTGCCGGGTGCTTATGGTTAACTGGATTGGCTTCTGTAAACCTGAAGGACTGTGATTCCAGACTCTCAAGATCTCGTTCTGTAGAGGGCGCATATGCCATAGGGCCCAAGGAACTGCATCTAGGGCAGCGGACATCAATCCAAGGACCTTCATCGCCGTCCTGATGGTGACCTTCCGTGTGGAAGACAAATGATGTGCTGCCCGAGCAATTTTCCTTTTGCGAGGAGAGGGTAGAGAGACCGTCATGTTGAGAGAGTCTAGAATAAGTCCCAGGAACTGAACTTGTGTTGATGGCACCATCACTGACTTCTGCCAGTTTACCAGCCACCCCAGCTTGTCTAGTAGAGCTACGACGGTCTGCACCTGCGTGGTAAGAACCTCCTTTGAATGAGCCTTCAGAAGCCAGTCGTCCAGGTACGGGACTATGAATATGCCTTGAAGGCGCAGGGCGGCAGCGACCGGAGCTATGACCTTTGTGAAGGTGTGGGGGGCGGAGGATATGCCGAACGGGAGGACTGCGAACTGGAAGTGCGCCTCTTTCCCCTGTATGTCTACGGCAATCCTTAGGAACTTTCGGTGTGCTAGAAAGATGGGTACGTGGAGGTAGGAGTCCTTCAGGTCCAGAGTGACGAAGTGATCTCCAGGGTGCATGAAAGGTAGTTCTGACCTTATGGTTTCCATGCGAAACCGCAGCCTGCGGATGAAGTGATTCAGATACCTGAGATCGATGATCATACGCCACTCGCCTGATGGCTTGGGGACCAAGAAGACTGGAGAGTAGACGCCTGTGCCTTGTTCTGCGCGAGGAACCATCTCTAGCGCGGCCTTGTCCACGTACTCCTGAATCAATCTCTCCAGATGAAGTTGTTTGAGGCCCTGAAGAGGGCGGGTTCTTACCATCTTCTCTGACGGCTGGGAAACAAAATTAATTTTATAGCCTTCCTGGATCGTCTGGATGACCCAGGGGTCCCGAATATTCTGCCGCCAGGCCTCCACATAGTGGGAAAGACGACCGCCCACCCCAGGGGAGGGGGGGTAGGAAGGGGGGGGTGTACTGAGAGGGAATTAGAAGGGGGCATTCTTACGGCCACGAGATGAGCCCCGACCTCTTCCTTTCCCGGATCGCCGCTGGCCTCTGGTGCCTCTTCGAGTGCCTCTTCCTCGAAAGGAGGTACTCCGACCTTCAAGGGGCTGTGGCAGGTTCTTGCCCTTGGAGTCGGCCCAGCCTTCCATGAAATTTTTTCCCCTGAAATGGGGCAATTGGCATGAGCCTCATGGGGTTTTTTTTGCCTTCCCCTGGATCAACACTGTAGGGAGTGTAGAGTTATAGGTTGGACTTGATGGACTAATGTCTTTATCCAACCTCATCTACTATGTAATTATGTTTCTCGCGCATCACTGGCTATTCAGTTCTCCAGAAGTAAGTGTTTACCTTGTACATGTTGAAACTCCTGTGTCTGACCTCTTAGCTCTATTATTCAACCGCTGCCTGTGTTTGCCTATTCTGCTCCTGTTTTTTTTGTCCGTTATGACCCCTGCTTGCCTCCTAGACTCCTCTTCATTGATCCTGTCTCTGTACTGCGCTGACCTCATGTTGCCAAACTGGATTGTTGACCATTCTTCTGCCTGATCCTCCTGCACTGCGCTGAACTCTTGTTTCTGACCAGACCAACGACCACGTGACTGTCTTTGCCACCTTGTCAGGAATCTGCTCCTCTACTTCTACTGACATCTTCAAGCTTTCTTTCAGCTCCAGTTCTCTGGTGAGTTATCTTTTGGGTTTGCTGATACTTGTGGTGCACAGAGCGCACCGTACTCTTACACTTGTTGCTAACTTTGGCTGAAGGAATCTGCCAAATCCATCTCCACCACTAGGGGTTCTGGTGAAAACGCTCGGAGGTCAGGTTTGGCCCAGTGGAGGAGCGCTGTGTGCTTGGGGCCGTTTTATCTGCTGCACTGTACCTGATTTTGGAGCTACCTAGCAGCCTGAAGTTTAGAACTGTGTTTGCTCGTAACAAAAATATTGCGCATGCTTGTAGCTCTCCATGGTCCTGTCACTCCCCAAACAGTACTGTGTATGAATTGGTCATGGAGCTATTGGGGCATGCACAGTACTATAGAGGATGACCACTCTGGGGAAATACTCAGTAACGCCAGATAGTCAGCACATGTACGAGATTTGACAGTGAAGTAGCTGTGGTGTAGGCTATTAGCAGGAAGCTCTTAGGTGTGCCCCCAGAACAAGTTTCTAGGTCCTTCAGTCTGACACTGTACGTATCTATCACATATCTGTGGTCACTCAGATACCAGTACTTGTAGAAGACAGCAGCTACAGAGGGGTCAGAGAGGGGAAACATTAGGACACAAGTGTTTGAAGAAGGACAAAAGCAAGTTTAGTAGTGGTTTTGTTTTGTTTTTTTAAATAAAACTGATGCTTTCAGCTCTCATTGGGCCCCTGCATCTGCCCAGGTTGCTGGGTGCTGACGCCAGCCCTGGGATATTATGTATGAAGGCTTATACAGCCATGGAACAGACTGCCCAGCAAGACTCTGCGCATGTTTCAACTATTCATGAAAGCACAGTTACTCTTTCAATCAGAGGTCCCGAATGACCATGCTGCAGACTAGTACTGGTTCGTGAATCCTTAGTACAAAACAGGTTGGGGACCCCAGATTTAAATGAAAAAAAATTCTTGTCTGCCTCCAGCCGCCACTAGAGGTAGAACACTATACACAGAGTTGAACAACTCTATAACGCACCCCCGACCTCTTTGGCTGGATGGGAAAAAAGACATCTATGAACTTCCGTAAGCCTCTTCTGGTCTTAGACACTTCAGCATCAAGACCCTTAGACACCTCAGAGCCAGGTCTAAATCTCTGAAGAGAAGTAAGCAACGCCCAGGGGATCATGAAATAAATGAGAACAATGAGATTTTTAATTTGTTCATAACACACATACTATATATGTGATTTACTCAACATTCACCAATCTTGTGTCGGTTATACCCTGTCTTCTTTATGAGTGCCAGTTAATCCCATCTTCTTTACAGGTTTATCTGTGTGTCTGATAGATCCTTCCTTTTGTACAAGTGCCCATCTGTATGCCCACCACACCTTCGTCTGCTTCACAGGTATTTATCTGTGTCCATTCCACCCTTGTCTTCAGTACAAGTATCCATCTGTATTCTCACTACACTTTCATGTGCTGTACAAATGCTTATCAGTGTCTGTATCATTTGCACAGATGCTTTGCCCATCTGTGCACCCACTTGGGTGCAATACTTCTTCTGTGTGTCCACTGCACTTTCTTTTGTGAGCAAGTGCTTCTCTGTGTGCCCATTATATCCCTTATTCTGTACAAGTGTTTATCTGTGTCCTTGTCTGCTGTACAAGTGGTTATCTGTGTGCCTACACAGTCTTCTAATAGGTGATGATCTGTGTGCATGTGATACCCCATCCTCTGTTGAGGTGGTCATCTGTGTGCCCCTTACACCCTGTCTTCTGTATAGAAGGATGTGGTTGTCTTCACAGGTCAACACAGTTGTGTCACACTGACAGTTCACACTTTGCCTCCAGCATTTCCAGGAAAAGTTTATGCATGGGCACCGTACCCTGAGCTCTCACCCCATGAAAGTGCAGCAGCACTTTACTGGCTGTTTGGCGCAGTAGAGGAAGGGTGAGCAGGAGTTGTCCTGCTCTTCGTGGCTCATCCTGGTGATAGTTTATGTCATACTCCTGCAGAGCTCCCTGGAGAAGATCCTGCAGACTCCTAACGCTCCGCACATCCTGTATATTCAGTGAATCTACAAGACAGAAGATGGAGGAGGTAGAGAGTGGCATGAATATTAGTGGCTCCAGGCACTTGATTGACAGGCTAGAGGTGGATCAGTAGTTATTTGTATGGTCAGCGCAGGAATAACTGTGAGAATTCCTTACCCGAGTTTGTGAGCACCAAAGCTTTTAAAGTGACATACTCTTCCTTGTCAAGTTGAAGGTTGCGGTATCTGTGAACAAGGTGCAGGGTGCAAAGATAGAGATCATGCAGACCACACATCCGGGACCTCATCTCATCAATGACGTAATCCTCGGCATACACCAACTCATTTGGGAACGATAGAGAACGGAAGACAACACCCAGCAGCAAGATCTCCATCCAGGCTCCCTGTAGTAAACTCATCTGATCAGCCAGTGAGAGGGAGGAGAATCCTGAAGAAGAGTCCAGTGGTAAGTCATACTATGGATGGTTGGATGACTGGAGGGGGCTGATTTTTTTTGATTTTTTTTGAGGAGGGTGGCAGAGTCTAGGGGAAGGGGGCTACATTATATAGAGGAGGGCAGTCAGAGACTGAAGAGGGCTTAGATTACCTAAAGGGGGGTAGTCAGAGACTGCGCGTGGCTGTATTATATGGATGAAGGATGTCAGTGAGTATGGGTGGGAGATAGAGGTAGTACAGACTAACCAGGAATATGTTTAGCCCACCCAATGGTCAGCACTAGCTCCCGGTCAGCGAGTTCACACAAGATGCTAAGGGCCTTGATGTCATTATCAGGAAGGCTGGGATCTGGCATGGCATAAATCTTCTCTGGTTCTGCCATGAGAAGTTGTGACACAATTGATGTCCCTGTGTCTGGAAGGAAGGAAAAAATGGATGATACTCCCCTGACACACCCTTCCTTCTCCATGTCTGACTGCCACTATACCTCAACATTTGCCATGCTGGACACCCCTGCTTGTTGAGTTCCTTAAAGGGATTATATCAGTAAAACACTTTTTTTTCTGGTTCACATGTCAGAATAAAAACACACACTAGGACCCCCACGAAACTAAGTATCATAAAACATAACTTTTACTAATTCATATTAAAACTCTGTATCTTTCTAAAACTGAACAGTGCCCAAGCACTAAATGTGTGATAATTATTCTGTGACTGGGAATTCCAGTTATCACTATGACTAAATCAATATAGTCCACAGACTCTTACGGACAATTTGCATTCCTTCAATACACCACCCTACATTGGTTGTATATAGATTATTCGAGTGTACAATGTACAGATCATAGTGTACTTATTCAGGTCACAAGAAAATGGCTGCTTACTTACTGTGTAAGCGGTCATTTTTCTTGTGGCTGCAGGCATGCGCAGTCAGCTCTGCCCAAGGCCTACAAGTTTGACCGCCTGCGCTGGAAGAAGATGCGTGAAGAGGATGTTCCTGAAGAAGATGGAACCGGTGCTGGAGAGTTCTCTCGCAGCATTGGGCACGCCCCCAGTGCTGTTTGAGCGCTGGGGACCGCCCTCAATGCTGTGAAAGAACTCATTTGCATACTGACGAAAACAGGGATTTCTACGGAACGGTGGCGCGGAGAAGACATCTAAAGGTACAAGAAGAATAGCCTTTCTTAAGGCTATTCCTATGTGTCATCCAGAAAAAAAAAAAGTGTTTTAATGGTAGAATCCCTTTAATACACAGTAATAATCACTTTTCTGTCATGTAACCTCTCCAAGCCACTCACTATCTTGGATTGCACATATGAAGAATTCCTTGCAGGTTTCACAAGAGGTCACACAATAATAATAGTATTTAGATACCACATCTCTGCAAACCAAGAAAAGCTTTCTTTATCTATTACACCCACTATCACAGCCTTATCCATATCTTATGCTATCTACCTCATCATTCTCCATATCTAACAGATACAGATTAAGGATTCACAAGCCTCAATGCACTCACATGACTTCTTACGGCTGGACTGAATCTGTCCTCCATGGATGGCACCATCTGATTCCAGAAATCTTTTGTATTTCTGTCTCCCACCTCGAACCCGGTCTAGGCGCACTCCTATGAATGAAGGCACAGGGTTATCAAGTGCCTTGTGCCTTACTAGTGGCATCACATTTATCAGTTCTCACCTTCCTTCAGCATCCCAACCTTTAGACATTTGGCAAATCGGCAGGACTGGCAGGATTTCCTACGGCGCTTGGTGATTTCACACTGTTTCGATGCTGGGCAGCTGTACTCAATGTTACCTGTGGAGTGCAATACCCATAGTTAAGGATTAGTGGTGACAAATGTTTGCACACCTGTATGGACTAGGGCCTCTTATTGTAGACATATATAAGGGGACACTAAACATGTGGTGTCATGTAGTTAATGTAATCTTTGACAAGTGACAAGACACGACTACCAGAGTTCTATGTTCACTTCTCCTCAGTCACTACCTTGGATCGTTCGTTTGAAGAATGCCTTGCAGGCTTCGCAGGAGGCGACACCGTAATGGTACCCAGATGCCACATCTCCGCAAACCAGACAAAGCCTCTTAGGACCGTAGTCGCATTTAGAGTGGGGAGAACTTCTTCTGCAGAGTGAAGGGGAGTCCAGAGTGCTCAGAGAAAGGCTGAGGACCCCGGTGGTGTCAGAGTCAGCACTTGGACTGTCATGTGTCATGGAGCATGGACTACATGTTTCACGCTTAAAACACCAGCCTGAGGTCAGAGGTCGCTCATCTGAGGTCATCTGTACCAGGAGGCTGGAGAGAGAAGAGGTCACAGGACAGAGCGGCGATTATTATTGTCATAAGGAAAAAAAATCTGTGCACTGAAGATAGTATTCACTTCTCTATCCATATCAAGGAGACTCAGTATTAATGAAAACATAAGAGAGGAGAAATAAATAACTAAAAGAAATCTATGCTCTTAAAACAGGAAGATGTGAAGAAACAGCAAAAAACTACAAAGAAACAATAAGCTCTTTTAGGCTAAGGCCCCACGGGATGTCTCGCAGCAATAAAGCGGCAACGCATCGCAGTTCTTCCCACAGCACTTTAAATAGAAAGTCTGCAGACTTTCTGTTGCAATTATACCTATGGGAAACCGTCGGCGTTTCCGTAGGTATTTTTGACATGCTGCGATTTTTAAAACCACACTAGTTTTGTAAATCACGGCGTAGCCGCACACCACGTTTCCGTCCCATGGGGCCCGAGCCTTAGAAACAAATTCTCCACACAGACTCCTTGTTAGAGAAGAAAACTAACCTGAAAGTATGGCCTAAAATTGTGAAAATAGTAAGATAATTAAAAATAAAATGTTAAGGGGATCCTATCACTCAGACACAATTTTTTCTAAGTACCACATCGGAATAACCTTTAGTCGTCTTCTCCGCGCCGCGGTTTGCCTTCAATCCCAGATCTTGTCGGTATGCAAATTAGCTCTCTTGCAGCACTGGGGGCTGGCCCCAGCGCTCAGACAGCACTGGGGGCATCCGCCTCCATCTTCTTCAGCAGCGTCATCTTCAGTCTCTTCTTCCGGCGGTGGCTTGTAACCTCTAGGCCTCGGGCACAGCAGTCTGTGCATGCCCACACGCCACGAGAAAATGGACACTTACAATATTGTGCAAGCAGCCATTTTCTTGTGGCCTGTGGGCATGCGTAGTCTGCTTTGCTCGAGGCCTAGAAGTTACAAACCACCGCTGGAAGAAGAGGCTGAAGATGACGCTGCTGAAAAAGATGGAGGCGCCGCTGGAGAGAGTTCTCCCGCAGCATTGGGGATGCCACCAGTGCTGTCTGAGTGCTGAGGCCCGCCCCCAGTGCTGCGAGAAAGCTAATATGCATACCGACAAGAACCGAGGTTGTAGGCGAACGGCGGCGCGGAGAAGACGACGAAAGGTAGGAGAAGAATAGCCTTTCTTAAGGATATTCCGACGTGGTATCTAGAAAAATTGTGTCTGAGTGATAGGATCCCTTTAAACAAGATAAGCTTACACTACTACAAGATAAAATCACGCTTCATGTCTGGAGCAAGCAGCAGTATAATAAATGACAAAAACATGCCCACACTAAAGTAAAAATATCTAATATTTTTATTAATGACAATAGATAACATACAACAGTATACATAAGGGGAAATAAATAAAGGGAATACCAACAAATATTAGCACTTGGGTATGCCGTAGGGAAGTGATAGTTACTATATATGGTTAATATAGAATATATAGAAAACAAATATGAGAACCATGATGGAAGCCATAGCAGATAAGTATGTATATGTAAATAAGCAAAAATGATGCCTATACTATAAGCAGTGAATCTATAGGAGGTGCCATAGGTAATATGTAAACCTAAATAAACAAATAGCCATATAATAAAGTGAAATAACAGTCTCTAGGAAAACCCACCTGGTAAACAAACCCCTTGTGTCAGTTGTTGCACTGACTGCCATGTACCTCATAATACATTATAAAATTATGTCACTCATAAATCCCTTCATAGCACTATACGTCCCTACATCTTCTTCCTCATCACGGTCTACTACCCTAACTATCCTCTCCATTTCTGCCAATGACCTCTGTTATCTAAACATCCCTCTCCTGGCTCTTTTCTCGAGCTGCATTGGTGCTCTGGAATGCTTTACCCTACTCTGTGCCTCAGAACATGACCCCTCCATCTAGAAGTTACTCTGCACTCCTTGCACTTAGTATCCGTATATTTACAGATACCAGCTGGTGACAGGCTCATACAGATTCAGTTATAAGCTTATATTTGGCTGGATCACTGTGCTAGACAAATGCTGAGCCAGATAGGAAAGGTCCATGGGGAGTTCTGGTGTCAAATGAGCATTCATATGAGACAAGTTTCTCCCTGCCATGCTGTATATATACGGCTCGTTGCATTTGGAAGGTCTTACTATAATAAGGAAGACACAGTCTATCAGGGCCAAGCACTTTACCAGATTGGAACTCTTTCAAGGCCAACAACATTTCAAATTCTGAGATGCAGCTGTCTAGAATGTTTATTGCCTCAGACAAAAGGCTTAGGAGACTGGAATGGGGAAGGTAGTCATGTATCTCATTACGTTGCTGATGATTAGGTAACATTGGGGCCCTGCAGATGGAGGTTGTACAGGGAAGAGTAAAATTTTGAGTAAGTGTGCATGATCTCCAGTGATAATGAGATCTGGGTACCAGACAATGTAGGTCGCAGGGTATGAAAGAGCATTCCATCTATAGTCTTGTGGGCATGGGCCAGCATCTTGCTTGGTTTGTTTCTGAATTCAAAGATTCAGCAGCATTATGCCAGAAGCATCTCTTCCTGGATGGACAGGGCCGGAAAACATTTGTAGGTCGTCTCCAGTTTACTAATCCATGCCACAGCAACGCCATATTGGCATTACTCTACTTTTTAAGTTGAGGGGCAATTTTAATATGAGGCTTGGATAAAATGTTTATGAGATTCCCAAATGGTGGTGCGTGAAATAGCAGATGAGTCATTGTAGAAAAAGATGTTAGAGAGGTACCTGTGGATCTCTTTGAGGTTCTGCTGTAGATTGTCATTAAGGTGCCAGTGCCAAGCATAGGGCTGAGGGGCTATGAGGGAGATAGTAGCAGAAATTAGCGCAAGATCCAAAAAGATAATAGGGTCGGTAGAGGCCACTCTCGGAAGTGAGAGGTAAATGTAAATGAATCTGGAGCAGACATTATGAGAGAGGGAGAGGAAGGTAAAATTGCAGCCTGATGGGTGCTGGAAACATGAGGAGTCGGCAACCTGGAAAGATTGTAAAGACCATTTATCATGACGGAAAGGTACATTATATAGGGGTAGACCTGCTTGACATATCAGCCAGGGGATCAAGAACCATGTAGGGGTCAACACCAAACACCAAAATTCCCTCTAAAAAGTCCTCCACCTCTCCAAGTACGCAGTTCAGTTGTGTGGGTTGAACGCATCTGGCCCGACAGGTTTAGTTGGTTACACTTGAAAAAGGGCTATTTAAAGCATGGAGTCACTGTCTAAGGCCTTCGGTCTTTCTGTTTCTGCTGAATCCTCCCGGTTCATCGGTGTTTGCCAGTTTCTCCGCTGCCACTCTCACCTGAGATTGTTAGTACTACATGGTCAATGGTGTTGTGACCAGTTCACAACACCTAAAGGTGAGAGGCCTTCTGGTTTCATTATCACTTAATTCTGCTGTGTTCCTTTTTTATATCAGCCAATACTACACTTAGTGCGCTCGGTATCTCTGCCTTTTGTTTATCTGCAGTTGTGTGGGCTGGCCTGAGCTAAGTAGGTATACTGTGCCTTTGGTGACCACTTAGTCAGCTACTTTGCCCTTAAGGGAAAGGTAGCGACCAAAATCATTCGATCAACACCTCTCCTTCTGCCCCCAGTTTAAAGGGGACATTTCACCTCCTGGAGCACATGTGGTGTAATAC
The DNA here is from genome assembly GCF_031893055.1 of Leptodactylus fuscus. NCBI lineage: Eukaryota > Metazoa > Chordata > Amphibia > Anura > Leptodactylidae > Leptodactylus > Leptodactylus fuscus. Next base: position 79,277,901 of record NC_134271.1, on the reverse strand, counting down.
ACTGCTAGAAAGCCGACAGTACGCTGAATTCAACGTACTATCGTCTTTCCCGTTCTGTGCCGATACCGTAGTTCTTCACTGTCTGAAGGGCGTTTCTGACAGTCAGTCAGGAACGTCCTTCCTCACAGCAGCATCTATTGCGCTGTACTGTGAGAGCGGTGAGGAACGCCTCCCTCCCCTCTTGATAGTGCTCATCCATAGACGAGTACTGAGGGGGGGCATTCCTCACCACTCAGCGTCATCGCTGGGCAGTAAGGAACGCTCCTTCTCACAGTACAGCGCAATAAATGCTGCTGTGAGGAAGGGCGTTTCTGACTGAGTGTCAGACACGCCCCTCTGACACTGAAGAGCTACAGTACTGGCACCGATAGCTCTTCACCGGGGACACAGAACGTGAATGCCGATAGTGCGCTGAATTCAGTGCACTGTCGGCTTTCTAGCGGTGTATTACACCGCAGGTTCCCCAGGAGGTGAAAGGTCCTCTTTAATGCCCCCTTTCATCTGCCCCCCCTCTAGTTGCCCTCTCCTGCACTGTCAGCAGTCTCTGCTTCTGGAGTGTTCAGAGAACTGCAGGCACAATTGAGTGACGTCATCACATCACGCATACAGCCCCCAGGACCCAGGGCACCTCTAATGAGGCGATGTGAAGCGCCCGCTTCGGGCGGCGGTCCCGAGGGGGCGGCAGCCCGGGCGTTTTATATTTTTTTTCCCCTCGCAACCAGCGCAAGGAGAGCGGCAGCGTAGATGTCTGGATCAGACTTCTACATATCAGCGTAGGCGGCGTCATCACGCCACCTAAGCTGATACGCAGACATCCTGTGGGAGAAGAGGATCCGGCAGTGGGAGCAGCAGCGCACGGTAAGTATACTCTTTTTATGGTTTATAATAGGCCGCTGCCTGCTGGAGTATCTACCAGCAGGCAGCGGCCTATTTACCAACCCGGACCTGCTCACTGCCGCCCCCGCTTCCCCTTGTACTTTAGGCCGCGGCGGGCAGTAGTGAATAGGCCCGGGCCAGGCCGCGATCCCACTGCCGCTATTATTATATTCGGGGGTCTTTTCAGACCCCCGAGTATAATAATCGGAGCCCCAGGGGAGGTGAGAGAACATAATAAACACTGTTACTCACCTCTCCGGGATCCGGTGTTAATCCAAGCAGGCTTCAGGGCTATATGGTAATGTGTCAGACATCACGTGGTCTGGGATACTACCATATAGGCCCGAAGCCTGTGCTAGTAGTAATAGCCTGTTACTGCTAGCACAGGCTTTGGGCCTGTATGGTAACAGGCTGTTACTGCTACCACAGGCTTTGGGCCTATATGTTACTGCTAGCACAGACTTTGGGCCTATATAGTAATATCCCAGACCACGTGACGTCTGACGCATTACCATATAGGCCTGAAGCCTGCTAGGAGTAACATCAGATCCCAGAGAGGTGAGTAACAGTGTTTATTATGTTCCCTCACCTCCCCTGGGGCTCCGATTATTATACTCAGGGTCTGAAAAGACCCCTGAGTATAATAATAGTTCATGGGTGTGCAACTGTGGCGCATAATAGAGCTTGAAGGGTCCACTGTGGCCCCTGCAACCTCTATTAAGCCCCACAGTCTATTGTGCCACTGTGGGGCATAATATAGGCTGCAGGGGCTGCTGTGAGATATATATATATATATACTGTGTGTGTGTGTGTGTGTGTGTGTGTGTGTATATATATATATATATATATATATATAGGTTGGATGTGTGGAGAAGTGAGGAGTCACAGTGGTGAAGCAGGGAGGTGATAGTTCCTGCTTCAACATTGTATTCACCTCCTCTGGACATAGATGAGTTGAATCCGGGACATACCTCCCACCGACTGGGGCAGCAGGACAGGATCTGGAATCCAGAACTAAAATCTGGTAAAGTTGGGAGGTATGCCATCATGTCTAAAGCTTGCATCTTCAAAACTTTCCATTTGATGGCACCCCTAATGCTGACCTCTCATGGATAACCTTACTAAAGCATAGGCATCTCCATCCTGTCCTCACTGCTTTGAGAGACCAGATTTTCTAAAGATGGGGATTCCCATCCAGGGTTGGGAAGCTGTTTTCCCTCCCCTTCCTCACATATAGCAAACCATTTGTCAGAAACAATGTTGACTACCTTCAAATGTAGCCACGTGAATATACCGTAAGTGGTTAATAGAGTAAATTAAAACAACTTCACACCAGGCTGCAACACCTCAAGAGCTCTATGTTGCCGAATTTGACGAAATGCACCCTAAAGCAATTTAATGAAGTTGAAGCCTAGATTAAGAATACTTTGTTGTGTAGGACAGACAAGCTCTTATTACACACCAAGCAGAGCTATTATGAGAGTGGGAATAAGCTGCAAGAACAAACAGAAAAGGGGACTCCATACGCCCTTAAGAGAGATGAGTTGTCATATCTATGTCATATCTATTATTTATATTATGTTTCATGATTATTACAACAAAGTCTACATCCTCTCTCTGGCCCAGATGAAAAGCAAGAACATCTGCAGGGCTTTTTACAATCTTTAACCCCAAAATACTGTAGCTACCCTTAATGAAGCCACTACAACAGAAGAGGTCTCCACTACTCTTAAGGACCTGCCAACTGGTAAATCCCCAGGTCCAGACGGATTCACATATTTGTACTATAAGGTTTACTCCAGTTAACTTGATTCCCATGCTTGTAACGCTCTTTAATTTCTTTTTGGCGGGAGCCCCCATCCTGACTACTGTGCGCACTCTTTTATTACGCTTATTCCCATACCAAGGAATCACTACTTTGACTGTAATAACTCCAGACTTATTGCCCTACTGAACTCTGAATTGAAGTGGTTTTCCAAAATTTTGGCCTATTGGTGTACTTATTGGCTCCCTTCCCTTGTCTAAGTTGCTTTTGTTCCTTGCAGACAGGGATGCAATAATTCTAGAAGACAGATTGACTTAATAGACATCAACAGCAGGTGATAAAAGCATAGCCTTTATGCTTTAGCTAAACTTCAAAAATAAAAAAAAAGTCTTCTATCCTCTTGGTTTTATGTTTGGAAGCCTCTACACTGGTCCCACTAATCTTCCCCATGTTGCCTCTCAACCCTTCACCTTATATAACAGTACCAGGCAGGGTTGTATGTTGTATGCCCTTCTATCCTTACTTTGTATCGAACCTCTAGAGGTGGCCAACCAATCTCATCCTGAGGTGAGGGGGGTTAGGTTTTGTGGCAGATAGTTCAGGCTGGTCTTTGCTTGCAGTTGATATTTTCATATCTCCGTCCAAACTTTTGGCTGCTTATGAGGTTTCAAAATGAATATTGCAAAGACAGAAGCCCTACCTATTAATATCCCACCGGAAGTTCCGTCTTAGTTTAAAGGGGTTGTCCAGGATAAAATTTAATCCCTACACTAATCTAAACACCCTCCCCCTCCTACTTTATAAATAACATAATTTATCAAAAATGTATATTTGCCCATATCCCTGGGGTGGTCATGTGACTGTCACAGGGGCACTTGCTGGTTATCTGGTGACAATCCATTTCCCCGTTTCCGGAAACGGAACGTCACTACTATCCCCCCCCCCCCCCATCCACTCCATCATACTTACCTCTCTTCCTTCCAGGCTTCTTCCTGCAGGAAAGCTCCTTCTGTGACCTTTGGCCATGCTATAGACCCTGCGCTGCTCTGTGCAGCCGATAGACCACCTCTACTGCGCAGGCATGTGAGCAGCATCAGAGACCTGCGCAGAAGAGGTGGATCGTCGGCTACAGACTATTCAGACTGTATATGAAGTGCTTTGCACAGGTTTGAGCACTAACCTATAAGAAAGACATACCAAAGCCAGATTACACATGTCTATAAAAGTCTACGGAGGAGAAGAAGAAGGGAGAGGAGTGAGCAGAAGCTAAGGGAAAGACACACAGCAACTGAAATCAGCTAAATCGGGTACAACAACACTTTCCTAGGTGGTTTATTCCCATCAATATGGGTAAGTACTTCTGTATGATTCTTGGACTGTTTCTTAGTAAATGAAAATTAGGAAGAGTAGTGCATGGTTTTCAAAGAAACCTAAGGGCATAATCTGAGAATAATAAACTAAACAAGAATAACTCCTTCAAATGGAAAAGGGTGCATGAATCTATAGGGAGCTACCTTCCAAAAGGTGGCGCTGGAGCTCCCTTTTTTTTTTCTTTACCAAAAGAGGTCTTATTTGCAAATTCCTTACCCAGAATTCTTAGCAGGGCTTCCAGGATCTTATAAGTCGCTGTACTCCCTAATGAGATACATTACCCCTTCTAAGAATTAGGGAGTAGTATTTATTGTGTACAGGGCCTCCACCCACTAGTTTAGGGAGATCTGCAAACTAGAAATATATCAGAAATATATATATATATACAGAAATATATCAAAGATTCATTTCTCATAACACGAAGACTATCCTCTATCCGTAGCTGATCAGTGGGGGTCTGACCAATGAGACCCCTACCGATCCTGCAATATGATTCATCCCCATTGTGAGTTTGACTGCAGCTAGGTTGAACGTGCACCTTGCTGGACTGGACACATCCAAACTTCCAATTCACTTCAATGGGAGCGCTGGAAATAGCCAAACTACAGACTTTGCTTTCTCTGCTGTTCCCATTGAAGTGAATAGGCTCATGGAAGCATCTTGTTCAGTAGGGGTGCAGTCAGGCTGAATTCATATTGGGGGTAAAACACCCACATTCTTAGGATTCTCTGGTCTATGGATAGAGGATAAATGTAAATCTCTATGGCGTCACATTGCAACAGGCAACCAACTGGCTACCATATAACTGATGCAGAAAATCCAGATCTGTTGGATTTTGGTCACAAGTTACATACAAACTTTTTACCATAAACTTCAAAGAAATTTGCATGGGATTGTGACTTGAAAGCGACATGTCTGTAACTTCACTATGGTATTATAGTTAAATCACAACTCTAAAAAGTTGTGTGACAGAAGCTTTATATGCCTAGCCTTGCTGTGAGAGCACTGAGACTATGAAACTCACAGTCAGAAGACGTTGTCAAAGTGAATTCTCCAGAAAAGATCAACACGGTCTTGTTGCCTTTCTTAAAGTATAACTAATCTTTTCAACTACAAACTACTTGATTTTGTGGCATTTGTGTTATTAATAAATGTTGTAATATACATATTAATGCCTGCCTTATGATTGTTCCTCGTTTGCCAACAGAAACTTGTATACCACTCGTCAATGGAGTATGGATGGGCAGGTTCATGTATAATATAGGCAAACTAATGGTCGGGGGGGGGGGGGGGGGGGCACATTATAAAGCTTACAACACTACTTATGGGGTCATATGAAATATGAGATACTGCCTGTTTTTGTTCCAGAGATATCACTAGTTGACTGCAGATTTATGCAGCTGCTCCCAGTCCCCACTGCCCGAGATTTTATGATGCTTGAGAATGCTGTTCACCTGCAGGTTTTTTTGGAACCATATCATGACACGCTAACAGACACTGACTGTGAGCAGATACCTGACGTGTGAGATATATTGGCTGTCAGCACTACTGTCGATGGCTCTGGTAGATGGCACCTCAACAATATTCAAGCTTCCACCAGGTCAAAGAACAAGTTAGAAACCGAGCCTGCTGCACATTGCCTACCACAATGTGTACAGTCACAAGTTGTTAACCCGGAAATTTGGGACAGCTAAAATCTGACAGCAATCAGTCCATTTGGACAACAGGATGTAGTGGACACGTGTCCTAATATGTTTGATAGAAACTGGATTGCAGGAAGACACTAATGACAATTATTGGTAATATATTGTAAATTATAAACATATCCATCAGTGTTGCATCTACACATATAGCAAAATACATAATAAATAGCTTCCCACCTATAGTTTTATATCTATATCCTCACCTACTTGCCACCCGCTCCTTCTGAGCAAAATTTTGCCATCTTACCGGCACTTGTGGAATTTTATGGAATCAGAGGCGCATGTTTCTGCCACATCCATCATTCTTTACTATTGTCCTGACTCTGAATTGAACACCGGCACACTAGGGAGAATGCATAGGGGCACTACTTCATTAAAGGGGCTTTGAAAGACATAAAGCACAAACTAATGACATACAGTAGTGATGGCGTGAAAACAGGCATTAGACATAGGGAAGTGCAGGAAAGAGGCATGGAGCACAGAGGGCTGTAGGAACAGGGGCATGAGATTTAGGGAGCTGTGCAGACTGATGCCCTGGGCATAAAGAACTGTGAACAAATAGACACAGGTATCTGCCTATGATGTAGCAGGACATGCTATAGATTTAATGCAGGAGAGGTAAAGTATCTTGACTAACAGTAACAGATAGGGAGACCTTACCTCAAAGACACATTCCAGTAATGTGGAGTCCACAGGGAAAGCATCCAGGAAAGTAAAGAGAACTGGAGAAGAAAGATGTGAAGTGGGACACGGGTTCAGCTGCCAGTCAGATAAATAGGAGGGGGAGGACACAGCCAGGCAGGGGAGGGACAAGTATCTCATGGGTCACTACTGAAATCACCATCCAAGGGTGATAGAATCAGAAGATAGTGTGCCATAATGTGTTTAACCCCTAGGTTGACCCTTTTTACCTAGCAAAGGACATTGAGCCCCAAGATAAAACTTTCCACCCAGCAGAGGACACTGAGCATCTGAAATCACTCTTTCCATCCAAAACAAGACATTGAACCTGAGAGACCTTACCCTCCACCTAGTATAGGTCACGGTGCCAATGTGACCCCTTCCACTCAGTACAGCAAACTGAGACTCTCGGGTGATCCCTTCTACCTGACACCAGATACTAAACCTCACAGGTGACTTCCTTGACCCAGCACAGGACACTAAGTTTCTCAAGTCACACCTTCCTCCCAGTTCAGGACACCAAGCCTCAAAGAATAGAAAGGTGTTGTACCTCTGAAGTGAACCATGGGCTGGTTCAATGTTAATCTTATAGAGGGGAGGTATAGAGGTGCTGGTTATTTGGTGTTTGGTGGGGGGGAAGGGGGTATGAACTTTACCGTCTTGTTTCTCTGAGCATGCAGCTGTCAGGCACAAGTCATCTTCTTAATGGTCAAGTTATGTTTGGGCTGTCAGAGGCCACAAGGGATAGAACAGGGGGCAGAGCACGAATGGGGGCACTGGACCCATGAGAGAGGAATAAATTTGCTGCTGAGAGCAAAGTAACTCCTGAGCACTGGCTTTTAGTCAGAACACAAGGGATCTCGGGAGTGGAGGGACGTGTGGCTCTCTACAGTACAGGTTAATGGATATTACTGGACAAGAAGCGCTCAGCCATTGCATTTTAACCCTTCATCATCCAAAACCCCTGAATCCCCACTGTAATGTAGTCAATGAGATTCAATGAGAGACTCCTTTAAAACTATGATAAGACAAACAGAAAAAAAAAAAAAAGAAAATCTATTCTTAAACCCTGACTGTGTGAACAAGGTCTAAGTGAGCAAGTGGCTCCATAGAGGAGTGCTGAAACTGTCTGCTGCTGATCATTGAGCCATCCGGAGGAGCACTGCAGCCATGACACACTGATCAATCAGCCACAGAGTAAGAGTCTCACTTTAGTCACTCATCAATAAAAATGACCATTGTCTACTATAGTGCCAGCCATGGTGAGTGTGCACTGGACCGTATGAAACAGGCTCAGGAGCTAAATCCCATCCATGCACAGTGGGTGTTACAAGTATACTGTACTATAATTCGCTCTGTCACCAAATCGTTCCACAACCCCTGCAATTGTATCCTGAAAGAAAAGATTTTTATTAATTTTGTAGAAGTACTAGACATAACAATCCTATAATTCCTGGACAATCCCTTTACTGCTTTACAGTACTTCATATAGTACATTAATAGGTACTAATTAAAATATATGTTTATACAGGAAAACTAAAAAAAATATATCATACATATGTGTTGATGGAAAAACAAAACAGTCATGCTCACATTAAGTTAATGGCAAAGAGAAGTGAAGAGGGAAGAATTGTTTTGTTGAGGTTTGTGTATAGGGTTGACAGTGGTTGTACTGTACTGCAGAGTATGTATGGGGGTGACTCTAGCTGCAATGTACTGCAAGGGTTGGCAGTTGCTAGCCCAACTGTAACGTACTACAGAAAGTTGACTCTGAATTTACTGTACAGTACTGATCTGCAAAATGCATGGGGATGAACCCCAGCTGTTCTGTACTGTCCTGCAACGTGTATATGGGAGGTAACCTTATACTACACTGTGGGATCTATATAGGGAAGGGGGGGGGGGTGACCCCAAGCTGGCTGCTCTGCTGCAGATTGTATATCGGGGTAATCTTGGCGGTTTTGCACTACAAGGTGTGTATGTTGGTAACCCTGCCTGTTATATACTTTATGGTGTGTAGTGGTGACCCCCATCTGTTCTCTACTGCAGAGTGAATATTTAGGTAACTCCACCTGTACTGTACGGCCGGGTATAAATGGTATTACCCTCAAGGCCAGAGCCTCACGTTGCGAACATGCATCGTTTTGGCTTTTTTTAATGATTCATTGTGTGGAGCCTTAGCCTAAGGTTGTATATGTGGGTGGTCCTGACACAAGTGTACTGCGAGGTATATATGGGGGCCCTCCAGCTGTATAGTAATGCAGAGCGTGTGTGTGTGTGTGTGTGTGTGTATGTGTGTGTGTGTGTGGGGGGGGTGACCCCAGCTGTACTATGCTATGGACAGTGTATTCAGAGGACATTACACAGCTCTGCAGAGATGTTATGGTACTCCTTCCTCCAAATACACCTGCAGACTGTGAGCGCAGACAGGCAAGACTGACAACTGGTAACTGAAGCCGCCAGTTCCTGCAGGTGGAGAGTGAAGCACATCCTGCAGCCACAGAGGACAGAGCTGCTGCCTGTCAGCACCGAGCATGCCTGGGGGGGAACCACTGACAGATCTAAAGCTGAGTAGGATGAAGCCTCATACCTCACCTTCTCTGACTGTTCTCCACAGTGTCTCGACACTGAGCAACGATTTTAGACATTTCTGTCAATCGGCTCCAGAATCCACCTGATTATTTTCTTGCTATATTCACCTACAAACAACTGTCCTTCCGAACAACCAAACTGAAGAAATCCTTGATCAACTTCTCAAAGTAACCTGGAGTAAACCTTGGAGATATCAGTGGAGGACTGAACTGCAGCACCCAGTATCAGGCTACTGCTGCCAAGCCACATAAGATCTTGTAAGGCACAACATGTATGAATATATATATATATATATATATATATATATATATATATGTTATAGAGATAGAAATTACATAGATCAGCTCCTGAATAATTCATTAGTCTGCAATAAACCCCCATGCATTTGTTAGTCTGCAATATGCCAAGGCAGGGTAGGGATTACAATAACAAAAACAGCCATACTCACCTGTCCTAGGCGCAGTCCTCTTGTTGGTCTTCTGTTTCCATGCTCTGTTCTGTTCACTGGCCTCAGCACTCACATGGGGGTAGTCAGGTATGTCATTGCTACAGAGGTTTCCAGTTCCCCTTCAGTGATGACGTACCCAACCGGTGGGCTCCCGTGGCACTGAACACTCATTGTACTTCCTATTCATCGTATCACATCTCATCAAGGCTATGCCTTTGTATAATATACTGGGTATATTTTAAAAACTGTGAACCAAAAGAAATATAACGAACCAAGCGTGGCCGCGCTAATTAGGCATATCAGACCTTGTGGATTTAACAGTCAGTTACCTTTTCTTACGCCTTTATGATACGTAATCAGGTTTTAGCCACCGAATTTGTAGGGCAGCGTCTTTGGCTTACGACTCTTGGGTCGAACGGTATAAATGCAACTTATTCTGAGGGATATACCCTCAAAATGGAGGAACCAGTTGCGCGCTCTTTTCGGTGAAATGAAATGCTGGTACGCTGATGTAATAACAACTTGATTTATTTAAGATAACGCGTTTCGGGGTCCTTTGGTACTCCACAGACACCACCCCTTCATCAGATCTTTAGAAGTGTATACACTTCTGATCGCCGAACACTAAAGATCTGATGAAGGGGTGGTGCCTGTGGAGTACCAAAGACCCCGAAACGCGTTATCTTAAATAAATCAAGTTGTTGTTACATCAGCGTACCAGAATTCCATTCCACCGAACGGAGCGCGCAACTGGTTCCTCCATTTTGAGGGTATATCCCTCAGAATAAGTTGCATTTATATTTTAAAAACTACACAGATTATTTTTATACCCTCTAGATACACCAGGTAGTTGAGAGACATCTAGATTTCCAGTCAGACCAACCAGTATCCTTCCTCTCTCTGCCCCATTTTCTCAATCGCACTGCAGGAGCACCAAACTCCAGTTATCTTGTAACATCTTGCTGCTTGAGGTCTGCTGCTATTGGGCATATATCCCTGGCTAACACAGCTGAGGTTCTATTCACGTCTATGTTCGGGACGCAGCTGACAATGTAAGAAGTTGTGCAGGAAAACCCCAGCTGAGCTTTTGCACCAAGGCTGTGAGTCTTTAGTTATAGCCCTGGCTCTTACCTCAGTATATGATGGTGTTAGGACAAGTAGTTGTCACCCAAAGACGCATTCAGTTAACAGTCATCTGAAGTGTATGGCCAGTTTCAGGCACATGCCCTAGCCTTATCCTTGCACATCCCTGTTCCCCCTCCAGAACATGCAGAGGAGTGGAGTGCACAATCTTGTAGTCCCTGCTGCATTCCTCAGGATCATTAGCTGCACTTAATGTTTTCATCACATACTAATTATGATTTGTTAATAACAACACACGAGCCCAAAGTGAGTAGATAAGATCGCAGGATGTTATCTCATCGGAAAATCTCTCACTGAATATGAGACAACTGCCCAACTGCTCACAGATTTCCAACTGCAGGTGACGTTCTGCAATGTATATATGAAAACCTGACGAGGAGGGATTCCAAGCAGCAATCACCATGGCCAGTCCTTAACCCTTTAAGGACACAGCCAGTTTTGGCTTTAGGACACCTTGATTTCATTATTATGATCTGAAAGCCTTAACCTGATTTATAGATTTTTTATGTTTATTATTTTATACATCTTCTAAAAGCCATCTATTTTTATTGCTGACACAGCTAGTTGATTTTTGCAAGCCGAGCTGTAGTTTTTATTGCCACCATTCTGTGGTATAGACATCGTTTTAACCACTTGTTTCAAGTTATTGGTAGCAGGGTAACCAATAATGCATAAGGGGATATATATATATATAATGCCGTATAAGGCCACATACCCATGAGGAGGCCCCAATGAGGATGATACACGTCGGGAACGGAGTATACAGTATACTTCTTTCTATATTAATTGCAGTATTCATGGTGAATATTGATGTTTATTTCTTTCTGTTGTTCATTACCATATGTCACATACTTTATTTGTCTGTTGTCCATGTAGAACTGTTATTTCTTTTCACTTTGTTTCTTTTTTTTCACAGATTTTATAGTAAAATACATAAATATTATAGGGCCAGGGATAGAGGATACTTTCTGGGATTTTGCACATTATAACACTGCACTTTGGTAAACCTTTTTTCTATATTTATATATCCTACCTATGAAAGGTTTTCATGTTTTTAACTTTGTGTGCTAAATAAAGTTTTGTTATATTTTTGCAATAGAGGAATGAATGCCTCATTTTAGCCTCAACTGTTTTGCTTTTCAAAAATTGAATTCTTGTATAGCATTGACTTGATGTACCCAGAAAGTTATTAATGTGGTGGCCACTATATAAACCTAGTAGTCCGCACACACTTACTTGGCTATTTTCAGACTAATAAAACCTTGGTCTCCTCTTGCTCTGGGAAGCCCAGAGCATCGGTTATTGAAGGCCATAGTATAGCCCTCACAACGCGGCTCAAGAGAGACGGAAAAGATAGAGAGGTTGCTGTTTATTAAAACACAGATTCTTACTGCCTGTTTAGCGAGTGGGCGCTACTACTAGAGAGACATTGAGGCCCACACCTCCCTAGCTAAAACCCTGCGGAATCAACTTCTTCCACTCCCCAAACAATCTGAGACTCTACTGGTACCCTTCACCATTTTACTGATGCTATCACTACGGTGTTCCAAGACTACTTCACTAAACTGTATAATCTCCCATGGTGAGATCAGACCACCCCCAACTTAGCATCTGAATACCAAAAAACATGTCACCTACCTATGCTGCCCCCTTCAGTGTTCGATTCCGATAATGCTTCAATCTCAGATGATGAGTTCATGAGCATCCTGAAGAACCTTCCTAAAAGTAAAGCACCTTGCGCTGATGACGTCACCTACCTTTATTACAAGAGTTTCCAAGCTGACCTTCTACCTTACATGCGACGCCTCTTTAACTAATTTCTCGACGGCGCCCGTCCATCAAACAATGCTCCACTCACACATAACTCTGGTCCCTAAGCCCAACAAAGATCATCAAGAGTACTCTAATTTCTGTGCCATAGCCCTCCTAAATTCTGACTTTAAACTCGTCACAAAAGTTTTGTCTATGAGGGTGCATTCACACTGAGTATACGCTAAGCTCTTTCTGAACGTAAAACACGTTCAGAATGAGCGCATACAAAGCAGATCCCATTCATTCCTATGGGAGCCGGCATACGTGCGCTCTCCATTGAAATGAATAGGCTGCTTTTTTCCCTATTCCTTTCAATGTGATAAGTGCAGAAATGCCAGGTATACCGTCTTGAGTTCCCTCTGGTTAGAAGATCCTACTTCCAGGCTACTCCAACGACCTTGCACAGTCCTCTTGTCCACATGGGCTCTCCATCCCGATTGGGATGCATCTGTTGTCAACAGAGTCCAAACTGGCTGGACTAAGGACCTTCTTTCTTTCAGGAGTATCCACCTTCTGACGGAAAGACAGGTACTGGGAGAAAGGCAGATCCTCTTGTGGAGTCCTCCTAGAGACCTGTTCCAGGTCTTCAATACTTCCGTCTGGAGCGGATGGAATGCCATAAAGCCTAAGGGATCACCCTGGCTGAGGAAGACATTAGGCCTAGGACTCTCCTGGCGGTTCTGATAGATACATGCCGCGTTTTGTTTAGAAAAAGGGCGGCCGCCTCTATTCTCAGCCTCCTTGGGGCGGATAATGAGATCTGCAGAGCCACTGAGTCCAAACAGAAACCCTAGAACCTTCCTCTGGGTGCATGGTACTACCTCGGATTTCTCCCATATGATTAGCCAGCCTAGCCTCTGAAGGAAGGAGATGGCTATCTGTGGACGTTATTGGAGGACTGGAGCTGACTGAGCTTTTATGAGCCAGTCATTAAAATAGGGAACTATGAACAGACCTTAAAGTCTGAGGGTGGCAGCGACGGGAGCCACCACCTTGGTGAAGGTGTGAGGAGCGGAAGAGATGCCGAACGGTAGGTCGGCAAACTGGTAATACTTCTGTGACCGGAAACTTGGATGGCAATCCTGAGGTATTTTCTGTGTGGTCGAAAGATGGGTACGTGCAAGTATGATCATTCCCCAGTCTTCAAATCCTACTGAAGGAGGAACTCTCTCCAGGGCTTCTTTCTGGATATAGTGGAGGAAGGAGCTCTCCAGGATGGAATAACGAGCAACAGGCAGAGGTTGAGTTGCGACAAGTCGGTTGATCGGAGGATGGAAAAACTCGACAAAGTAGCCACGTTATACTACTTGCACCAAGGGTCTTGAATAACAGTCATGACACACGGTCAGGAAATGGGAGAGATGACCCCCAACAGGGACTCCGGTCACAGGGAGTGAGACCCCGTAAAAAAATTTGATATCTTCCTTGGATCCTCCTAAGAGCGTCCACGTCCAGGCCTCTCAAGAAAAATTTTGTGCGCCTCTGTGACTGGGATCTGGGGCCAGTAGATCCACGTCCTTTACCAGAGGCCTCCCATCTGCCTCTGGAGGCTTGGGGCAGGGACTTGCCCTTAGTATCTACGAGACTCTCCATCAAATCGTCCAGTCCGCGTTCAAGGGTCTTCCTGGCTCAAACGGTAGCGCGCATAGTGTAAATTTTGATGAGGTGACAGCCCTCCAGGGCTTAAGTCAGAGGGGTCTCCTTGCCGCAGTGAGGGCCATGTTCTTAGCGGCTATTTTCAATTGTTGACGGGAGGCTTCGCCCATGAAGTCAGCAGCCATAAACTGGGAGGACATTGAGGACAATATGTCGTCCCTAGGGACCCAGGAATCAATAACCCATTCTAGCTGGGCAAGACTGGGAACATAGGCTATCCGCTACAGTAGTAGAGGCTATGGCCACAGATGCCGGAGCTGAGGACGCGGAAATAGCATTCTCTCAGGGTCCCACATACGTCGGTCCAGAAGGTCTTGTAAGTTGGAACCATCATCAAGAGGGACCACCGTACATCGAGAGAGCTTCGCGACTGCCAAATCCACCTTAGGAGGCGGACCCAAAGGATCTAGCTGTGATGAGGCTATGGGGTACAGGGTCTTGACCTCTGACAGTCCTCTATTCAGAAATAGGGACTGGAATTAAGATGAGCTCTCTCAGGATGTTTCCACTCAGTCTCCATGAGCTTTGCCAAAGCTGCATCCACTTGTAAAGGCCCTCTGCTCCCCAGAGGTGGACGGGGAGGCTTCCCCATCAACATCCTGGTCGCCTGACCGGATGGACTTCAGCAGCCTTCCCATCTTTTCCATGGGGAATATAGGTCTGCCGGTACTGGAGCTTCATCATCAGATGAGATTGTCTGATCATCCACACGTAGATGCTCCAGAGATGGAAGGGATGAGCGCCTATCCGTGCGCAATTTTTTTATTTTTTGGAGATATGGGATTTAGAACCCCTATATCCTTGAGAATCCTCCATGAATTCTTTTACCTCAGGAGGAGTGCCTCTGCAGGAGCGACAGCAGAATCAATGCAAATATAAAAACCCCATACAGTTTTTTTTTCTTGATTATCAGGCTAAAGTGAACTCATCCTACCATCAGGAAGAGGTACTTCGCAGACAGCGCAGCCATATGCCTCCTCTTGGAGGAAGACTCCCGTCTTCTGTGGTCACCCGGAGGAGGGGTAGATGACTTAAGTGGAGCCGCTAGCCCACTCAACTCAGGAAAAAAGACAATTAACCACCGGACCACAGGTTAACCAAGACCTTCTAGACTTACGGGACTGCGGCACTTCAGCGCTAGTACACTTCTGTGAGAATACACAGGAATCAATTCTCACCACCTGGGTTGGTTACAAATGCAATTTTCCAGCTACAGGTATCCAACCTAGAGAGAAAAACTAGGTAGCCCCACCGGAATCTAGTAAGGCAGTGCTTCCAGCGCAAACTGCCCTTTAATTAGATCCAGGGTTGGAGGGGGTGTGGCCTACCACTGCATCAGGCCCTCAAACTTAATAACAAACCCTCCCCAGAGGGTTTTAATAATGGTGGTAAAAAAAACCCCAAAACACCGCTCGCCTCTAAGGGAGCTTACAGAGGTTTTTTTTTTTTTTGTTTTTTTTTTAAAGGGACATACTCACTATCAAGAGTAGTCTTTCTTTGAGCACCTTCAGCATACCTCGCCTGGGGCTGTGAGAGTTGCTGGAAATCAGCGATCCTCAAACTCACTGTCATAAGATTAGCTGCTGTTCACATAAGCTGTGATTTAAGGCAGTGGCAGAGGCTCAGCCGAACAGCCGAGCGAGACCACAGAGCCTGATGAGGGAAGAGAAACTCCCCTCACCCCAGCTGTGACTGCAGCCTGGGTAAGCGCACACAGGCGCTGACAAACACCACAGAATGGGAGTTGACAGAGTGCCCATAGCAATAGACATTAATGCTTTAGTTTCTGCACTAAACACAGAGAAAAGCTGAAAGCGGCCCACAATGTCCACCGCTGCAACTGCAGCCCAGGTAAGTGTGCACAGGCGCTGACAAACACAACATAACGGGAGTTGACAGACTGCCCACAGCAATAGATATTAGTGCAACCTGCACCAAAACAAAAGGAAAAGCTGAAAGAGGATTCAGCTTACCTTACTGCTGGCAATGAATCAGACTGCAACAGCTGAAAATATGACTGCAATATAAACCTAAATCTTTCTTCAGAAAGAAAGAAAAAGAAGGTTTGCAAACACCTTCTTCCAAACCATACAGGAGACCACAGAGACCTCCTCCACTTGTCCAACCATCACAGGACACGCGGGGGAGAAGGTTCCAGTACCCTCTTATAGGGCCTAGTCATGCATATTAATTAATTGCTGATTAAAAATTCCGCCTGTCCTACAAGCACGCAGGGGCAGAAATACCCCATATTGTGCTGCTGGTATGATGACAGGGAATACATGGTTAAGTAGGCTGAAGCCCTGGGCATCCAAATCTCACCCAGTCAGTGGCAGATTATTTGTTCCAAGGAGGCTAAGTCCTCTACATTTCGTGAGACCCAATATAAAAAGCATTGGTATCACACTCCAGCTCTGCTCCATAACCATAACCAAAGTATTCCCCTTACTTGCTGGCAGTGTCTAACTATGTCGGGTACACTGTTTCATATTTTTTGGGAATGCCCCTTAATTCATCCCTTTTGGGTGGAAGTCAAAGCCCTTAGTGATGCCCTTTTTATTCAGTGTCCCCTTACACCCTCTTATCTATCTACGCAATTTGTCCCCTAGACACCTGGCTGAAAAAACATTCAAGCTATTTCTATACCTATGCACTGCCGCTAAAACACCCATTGGAAGAATGTGCTCTCGCCTACAGGTACCGCCTTTCTGGCTATTTGGTCACATTGGGATGCTTAATGTATATTAAGAGGTCTCTGACACCTATCCTCCCCTCCTCTTCCCCTTTGTGAAGGATACCGCCTCACCAAAGCCACTTTGGTACACCTGGTGATCACCCTTCTTCCTTACTTTCCACTCACACCCTGTGAGTGTGTCTGAGCCTTATAGGATAATACAAAACTATAATGATGTCCGTGTGCTTGCCGTGCGGACATGATTCGTGCGGGCAGTGTGCGGCATTATAGTGTATGGGGTCCGTGTGCTTCTACAGCACAGCGCTTGCAATTGTGTTTGTATTCCGTTCGGGGAGTCTCCATACACTCTCCTCGACGGAATACAAAAGCAGATGTGAACCAACCCTAAGGGAAAACTGGCCAGGTAATAGCTCACCAAGGCCAAATACATACAGTAATTGTAAAATACATAGCTGGGAGTCTCTTATCCTCACACCCTTGTTCTATGTTGTTTCCCCTATGTCTTTAGTTTTTCATGAACATTCATATACTGATTTATATCTGTACTTGCTTCGTGATGGCACATCAAGTCATTTCGTTGTATTTTTTAACAGTTTTTCTTGTTTACTCTTTTATTAAGTTTGACAAATTTAATAAAAATTACAACTTAAAAAAACCTTCTACCGTATCCTTGCGGAAAATTATATGTCTGTATAGCCATTCTTTTCAGGCAGTACTATAATATAGAGCTCACTGCAGCCCGATTGTGATGAGATGCAAATAGATCCATTGAACTGAATGAGACTACACACTGAGTGGGAAAACTAATAGCATGTCCTATTCTGGTCTATTTTTCCTGACCAGAATTGCACATTTCCATGTGCAGTCCAAGATTTCTTTGGATTGTACACCGAGTTTCTGAATGTGTCAGCATATAATATAACACATTATTTATCTTGTAGGATAAATACATGGATAAAAAAGGTGTCAGAATTATCGCACACTTTGATTCTCCCTCGCTTTCTGCTCCAGCGAGAACCAGACAATCTCACTTGGGCTTTGCACTTTCCATTGCAGAGCAGGGTTATGCAAACCCCTCAACCTCTGGAGGACAAAACAAATGCTTCTGACCCAAATATGCTCTGCAAAAAAGGAGGTGCATGTACCCTCAGGGAGTCCATCTGCACAATTTGTAGGCTCCCTGCCATCTTCCAACATAGATCTGCAAACGTTTTCTACTGCAGCTTCACAAGCTTCTGTCCCAGTCCTCTGTGTTTCTTTGACTGCCAGCTCTGCTCCCTTTGCTGCATACCAGCAAGTGTGGGCAGGCCTCTGACATAATCAAGCTGCCATTGTTCCAAACCACGGCCAGCTCTTCTTCAAACCAAGTGGGACACACTGTGCCGGATGCCTGTGATGGACCTCTCAGGACTGTCCACATTTTCTGCCTGCAGATACCTGTGTCACTAAAGCCATTAAGGAACAAAACTTTCAAAAGATTAGACAACTAATATCTTAAAATATTTAATTTTTTTCAGATCCTGGCCCACAATGTTTGCATCTTCCATGACGGGGCCTTCTCATACTCCATAGTCTCAAGCTGCCCCTGATCACAAGGGTGTTCGTATTAGACACCATTCTGTATCACCAACACTGAGAGCCAGCACAGCTAAAATAAGAACTTATCGTGCCTACCCTCTGCAGTCACCCATCAAAATGCACCAACCTTCAATGTTGCAATTTTATTAAGTCTGGCCCTGCTCTTACAACCCAGATGTAATGGTTATCAGCATATACCTCACCTCTCTGCTTCCCTCCTTGTTTCAGAGAACCCTAAGCCAAAGCTCGCCCCCTACTACAATTTATTAAATGCATCATCATTTTCTGTTATGTCAGATGGAATTAATGCTTGCACTCCAGTTTGTTATCCATCCTGGGGGGTGCATCGTCACTTGCTGGACATTTAACAGAACTGGACTTCACTTTTAGCAATTGCCTTTCCTGGGTACAAGCATTGTCTCATGGTATTTAGTTGCCTCCAGGACATACAGTACGGTCACATCAGGCAACTACAGCAAATAATTTATGCAATAGTTTTGTCTCCTGTATTGTGATGGTTTGACTATTTGTGTTTGATATGCATATATGCAGAATAAAACCTTTGAAAACACCCCGTTTTGGGATGGTGTCAAATGGATCATTTTGCAAATTAGTGAGACGTCTCATCAACTGGGCCCTGCTCTGTTTTTGCTTCACCACTGCGAGTCTCCTGTGCGAACCTATAAGCGCTCACTACTCCATTTCCTGATCCTCGCGGCACGAGCTTCCATTCTTCAAATTTGGGAGTGGAACCTCCTCCTCTTCCTCTGGATTTTGAAGGTCAATGAGATTATGCATATGGGAAGGTGAGGCCTTTAACAAAACTTGGTTTTACTGGCTGGAATTTCAACGTTTGCAGAGTATCAGAGGCTCCTGGGTTCTGGACCCCCTCCAGGGCTTAAATGGTGGACTATGAGTTCTAACCATGGTCCCCCACCACTGGCGTTAGTATTACCAGTGTCTTTGCATCTACATCTGACCTCACATTGAATATCAGGTCCTTCTACTATGGGCCTGACACGTGATGTCCTCCAGACCCTTCTCTGAGTCCACATCTGGTATATTAACCTGTTCACCCTCCCAGTACTCTCCCTGATGTTTTTTTTTTTGCCGTATGAATCAAATAACGTGGCGTATACGATCCAGGCTCCCATTGAAATCAATGGGAGCTTTTACGGCGCCAGGTCACGCGGCACGTTACTCCGTGTGTGGACCCTAAGGTTTGTTTTCAAAGAGCTCACACGCAGGAGGCCATTGTAAATGCCGCCGAACCCGACATAATCCTGTTTTATGTTACATAAATACAACCATGTTCCCCAAACTATTATCCGATCAGGTAACCTCATGTGTACCAGGTTTAGCATGCAAATTTGTTCTAGAACACAGGACAGAACTTATTAGACAGTGTTTAATATGATAAAAAAAAGTCACATACAAAAAGAGGTAACAAATGACATACAGTAACATGCAACAGTTTCTTAAAATAAAAGGAAATAAACAAGACACATAACTAGGATTTTATGGTAACTTGAAAATGTTCAGCTTGATATGACAATTCTAAGATAATAAAATCTCAATGAGATGTAGAAAATTGAGCAATAAAATTTTTTGGGGAAGACAGTATAGCTTTTGGTTCATATTATGTAATGCACAAGATTATATTTGTAGCTTTATAGTATTATGAGATGGTGGAAAGAACTGTCAGCACAGATTTTAAAAAAATACAATAAAAAATCTTGTTACCAATACAATAGATAATACAAAAAATGGTATAGCGCCATGAATCTTAAGTAACATTTCTTCACATCAGATGGCTTCCAAAACATGTAGTTTCTTCAATATTTACTCATCCATATTGGGCTTCACTATCTCCCTCACATGCTGCACACTATGCGCAACCATGGTTGCAAATATGCAGAAGTGCACCAAGTGAACCAAGGTTCGAACATCAATAACATAACATACAACATTAATAAGTCCTTTTCGTTTGGAATATTTATTTAATATTCAGTTGAAAGATTATTTGCAGCATACATGGAAGACTTACCTCAAGTATATGCCTTTTTGATAATGCGGAGGGCTGGCAGAAACACACAGTGGCACAAACTATGTAACCACAGTCTACATTTCCATAACCACACCATTTAGTTTCATGACCATGCTCACAAAAATAACATTTTCAGATAGATACGCCACTACTGCTTCAGATGATATAGCCCTGGCACTTTTGTAGTGTATGACTTTTTTAATATATGGTGCCTGGCAGAGCATCTTTGTGTGCTAAAGGAGTAGAAGATTGCCCCCAGTCTGCACGCTGCCTGCTGTCTTGGTAGAAAACTCCATGTACTACAGCAATGTCTCGGGGCTTCATGGCACTCACTTATGGCTGTGTGCTGTACAGAGAATGATGTTAGATGCTAAGTGTCTGAGGCAAACCATTTATTAGATGTAGACAGAGTGGACTCAGATGAGCAGGCCATCCTCTCTCTCAGACTTTCCTAAGTCCCATTCTGTGAGCAATTCTGAAGAGACTTCAGTGTACAGCAAGTCCCAATCCCACCGCACATCATCCTGCAGAGAAGAACCAGATTACCCCACTATGTCCATCACCTATCAAACTGTCCCAACTCCCCTTAGGGCACTCACCTCTCGAACGTCCACCTCTGGAGACAAGACTTTGGTTAGAAGTTTCAGGTCAATGTCTCCATCCTGGGAAAGCAGAAGAGTTCTAATTATTACAGAAGGAATGTCATGTGCCCCTTACTATAATGGGAAGCCACCAATACAATAACCCCTTCCCGACATCTGCTGTAATAGTACGGCGGATGTCGGGTCTTTAAAATGATGGCTGCTCTGCTGCAGTGTGACCAGGGTTTTTATTTGATCCAGGGTTTTTATACTGACTGCCAGATTTGGAGTCGGGAAGGCATTTTTTCCTCTGAAATAGGGTAATTGGCATGAGCCCCATGGGGTATTTTTGCCTTCTCCTGGATCAACACTGTAGGGATTGTAGGGTTATAAGTTGGACTTGATGGACTAATGTGTTTATCCAACCTCATCAACTATGTAACTATGTATGTGACTACCATAGCTACTAGGACTCCACTGTAGTCTACAGAGGAGACCAGCACTAATGCAAGCAAGGACCACCCCCCAAGGCTTGTCATAGGAATATTACTATTGGGGCTGGTGTCTGGCCAAACTCAATAGTAACACTGCGTAACTCTCAATACAGTGGAACTTGCAATCAAATTAATTTTTATTCAAAAATTTTAATAAAAAGTGACCAAAACAATAGACATTCTCCAAAATGGTATCATTAAAAAGTACAATTGGGCCTGCAAAGAAAGACAACCTACGCATCTCCATGCATGGAAATATAAAAAAGGCGTCCCCTGTGCTGTCCGAAAGCTTACCAGCAACGCCTCCATCTTCTTCTTCCGACCGCCTCTTCGCCACATCATCAGCCGCATTTTTAGCCAAAAGAGCCAACTGCAAACGTCTGTTGGCCATTTTCCTGTAGCCAAACGGACGCCCATGTAAGAGACCACAGGAAAATCGCCAACAAATGGGCAGTCAGCTCTTTCGGCTGAAAAAGAGGCAATCAGGAGAAGAAGATGGAGGCACCGCTGAAGAGTCTTCAGAGAGCACAGGGAACACCCCCTATACTTTTTGAGCAATGAGGAACACCACCTGTACTTTCTGAAAACTCATTTACATAAGGAAGAAATAAGAGATTTCTCAGGAATGGCATCGCGAGATCAGAATAATAAAGGTAGAAGAAGAATAGCCTCTTAAGGCTATTCTGACATGTTCTTAGTTCAAAAAGGAATTCTAATGATAGAATCCCTTTAATCCCTAATAATGCTATGCTGGATAATATAACCACCCTAATAATTTAACCTTAGTGCCCATAAACGTGTAGCAAATCTCTTGTGCTAGGGACTACTCTCTTTTCAGCCCATTAGAATGCTAGGAGAGGGCACAGAACCATCTCAACACCTTATAATCTTGCACAACTAAGGGTAATTGCTTGTGAAGAACTGACTGGCACCTCAAGAGAGCACTTCACAAAAGGGGTCAGCAGAGGGCATTATCAATCACGTCTCACCAGGGTCTGGAAGGCTGCATGTCTCATCAGGTCATTATCCAGGTCTCTGTATGTCATTACTCGGTTCACCTGAACGCTGCAAAGCAAAATAAATGCATATGAGTTAATGGCTACTATGTGAGAAAAGAGGAAGGTAACGTCAGAGTTACTCACCTGGGGGGTGACGCTACCTGAAGTGCCAAATCCTCTTCCTGTACATCTTCCAGATCTGGGATCACAGGAATATCTGGAAGGATTAGATAGAATCCACTAACTGTCAGAAACACAGTGGCATCTGACCCCCTTAAGACAGACATCAGAGTATGCAGGTGAATCTCCTACGTCCCAGCCTTGTGCTACACACTGGGAGTTATATCTGCATTCACCACCCCCACCACTCTGATTCTTTATTCACCATTCCTCTGACACCCACCACCATTTTCATGCACCCACTCACCTCCTGCTTCATCAGAATCATCCAGACTCCGCTGCCTCAGGCGACTGCTGCAGACATAGAGATGACATGCAATCACAAGAGGTTTGTGGTTTAAAGGGTTTTTTCCTAAGTGTTTTAGCTGTCGTCTCTATCCACCACTACACAGTTTCAATAAAAAGTTGGTAGGTGGGCTTAGTCATTGAGATGGACAGCTCAGGTTAGCAGTGCTCAAAGACTGAAATGTACACTAATATTACACTTACCTGATAAAGTAATTTTTCAGCCCTTAATGGGGCTCAGCATCAAAATGCACTTTAAAGAGCTGACAGAGAGTCCATTAGCTGCAGCGCTGCCCATAGACTTCTATGGATTGGCTATCATCTAACACTGTTAGGCTACAAGTTTAAATATGATCTTGGAAATGGAAATATCCCGTTTTCATCATTACTGATTTTCCTCGAGGATGCACTTTCTCGTATATACCTGTATTTGTTCTAGCAACTATGAGAAAGGCCTGGGATGGCTAGAATATTCTCTACCAAATTGCCTTATAAATTACACAAGACCTATGTTAATTACTTTGTAAAGGAATATAAAATCCTTTTATTATTGTGTTTTGACAACGTGGTTCCAGTGTAACAAACAATAACTGTGGGAGAACATACACCACTACATAACATATCTATGAAGTATGGACATGTAACAATGTACACTCACTCTTCCACATCGTCCGTGGTGCGCTTCCCAGATCTGCAGAACAGAAGAATAAGCACGATGATCAAAACTTAACCATAACACATGAAACATGAGAGACAAACAATGCACACAAAATTTAGATTGGGATCAGTGCAAGCCAGGTAGACATGACTGGGATCAGTGCACACCAGTGACATGTGACTTGGATTAGTAGATGGCAGTGACTTATGATTTATTACGCTAGGTTCACACCTGCGTTCTACTCTCCATTCTGTGCTTTCTGTCTTCTGCATGCCAGAAGACGGAAAGCACAGACCGGGTCCGGCCGTGAGCGGCGGTGAGCGTTTTATGCTCTCCGCCGCGAAACCGGATTTTTTAATCCGGACACAGAGTACTGCATGTCCGACTTTGTGTCCGGATTAAAAAAAAAACGGTTTCGCGGCGGAGAGCATTTAGGGAAGTTCGCTTGTGGACCCCTCGAACGGAGATGTAATCCACATAAAAAAGCAGTTACCTTAGGATGCCCGCGGACCCCATAGACTATAATGGGGTCCACCTGGTTTCTGCCCCAAAAGGGCAAAAAATGCGGAGAGGGGAATGGAATCCCCGAACATAGCACAAATGCTAGTGTGAACCGAGCCATACATGTACATCGGAGCAGACCATGGGCAAGGCAGCCACTCACTTTGATGTCCCAGATGACTCATCAGCCCATCCCCCCTGCCGCAGTGGTTTTGGGGGACCCTGAAACAAGAGAATGACAAATATGAAAAGCAGAATTAGACATACCATTTTGGTTTAGACAATTATATGAAAAATAAGACACAATCTAGGAGGCCTTAAGGAAGCGCAACTGCAATCGAAACGGACGTTACCTGCTTATTTTCCCCACAACCTACTTTGTGACCATGTTGGAACTAATTGCTAAATAAAAGAAGCCTTTTTACGGATGGTGAGCGCAGTCTTTGATTCTTTATTCTGTGACATTTGTGGACTGTGGATTCAGCTGAGCACCACTATATGTAGACAGTGAGATCCTACTCTTTCTTCTTAATGAGAGTGATCAGCAATTTTGTTCTTTTTTTGTTTAATCTACAGGATGCAATTGTTACTGGTTTCACCTTTTCCTAATTAACAATGAATAATATGTGCACAAATAATCTGCAGTAACAGTCTGAATACACCCCCAAACTAGTGTTCCCCTACTCTGAATGTTCATTTTAGTCATTAGTATTATACAATGTGTCTTTCAGTGCGCCTATGGAGGCCGTGGTGCTCACCTCTCTGGATGACGTACCCCGTGGAATGTCACTGTCTTCCTGTTGAATGTCCTGAGATGCCCGGGCACGACGTCCCATCTTTATTCCCTGGTGACAGAGAGGTCAGGTGACATACTGGAAGTTAGTGATTGATATGTGATGATGTAACAACATTTACAATGGGTCAGTGTGTGGCTGGGGTGTGATCAGACAGCACTTAGTGGGACGCAGCGAGGGTAATGTGGTGACAGCATTTAGCGTGGACAAAAGACAACTGAGTGTGATGTGTTAGTAAGGGGGTAAGGAGCGAGGGTTTGGGTTGTTGACAGCAGTTAGTAGGGAGCAGTGAAGGGTAGGGTTATGATGCGGTAACAGCAGTTAGTGGTGGAGGTCAGTGTGTGTGTGGGGGTGTGTGATCTATTGAGGACAAATAGTGGGGGACAGTGAGATTATTGAGTGTGGTGTGGTAGCATTTGGTGGGAGCAGTGAGAAATGCAATAGTGAGAGGCTGGTGTGATGGGGTGACTGCAGTTAGTGGGGGCAGTAAGAGGGTGGTGTGATGGGGTGACTGCAGTTAGTGGGGGCAGTAAGAGGGTGGTGTGATGGGGTGACTGCAGTTAGTGGGGGCAGTAAGAGGGTGGTGTGATGGGGTGACTGCAGTTAGTGGGGGCAGTAAGAGGGTGGTGTGATGGGGTGACTGCAGTTAGTGGGGGCAGTAAGAGGGTGGTGTGATGGGGTGACTGCAGTTAGTGGGGGCAGTAAGAGGGTGGTGTGATGGGGTGACTGCAGTTAGTGGGGGCAGTAAGAGGGTGGTGTGATGGGGTGACTGCAGTTAGTGGGGGCGGTAAGAGGGTGGTGTGATGGGGTGACTGCAGTTAGTGGGGGCAATAAGAGGCTGGTGTGATGGGGTGACTGCAGTTAGTGGGGGCAGTAAGAGGCTGGTGTGATGGGGTGACTGCAGTTAGTGGGGGCGGTAAGAGGGTGGTGTGATGGGGTGACTGCAGTTAGTGGGGGCAATAAGAGGCTGGTGTGATGGGGTGACTGCAGTTAGTGGGGGCAGTAAGAGGCTGGTGTGATGGGGTGACTGCAGTTAGTGGGGGCAATAAGAGGGTGGTGTGATGGGGTGACTGCAGTTAGTGGGGGTAATAAGAGGGTGGTGTGATGGGGTGACTGCAGTTAGTGGGGGCAGTAAGAGGGTGGTGTGATGGGGTGACTGCAGTTAGTGGGGGCAATAAGAGGCTGGTGTGATGGGGTGACTGCAGTTAGTGGGGGCAGTAAGAGGCTGGTGTGATGGGGTGACTGCAGTTAGTGGGGGCAATAAGAGGGTGGTGTGATGGGGTGACTGCAGTTAGTGGGGGTAATAAGAGGGTGGTGTGATGGGGTGACTGCAGTTAGTGGGGGCAGTAAGAGGGTGGTGTGATGGGGTGACTGCAGTTAGTGAGGGCAATAAGAGGGTGGTGTGATGGGGTGACTGCAGTTAGTGGGGGTAATAAGAGGGTGGTGTGATGGGGTGACTGCAGTTAGTGGGGGCAATAAGAGGCTGGTGTGATGGGGTGACTGCAGTTAGTGGGGGCAATAAGAGGCTGGTGTGATGGGGTGACTGCAGTTAGTGGGGGCAGTAAGAGGGTGGTGTGTAGTTAGTAGGAGGCAGTGGGGGATTGTGTGTCATGGGGTGACTGTAGTTAGTTGGGCAGTAAGACGTTGGTGTGATAGGGTTGCTGTAGTTAGTGGGGGCAATAAGAGGCTGGTGTGATGGGGTGACTGCAGTTAGTGGGGGCGGTAAGAGGCTGGTGTGATGGAGTGACTGCAGTTAGTGGGGGCAGTAAGAGGGTGGTGTGATGGGGTGGCTGCAGTTAGTGGGGGCAATAAGAGGCTGGTGTGATGGAGTGACTGCAGTTAGTGGGGGCAGTAAGAGGCTGGTGTGATGGAGTGACTGCAGTTAGTGGGGGCAGTAAGAGGGTGGTGTCATGGGGTGACTGCAGTTAGTGGGGGCGGTAAGAGGGTGGTGTGATGGGGTGGCTGCAGTTAGTGGGGGCAGTAAGAGGGTGGTGTGATGGGGTGGCTGCAGTTAGTGGGGGCAGTAAGAGGCTGGTGTGATGGGGTGGCTGCAGTTAGTGGGGGCAGTAAGAGGGTGGTGTGATGGGGTGACTGCAGTTAGTGGGGGCAGTAAGAGGGTGGTGTGATGGGGTGACTGCAGTTAGTGGGGGCAGTAAGAGGGTGGTGTGATGGGGTGGCTGCAGTTAGTGGGGGCAGTAAGAGGGTGGTGTGATGGGGTGACTGCAGTTAGTGGGGGCAGTGAGAGGCTGGTGTGATGGGGTGACTGCAGTTAGTGGGGGCAGTAAGAGGGTGGTGTGATGGGGTGACTGCAGTTAGTGGGGGCAGTAAGAGGGTGGTGTGATGGGGTGACTGCAGTTAGTGGGGGCAATAAGAGGGTGGTGTGATGGAGTGACTGCAGTTAGTGGGGGCAGTAAGAGGGTGGTGTGATGGGGTGACTGCAGTTAGTGGGGGCAGTAAGAGGGTGGTGTGTAGTTAGTAGGAGGCAGTGGGGGATTGTGTGTCATGGGGTGACTGTAGTTAGTTGGGCAGTAAGACGTTGGTGTGATGGGGTTGCTGTAGTTAGTGGGGGCAGTTAGGGCTGTGATGTGGTGATAGCAGTTAATAGGGAGTAGGGGTCATCGGGTGACCGCTGTTAGTAGGGGGGCAAAGATTGGGTTGCCTGCAGTAAAGTGGGGGCAGTGAGGGGTTGGGGTGTGATGTAGTGACGACAGTCAGTAAGCCGTCGGACTGTTACCGTGGATCTCCGGGCCTCCCCCAGCTCCAGCACGTCCTCCATCTTTTCTCCGGTAAACCAAGTTTGTTGGTAACCATAACAACAGCAGGATCCGAGTGGAAAAAACTCAGCAACGTAGCACGCCCACTTCCGGTTGCTCCAACGGTTCCTGGGACGGGAGCGCCCTCTAGTGTGTAGACACATTCGCAGTAGTCACACTCCAGTCCGCAAGCTGCCGCTGTTGGCCTCAGTGCCCGGTGTGGGTCCTGGGACTCCTGGGCATCGTGTTTCGGCCATTGCCGGGTTGGTCTATTGAGTTCTTGTGCTCTCACTTTCCCAATCCTGAAGTCGCCACAGTGGTGGCAAGATGTGAATGGGTCCTAGAGCACCAGAACCTGCGCTTGGTACAGCAGGCGGCATGTACAGTAGCTGAGGTCTGAAGCTCCAAGTGCTCACAACTGTCCGACTGCTGCGACAGCAGATCCCAGAGCTAGTCGGTCATTGCTGAACGATTCCAGGGATGAGTTATTAAGGTCCATTCACACTCAGCAGATTTATTGCAGGATTTCTGTGACTATAACAGGTTTGCACATACAAATAGGGATTTTACTACAGCAAGCACGTGGATTTCTGCAGCCTCCAGAGAATAGGTGTGAAGAGTGTCCAATGTACTGTGCCATAACAGTATTAGTGCTGTAGGTGCATCGCCCAGGTACTTCATTAGTATGGCGCACATTCCTAACACTATAGGGCAGAGTAGTATACCTGTCTTAACCCCTTCATGCCACAGCCAAATTTTGTTTTTGCATTTCCATTTTTTCCTCCCCCATTCCAAGAGACATTTTTTTTTCAGTTCACAGTCACATGATGGCTTAGTTTTTGCAAAATAAATTCTACTTTGTAATGGCGCCATATCAATATCTTGTGCAATGTACTAAGAAGCTGGAAAAAAAAAATCAGAATGAGATGTAATGATGAAAAAAAAAACGCATTTACTCCACAATTTCTTATGGGTATAACTTTTATGTGATTCACTATGTGGTAAAAATGATATATTACCTGCATTGTGCGAGTCAGTACGAACACGGCGATACCAAATGGATATAGCATTTGTAATGGTTTGATACCGTTTAAAAAATTGAAAACTTTTCAAATTAGAAAGAATGTTTGTGTTGCCATATTGTGATTCCTGTAGCTTTCTTATATTTATGTGTATGGAGCTGATTAAGGCATCTTTTAATGCAGGACAAGATGGCCTGACTTTTCTCTAGGACCCAGGGATCTAAGATGTTTTTTCCCTAGAATTATAGAAAAAAATTGGACAAACGGCCACCCACTGGAATGCCATCTCTTGGAGGAGACTAAAGATGATAGCCAGAATTCAGGTTTTCAGACTTTCTTGTCATCTCTAGAAAACCATTGCTTAGGATTCCCTCTTTGGAATCTGGAGTGTTCTTGAAACTGACCCCGTCCGTGACTGTGGAGGTCTTTGGGGAGACTGGCCTCTACGTCGCTGTCTGTCAGTCCTTCCATGATGTCCAATTCCTGGCCAAACAAAACCGCCATCCAGGGTTTTAGCCACAAAGGCTGGCAGGCAGCAGTAGTCAGGGCCATACACTTGGCCGACAGCTTTACTTGATGAAGAGACGATTCATTAAGAAAATCAGCTTTCAGAGAGATACCTTTCAAAGAGGCCAACAAGTCGTCCCAAGAGACACCCAAAGCTATAGCCCTTCTTAGAGAAGGGAGGTCAGCTTATTTTCTTGAGACTTCACTAGATGCAATGCCAAATGAGCATTGTGCTGAGGAAGCCGTATATGCTCTTTCTAGGGAACACTCATTTCCTCTGTGGACTTTCTGTCCCATTTATACCTATATGGAAAACACCAGCATTTTTGAAATCACCATTTTTCTGCTGCATAAGTTTTTCTGCAACAGATTGTAAGCCCTCGCGGGCAGGGCCCTCTACCCCACTGTGCCAGTTGGTCATTGTTAGTATTATATCTACCTGTATATTCTGCGTACTGTATGTAACCCCCAAATGTAAAGCACTATGGAATTAATGGTGCTATATAAACAATAATAATAACCCTATCCACTTTGCAGATACTGTAAAACTCAGTGTTTTTTGCTGCAGAGTCATCAGCATGGACATAACACTGTGTTTTCGTTATGTGGGGACACAGCCTGAGACCCCACTCACCGTGTAAAAAAATATGCAGTGTGCCCTGACATAATTGAGCGGGTAAACGTATGTGTTTATGTATTTGTCTTTACAATTACATAGGGAGGTTGGTACATCCTTATTGAGGAGGGGTTAATTGTTCAACTATTTAAGAATTTAGTAAGCAGAAATACACCCCTTGTACTGCTGTTGGGACTAAGGGAAAACAGATTAACATCATAACCTTCACTTCACTAGTAAACTGGCAGTCACATGCTTCATAGTAAGAACAGCCCACTCTGGTTATTGCAAGCTGAAAATGTAATGGTACAATTGGGGTGCAGATCTTGAAATAGAGGGCACAATGGAGGTGGATGAAGTCACAGGTACAGTACAGATGGTTTACTTTTAAAACCCCTATACCTTACACTGCAATGGAATTTGCAGGGAATGAAAATTTGGGGGAATTTAAAAAGCCTATCATATTTTTTGATGGTCTTGATCCCTGTGCTGCCAGAGAATTAGCCTGATTTATAACAAGGAACAGGGCTTGGCATAAATCAGACTCATTGTACACTGGGACAGCATAGGCTGGTATAGGTTTTGTGCATCATTTACGCCAAAAAACTAGCATAAATGATGATAATTCTGGTGAGGCCCTCTGTATGCGCTCACTACTGCTCCTTGGTGAAAATAGTGAGGGCAGCATAAAGCAGCACGTGACAATTTTTACTTAAATTCTGTTTAAAGTCACAAACCTGAGGCTTGAAT
Organism: Leptodactylus fuscus; assembly: GCF_031893055.1. Taxonomy (NCBI): domain Eukaryota; kingdom Metazoa; phylum Chordata; class Amphibia; order Anura; family Leptodactylidae; genus Leptodactylus; species Leptodactylus fuscus. Next base: position 79,247,395 of record NC_134271.1, on the reverse strand, counting down.
TTTTATTTTATTTTTTTTTTTTTTTACCTTACAAACGAGAAGATGGGGCTTATTAAATCTGCCCCTGTGTGTGAACACACGTCTGTGGTATAATTCAGGAATGCAGTCAGCAAGCAGTTCAGTCTCTGTTTTCATAATGAAAAGTGCAGGTCATTTTTCCTGTGTGTAATGGTTGCTAATACGCCTTTGGAATGTGGGGAGGGGCTCTATTCCATCCCAAGCAATGTTTTTTTTTCTGTGTGGGGTGGGCCTCATTTATTCTACATGTACAAACTCTTGAGAGTACAAAAATCACACAACACAACTTTATTTTTAATTTATTTTTTATGTAAACAAAAAATACAAAAATAAAAATCTCTGTTGGGGGAGGACTACCTATGGCGGACATCATGACGGACACACCACCCTTTTCTTCTGCACTTTGCTTGGCATCTTAGAAGGAGGGACTGGTGGTTTAGACTTTGCAAATACAATCTGGGTTCCATCAGAAAGGCCTGTGGGGTTGATGCTTGTGACTGAGGTCTGCCCACTTGGAAGGACTACAGCATCTGGGTCGCTGCTGAGCAGAGCGGTCTTCTGTCCATCTGGTGCCAGCACTCTATAGGAGACAAAGTCACTTACCATATCATTGTCAGCATCCCCATTCCCCAGCGTAATCTGTCATACATACCGGACTGTGCGGGATGCAGACAGCTTCCTGGCTACACCCAGCTGGTTAGTGGCAGGCGGTGCTGGCTGAAGGATGCCACGCTGAAGTTCTGAAACCTTAGAAAATACCGGATTAGGATATGACAAACAATGGTGCATAGTTGGTGGCGTTATTTCCACAAGGCATAGAGAATAAACTTACCTTATCTGGGTTTTGGCTATGCTGTAATGAAATTGGAGAAGCGCTGCTGCTGATGGAGAGGCTCACTGTGCTGTCAGTGTTGTTCTGCAGGTCCCTGTAGAAGACAATGGAGAGATTTTAAAGCATACTTTTAGTTCTATTAATGGGTTAATAAGTGCACCCAAACACCTCTAGCAGTGTTTTGAGTGATTTCTGGGGTTTCTCTGGGAACGCCTAGCATCCTCTGCATTTGTTTACACGATGTAGCTTCCTGCTCCCTTTAGTTGATGCAATCCATTCTGGTAGTTGTAGGCTCCACACTATCTCCCTCTCACTCCCTCCACACTATCTCCCTGTCTTCCTAGCTATCCCGCCCTCTACTAGCCCTTCTCAACTAACTCAGCCCACCCCCCTACCCCATTATACTTAACTGTCTTCTTCCTGTCCAGATTTCCTTCTGCAGGAGAGGGCTCCTCCTCTTTTGTGACTCTGCCAGTGCCTGGGCAGCAGTTCCGGCACTGTGCTGTAAGTCTTCTCCTCATCTCTACTGTGCAGGTGTGGACTGCTTCTTCAGGCTCAACGCTTGCACAACAGAGATAGAGTGTTGGCTTCAAAGCGAAGGCAGGACTCAGGCTCTTTTGCGCACACACAGGCAGATGACACAGAAGGAGGAGAGCTGGACAGGAATAAAATGGGTAAGTAGGATGGGAGGGGAGTAGTAGTGACTTTCCGTTTCCGGAAACTGATAGTCACCGGATAATCAGAAAATGTCCCTGGAGTAGTCACAAGACTGCCCAAGGGATTTGGGTAAATATACATTTTTTCTTAATTATGTAATTTAGAAAGTAGGTGGGGGAGGGGGGGTTAGATTAGTGTAGGAATTCAATTTTATCCCAGACAAACCCTTTTATGTTTGTGGGACAAATTATTCTTCATAATGGTACCATTTATTATTCTGTACAATGTAGTGGGAAGCTGGAAAAAAAAAAAAATCAGAATGGAGTAGAATTGGGCAAAAAGTGCATTTGTGTAACTTACAGGCTTCTTTTCACGGCATTCACTGTGCAGTCAAAATGACATGTCTCTTGTATTCTATCTTTCAGTACAATTCCGGGGATACCAAATCTATATAGTTTTATTTACATTTTAACCCCTTACAAAAACTTTTTTTTTTTTGTTTTTAATCTAAAAGTCACTATATTCTGACACAGGTAACTTTTTTATAATTACATCTACGGGGATGCATAGGGAATTTTTATTTTTTTGCAGATGTACTTTTTAATTATACCAATTTGGGGAATGTACCGTATTTTTCGGACTATAAGACGCTTTTAGAGGAGGAAAATAGGGAAAAAAAAATTTTGAAGCAAAAAAATGGTAAAATATTTAATATATGGGAGTTGTAGTTTTGCAACAGCTGCAAAGCCACATTGACAGGTGACCCTGCAGCTGTACGGGGATGCATAGATTGTTTTTTTTTGCGGGGCCAGAAGTACTTTTTAGTTATACCATTTTGGGGAATATCTATTGCTTAGATCACCTTGTATTGAAAAAAAAACCCGGTGGTTTATGATATATGATTTTCTACTTTTATATATATATTCTAGGGACAGGAGGTGATTTAGAACTTTTATTTATTTCATATTTTTAAAGCTTTTTTTTTTTACTATTTTATTACCCCCCGGGGGCTTGGACCTGCGGTCACTTGATTGCAAGTCCCATAGACGGCAATACAACTGTATTGCCGTCTATGGGTCATTCTGTCTATGTCTATTAGTATTACGGCTGGTCATAGACCCAGCCGTAATACTAATATAGCAGTGACAGGCCCGGGAGCCTCATTAGGCTCCCGGCTGTCACCCGAACAGGTCGGCTCCTGCGATATCGCCGCGCAGGAGCCGGCCTGCAACTTCACAGGTATGGGGCCGGTGGGGACCGGCCCCGGGGGAGAAGGGGCCACCGATACTGACCCGGCATCCGCTGTACTAGAGAGGCGGATGCCGGGCGAGGGATAGACGCTGGCACAGGTGCCGGGGCCTGAGACATCGCTGCGCTCCTCTGCCCTGCATGAAGCCAGCGGCGGGGGGACGGAGGAGCGGAATAGCATCGCCCCTCCCACTGCTGGCTTCATGCAGGGCAGAGGAGCGCAGCGATGTCTCAGGCCCCGGCGTCTATCCCTTGCCGGCATTCGCCTCTCTATTACGGCGGGTGCCAGGCACCACATTTGGACTATAAGACGCACCCTTCTTTCCCCCCAAATTTGGGGGGAAAAAAGTGCGTCTTATAGTCCGAAAAATACGGTATATTGCTTTGATCACTTTTTATGAGAGGCAAAACAGCGATAAAACAGCGGTTCAGAACTTTTGGTTTATTTTTCCTGCTACAGTGTTCACCGTACAGGAAAAATATTTTTTTTATAAGATTGTAGAGCAGGTGCTTTTGGACACAGGGATACCTAATCTGTATGTGACTGAAATGTTTTAGTTTTAATATGTATGAAGGGGAGGTGATGTGAATTTTTTTTTTTTCACTAGCCCAACTAGGGGCTTTAAACCTGCAACCAACTGTATTGCAGTTTATGGGAGTTTCACTATGTTATTAGCGAAGCTGGTCTTAGCAGCCAGAATAGTAATATTACTATTGCGGACCTGGAGGCCTTCAGAAGGCTTCTGGCTGCCAAACTTGCTGTGTGGGAGCTGTCGTACAACAAAGGTATGGGGCCGGTGGGGACTGAGTTGGGGGAAGAGGGTCACACAGCAGTGCAACGCCTGCTATCAGAGTGAGCATTATTTCCGGGTCTCTGCTGTACATTACAGCAGAGAGCAGGTAGGTATGACAGCCATTCTCATCTTTAAAGAACCAGTATCCACCATACTATTTTATGGTGGATGTCAGGAAGGGGTTAAAATGTAAGTAAACATATTTATTTTTTTCAGAAATCAATACTGCAAGTGAAGAGAATAAACTATATAATATATAAAGAAAAGTTCTTGCGTTTTTAAAGGGTGTTTCCCACACAGAATAAAGTCTGTAGGACCTTTGTCCTCCTCCACACTCGACCTGAGCACAGCAGGGCTGAATGTGGGTGGGACTGGTGATGATTGGTGCTCCTGTTCACTTCACTGGTAGCGCCAGATGTAGCTGAGTGTTATACTTTGGCTATCTCTGATGCTTGCATTGGAGTGGGAATGCCACCCACCACCAATCCCATCCTCGTTCAGCCTGGCTATGCTCAGGTTGAATGTGGAGCGAGATAAAGGTCCTGCAGACTTTACTTTGTGGGACAATCTCTTTATATATTTTTCCTGTCTTTGCTTTTTAATGTGAGTAGTTTCATTCCATATTCTCCTATACAAGTAGATTAGCTTACAATGAACTCTATGGATTGGGGGGGGGAGAGAGACAGAGATATGAGGCTGTCTACAGAGTGCTACTCAAACTGTGGTGAGTTACAGGTCCCTGCCAGTGACAGCTGTTGTCTCCCCTGCTGTTGTTGGGGTGCTCCTGACAGTATGGACATGGGGAAAATTTGCTGCAAGTTTGGAAGGTTTTATTTGGGGCAGTGCTCCTGTACTTTGGTGTTTGGTGCTTCTTCTTAGGTATTTTGTGCTGCATAGTGATATTAATTTGGTGCTGTTGCGGTGCGTTTTGCTGCACTGCAGTGTTTGGCATGTCTGGAGAGGTATCTTTCTGCTGGATGCTGGTATATGGCATTGCTAGAGAAGTAGAGCGGTATGTTGTGCTGGAATGTGGGATTTGTTGTTTCTTGGGGTATTATGTATGCTGGAATGTGGTATCTGGTTGCCACAGTTAAATAGTGGAATAAATTAATCAGAGGAATTTTTAAAGTTAGTCTTGCTGGAGTCTGCGTTGGTGTTTTTTGCGCCAGATTTTTTAAATTTAGCCCAAATATTCGATCACTTAGATGCATCTAGAAGTCTGACACGTCTGTCTTGAAATGTTACTCCACTTTTTATACCACCCACTGACATGGAGTGAGTTTGCAACTTGATAAATCTGGCGTACAGACAGCTAGGCAGGATAACCATCCCACTCTCCCACCCACTTTTGAAAAGTGAAGCAGAAATCAAAAAGTCGCTAAATGTATTCAACAAGGAGCTAAATAAAACAGTTCCCAGAATTCTGAAGTGCGAGGTTTGATAAATTCCCTTTATTATGAATTCTGTTTATTGCATTGTGGCAATGCAATTGGCTGGTGAGGCCCAGATTGAAAAAAGATTGAGAAGCCCTGAACTACGGCAGTAAATGAGTCATTTCGCTCAGGATAAGGTTGGATACAAATTCCTGACAACCCTGCTGTGTTGTGAGAGAAAATGGTCTCTGTTTTGAGGAGCTCTTCCTTTTCTTTAATAAACTACAATACATATTTTGTCCTTTTACCTGCAGTATTGATTTATGAAAAAAATAAATGAAACAAATAGATTTCTTTAATAAAATATCTTACAATGTTTGTTAGAATTAGGTTCCATGCTCACGACTGTGCTTTGTCAGTGAGCTAGCTGTGCTTTTCATGGATAGCGCATGGACCCATTAATTTCTTTGGCTGCATACACATGTGTATTATGAACCCGTCTATGCAGCAGACAGTCTGGGGCAAAAAGCAGGCCAGCACCTATTCCTGTCTGTTTTGTGGCCTGGGCTCACTGATAGAAGTCAATGGGGATATCATCTATATGCTGTTTGCGCCGTTCAGTTATGTGCTTGTAGCCTAAATGTGTACTATTATTTATGAAGGAAGGTTTAGTAATTGGTGGTATTCTACTGGGGAATCTGGTGTATCCTCCTATGTATATGAAAGGTTGAACTTGCATAATAAGAGAACTTCCTTCATAACGCCAGGATATAGTTATGTAACAGTCACTGACCTGTGTTTTTCCTCAGTGTGAACAGCTCTTGGCAGGCGGATTCCCACTCTGGAGAAAGCACTGCTGTTAATGTTCATGCGAGACAGCTGAGGAGAGAGACAGACGGTCATTTAATGACTGAATGCACAGCAATCTGGGAAATGATTAAATGAAAATATCCTGAGAAATGTCAGCTATGGGAGCTGCCCTCTATGCCTGAGTGATAGTTCATTAAGAATGCAGGGTAACTACCTTTTCAGACAACTTAGCCTCATTTAATAGAGTATGTGATTCCAATCCAGAATGTAATGCACTTTAATTATAAATGTTGCTGCTTTCTGCCTGAAAAACCTCTCTAAAGTTCCTGCCACTAGGTGTCTCCCTTCTAGCTAATTTGCAGTTTACTTCCTGTTGCCAGGGAAATCCTGTTCATAGATACATTTAAAAAGCAGGATGTTTTTACAGTGAGTGGAAGGAGGAGGGTCTGGTTTCTTCACATAGTGAATGCAGATTCTCCTCACAGTCTCCACACACATCTGCAAACTGCTAAAACAGAACATTTTACAGTATCTAACAGCCTACAATGTAAGAAATATCTACATATGTACTTGTATCTATTTTTGGCTGCTTGGGTGTTTACAGATCGGATATTATTCACAGACAGCAAGCAGCTTGACCGACTCTGTGCACAGATTACTCTTTCCCTGTGTCATGTATGTTATAAGTTGCATAATGCTTACATGTATTTGAAGTCCAGTATTCCAAAATCTCCTATATTATGTGCACATAGGTCTTTTGCCGCTGTTTCATTGCTATTGTACAGTTACTCCTGGCAGATTTACATGATAGTAAACCAGCATCAGAATTGTAAGATGTGCTGCAGCCATAATATGATTATTAGCAGCAGAAAAACAGATAGAACACCATGTATGAAAGTTTATAGAACAGATTGACCAGCCAGACCTTGCATATATTTCAAATTGTAATGAAAACTTAGGTACCCTTTAAGGCTCAGCAACGTTTTTCATATTTTCCATACCACTTTGCAAAATCCCTAACTTTTTTTTATTTTTCCGCTGACATATAAGGGCTTTATATGTACACATAATGACACTGACATGACCCCTGAGTAACAATCAGCGGTCGCTGACTTCAGGTGGAAGCACAGAAGAAAACAGAGCTGCTCCGGAGCGCAGGGATGGTGAGTAACATTGTTTTTTTATGATTATCACCCTCTAAGCCCTCCACTTATTATATACAGGAGTCCAGAGTATAATAGAGACCCCACAGTACAATAATAGCTAGTGAGTGGCGAAAATTGGAATATTATAAACGTTGGAAAACAATACTGTGTGCAGGGGCCACTATGGAACATTATACCGTGAGCAGGGACTACTATGGAACATAATACCTTGTACAGGGGCCGCTATGAGACATTATTCTGTATAACGGTGTGTTTTTGCACAAAAAACACAGGCATTTTGGGGCCACAGGGTGGCTCAGTGGTTGGCATTGCAGCGCTGGAGTCCTGGTGTTCAAATCCCACCAAGGGCATAAAAAAACACCTGCAAGGAGTTTGTATGTTCTCCCCGTGTTTGCATGGATTTCCATCCCATATTCCAAAAAGACATACTGATAGGGAAAAAATGTACATTGTGAGCTCACAATCTACACTTTAAAAAAAAAAAAAAACGCAGACATTTTTTTTGTGCAAAAATGAGCCATGTGAATGCAGTTTTACTTCAAAGTAAAAGTTCCAAGAAATAGCAGTAAACGCAAAGCGTTCTAAAGCATCTGGTAGCAGCACTTCAGTGTTGTGGTTTGTGTTACATGATTTTAATTTTTTAATTTAATTTTTTAATTTAAAATGGCAACAAAAAAGGTTGCCCACCCCAGCACTATACAATGTACAGTGGTGTGATTGGTAAATCAATATTACAATCATATGAAACCCCTTTAAGTCATAATTTGTAACAAACGTCCCTGGCAGTGAAATGGATACATCTACACAGGTGGTCAGACACTTGGCATCAGGGTGAAAAAAAAAAAAATCACTAAGGGCTCGTTCACATCTACACCAGGTCTCCGTTCTGCAGGTTTCCGTTTCCTGCACAAAACAGAGGCAGGAGATGGAAACCTGCAGGACTCTTTCTCACCCATTCATTTGAATGGGTGAGAAAGCTGTCCGGCCGTGAGCGTTTTATGCTCTCTGCCGCAAAACTGTTTTTTTTTAATCCGGACACAGAGTCGGACATGCAGTACTCTGTGTCCGGATTTTTAAAAAACGGTTTCGCGGTGGAGAGCATAAAACGCTCACCGCCGCACCTGGTCTGTGGTTTCTGTCTTCTTGCATGCAGAAGACAGAAACCACAGAACGGAGTGCTGAACGCAGGTGTGAACCTAGCGTAAATGCTTACATGAAACAGCTGTTCATGTTGTATAAAACAAGCTGTTCAGTGGATCAGATGCTATAATTTTTTGTTATAAGCTACCGTTTTGCCTAGGAAGGGGTTAGCACTCATGGATGCACTGTAAGGCTGAGTTCACATGGGGTATTTTGGTCAAGATTTTGAGGCCGTATTCGCCTCAAAATCCTGACCAAAAAGACAGCTCCCATTGAAATCAATGGGAGCCGCTCAGGTCTTTTTCCAGGAGCTGTTTCTTCCGGCTCACGGTAAAAAAAAAGAACAGACATGCTCATTCTTCAGGCCGATTCGCCTCGTGAATCGGCCTGAAGACACTCCCTCCTCCCGACTAGGCCCGTTCATTGGGCCTAATCCAGACCAGAGTGCGGTGCAGCGGCATCCAGTCATGGCTACCCGCCTCAGGTTCCGGACCAAAAAAACCCTGTGTGCACTCAGCCTCACAGATTCAGGTTTAACACTTAGGGAGTTCCCTATTTTAGTGTACCACTCTATAAGGGTCTCCTTTTCCTCTCAATACACACAGTTGTAGTCAGTTCCCTCATCTATTATTTGGCTTTGCAAACCTGCTGCGTCAACTGCCTGAGGTGACTGGAGCTTTGGCGACTTGCTTGTCTCTCTGCCAGCCGCTGCAATGATGCTGTAACTGCTCCCACATGATAAGAGTCTTCCAGCTCTTTTACTCCCCCCGCAGAGCGACATCGAGTCCTCAGGACATTTGGCTGAGCGCTACCTAAATCCAGGGATAAAATGTCATAAATTGAACAGGGAAACTGTAAAGTGGAGGTATGTAATAGAAACAAAGACGACTTCTAGGGAAGTACCTGGCCGTGTGGACCCTGCACGGCTCAGCCTCTGGCTGTAGATCTGAGCTGCGCTTTGGAAGGAGGAAAATGTTCCCAAAGTTGCAGAATGAGAGCGTGGCCCACATGAGACAGACTGTGTTGATGTAGAGGGAAGGTACAGAAAGCTCCCGGCTGACGGAGGACGTGAACTGTGATTGGATGATTTGACACCATGTGCAGCTTCAACCTCTGATAAAGCACTGACCATGGAATGATGTGATTCTGAGGAGACTGAAGATGTTGGTAAGTCTGGCATAAGAGAAAACAATTAGAAGTGTAGAGGATAGCAGATGACTTATGTGAAAGCAAATACACTGAAAATACTGACCTTCCTGCTGAGCAAAAAGACCTGAGGCCTGCGGAACTCTCTGCAGATCTGGAAAGAACATGTACTGAGATGTGACTAGAAGAACAGTCAGCCACACATTTCACTTCTGTCATCTACCTCTAATGGCTGAGCTGTTCACTTTCAGTGTCCATACAATATGTCTCACTCACCTGCCTGTCTAGATCCAATGTCCGCATTGTGCGAGCTCCCCAAGAAAATGCTGGCAGATTTATTTTTATGGGTGTAAAACGTCAGGACCTCTTCCAGTTGCCGCTCACTACAACACAGACATAGGGCGTCAAGCCACTGTTGACAGGTGTTGGATGGGAAAGAGCAGGCTGTAACTAGGAGGCAGGTTTATTTTCCTACCTGGCATCTGCTAGAAATGCCTTAAAACCCAGTGGATTAACCCCAGACTCTCCACTGCTCAGTTGTTGTGTCTCCTGTAACAACATATGGATGTCTCAGCATCAGGAAATATACTTTTCATCAAAGCACAGACCACTGAGAACCTTAGTTACAGTACAAAAAGATAAACACAAACATACAGATAGACATGGAGGACATACACTCACCGGCCACTTTATTAGGTACACCATGCTAGTAACGGGTTGGACCCCCTTTTGCCTTCAGAACTGCCTCAATTCTTCGTGGCATAGATTCAACAAGGTGCTGGAAGCATTCCTCAGAGATTTTGGTCCATATTGACATGATGGCATCACACAGTTGCCGCAGATTTGTCGGCTGCACATCCATGATGCGAATCTCCCGTTCCACCACATCCCAAAGATGCTCTATTGGATTGAGATCTGGTGACTGTGGAGGCCATTGGAGTACAGTGAACTCATTGTCATGTTCAAGAAACCAGTCTGAGATGATTCCAGCTTTATGACATGGCGCATTATCCTGCTGAAAGTAGCCATCAGATGTTGGGTACATTGTGGTCATAAAGGGATGGACATGGTCAGCAACAATACTCAGGTAGGCTTTGGCGTTGCAACGATGCTCAATTGGTACCAAGGGGCCCAAAGAGTGCCAAGAAAATATTCCCCACACCATAACACCACCACCACCAGCCTGAACCGTTGATACAAGGCAGGATGGATCCATGCTTTCATGTTGTTGACGCCAAATTCTGACCCTACCATCCGAATGTCGCAGCAGAAATCGAGACTCATCAGACCAGGCAACGTTTTTCCAATCTTCAATTGTCCAATTTCGATGAGCTTGTGCAAATTGTAGCCTCAGTTTCCTCTCCTTAGCTGAAAGGAGTGGCACCCGGTGTGGTCTTCTGCTGCTGTAGCCCATCTGCCTCAAAGTTCGACGTACTGTGCGTTCAGAGATGCTCTTCTGGCTACCTTGGTTGTAACGGGTGGCTATTTGAGTCACTGTTGCCTTTCTATCAGCTCGAACCAGTCTGGCCATTCTCCTCTGACCTCTGGCATCAACAACGCATTTCCGCCCACAGAACTGCCGCTCACTGGATGTTTTTTCTTTTTCGGACCATTCTCTGTAAACCTTAGAGATGGTTGTGCGTGAAAATCCCAGTAGATCAGCAGTTTCTGAAATACTCAGACCAGCCCTTCTGGCACCAACAACTATGCCATGTTCAAAGGCACTCAAATCACCTTTCTTCCCCATACTGATGCTCGGTTTGAACTGCAGGAGATTGTCTTGACCATGTCCACATGCCTAAATGCACTGAGTTGCCGCCATGTGATTGGCTGATTAGAAATTAAGTGTTAACGAGCAGTTGGACAGGTGTACCTAATAAAGTGGCCGGTGAGTGTATATAGCTTGCAAGAGAATGGGACACAGAAGACATATAAAACAGAATAAAGCAGGTTGTTTGCAGAGTAGATAACATGATGGGGAATGTAGGGGACATATATTAATGTGACCAAGGAAAGAAGATTTGGATGACATAACATGATGCAGGACAGAGAATTAAGAGTACATATATAATGTAATAGAGACGGGACGCACTAAAGTTATATATAATGTCATGGAAGACAGGAGATGAGGGATGCATATATAATAAGATGACGTGTGTGGAGTTTGTACAAAGGTATTAGAGTGTGGAAAAATGCTGCATAGTAAGATTGCTTTCAAAAATAGAAATGCTAATAGTTTATAGTTTTATCAATTATGAAAATGCAAAGTGAATAACCAAAGAGAAAGCTAAATCAAATTTGGTGCGATTACCCTTTACCTTCCTAACAGAATGGAAGAATTGCAGCCACAAAGTCATAACTTCAATGTGGAAACACGGCCAAGCGAATCAACTATGTACGAAAATTTAGGAACTGGGGTGCAGAAAAGTAGCAGCAGCTGCTCTGGACTGAAAAGTCAAAATGTGAATATTTGGCTGTAACAGGAGGTAGTTTGTTTGCTCAGGGGCTGGGGGGCTGGAGAGCTGTACAATAATGACAGAGTCTGCAACACTGACACATGATGGAGATTCCTTGACAGTTTTCACCAAAGGGAATTGGGGATGTGGTCAAGATTAATGGTGTCTTCAACGTTGAGAAATTCAGGTTGATACTTCTCAATTAGGGAGAAGTCTGATGCCAAATGTATTCTACAGCAGCAACATACAGTCAAAGTCATTTAGAACTATCTTCAGGAACAACAAGAAGTCCTGATCTCAACATTATTGAGTTTGTCTGGCAGCACATGAAGAGACAGAAGGATATTAGTAAGCCTGCATACACAGAAGATCTGTGCTAAGTTCTCCCAATATTTTTGGAACAACCTCCCTGCTGAAATCCTTGAAAAACTGTGTGAAGAAAAAAAGGTGGTTACACCGAATATTGATATGATATAGATTTCTGTTTTGTTCATTTGCTTTGTATTTTGTTAATTCCATGGGATCGACACTTCTAGTTTTGTCAGCATTCTTACTTTGCCGCATTTTTGACTACATAAAATCTTTGCACTATACTGTATATATATTGTGATAGAGAAGGGGGGTGTGAAGGACATATACAGTATTATCAAGTGGATAAGGGGATACAAAATACATGTATTGCTCAGAAGAGGAAAGGGACATATAGAACCTACAGTGGCTTGCAAAAGTATTCATACCCCTTTAACTTTTTCACAGTTTGTCACCTTTCAACCACAGACTTAAATGTACGTTATTGAGATTTTAAGTGATAGGTCAACACAAGGCAGCAGATTAATTGTGAAGTCAAAGGAAAATGATACATGGTTTTTAAAATCTTAAGGAAATAAAAATCTGAAAAGTGTGACGTGCAAGAGTATTCAGCCCCCTGTACTCTGATACCCCTAGATAAAATCCAGTGCAATCAATTGCCTTCATAAGTCATTTGATTAGTTAATAGAGTCCAGCTGTGTTTAATGTAGACTCAGTATAAATACAACAAACAGCATCATGAAGACCAAGGAACTCACCAGACAGGTCAGAGGATAAAATTGTGGAGAATTTTAAAGCATGCTTAGGTTATAAAAACATTTCCCGAACTTTGTGCATCCCAAAGAGCACTGTTGAATCCATCATTCAAAAATGGAAAAAGTATTCTACAACTGCAAACCTACCAAGACATGGCCATCCATCTAAACTAACAGATTGATCAAGGGGAGCACTGGTCAGAGAAGCAGCCAAGAAGTCCATGGTCACTCTGGAGGAACTGCAGAAATCCACAGCTCAGGTGGGAGAATCTGTCCACAGGACAACTATAACTTATGCACTCCACAAATCTGGCCTTTATGGAAGAATGGCAAGAAAAAAAAAAACATTATTGAAAGAAAAACATAAGAAAGCAGTACTGTTTGCAGTTTACCACAAGCCATACAGCAAATATGTGGAAGAAGGTGCTCTGGTCAGATGAGACCAAAGCTGAACATTTTGGCCTAAATGCAAAGTGCTATATATGTGGTGGAAATCAAACACTGCTCATCACCCTGAACACACCATCCCCACTGTGAAACATGGTGGTTTCAGTATCATGCTGTGGGGAGACTTTTCTTAAGCTGGGACAGGGAAGCTGGTCTGAGTTGATGAGAAGATGGAGGGAGCTAAATACAGGGCAATCCTGGAAGAAAACCTGTTGGAGGCTGCAAAAGACTTGAGACTAAGAAGGAGATTCAGCTTCTAGCAAGACATTAACCTTAAACATACAGCGGAATGGTTTATGTCAAAGAATAATCATGTGTTAGAATGGTCTAGGCAAAGTCAAGACCTAAATCCCATTGAGCATCTGTGGCAAAAAATTAAAATTGCTGTTCACAGTCGCTCTCCATCCAATATGGCTGAGCTTGAAATATTTTACATAAAAGATGGGCAAAAATTTTAGTCTCTAGATGTGCCAAGTTGGTTGAGACATATCCCAAAAGACTTGCAGCTGTAATTTCAGTAAAAAGTGAACCTACAAAGTATTGATATAAGGGGGCTGAATACTTCAAATACGTCAAACTTTTCAGATTTTTATTTCATTAAAATTTTGAAAACCATGTATCATTTTCCTTCCACTTCACAATTATCGGCTACTTTGTGTTGCTCTAGAACTTAAACTCTTAGTAAAATACACTTAAGTTTGTGGTTGTAAGGTGACAAAATGTGAAAAAGTTTAAGGGGTATGAATACTTTTGCAAGCCACTGTATATAACATCATAGAAGAGGGAGCGTTGCGGACAAATATAAAGTGATAGAGGATGGGGGAACTATAGAATATATATCATCTTACAGCAAAAAAAAAAAAAAAAAAAAGTATGTCTTGAAGAAAAATTTGAGTATTGGGGAATGATTGTGGGTTTAGGTAGACAGACATATCCACTCACCTGGTCATACAGATGGATGAAGTCTCCCAATTGCTTGGCTAATAAAACACGTTTCTCGCGGAAGGGCAAACTTCGACCCGGCAGATTCAAGTTTACTGAATGCTGTAAATTAGCAGCTGCTCTTTGCAGAAACCTCATCACCAACTCCTGAGAGGCACAATATACTATATAATTCACACAAGTCTGGAATTACATACCTGCCCTTGTTCTAGATACAGACACTAAAGTAATATGACTGCCCCTGTTATTTAATGATACAAATATCACTGATTTGCTACAACCCTAAGGGTATGTTCACACGGTGGAAAACAATGAATGGGCCTAAGCAGGAGTGTGTTTCGAGCCGCGGAATCCGCGGGAAGATAAGCGACTTGCCCTGTTTTTTCCCACTAGCTGGAAAAAATTGCTAACAGGAAAAAAAGCGAGAGACTCCCACTGAAATGAATGGGAGACATTTTTGCAGGCGGATTTTAAGGCGGATTCCGTGTCAAAATCCGCCTGCAAAAAACTCTGTGTAAACATACCCTAACAGAATAGGTATTGGGACAATTTTTGCAACTCACCATTTGCTCCTCGTCTTTCGAGGATACTCTATCTGTATCTTGCTCACTCTGTAGACGACTTTGCACCCGCAGTAAATAACCAGAGAAGGCCAAACGAGCCTGCACCTTGCTGCAGACACAGAGACAACCATATTTATGGTGTATACTGCTCAGATAATAAATACACTCACACACAAACATTGCAGCAATATACCTCAGGTTTGCCCCCTCCTGTAAGAGCTGCATAATGCTGAGCCGGGGCGGTAATGCTAGAGCAGTCTGTGAATTTACTGGGGGGCTGTTCTGCTCCTGCACTTCTTCTTGTTCTTCATCTTCTATGGGATCTTCCTCTTCTTCCTCCTGTACACAGCTGTTAGCCAGGCGATGCAAAGCTGCAATATAACACAAGATTTACCTAAGGGATACTTACACTGTCTATCGGCTAATCACAGATGAAGTGGTGGGAGAATGCAAAGCAAATCACATTTGTAATGGATGAAGGATGTACCGTCAATCATAGGTGAAATGGGAGGTGAATGCACTTCTAATGACAGGGGAAATAGGAGGAGCACGTACTATCAATTGCAGGTGAAATGGGAGAAGCACTTACTATTTAAGCTATAGTCTGATGCAATGTTCTATCCTTCAGCCCACTAGTGTTGAGCACAGTAATATCTAAAAAGAGTGAATTCATTCACCCAGTGTCTTCTGCTTCTTATATGACTGCCAAATTTGTCCCCGTGAGGTTATGTGATTGTCAGACTGACCTGCCAATACACATAGTGGACAGAAGTCCCTGTTTCCTTTCTTTCTATGTCTTTGTAAATCAAGAAGGCAATAGGTAGTAATAAAAAGTGGATTTATTACACTGCTAGACTATCCCATACACCTTGCTTTGGATTAAGTTCTGTTCTGACTGTTCTATCCACAGGACCTGGTAAATGGGACACCAAAGAATAGAGAGAACTAAATTTATTTTGTATTATGTCATTCAAAACCTCATGGTGCAAAAGCTCAAGTCAAAGCTCTTACCTGATCTACGTGCCAGCCCACGCTTCCTGGCTCGGCGCAGCTGTAGTGAGACTAGTTTTCGTTCATACAATGCTGCATGGAGCGTCGGTCGGGGATCATTTGTAACTGATCTGTGGAAGATGAAGACTCAATGACATCACAGACCACATTATCAGTACAATGAACTGTGAGCTTGTACCTACTTGTTGGGAAAGAGGTGCGTTGCCAGCATATAATTCAGAGATGTCTTGTGTTCAAGGAAGGATCTGTACAAACATTACAGAATCCGATTAGGGGACAGAAGGATCACAAATTTGCACAAATGTGCAGAAGACTCACCCATACAGCGTCCAAGTATCATGTCTAGGAAATATGCGGACAAAACCGCCACGTCTCTTTTCCTCATCCTGAAGTCTATGTAAGATCTTTACCTTAAAATATGAACAATGAGAGTGAGAAGTGTCAGGAAGGATATGGCGTAGAGCGGCTGGATAGTTTGGAGCCACTTAAATGGAAATTCTAGGGCTTTTTTACTGATGACTTGTCCTTGGGATAGGTCAACTGAAGATCAGCAGGGATCCACCATCCAGGCCACTGTGGATTACCTGTTGAAGCAAAAGTTATGCTGCTTCTGCTTCACAGTCTATGTGATGTCACTTCCATCTATCACATGGCCTGATCACAGCACAGTCCAATGCAAGTGAATGGGCTGGACTACAGTGCAAACGTACAGCGCTGTGCTTGGTAAGTACTGAAGTGGCTGAAGTGCTCACCTTAACTCTGTGGCCTTCTCAAACTGTTGATCGCGGGGTGCCCTGTATTGACCCTCTATCCTAAGGATAGGTCATTAATTATTATGCCTGGAAAACCTTTTTAAGTCTTTTGCTGCACATAATCACTGGGGTGTATGAGCTGGAACTGTACAACAGGGGGAAAAAAAAGGCCCTGAGTATTAATATTGTGGAGGCCAGAATGAAAACATCACTTCAGCTGAAGAGCTCACAATCTGCCATATATACGAACAGCGGGGTTCCTAAATAAAGCCCAAATAGCACTGTTTTAAGAGATACCGGATTGTACTGACACTGACTGACCTCTTCTGTGGACAACCCCAGGACATAGCTTCTACCATTCTTCTCTCTGTTTCCAAGCTGCAACTTGGTGTCAATGTCACTTGCTGAAAGGGGGCGCTGCTGAGGCAACAAACAGTAGTGTTCACTTATGTGTATCTCTTTGATAAAAGGAAGATGTTTATTGTGTGTACAGAAGCAGCTGACCTGTGGCCTTGGGACCCGCTTTTCACGCCCTAGCATCTGCTGGGGATCCTGACATTCCACACCTACAAAGACCAAAGAGATGTCCTGTAAGTTGTAGCATGGTCTCCAGCTGCTGCCTGCAGTACATCACCGATACTCACCAATCAGGGTCAGCATGTCAGAGATCATACTAGCCTTCACTTTCATATCCAGGGGAGCATCACTGATAGCAAAAACAAATGCATTATTAAAAATAATGCCAAACAATTAAGGACACTGGGGTAGGGAAAGGGAAGGCACTCATTACCAGGCTAGAGATGGAGACAGGTTGACCTCAAGAAGCCAAGGTCTGAGATTTCCATCAATCAGCACATCAAATCCATAAAGCTCTACAAGAAACATGAAAATGGGTTATTGCACCCTGAATTACCTGGGGGTGCGGCTCTAATCTTTTACTACCAAGGGCTCACCAAAGCAGTTTCCTCTGTGGGCCTGGAAGGATTTGCAAGCTGTGGCTATTGGAAGTTCCCCTGAGATGACCGTCTTAATGATAAGATCCTCCACCTGAGACATGAGGGCTGCAGAGGATACGTGTATTACAGCTACTCAGTGGCAGAAACCAGTATACGCATTACCAAGAGATACAGGGGGAGCACAGAAATAGTGAGGAGTAAAAGAGATAGGAAGGAATTACAGACCAAGGGGATGGCGCAAAAAAACTGGGAGAAGATACAGAGGAGAAGCGGGCCAGAGAGATGAGAAGGAGTCACAGAGTGGGAAGAACAAGCAAGGTAGAGAGGAGTACAAGAGAATGGGAGGAGCAAGAGTCAAGAAAAAGTAATGGAGACTGGTAGGATTGAGAAGAAAAAGGGGCAAGAAAGACCGCAGGGCCATGGAGATAGAAGGAGCTAAAAACACAGAAAGGAGTCAGAAATAGTCATGAATGGTGAAGCCTGTGCCACAGAGCCACGCACACCCATCATAGAAGCATTTAAGGTATAGGCTGAAGACAAGGTGGGTAGATATCTGTCTCACCAGCTGTGTCCTTCCCTTCCTGCTTTAAGTAACGCAGCATGGCACTCATACTCCATTTGTTCCCATAGTCCTCAACTTCGGGGTCATCGCAGCTAAGACAAATGCGACAAATGTGAAGGAATAGTTTGGCCTCTTTATGAGTCACACTAAACCACCACATACAGCAGCATATACCTCACATAGTCTGCGCTCCTCTTGTTGACACTGTAGTTTGTTAAATGCATGAACTGGTTCTTAATATTCTTGGTGGACCGATCATATCGCACAGTAGCGAACCTAAGACAGTGTACAGAATGAGAGAATGTGACAGAGCATTGAGACCAGAGTATGAAGCACGGCAAGGTTCAGACTATGGAACAAGACAAAACAGAGAGTGGGTAAATGGTAAAGCATGAGCCAAGCCAAGGATCAGAGGCTGACAGAACACTGTTCGAGGACCAGAGGTTAGTACAGCTTGAAATCTTTAACCTACATGTCACTTACCTAGTGAGTCCTTCTTCATACAGATATATGACCAGAGGATCATAGGAAGTGATAAGCACATACAATCTGACATCAAACTTGAACCCTATAGGTAAACAGAATTGTAGTGCATTACATTACATGCATTGGCAATTAACAAGAACAACTCTAAAATGCCCTCATGTTTTCGGCAAAGATTGCTTATAGTATACGGAAAATCTTCCAACCCCTAAATCCCACTTCAGTTGGGAGAAGTCACTCACCATCTATCACCAGAGGGTTACTGATGTACCGAGACACCAGGATATTCTCATCTGCACTGATCTGAGATGGCTGCAACAGAAAAGAGAGACCACTGAAAAAACAGACAGGGCGAAATGAGAGCGACAGAAAGGTCAGGAGAATGCAAGTACATACAGAGTTAACTAAATAAACGCCTCGTCCACGTGATGATGCCACAGGTTTTACAATCCAGGGGCCCCGGTCCTTTGAAAAAGTATCTGTAGAACGACACATTGTGTGATCAGCCACATTACTTTCAACATTTTGACGCTGTGCCAAGATGTGACATGGCACCTGTATTAATAAGTGTCAAGGCTGCAGAGGGTGCACCAGGTCATTCCTCTCCTGTAGTTTCCCAGATCACTTACTGCAGAACTCTTGGTATTCTCCTGGCAGCAGGTAGGTCTGTGGCAGTAGGTTAAAGTTGCGCATTCCATGTGTTTGTTGCATTCGCTGAACATTCTTGTAGAGTCGATCCTTGCGGGTTAGTTCATAGGATCTGTTGCAGAGAAACACTGAGTAATGTAGAGTCATTAAAGAGTCTGGTCAGCACATTTGACGCCACTAAACTACTTAGTGACCAGCACTGACGCAGGACCCTGGGTCAAAGCTGTTCCCCCCCTTCCCCCCACAGAGAGAAATAGCAGACGCATCACACAATGATAGTTAGAACTACAGGGCCTTATTTGTTGTTCTATATGCAACCTCATCATATTATTTTTTCTGTATTCTGTAAAAATTTCAATAAAAACTACAGTTTAAAAAAAAAAAAAAAAAAGAACTACAGGGCCAATGTGCATCTTCACAATGATGGAAGGATACTGCACAAGGCAAAAGACAAGAGTGATCAGGAAGCAAAGAAGATACAGAACAGTCCTCCTTTTCAGCCCAGGTTGTCCTTCATCTCAGGCCTCTCTAGCTTATAGGGATTTTACAACAGCTTTAAAAACATGTCAGAAAGCATATCATGAAGTAAATTTAAAAATTCTGAATAACTCACCTTTCTAATTGTTCCTCCACTGCAACTCCACTGGTCCGATCCCATGGGACTGGAAGTGATGAAATCACGTTCACGGTTGGCATGATAGTCTCAGCCTATCACTGGCCTCAGCCATTACTTGTGCATGAATACAATGTGGCTAAGCCAGTCACTGTCAAAAAGGTCACGTCAGCCATGAACATGAGGCCATCATTTCGGGTCTGGCAAGACAAGAAGCCCTGGAGACCAGACAAGTGGAGCTGAAACCCCAGAACTGCTGTAAAAACTGCTGGTAAACCCCATTAAAAGGGACATCGGGTTATTCTGCATTACAATGTCCCTGCCCCTCATACCTAGGAAAATGGTTGACCTTTTGAAAGCTGGACAAGCTGCGCATTAGGTGAGGTTTTATGTGAGATCCTGTCCACATCAGGTTGAAATCGTTGCTGTTTGCATTGACCTGAAAAAGCATAACATTATTAGAGGTCAGAGGTCATAGGTTTCAATTAATGGGCTCAAAATAGTGCATCTGCTCACCTCCTGGAAGCCATGTGCAGAAAGTATGTTGCGTACTAGGCGGCTGTCTGTGCGCACCATCTTGTAAGCCAGATGGTAGCGCTCTGCAGAAAGAGAAACAGGCACAGAAAGTCAGCCATCTGTATCCAATTCCTCAGTATTCACACTACCAGACTAAAGAGCAATGACAGATTCAGGGGGACAGTCCGTCCACCTACTCACCACCCATTGCACGCAGTGTAGGTTCCTTGGACAGAACAGCTTCGGCATGAAAAACCAGTACAGGGATTTTACGCGGGCCCCCAGTCCATGCAATGCACGAATATTCCCTGTAGGGTAAGGGAATATAATATACAATAGTTTGTGTTGGTCGATATAACACCCCCCCCCCCCCCCCCGCACTGCACCCCTTTCATATAACATGTCCTCAAATCCAGCACAGACTCTGGGACCCCTTTCATATACATCATATTACAAATGAATGTAATGTGTTAGAAGCAAGAAAATTGGTCCCAACCCTCCCTTTAAAAAAATGTATATTTACCCATATTCCTAAGGTGGTCATGTGACTTCCCTGGGCACATTTTCTGATTTCCCAGTCACCAATACCCCCCCCCACCACATCATACTTACAGTGCCTACAAGTAGTATTCAACCCCCTGCAGATTTAGCAGGTTTGATAAGATGCAAATAAGTTAGAGCCTTCAAACTTCAAACAAGAGCAGGATTTATTAACAGATGCATAAATCTTACAAACCAAAAAGTTATGTTGCTCAGTTAAATTTTAATAAATTTTAAACATAAAAGTGTGGGTCAATTATTATTCAACCCCTAGGTTTAATATTTTGTGGAATAACCCTTGTTTGCAATTACAGCTAATAATCGTCTTTTATAAGACCTGATCAGGCCGGCACAGGTCTCTGGAGTTATCTTGGCCCACTCCTCCATGCAGATCTTCTCCAAGTTATCTAGGTTCTTTGGGTGTCTCATGTGGACTTTAATCTTGAGCTCCTTCCACAAGTTTTCAATTGGGTTAAGGTCAGGAGACTGACTAGGCCACTGCAACACCTTGATTTTTTCTCTCTTGAACCAGGCCTTGGTTTTGGGTCGTTGTCTTGTTGGAAGATGAAATGACAACCCATCTTAAGATCCTTGATGGAGGAGCGGAGGTTCTTGGCCAAAATCTCCAGGTAGGCCGTGCTATCCATCTTCCCATGGATGCGGACCAAATGGCCAGGCCCCTTGGCTGAGAAGCAGCCCCACAGCATGATGCTGCCACCACCATGCTTGACTGTAGGGATGGTATTCTTGGGGTCGTATGCAGTGCCATCCAGTCTCCAAACGTCACATGTGTGGTTGGCACCAAAGATCTCGATCTTGGTCTCATCAGACCAGAGAACCTTGAACCAGTCTGTCTCAGAGTCCTCCAAGTGATCATGAGCAAACTGTAGACGAGCCTTGATATGACGCTTTGAAAGTAAAGATACCTTACGGGCTCGTCTGGAACGGAGACCATTGAGGTGGAGTACGTTACTTATGGTATTGACTGAAACCAATGTCCCCACAGCCATGAGATCTTCCCGGAGCTCCTTCCTTGTTGTCCTTGGGTTAGCCTTGACTCTTCGGACAAGCCTGGCCTCGGCACGGGAGGAAACTTTCAAAGGCTGTCCAGGCCGTGGAAGGCTAACAGTAGTTCCATAAGCCTTCCACTTCCGGATGATGCTCCCAACAGTGGAGACAGGTAGGCCCAACTCCTTGGAAAGGGTTTTGTACCCCTTGCCAGTCTTGTGACCCTCCACGATCTTGTCTCTGATGGCCTTGGAATGCTCCTTTGTCTTTCCCATGTTGACCATGTATGAGTGCTGTTCACAAGTTTGGGGAGGGTCTTAAATAGTCAGAAAAGGCTGGAAAAAGAGATAATTAATCCAAACATGTGAAGCTCATTGTTCTTTGTGCCTGAACTACTTCTTAATACTTTAGGGGGACCAAACAGAATTCTGGTGGTTTGAGGGGTTGAATAATAAATGACCCTCTGAATAAACTTTTCACAATTTTAAAAAAAATTAAACAAAGAAATAACATTATTTTTTGCTGCACTGCATTTCACACTTCCAGGCTGATCTACAGTCCAAATGTCACAATGCCAAGTTAATTCCGAATGTGTAAACCTGCTAAATCTGCAGGGGGTTGAATACTACTTGTAGGCACTGTACCTGTCTTCATGTCCTCTTCTTCTGCTGGACACAAAGCATCACTTCCTTCACAGGAGTCAGTGCAATAGAGCACTCTGGGTCTATTGTGCAAATGCAGGCAGACGTAAATAGGAGAAGCAGCGGGCCTCACAGGCATGAGCAATAGAACGGCTCTATTGTTCAAGCAGAAGTCAAGAGAAGAGGAGACAGTGACACAGAAGAAAGTGATCTCCAGGACACAGAAGACAGGTAAGTATGATGGGGTGGGGAGGGGGTTTATTCAATTGAGGATCTTGGAGCACAGGGGGAGTTTTTATATTACTGAGCACTGCTGCATCATCACTAAACATGCGCATCCTACATTAAGCTCCTCCCACTGGGCAGTGTGATTTGATCCTCCCAGTGTCAACTGATGCTCCCACTGCCCAGGGGGAGGAGCTGAATGCAGGATGGGCGTGTGTAGTGATGATGCAGCAGTGCTCAGCAATAGAAGAAAATGTCCCCTGTGCTCCAAGATCTTCATTTGGATAAAGAATAAAAGATTTTTTTTCTATGCATCCCTGGGGCTCTGAAACTTAAGAAAAGTATGGTTTTTATTCTGCTAACAGCATCTATAGCGCTATGGGAGTTATTTAATGTAGCTGGGGCAGTGATAGACTCCCTTTAAAAGACAATTTTCAGGCACTTCCTATCTGCTGCCATTGGAGTAATTTTGTCTAAAAATAAAATCTAGATTTTTTTCAAATGAATGGGCAATTCTCAATTTTAATCTCAGTTTTCACTTAAAGCATAAATAAACGTTTGAACAACTTTTGATTTCTGGCAATATTTAGGTCATTTAATAAATTTATGAATATACTTTATTAACATACATTTTTCCATCCCTTTCCCTTGCTTCTGTATTGACAGCTGTTGCTGCCTTTAAGCTGTTACTGCCTATGGAGTAAGGGACTGCGTAATATGTAGAAAAAATAAGGGTCACTTCTACCAGTTATATCTCAGACACTGTAAAACGTACAAACCTTTAGTGTCATAAAAAAGAGCGGATTCTCTTCTTTCATTTAAGACTAAGGCTGCAATGATGTCTAAGTTATTTCCAGAGATATCACTTTTTGAAAACACAGTCAGGATTAGGATATTTATATGCAGCTGTATAACATATATGATATAAAAGGCAGATATCAGATTCTCAACTTTCATATGATACCAAGCTTTTCATGCCAGCAGTTCATGCTACATATAACATTGACTGTGTTTTTAATTAGTGATATCTCAGATTCAATAGCAAAAAAAAGAAGAAGTGGGATTTACACTTTAAGCTATAGGTCTTAGAAAGAGGGGAAGAAATATGAAAAAAAAAATCTGTAAAGAATAGATTTTAACCTTGCAAAAGTAGTAAAACATAAAAATGAAAAAAAAAAAAAAATCCTACTAACTTTGTATCAATGTAATCGTATCAACCGGGTGAATAACTCTAACAGTGGTGTCTTTCTATTCCTTCACAGAAAGAATTAATAAAAATGAATCAATAATATTTATCTACCCCAAAATAGTGGCATCAAATACTATAACTTGTCCTGCAAAAACAAAAAGTTATAGTTCTACGTATGTGATGATGGAAGAATACAAAAAATGAGCATCTTTCATGACTTAAGAGATGTATCCTTCTTCATACTTCTAGAAAGCCGACTTGAGTGAACCATCAGCTTTGCTGGTAAGTGCCCGATGCTGCAGATATTGGTGCCATTAGCTGAATTCCATTGCCAGCTGTCTAGTGGTATATAATACCGCACATCTCTGAGGACATGAAAGGTCCACTTTTAAGGTCTAAGATGGGACAATTTTTTTTTTTATGCTTAGGCAAAATTGCCTAACCCAAAACAGCAAAATCACAACTAGCATGGGATCTGGGGTTCCTCTATATTTCTATAGATTCCCTTACAATTAGCACAGGCTCCTGGGTTCCTCTATATGTATATACATCCAGTCACAACTAGCATGGGATCTGGGGTTCCTCTATATTTCTATAGATTCCCTCACAATTAGCACAGGCTCCTGGGTTCCTCTATATGTATATACATCCAGTCACAACTAGCATGGGATCTGGGGTTCCTCTATATGTATATACATCCCCTCACAATTAGCACAGGCTCCTGGGTTCCTCTATATATATATACATCCAGTCACAATTAGCACAAGCTCTGGGCTCCTCTATATTTCTATACATCCAGTCACAATTAGCACAAGCTCTGGGGTCCTCTATATGTATATACATCCAGACACAATTAGCACAAGCTCTGGGGTCCTCTATATTTCTATACATCCAGACACAATTAGCACAAGCTCTGGGGTCCTCTATATTTCTATACATCCAGTCACAATTAGCACAGGCTCCTTGGTTCCTCTATATGTATATACATCCCCTCACAATTAGCACAAGCTCTGGGGTCCTCTATATTTCTATACATCCCCTCACAATTAGCACAAGCTCTGGGGTCCTCTATATTTCTATACATCCAGACACAATTAGCACAAGCTCTGGGGTCCTCTATATGTATATACATCCAGACACAATTAGCACAAGCTCTGGGCTCCTCTATATGTATATACATCCAGACACAATTAGCACAAGCTCTGGGGTCCTCTATATTTCTATACATCCAGACACAATTAGCACAAGCTCTGGGGTCCTCTATATGTATATACATCCAGACACAATTAGCACAAGCTCTGGGGTCCTCTATATTTCTATACATCCAGACACAATTAGCACAAGCTCTGGGGTCCTCTATATTTCTATACATCCAGTCACAATTAGCACAAGCTCTGGGGTCCTCTATATGTATATACATCCAGACACAATTAGCACAAGCTCTGGGGTCCTCTATATGTATATACATCCAGACACAATTAGCACAAGCTCTGGGGTCCTCTATATGTATATACATCCAGTCACAATTAGCACAAGCTCTGGGGTCCTCTATATTTCTATACATCCAGACACAATTAGCACAAGCTCTGGGGTCCTCTATATTTCTATACATCCAGACACAATTAGCACAAGCTCTGGGGTCCTCTATATATATATATACATCCAGACACAATTAGCACAAGCTCTGGGGTCCTCTATATTTCTATACATCCAGACACAATTAGCACAAGCTCTGGGGTCCTCTATATGTATATACATCCAGACACAATTAGCACAAGCTCTGGGGTCCTCTATATGTATATACATCCAGACACAATTAGCACAAGCTCTGGGGTCCTCTATATGTATATACATCCAGTCACAATTAGCACAAGCTCTGGGGTCCTCTATATTTCTATACATCCAGACACAATTAGCACAAGCTCTGGGGTCCTCTATATTTCTATACATCCAGACACAATTAGCACAAGCTCTGGGGTCCTCTATATATATATACATCCAGACACAATTAGCACAAGCTCTGGGGTCCTCTATATGTATATACATCCAGACACAATTAGCACAAGCTCTGGGGTCCTCTATATGTATATACATCCAGACACAATTAGCACAAGCTCTGGGGTCCTCTATATTTCTATACATCCAGTCACAATTAGCACAGGCTCCTTGGGTCCTCTATATGTATATACATCCAGACACAATTAGCACAAGCTCTGGGGTCCTCTATATTTCTATACATCCAGACACAATTAGCACAAGCTCTGGGGTCCTCTATATGTATATACATCCAGACACAATTAGCACAAGCTCTGGGGTCCTCTATATTTCTATACATCCAGTCACAATTAGCACAAGCTCTGGGGTCCTCTATATTTCTATACATCCAGTCACAATTAGCACAAGCTCTGGGGTCCTCTATATGTATATACATCCAGACACAATTAGCACAAGCTCTGGGGTCCTCTATATTTCTATACATCCAGACACAATTAGCACAAGCTCTGGGGTCCTCTATATGTATATACATCCAGTCACAATTAGCACAAGCTCTGGGGTCCTCTATATGTATATACATCCAGACACAATTAGCACAAGCTCTGGGGTCCTCTATATGTATATACATCCAGTCACAATTAGCACAAGCTCTGGGGTCCTCTATATTTCTATACATCCAGTCACAATTAGCACAAGCTCTGGGCTCCTCTATATGTATATACATCCAGACACAATTAGCACAAGCTCTGGGGTCCTCTATATGTATATACATCCAGACACAATTAGCACAAGCTCTGGGGTCCTCTATATTTCTATACATCCAGTCACAATTAGCACAAGCTCTGGGGTCCTCTATATTTCTATACATCCAGTCACAATTAGCACAAGCTCTGGGGTCCTCTATATGTATATACATCCAGTCACAATTAGCACAAGCTCTGGGGTCCTCTATATGTATATACATCCAGACACAATTAGCACAAGCTCTGGGGTCCTCTATATTTCTATACATCCAGTCACAATTAGCACAAGCTCTGGGGTCCTCTATATTTCTATACATCCCCTCACAATTAGCACAAGCTCTGGGGTCCTCTATATGTATATACATCCAGACACAATTAGCACAAGCTCTGGGGTCCTCTATATTTCTATACATCCCCTCACAATTAGCACAAGCTCTGGGGTCCTCTATATGTATATACATCCAGACACAATTAGCACAAGCTCTGGGGTCCTCTATATTTCTATACATCCCCTCACAATTAGCACAAGCTCTGGGGTCCTCTATATGTATATACATCCAGACACAATTAGCACAAGCTCTGGGGTCCTCTATATTTCTATACATCCCCTCACAATTAGCACAAGCTCTGGGGTCCTCTATATGTATATACATCCAGACACAATTAGCACAAGCTCTGGGGTCCTCTATATGTATATACATCCAGACACAATTAGCACAAGCTCTGGGGTCCTCTATATTTCTATACATCCAGTCACAATTAGCACAGGCTCCTTGGGTCCTCTATATGTATATACATCCCCTCACAATTAGCACAGGCTCCTTGGTTCCTCTATATGTATATACATCCCCTCACAATTAGCACAGGCTCCTGGGTCTCTCTATATTTCTATAGGTCCAGCCACAATTAGCACTTGCTAAGAGGTTCCTGTATATTTCTATGCATCCATCACACGGCTACGCGGCCGCTCTGTACTTATATATATAATCGTATTACTTGCATACTACCAACCTAATTGACGGGGAGGAGGGTAGAACGTTACTGGGCATATATACGATGACATACTCACCCACATTCACCATCTTCTTCCTCAGCCGGGCACATTGGGTCACTGGGCGCTCGGGTTACCCGGATGGGCATAGCTGGCAGACAGATTACTTCGCTTCTCTCGTTACCACAACAACCACAGCGTCACTTCCCTCACCTCGGTACCAAAACTTCCGACTGCCACCCCCAACATGGCGTGATTAGCTGTGGGCGGGGCGATCGCTTATTCAGCAGCAATGGGTGGGCGGGGATAACTATTTTCCGGACAAATCAGTGAGCGGAGTTGTAACATGTGACATGAGGAGGCGGGGCAGACCTATCAGGTGAGACATAATGATTAGCTTTGGTTTGCAGGTAGCGGGAAGCTGGTTGGAATGAAAGGTGCTGTATACTGATCTATGAGGGCTGAGGTGTGTACATGATATGTATGCAGGTATATAGAGAGGAGATGTTCATTACATTCTGATGTATTACGAGGGATGCATAATAATATACTGATACATAAAGGGGGAGGAGTGCATTATATACTATGGAATATCTATATTATATACTGATATATCGGGGGGGGGGGGGGGGGGGGTACATAATACTGTATACCAGACGTTACATATTGATATATGAAGGGAGAGAGTGTGCATTCTATACTGCTATATAATGGGTGAGGGGGCATATACTGATAGATGAAGGGGGAGGGTGTACATTATATACTATGGAATATGTATATTATATACTGATATTGTATTCTGGTCTATCTATACTGATATGTTATTGTACATTATATTATTAATGTATGAGAAGGAATTATACACTATATGCTCATCTATGGGGTAAATGTATATTACATGCTCACCTATGGGGGAGGGCTATGGTGTGCTGAGCTTTGCCCTCTCTAGTCACTGTGATGTTTTTTTCCCTTCAGGATCTCTCCTTTTCTTCGTGTGCCACATAATCGTGTTTAGGATGAGCCGCTTTCTGGCAGTGTTGCGCAGCTGGCTGATGATGGTCGCTATCATTGCGGCTGGAAACACGCTCCAGAGCTTTAGAGACCACAGTTTTCTCAGTGACAAACTATACACAGGGAAGCCCAACCAAGGTATATATGAGCCTAGTTACTGGGATGAAACTGTACATATGTATAATATACACTATATGGTCAAACGTATTCGGACATCTACACATTACACTTTGCAGGAGCTCATATGACACCTCATTCTAAATTCATAGCCATTTATATAGAATTTATCCCCCTCTGCTCGCAGGCATTGTTGAGCATGACCTTGAACACCGTCGCTGGGAAAAAAAAAATCAAAGTGCTGAACTTCTGTTTCATCTCTGATCAAATGTCTGATTGTGCATGGAAAAAATTTAGACCTACCCTGAAAATAAGCCCTAGCCCTTTTTTCGGAGGAAAAAAATAATATAAGACCTTGTCTTATTTTCGAGAGAAGCACAGTATAACTGTCTTCTATATCTACATAGCACATTTAGGGTTATGTTTTTACAGTGTTTACTGTGTAGTAATGACCCGTTCCTTATATTCTTTGGGTCTTCACGATCATAGGGATAACCAAATTCATATAATTTTAGTTATGGTTTAATACTGTTATAAAAATAACAAACTTTGAAAAATTCCAAAAAATTGGAAGTGCTCTGAGACTGAGTGAGCCCCACAGACAGATAAGTGTATATAGATAGATAGATATTTTTTTTAAATGTAGATTGTGAGCCCCAGATAGGGATCACAATGTACTTTTTTTTTTTTTTGCTTCCTATCAGTATGTCTCTTGTAGAAAGGGAGGAAATCCATGCAAACATGGGGAGAACATACAAACTCCTTGCAGATGTTGTTCCTGGCGGGATTCGACCCCAGCGCTGCAAGGCTGCAGTGCTAACCACTGAGCCACCGTGTTGTCCTGGGATAACTATATAGATATATACACAGACAGGGTATAATAAATATATACAGAGATTTAACTAGCAGTGATTCTGCCTCATAGCATACTTTTGACTTGGGGCTCCCCCATAGCGCCCACTTTCCTGGCCCCCACACAGTATAACACCCCATTTAAACACACAATAATGTCCCACAATGGCCCCCTCTCACAGTATAATGTCCCATAGTGGCTCCTGCATACGGCATAATGTTCCATAGCGGCCCCTCCACACGGTATAATGTCCCATATTGGCCTGAACCAAATTGCCTGGTCAGAAGTGTAGCTAGGGGTTCAGCACAAGGGGGCAGGCAATCACGTCCAAGTGGACCCCCAACTTAGGTATACTGATTATCACCATTATTTGGTGACCGTATAGTGGTATATATCAGCTCTGCAGACGATTTAAGTGACTACATTAGTTGTGACGACTCTTTCATCTTGACCGTCATTCCAGTCTCTGAAAAGTTTGCAGCACAGACATCTTTGGCTCCTTACTTTTGCAGACACCTGACCAACATTGTCCCTACCTGCATACCATCCTGCTGCTTCCCCAATTATAAAATATATTATATAAACCCCCTCCATAATGAATAATACCCCTAAGTGCATCTTTAAATTAATAACTTCCCTGTGTACCCCTGTATATAGCGCCTCTTAAGAATTCCCCATGTGTTTCCTAATTAAAAGGCAAACAAAAGTTAAATTAGTGGGGTTCCAATACCTGGGACCCCCAAGATAAGCTGTTTGAATGAACCTTGGTACATGTGTAAGAGCCATTCTCTGTTAATATAGTATCATACTTCTCATAGTGGTCATGTAATGTAACTACAGCCTCGTCCCTATACACGTCTATGTGACAAGATTGTAATTACATCACACGGTCACTATAAACAGACAGCATGTGATATAAACAGGCGCTACGGCCCCTTCATACAGCTGAATCATCTCTTATTTATGATTTATTCTAAGAATAGATCAGCAAAAAAATGAGCTGGAAAACTTCTTAAGCCTAAGACACCATGTGGCATCCTGCAGCAGAAAAGTGCTGCAGGACATAATGGAACAAAGGCGCATCACGTGTCTTCCTGCAGCCCTTTGCACAGAAAGTTTGCAGAGGTTTCCTCTGCGTACTTTCTGCTTCAAATATATCTAAACCGCCGGCGTTTGCGTGGGTATGCTGCAATTTCCAAAACCATGACTGTTTTGGAAATCACAAAGTGTATTTTATTTTACCACAAAGTGGAGATGGGGCCCCCACTTGAGGAATAAAAACCTGGCATTTCACAGTTCCTGCAAAGTGAATGGGATTCTAGCAAATCCAACCACACATTATGAAAAAATATGTGCAATGGACACGCTGCGGATTACAAAAACGTTTCGGTTTTGGAAATCACAGTATGTCAATTATACCTACAAAAGCACCCTCTGTTTTCTAAGGGAGCGCTCACACTACAGTCGGTGTCCAACAGCTAACGTCCGTGAAAAATCTTGTGCGGACATTAACATCAGACACTAGCTGTGTCCGTGACATTTTGCATTGATTTAAATGGACATCGAGTGCGTTCTTCTACAGTCGGTGTCTGTCCTTAAGTGTCCGTTTCCAAACATGTCTGACTTTTCAAGCGGACGGCAAAAACCTACATGTACAAGCATTTTAAATAGACCATTGTCAGTCTGGGTTTGGGCCAGTTAATCTGGCATGTACCGGATTTCCCCATGCATGGGGCCTTGTTGGTACAACTTTGTCGGTAATGAGAAATAGCTTGTAAATAATCAGTGTTTCACCTAATTATGGATGGTGAAAAATGTTTTAAAATTTGTGAAAGTGTATGGCTTTATTCACAAGTCGATTTTGTATCCGTCTTAACAAAGACAGATCATGTATGAATTTTTTTTGTTTTGAAGGGTATGTAAAATGGTCCATTAAAAAAAAAAAAAAGTATATATCCATTCACTTTTATTGATTTAAAAAATGGTGTTCACTGTGGTGTTTATTTGCAAAGCATTTTTTTCTGCATTTTTTTTTCCTATAATGAAATCAATGAAACACCTGGAAAAAAAACTCCATACCCAGAACATACTGCATTTTTGAAAAAAAATTTAGAGACCTCCCCATCACTTGATGAAAACAAGTGCTACATTTCTCTGATGTAATTGACATGGCATCGATAACTGTCATGCCTCCTGGCACGGGGGAAGGGGAGGGAGGTGGGGTCATGTGACTGAGTAACCACCTCATTCTCTTTTTCCAGTGAATGGCCTGCAGGCTCGGACGTTTGGGATCTGGACACTGCTTTCTTCTGTGATCCGCTGCGCCTGTGCCATAGACATCCGGAATAAAACGTACGTGTTAAGCTGTAATCTGTTGGCTGCTCCAATTCCGCACTGTTGACTCATTGATATGTTTTCTGCTTCTAGACTATATCACATCACCTTGTGGACATTCATCATGGCTTTAGCGCACTTCCTGTCTGAAGTCTGGGTTTACCACACTGCACAAATGACAATTGGAATAATGGCACCATTGATGGTTGCAAGTGAGTAATAAATAGCAGAGCGCGCTGTTGTACTCCCTTGTCATCCATGGTTGTACATTTGCGACAACCTGTTATTGACTGAAACATCATCTCACTATATACAACTCTTGAGGAATCCAGCTGTCTTAGACAGCTATACACCTCTCTCCCTCCTTGTCTCATACTGATCTGTCAAGGCAAAGCAGGGCAGGAAAGAAGAAGCTGCCCCCCAATAAGCAACTAGTGGATCCTGGTTTGAACCTGCTGACCACCCAAACTTTGCACAGAAAAATGACCTTTAAAGAGGACCTTTCACCATATCCGGGCACAGGCAGTTCTATATACTGCCAGAAAGCTGACAGTGCGCTGAATTCAGCGCACTGTCGGCTTTCCCGATCTGTGCCCGGTGTGAAGAGCTTACGGCCCGGTACCGTAGCTCTTCTATGGTCAGAAGGGCGTTTCTGACCATTAGCCAGAGACGTCCTTCTGCCTCGCGGCGCCAATCGCGCTGTGCTGTGGAGCCCCTCCCTCTCCTGATAATGCTCGTCTATGGACGAGCTGTGTGAGCAGAGGGAGGGGGCTTTCCTCCCGGCTCCACAGCACAGCGCGATTGGCGCCGCGAGGCAGAAGGACGTCTCTGGCTAATGGTCAGAAACGCCCTTCTGACTGTAAAGCGCTATGGTATCGGGACTGATAGCGCTTTACACCGGGCACGGATCGGGAAAGCCGACAGTGCGCTGAATTCAGCGCACTGTCAGCTTTCTGGCAGTATATAACACTGCATGTGCCCAGATATGGTGAAAGGTCCTCTTTAATGGGGTGGTCATTAAAGAAAGAAAGAAAAAAAAACAAAAACCTTGACCCCCATCATGGCTTTCTTCTCATTTCATTCCTGGTCCCCCAGTATGATATCTCTTTGAATCGTGGTCCTCAGCATAGTTTACCTTTCTTTCTTAGACCCTAACATTTTATCCCTTTAGAGGGCAGGGGTCCTCAAACTGCGGCCCGAGGGCCACATGCGGCCCGCCAAGCACTTCGGTCTGGCCCCGCCGACAACGCTGGCAGGTGTGCATTTATAATGAAGTTCCTGGGGAGCTCGGGCCAGGCCATGGAGCGCACTTCACTTTACCTATTGGAGGGCACCGCTCCCGATGTCTGTGCGATTTGCTCTGCCTCCAGCCCACTATTTAAAAAGTTTGAGGACCCCTGCTTTAGAGCATGGTCTTTAAAGAGGACCTTTCACCACTTGGGGCACTTGTGGTTTTATAGACAGTGCTCTGAATTCAGCTTTCATATTCTGTGCCCCAGGTGAAGAGCTATCAGGTGCCGGTAAGAACCTGGGAGAATTAATATTATAAATCTGGTTTGTGACTTTGGATGTTCGGATGTTTGGCGGTCAATCACGCAAAACCCGCTCCACCGATTTGGCTGAAATTTTCCACAAACATAGTTAATACACACGATTGCGCAATAGGCTACTTTTGCACACAATAACCCACATACGTTTTCCACACGAACCCCACAAAAAACAAACATCTGACATCACCATCCCTGCAATCTCACACACTTTGGACCATAGCAAGCCCCTAAACTTCACATTACCCCCTACAGCCTAGCCCCTAACCCCACACACTCACATTCACTTTCATCCTCACCTTCACCATACTCCAGGAGCCTACCTCTGTCACTCTCAGGACCAGCCATGTTTGCCGACCCCACCGCTGGGAGGATCCTCAGCACCGCCCACCACACTACTCCACTAGCTTCACAGGAGCATGCTCTCTTTGCACACATAAACAACGTGTTACTAGCACGCCACCATTTTGCGCCTCCACCTTAGGCCGCAGCACACGAAATTCTGCCTCCAGCCCACAACAGTACCCGACGCCGCTATCACCTCCCTGCTGTTTCCTCTGCACGATCCATCCACCAGCTCGACACTGGTAAGTTCACGTACGCCATAGCCCTTCCCTTACACAATCGCGCATACACTGCGCTACCCCCGTCATGTCTCCGGTTCCTGCCAACTTTGCGTCCTCCGCCGCCTTCTCTTACCTGTCCCACGGCTCCTGTCTGTCCCTCGCTACGCAGAGGCATCCTCCTGCTCATCTCCGCCTACACTGGGCTAGGCTGCTGCCGCGAAGGTTCCTATCGCAGCCGCTAGCTCCCACACAGCTCAGTGCGTCCAGGCTGCTGCAGGCTATGCTATGTAGCCTGCAATAGCACTGGCGTGATTATGCAATACATTGCAATGCATTGCATTGTTCAGGACACCCCCTGCTGGTGTACAACGGTATTGTTTTGCAAGCTGCTGGATGCAGCCTGCAAATCTCATTAGCATTAAAATAAAAAAAAAAAACAATACTGTGAAACACACATTACCTATCCCCACCTCCGAAATCCCCCACTCTACTAACTAAACTAAACATTACGCCTGCATACACTCACACTATTAGGCAATGCATTGCATTATTCAGTGCACCCCCTGCTCTAACGCCCATGTATTTGCTGAAAATACACGTCTACAAATACAAGTGTAAGGGTCCATTGACACAGCGTAACACGGCGCTCATTTGGTGCTTATTTTTACGCCGAGCGCCGTGTTATGGGAGCGTTTGCGCCACGCTATTTACGGTGCGCATTTACAGTCGCGTGTACGCAGCGTTAACGCCGTGTAAACCCGATCGTAAAATTTCACCCACGACTCGATTTACACACTTCTACAATCACCGCAGACGAAGTCACGGGTAGCAGCTAGTATACACACACGCACGCACATACTTTTTTTTTCCCCTGTAGGGAAAGGGGGACCTATAAGACTGTTGGAAGTCACTGTAATGTGACATGGATATTATAGTTTCTAAACAGTGTGGTCCATCCCAAAAAAAACATCTTTCGTTTTTCATCAGGTTGTTTTTAGATCCAAAAATCTGTGCTGCTGAATTCAATAACTTATGTCAATCAGAGCTTCAATATTGTGAGACAGTGGCCTATAGACATTGCTGTCTCAGTTTCATCTGCACAAATG
Organism: Leptodactylus fuscus; assembly: GCF_031893055.1. NCBI lineage: Eukaryota > Metazoa > Chordata > Amphibia > Anura > Leptodactylidae > Leptodactylus > Leptodactylus fuscus. Next base: position 79,212,332 of record NC_134271.1, on the reverse strand, counting down.
TCAGCAGTGTTTCATAAGAGGCTTAGACCAGTCACATAAAAATACATACGCCTATGAGTATTGGAGATATTTGGCATAATGTAGTGTTCATGGGCAGGGACATTTTACACCTCCAGTCATGGCTAACATATGTCAGCTTGAAATAGCACATAATGAGGAAAAATAACAATACCTTTTATGCAGCAATGGCTGTAGTCAGTTTCTTACTGATAGCAATAGTTAAACTTTCATTCTCCCTGACTTTTTTTTTTCATGTGAACAGAAACATGAACTCAGTTGAATATAATTTTCTCTTATCCAGTGTATACCATATCTCATGTTGGCTTCGCTCTTCCTTTTGCCTGCAGGTTTCTCCATTTTAGGGATGCTCATTGGCTATCAGTATGTGGAGGGTCAACCTGAGCCCACGTCCTCCAGCACCAAGAAGAGGAATTGATGAAATTCAAATACCCCCTTGTCACAGAGCTGTTATCTTTCACCTTTAATGCAATACTTGACCAGAGACGTTGGGCCCAAGATGGAACATTCCAGCAGTACATCTTATTCATAGAATTTATTAATGTAAATAAAAAGGAATCATTGCCTCGGGGTTGTGGTTAGTGATTGTCTGGCAGGCCATTCTTTGGTTTTGAGGTGGTTCTTCTCCCAGGTTCAGGTGTCCTAGGGCAGGAGAGGAGCTGGAACCTCGTGCAAGTCTGGCTGACATTGTATAGGTCCCTGTACAAACAAATAATGCAATCGTCATGAAGGTCAGTGGTGGTCAGGTCCAGTCTCCCCACACCACAAGCTGTTGTCAATAAAGCAAGCCAGACTCTCATAAGGCAGCAGTGTGGTTAGTCATAAAGCTGCAGTTCCCCTGCCAAAGCTTGGATCAGTATGCCTAGTGATATAAAATTTGGAGAGAAGCAGCTAAGAGTCCAAGAGCAGATGCCAGCACAAATCCAAACACCATGTTGATATACTCTGCCCCAGCACCATGCATCAACCCTATATAGTGCTGACCCTAGAAGAAAAGCTAGGTACTTACCTATTGATGTTAGGTCACAGAACCGTACTGGAGGTCCGCATTATGGTGTGACACAAGTGGCTGCAACAACATTGGTTGTCACCAGAGCGTTCTACCCTAACAGCTACATGCATAGGTCCCTTATGATGAAGATCTAGAATTCATGGAAAAACTTGTGGGCCATCTTTGTGGCACTTCATTGAACCTTTTCCAACTCCAGGACATCCTTTCTAGTGCCCTAAAATGCATAATCCAGATGGGGCCGTACCAATAGTGCAGCTCATCTTCTGCTGTACAAGGAATTGACTAGAGATATGTGACCTCAAGTACTGGAGGACATTGGACCTTATTATCTTTACAGCATACAGTTCCCAACCCATATTCACATATCTCTGTGCCAGGTAATAACCCCATCAATAAGGGGTTACACAACAAAATCCATTCCTGTAAAAGCAGCAGCCAGTTTCCATGTGCCTCTGCCAACAGAGATACCCCTAGTTATTGATTAGGAGTGGCTGAGGTGGGTTATTATATGCTTAGTTACTTTAGACAATGGGCTTTGAACACTGGCACCATCATGCTGTGAAGGACAGTGTAGTGTAAGATAAGGTGCTTACCGCATGTGCTGCTTCCTGATTTGCCTTCTGCCTACGCAGGTCTGACTTAATGAAGGCTGTGGAGAAGTAAAGGAAGAGGTGAAGGATAAATCCAAGTGGCACTAAGATGCTTGTGTCCATATCATTGAGCACTGGGGCATTCGATTAAAAAAATAATAATAATGCCTTAATCTGTGAAATGTCACAACATGTTACCATCTGTAGTGAAATAACTGTGGCCTCATAGAACATTGCTTGCCTTCCCCACAGTCTGCAGAGATTAGCTTTAATCTCAGGTACTCATGTAGTCATGTTAACAATAGGGTTACAGGAGTATCCCATTCTAATAAAATTATGGCACATTGGGTTTATCAGAACAGTATGATAGGTTGGTATTGGGGTACAGGACTGCCCACTCTGGTTATTGCAAGCTGAAGAACATGTAATGGCGCTATTGGGGTGCAGATCTTGAAAGAGTAGGCACAATGGAGGTGAGTGAAGTTACAGGTACAGTTCAGATACTTCATCTGTATGGTTCCATGTTTTTTTAAGAAAAATCGGGCAAGTAGCATGGACTTGTTATCCCCTCTCCTATCAATCAGAAAGCATACTGTACTTTTGCTCTCTATCACATAGAGCGATAATGTAATATCCCCCTGAGCCTAAACACAGGGGTATTTTTATGTAATAACCCTCTGAACATAACCAGAAAGTTTATTGGCGCTGTGACCCAGATGATTACCATTGTCCAGATCACAGCGCCAAAAGAGTTGCACTAAACACTTACACAACACATGCACAAAGTTATCAATACAGTTTACATTTCACCCTGTCCATACCTGATCTTTCTAGTGTAAAATACACCTTCTCTAGCAATATCTGTTATACATTAAAATGATAGTCATAATGATTATCACTAGATGAACACATCAATATAGGGTGATAAAAAATATATTTTTATGTAAAGTATTTAATTTGCATACACAAAACTGGTTGTATATATGAAATATTAAGTTGTGTTTTTATATATGGTATGATATGCAATCTCAAAAAAGTTAGATTTTAGTATCAGTCACAGTTTGCTAGGTGCAGTATAGATTTTTATCATATTAGTGAATAACAGCAAAATATTGCTCGTCTTCTGAGTGCAAGCTTTTGTAGTTGGTTTATGGTATATATACATTGTGTACACTATGATCTATTATTTTATATGTGTTTCATGTGTGAATGCAAGATTTAATAGGAGTTTTAGGTGCAAATATAGGTTTTAGTACATTTAAAAAAAAAATATATATATTTGTATTTGTCACAAAGTTGTATGAAAGTGGACATGACTTTTTAACATTTCCAGCTGTAGGCTAAGGCGTCGCGGGACATCCTGGAGCAATTAAGTACTGCGGGAAACACCTCGGCAGCAACGCATCATGGTTCTTCCCGTAGCACTTTAAGCAGAAAGTTCGCTGAGTTTTCCTCCATGGACTTTGCTACATGAGGAAACCGCTGGCGTTTCCGTAGACAAAACTGACATGCTGCGATTTCCAAAACCGCGGCGGTATTGGAAATCGCGGCATGTCCGCACTGCAGTTTTTCCAGCAAAGTGGGCATGGGTTTCGCTTGAATCCAATCCACTTTGCCTATACTGTAGAACACTGCGATTTTTCCCACAGCGTTTCTGGCCCTTGGGGCCCCAGGCTGAAAGCAGATTTTTGTTTTTTTCCAGTTCTGTTGATTTTATGAAGACCTGCATGTGGATGTAGGCTTTAGTGATATGAATGAACTCTGCAGATGTTGAACTCTTGTTTTAGGAGGTTTGGTGCATATAATAATTTGTTTGGTTTCCACTTTTAGCAACTAATAGAATTTATTTGAATTTATAATTTTTATAAAATATATATTTTAAATCAAAATTGAATGAAGGTGCCTGTTCCTATACACTGCCAAATGGCATTCTGACAATGCTGCAGGTGTCTACTTTAAGAAAATATATAGGTATGGGGGTTAGTATGATTTTTTTTTTTTTTTAATGTTGCAATTTAGATTTTATTTGTCCATCTCAAAACTGTGAAAATCACCCTGGCAGTCAGAGAAGAGAAAAATCTGTAAACCCCTGACAGTGAAAGGGTTAAAATAAAATGTAAGCATTTTGCTCTTGCCGACGAGACTCCCTGCTGATTAGGCCCATTCATCTGGGCTTAAACAGCAGCAGAAAGCTAGGGCGGAAAATGAAGAGGAATTCCACTTACGGTAATTTTACACTGCGTGAACTTCTGTATTCCCTTTGACTAATCTTGAGCCAATAACCATACTCTGCAGCCTCATTAGTAGGCATTTCCAATCTGTATAGGATTTTATTATTAAGATAGGCTTCTACTACCAATATGGCCACCCGTTAGGCCCACTAAGGCTTTTGCACATGTGCCAAATGGTGTGGTCATATGACTCCAAGGTTCCTTACTATTAGCTTATCTCCTGCAGGGGCACTATAGCCAGGAGAATGCCAGCAGAGGCATGCAGTACGAGGATTATATTCAGCAGAGCCCTATTATGTTGAGCTTGCCTAAGGTTTTATTTTATACAGTTGCACACTGATTTTTATCTATTATGACAAGGCTGGAATATGCACTATTATTATAAGTAATTGTGTATTTGCAAACCATATTGGAGGGTTTTCAACTGAAAATTTTACTTGATGTATGTGAATTGATGAACACACTGTTTACTGCACACTTTATTGTACACAAATTATGTAATGAGTACATTTAATTGATTATCACTTTGTAATTATATAAATATGTTGTGGTTTGTGTTCTAGGACTTTAGTCTAAGGGTCATCAGCCTTACAATTATTGCCCATCACTCAGTGTACCATATATATTATAGGATTTATTTTAAATCGGCACAGCGTACAAAAAATGTTTCCTAGCCCTGGTCTAGTCTATAGATTCTGCTCACCTGCCACTAGTGTTCCTCAAGGATGGAGGAGTTTGGTGTTCTTTGAGTACAGCTTAAGGACAGGGTGTAGAGGAAATCTGTGGTAGTCTGAGAGATTGCTATGGCTTATTATTAGTATAAGCTGCTGTTCTGCCTCCTTTGAATGTCTGTTGTATATAAACAGTGCATGAGGGGGTTCGCATTTATAAACTATTGACTACCTCCAGGGAGAAGTGGTAACTGGTACAGCTAAACTAAAGGAATGCCTGACAGATTGCTATACCCATCATCAATTGTGGTGTAAATTGTATATAGTTGCATACCAGTGATGATGGCTCCAACAAGCAGGAAGCAGCACAGGAAAATATTACCGGGCTTCACATTAAACCGTTCCAAGATCTGACCCTGAGCAGTGGTGAAAATTAGTCCGAACACCTGAGGACAGAGAAGAGACATCACTGACCAGCAAACAGCGTTAAAGGGGTTGTCCACTTTCAGACCAATATTGGGAAACAAATTTTAATGTTTGTACAATAAAAAGATATACAATTTTTCAATATACTTTCTGTATCAATTCCTCTCGGTTTTCTAGATCTCTGTCTGCTGTCATTCATTCTGTTACTTCTAGTGGATATAAGTCTGACCATGGTCATGTGATGAAGACACAGGTATACCGATGATTACCAGGCAGATGTCTGATTCTTGTACTGCGATTATAACAAGCAGCACCTGTGTGCTCATCACATGACCATGAACCATAAATCACATGACCATGGTCAGACTTTTATACACTAGAAGTAACAGAATGAATGACAGCAGGCAGAGATCTAGAAAACAGAGAGGAATTGATACAGAAAGTATATTGGAAAATTGCACAACTTTTTATTATACAAACCATAACATTTGTCTCTCAATATTGGACAACGCCTTTAAAGTTGTGACCAGAAGCACAAAAGAGTGAAGCTGAGGTTTGTACCCAACTATGAAGAGCAAGGGAGGCATGCGCAGAGAAGCTCCGTGAGTTGCAGAGTACAAAGTTAGACTTTAATGTCATGGACAGAATACAGATTCATCCTCCACCTCACTTTGTTCTCTGACCGTATGGTATCACACAGGGAGGGGTCATGCCCTCGGTGTAATTACCTGTAATCATTACAAGTTATACGTGGAAAGCACAGAGTGTCATGTACCACAGTGTGTCCCCAAAGGCGGAGGCAGCTCCACCCACTCTACCTCCAATATCAATTCACTCCAATGAGGCCAAAACAAAGATCATCTCATGATGGGGACGTCAGAGTTGTAATTGTTGCACATACCATCTCTGTAGAGCTCTGCTATGTTAGTTCACATAGTGGAGAATGGCTCTGTAGCACAGATTAGCGCACTCTGCACTGGATAAAGTTCACAAAGCTTCATTGTTGGCCTGGACTCTGAAGAATGTTAGATATGTCTAATCTTTAACACTTTCCCTGCCGGAATCACATGTCATATTTTGCTTTATTTTCTGATAGTGGTTCTGGCACCGTTATGAATGATACAGAGTTCATATCCCTAGATTAGCAGAAGTGCAGACTCTAAAGCTATTGTCCCTTTATATATTTCCCAATCTTCCTATTCTATCACAAGACTTCACAGAGCTTAGCAGTGGTTACACCAGTCACAACCAGGAAATGCTATTACGCAAACAATATACATAAACTGTGACCTGAATACCACATATAGGCATGCACTAATCTATAGACTGCACAATCCCACTCCCATGTATGACAACAACCTCAATATGCAAATCAGCTCTATGGAGCAACAAGGGCATTCAGTTGCTCCAAAGAGGTGTCAACATCCGTACTGTTGACCGCTGCAAAACGTTCATTTGCACATAGACAAAAAGGAATAAAGACACCGATTTACAAGGGGAATTAATATATTGGGTCTGGTGAAACTCCCTTTAAACACCTGCCCCAAAAGCACCCTATTCAATAGCCTGCTTTATCCCACTTAATATACGACCACACTCTAATCATCTGCTTGAATCTACCCCATCCTACCCATGACCTGCATCCCAAGTCAAGACAAGTCTATGAATGACCATGCCATAATCAACAGACCGCATGATTCTGCTAACATGTACGACCACACTCCAATTAAATGATTGGCTGCATCACTATGTATGACATCTTAATAGGCACAACTTCATGACAATGCCAACAATGGGTATGACCATCCGCTAAGCAGCAGACTGTATGATGCCACTCTTTGATTGTCGATACCCTAATCAAAACTTTGTATGACCCCATCCTATAAATTATATATCTCATATTCAAGATTATTATCACATATTCAAACACAACGTCAATATGTCCATTCCACACACCTGAGCAGATACATTCAGGAGACCGGATGACGTTCCCTCTGATTCTGGATATGTCAATTCTGCAGCAAACTCAAAGCCCAGAGGAAGATACCCTGTCATAAAGAACCTGCAGGGAGAGAATACTAAGACATGGAACATCTACTAGAATTTGTTATGTTAGCAGTGCCTACAATTGTAGAGCCCAAAAGGAACAACTGTCACATGAACACATGGTTGTAATGAAAAGGGTATTTCTCTCAGAAATCAAAAATGATTGGGTGTGGAAAATACCTCGGTGGTATTCTGAAAAATTTATCATTACAGTTCAATATCTTGTACCCCCCTATGCTCTCCTCAAAGGCTTGAAATTTCAATCAGGTAGTTAATACTGCAATAAGTGCTGTGCATGACCAGGGATGATGCGTAGCAAACTCAATGGACTCCACCAAACATGTGTAAACACCTATACCAGTCATGGCATCTGAAGAGACATGGAAAACTTTCATGAACTAAAACTGGAAAGTATACTCAAGGTGAAGTAACATGAGTAGCCATGCCTTTCCTAAGGGAGGACAATAACTTATTAGCTACGGATGAAATAGACTAGCATTACATTCTATAATTTGCTTTATGAACAATTATTCTCACATCTTTCTCCATTGTAGATGCACCCATAGTGATCCATTTAGGGCATAACTACTATGTACATTTTTTGATCCAAAATGTATAACCTTACACTTATCAACAATGGAAATTATCTACCATTTTCTTGCCTATTTGGCCAGTTTATTTTGGCCCTCTTGTAGTGATCGGGCATTCTGTACTGTGGTTCTACAGAAATTTGTGCCATCTGCAAATACAAAGACATTTCTACTAAATCCAAATTCGGCAATACGGTCTTCAGTAATGGGATGACAGCAAGGAACATTAAACAGTTACAGAGAACAATTACAGACGGATTCTGTGTCCGTTCCCATTGACACTAATGTAAACAACATGACGGAAGCAATATTCTGTCATGTTTGTTCACTTTTGTAATGGATGATAAAGTCCTGCATGCACAAGTGTTCAACATAATGATTTTTGTATGAAATTACAAGTATTACGGAGCCTGCACACGGAGTTACGCTCCGCTCATTCTGAACGTAAAATTCGTCCAGAATGAGCGCGTAAAAACCAGCTCTCATTGATTTCTATGGGTGCCGGCATACGAGCATTACCCATTGAAATCAACGGGAGGCTTTTATACCTATTGCTTTCAATGCGATACACGAGTAGCCCATAGATATCAATGGGAACTGGTTTTTATGTTCTCATTCTGAACGAATTTTACATTGAGAATGAGCAGAGCGTAACGCCATGTGCAGGCTCCCTTACTATCAAAACCAAGTTATCCCATACTTGTGCATAAATGCTTTTGAAAAATCTAAGTACATGACATCTCCTGGCTACCCCTTGTCCAGATTTCTGCTTACCTCTTCGTTTGACCCAACCTCACCTTCGTATAACCATGCTGGTGACTGGAGACTACACAATGCTCTAAAAACATACTTATCAATATGATGTGTTAATAGACCTTCGAGTCATTTTTTAGCTATAGGAGTTATACTCACCAACCTATAGTTGTCCGAACACAGAGTTAAGAAGTGAAATGCCTCAACCCACTATATTATCAGAGTTGTCAAAAGTCAAACAGCTAAGGACGTAAGTCAATGTGCCTATAGTGTTAGAAAAGCAATATTCCTATACATTATGGTTGGATGACGCATGGGTGAAACCTTAACTGCAGCTATTTCCTGGCTATGGGTCTTGTATACTTTTTGAATATTTACCTTGAAAAGAAAACTGATTATAATGAAGTGTTTTTCTATGTACTCAAATACCACTTGCGATTTGTATAGGTGTTCACACGTTTCAATTCAAGTTGCCTCAGTGTCAAGGCTGTGGCATGCACAGTGTACATTGTGGCACTGCCTGCCCAACTCAAACTTCAAGACTTTAAAATGAATTTGGGAACAAAAGTCATTGAGCCAGAACAATATTTTGTGAATAAACTACCACTAAAAGTTCCACCACAAAACATTTTTGATTTCCAAAAAGTACTTCATAATACCCTAATATACACACATCTCTATACGACTCATACTTACCCCAGACACCCTGCTGTAATGAAGACAAGCCATAGATAGTTGAGATCCAAGGTGAATGTGAACACCAGCATCCCCACCAATGAGAAAATGTATACACCCAGGGTAGTCTGTCTGAAGAAGAGACTCTGTTATTGAACTGTAAAACACCACACTGCGCTCCTATGTTTTCTCATGGTCACCCATACCTCCTCAGCCTCTTACACACCCCCTGCCATTCTCACACTTAACCTGTCTATTCATACTCACCCCTCTGCCCAATTTACTCAGTTCCTGACCTTCTGCACACTCACCAGCATGACCTCAGCAGTCTCAGCATTTTTACTACAGCCACTTCTGCAATTCTTACACTAACCCGACCCACCCAATCACCTCCAAACTTACTTGTAAGTCTTTGTCCTGTCCAGCCAGAGGCCAGTGACAAGCGCTCCACACATTCCTGCTACAGTGATTGTCAGACCAATGCGACCAGCATTTACTTCTTCTCCCTGTATAGAAGATCAGATGTTGAGAAGCAGCTGAACTTGCAAGAGTGCACACATTGCAACTAGCTACTTACCGGGTAGTATTCTGTCACCATACGGTTCAGTAGGGTAGACAGGGAGTAGAAAGCTCCGGTGTTCAGCCCTGAAATTATAGAGAAAGCCACTTAGTGAAGTAATAGCCTCTACCTAGCTAGTGATCTGATGAGCCTCCAACAAACTAGAGGTCAAATTTGCCTCCAATAACATAGAGGCTTCTGAAAAGACTCACCATAAGACACAACCAGCAGAATGAAGTTTCGGTTTTTCAGGAGGCGCCAGATGGAGAGCTTGTAGGAATACTGACCATCAGTATTAGAGTGATGAACAGCCTGAGCCAAAGTGGGGGGCAATGGGGGGGCATCCTGAAATACTGAATACAATATACAGAAATAAGGCATGGACCAATGCCAAATAGCTTGGCTGCTCAGTCGTCGTCCCCCCGTCCAAAAAAAAAAAAAAAAAAAAAAATGTCCTGCACTAACCCTGCAAACAGTTACCCACTATACCTACATGTTATTCAGTATCTTTACTCTTCCTCTACTGTCATCACACACAGGTCTACACTACACCTCCGTGCTGTCCAATACCTACTATTCTTGTACTGTCTTCACATACACAGAGCTCTACACTACACTTCCATCCAGTCTTGTATTTCTACTATTCTTGTACTGACCAGGACTGTAGAGTTGGAACCAATTTTGCCTGGAGTCATAACAAAAAAAAAAAAAGTTATCAATTCAGACTTCATGACAATGATAATCTATTATTGTATAATTCCTTTTCTGCATAGTTTACTACATATTTGCTTTAATAGGAATTTCAATCACTAACTTTTTAATGAATTAGACAATTCTTAGTGCTTTTGACTGACATTGACAGTCAGCAATTTATGATGGAGTCTGAGTTGATGGTTTGGCCTATTGACTCCACAGCCCTTGTACTGATCTTACACCACCCATCTATTATGTCCTGTATCACTATTATTCCATTACTGAAAACACACACACCTCTCTATGATCTTCATATGATCCTGTAGGTCTGCTACACCTCCATACTTTTCTATACCTCTGCTATTCTTTTCCTATATGAACAGCACACCCATCTCTATCCCTACATATACACAGCTCTACACTGCATGTCCATGTAGTCCTGCTATTCCTCCATTACTCTCAAACACACAGCTCTACACTGCACCACTACGGTCCTTACACACACACACGTGTAACACCTGTATGCTGTCTTATCTCTCTACTGCTCTTGTACTGAACTCATACATAGCTGTACACTACATATACATGGTGTCCTGTAATTCTACTCTATATTACTTAAAAAATTAGTTGATGCGCACCAAAAATTACCAGCGCGAAGAGAAGACTTGCTAAAGCCGCTGTCCCGTAGAACATGATACTGATGTGATAAGAGAGCTGCTCCTTATCGTCTACATTGGGAACTAGAACAGGGGGTAAAAGGAATCCCACTGCTACACCAAGCTGTAAAACAGAGAAACCAGATGAGCACGAAGCAAGTAAAGATACCCAGTTTAATAGCTGACAAATAGAGATCCCGGCTGCTGCGTTCAGAATAGGTTGGAGGGTCAATTGGATTAAGAGGATATCAAGGAGTAATAAGGTCCAGTACTGGAGGCCAGAGATGTGCACTTATTATGAAAGGACAAAATGTGGTTAGCACAGACAAGGATGGAGATGAAAGACAAGACATCAAATACCGCACAAAGATGCAGAAGGGTCTGGCACTGCACCCTGAAGAAGCCACAAAGGAGCTCACAAACCCCATACTAAGCCAGATGAACCAAGGGACCAGAAAGGTGGGAAGCAGGGTGTAGCAATGCTGGCACAGAGAGGAACCATTACATAGCAAGTTATTCTGTTATTTCACATAACCCCTGGATCGACTAAACAAAGAGGACATCCTGTCCTAGAATGCCCCAGATCAGCGGAGGTACTTACCTGATTGCCAAACACTCCAACAGAACAGGCTGTGGAGACTTCAGAAGAGCTGAACCACACAGACGCTATGTGTGACGGCATCCCCAGGATGAAAACTTGTGCTGTTGCACATATCAATTGTCCAAACAATGTTACACCAAACAGGTCAGGTCGCGCACTGCCTGTCTTTATCCAGGCACCTAAACAGTTGAGTCCTGAGCCAATGAGTGCAATAAGTCGCAGGCCACGAGTTTCTAGCAGCCAAGCTACAGGGAATATAAGTGGGATGTATGCCAGCATGTAGGACATAGACAGCCAGTCAATGGCAAGGCTGCTGACGCCATAGTATTTGATAAAGATGTTGCTGATGATGCCATACTGCAGCCACTGGAAAGCATTACACAATGAGTATGAGCTGAAAAGCAGCACCATGAACCATCGCCGCTTATAGAGCTTGGTCACATGACCCTCACCTGGCTGTAGAGAGTCCCCATTAGAGACCCCCTCAGGAGCAGCACTCTTCTGTGTGCTATCATTTGTGGGGTGCAGCAGATCATTCCCCGAGAGCTCCTCTTTCACCTTTTTCGCCATTATTGCACCACTCAGAACATCCAACCATCCCCAGATAATTGGACGCGACAGCTGACCCTCCGGTTATCCGAGCTGCTGTCTTTCACACTCTGACCCACTGACTAAAACAAAAACAAGTCTCCCCTCCCCCTGAGGTCTTTCCCACTCCGCCCCACTCAGAGAGTCTCTATCATTACTGTATGTCTCTCTTCAATGCTATGTGACAGTCTCTATTCTCTGTGTCATTTTCAACCTCTCTTATTTGTGGTCTATATTACAGTCTCCCTGTGTCTCTTCTGTTGTCTATATGACAGTTTCCCAGTCTTGCTCTCTCAGATGTTGCCTAGGACAGTCCCCCCTCTCTTTTCTTGTCTATGTGACAGTGTCCCTCTCTCTTCATATGTGACAGTCTCCCTCTCAGTCCTGCAGTCTCTCCATGGGAGTCTCTCTGTACATCTCCTCTATGTGGTAAGTTTAGGTCACATGCTGTAGTTGACGCTTCCTCTCTTATGTTCCCTATGAACTATGTTTCAGCAGAGCCACTGTCTATCAGGTCTCCTGTCCTTGGTTTTTCAGGTAGTCCTCGCTAGTCGTCCCTGTCGGTCTCTCAGCTTGTTCCTTGGTCTCTCCGCTCCTTCCCGCTCTCTCACGTCGTGCTCTCCTTCTCCTCAGGTCTCTCCAAACACTTTCTCTAGGGTTTTACTGTACAACTAAAAGTTTTCAAGTCCCGGCATTCCCTCGCCCCACCCCCGCTTGTGATTGGCCAGACATTGCTAGGGAATTTAAATCTACCCCGTATAACACGTGGCCCTCCTAGACCACGCCCACAGAGCCCGAACTACTTAGATCCAATAATAAAAAGGCGTTGTGCAGGGACCACGTGACCTCCAGTGTAGTAGTAAAGTCCGTGTTCTGTCAGTGACGTGTCGTATGTACAGTACATAACTCCATGGCGACAGCTATCTGTCCTGCTTCACCCCCGAAACTGTCATGTGATGTAGGAAAACAACTAGTGTGGAGCTGTGTAAGGAGGTGGGAGCTCCGGCCCGCACTTATCATGGCCATCTCTACTGCTGGAGCCCTCTTTGTGATGTAGAAAGGGTTTTGGGTCTGTTCAGGCTCCAGGGCCCAGCAGTCATTGCCACCTCTGCACCCGCTATGGCTACACTACTGGTGTAATAATATAGTTTATTTATAGAGCACCAGCATGTTCCACAGCATGTTACAAATGGTAGGATTACAGTGCAGGCAATGGAAGACATTACAGTAATAAACAAATCCACACAATAAGAGTGAGGGCCCTGCCTGACGAGCTTACACTAGAAGTAATGTATGTGGTAGGAACCTCTGTTTGCACCGGGTCCAACGCTTCCTGGTCCTTCTGGGACCGGAGCTCTGACTTCCAGTGTCAGGGGGTTAGGCGGCAAGCTGGAAGCTATTTAAAGAGGTTGTCCCGTCACAAGGATCCTATCTATAATGCTTGTAAATGTGAATGTAAGACTTTTCCTAAATACACTGCTTCAGCAAAACTGCTTTGTTTGGCCACTATCTCACTTTATTCATTTTTTTGTGGCCACAGCCCTGACCTAAGTCAAGTGATGTGTCTGCCTGCTCTCAGGGGGGAGGGAGGAGGGGCTAAGTACACGGGAGCGAGCCTGGAGGGGGGGGGTAGTTTACCCTTTGGGGGACAGGTGAAGCCAGCAACATCGCTATGTGCCTGCCCTGCATGAAGCCAGCAGCGGCAGAAGCGATGCTGTTATTCCGGGGCGGGGGGGGGTGGAGGAGCGGAATAACAGCATCGCTTCTGCCGCTGCTGGCTTCATGCAGGGCAGGCACATAGCGATGTTGCTGGCTTCGCTTGTGCCGGCATCTAACTCCCCAGCATCCGCTGTAATAGGCGGATGCTGGGGACTGTTAGACGCCGGCACAGGCACATCGCTATGCTTCTGCCCTGCATGAAGACAGCAGCGGCAGAAGCGATGCTGTTCCGCTCCGGGGTCACATATGCAAAGCCAAGCGGCAAGATGCCGCCGGCCCTGCGTGCGCGCTCATACACCAGTCTAGCCTTCACAATGCTAATACAGACCCGCAGGGCGTCAGGTCTGTATTTGCATTGTGAAGGGTAGACTGGTGTATGAGCGCGCATGCAGGGCCGGCGGCATCTCGCCGCTTGGCTTTGCATATGTGACCCCGCCCACCAACGACGAGACAAAGCCGGAAGACAGAAGATTTTAGAGGAACGAAGACGGGTAAGTATGCGACGTGGGAATACCCCTTTAAGTCTGACTGTGGCAGTTTCCCTGGTATCAGCTCCGCTCTGCTTTCCTGTCTGCCCCTGACCTTGTTTCCTGCCCTCCTATAATATATCTGCTATTTGCCTCCTGTGTATCACCCGACTTGCCTGAAGATCACCTCTCCTTGACCTTCAACTCTATACCTCGTGATCTCCTGTGTATGACCCGGCTTGCCTGACTTCCCATTTGCTTCATCCTTCTGTATCACGTGACCTTCAGTGTATGACCCAACTTGTTTGACTACGTCCTGCCTCATCCCTGCAAACTGCGTGACCGGCTAATACAACTACTCTGTGGTGCGTCCACATACCTCCCAACTGTCCCGATTTCCGCGGGACACGTCACCGAAATCGTGAATGTCCCGGTTGGGGGGAGGTATGTTCCGATTTCAACTCAAATCTGTGTCCAGAAGACGCAGATCTGAGTTGAACACATACTCGGCTAAAGCAAGGAGCTGTCACATCTCAGCTCCTTGCTTCGCCGCTGCACGCCGGCTACTGGCTGTGTAGACGCAATATGATGACGTCACATCGTGCCTACAACTGTGTGCGAGAGAGAGAGGCGCAGAGAGAGTGGCGGGGGAGCGAGGAGAAGGTAAGTGTAATGTGTACACTGAGGTGGAACGTGAAACTGGGGGCAGATGAAGGAGAGGACGGCATGACACTGGGGGCAGAGATGTGGGGACATGAATCTGGGGGCAGAGATGGAGGGGACATGAATCTGAGGGCAGAGATGTGGGGACATGAATCTGGGGGCAGAGATGGAGGGGACATGAAACTGGGAAGAAATGGGGGGGGACATGAATCTGGGGACAGAGATGGAGGGGACATGAAACTGGGGGCAGAGATGGAGGGGGCATGAAACTGGGGGCAGAGATGGAGGGGGGCATGAAACTGGGGGCAGATGAAGGGTGTATATGAAACTGGGGGAGAGATAGAGGGGGGACATATAATTTACGGGTGACTGTAGGAGGATTATACTGTGCGTGGGCACATGAAAAATTAATGAGAATGGGCAGAGTCAACACAGTGGGCGGGGCTAAATTTGCCACGGTGCGCTACGCGCGCCGCACATTTTGTCCCTCATTCGGTTCTTCAAAAGTTGGGAGGTATGCTTCCACCATCTTCTGGCAAACACCTATTACTGCACTCAATTCTGCTAACTAGCTTCATCTGTTTTTTGGGTTTCTGGGGCCCGCTGTGATTTGGGGTGTGCTGTGCTGGACAGCTGGTCCAATCCATCTCCACCATCAGGAGCTCTGGCAAAGACCTCTGGGACCTGGTGCTGCTGCAGTTTGGAGGGCGTTGAATGCTCAGTGCTGTTTTGCCTCAGTGTACAGAGGAATCTGGTTGCCCAAGACTAATTGTCCGTTCTATACTGTATTTGGTTCCTATCAGTATGTAGCCAGTAGGGTGGGATTTATGAAGACGATGGTCTTGGTAATGTCTTTGCGTGCTGCGTCATAATCCAGGACTGCGGACATAATCATTGGACTTTAGGACAAGTCATAGCTAGCATAAATTCCACACCTTATTTGAACCAGTAAACTGGCATAATCTGAGAAGGCTGTCGGCCTGCCAATGCCATGCCCCCTTTCAGGCGAGACTGACGCAAAAAAAAAAAAAAAAAAAAAAAAGCACAATTTTTTGCAAAAACAAAGTATAATAAATGCCACCCATAGCAGCATAATAGTGAGTACAGCCCTGGAGTACAAAGATGCAGTATGTAGCTCAAAATAAGTGATGTTCAGTACAAAGTGACTCCAAAAGCACTATAGGGAGTGCAGACTAGTACAGGAAAAGTAGTGGATGTAGAGTGCCTCCACCAGCAGGATAGTAAGTACAGCTCTGGAGTATATAGTGTTGGGAAGGTAGCTCAGTTGAAGCAGTGGTGTGGACCCAAGCAGTCAGAGAAAGGAACACAAAACTGTAGCAAACAGGTTTATTTAAAAATAAACCCAGCAAAATAAATAAACCTTTACATCAGGCACAAAAATAGGCAAATTAAAATACAGCCTGAAATTCCAGCAAAACAGTGTGAAACAAAATCCTGCTTGTCTGAGCATTAACTAACAATAAATACTAACTGTACGTGTGTCTTACTACCAGCCAAACAAATCAACAAAAAGAGCACAATACCGTCTCAGCAGTCCCTCAGTGTCAGGACAGACCAGCCACTTCCTTCCCTCTCTAGATCGGCTCTGAATTGCAGGCTCAGCAACCTTTTATGGCCCAGTAACGACACCTGGGACTGAAACCTATTCTAGACCTGCACTGGACCACACATAAGTCAGAAATCTAGAAGAGATATACTGGAACTCCAGCACTCTGCCTGTCACCTTCTCACAATAGATACAGGATGTCATTTTGATCAGTACAAGATAAATAATGTCATTTAATTGTACATTGGATTAGAATGATCAATTCCTCTACACCAGTTTTTTGGAGCAGAGATGATATTGTGCCACACATTTGGCACAACGCCCTTTCATGTGCCAAATGTGCGCCACATCCCCCATTCTCACCACGTTGTGGAGCCAGTCAGGGACGCCTCAGCCCAACATTTTTATTATAACTCAAGCTAATTTTCTGGAAGATAGAAAATGATCTAGACCAACCATTCTTTAAGACAGAGATGTGAACCTGATACAGCCCTTCACAGGGTGATTCATGCACACACGCGCACACACACACACACACATATTAGTATATAGATAGATAGGTATTAGTATATACATATATATCATTAAAAAAAAAAAAAAAAAAAAAAGACAAAAGCTTTCTGCAGGTTATAAGATTGGGGACTGAACCCAGGACATGATGCATATAAAACAATCTAAACTGTCTCTCTTCTGACTGGGCAACAAGGTTTATTAGCTTCAATGAGTGTCTCGTACCTTATTAACCCTTGCTTAACAGTGACATTTTCCGATTATTGTTTTTGACTCCCTGCCTTCCAAACTCCATAACTTTTTTATTTTTCCATTCACAGATCCATATGAGGGCTTAATGTTTGCGGGACAAATTGTTCTTCGTAATGGTACCATTTATTATTCTATACAATGTACTGGGAAGCTGGAAAAAAAATTCAGAATTGGAGAAAAATGCATTAGTGTTTTACAGCGTTCACTCTTAAGCTAAAATGACATGTCACCTTTATTCTGTTCCGGGAATACCAAAGCTATATAATTGTATTTACATTTTAACACCTTAACAAAAATCTAAAGGTTTGCAAAAAAAAATTTTTTTCTAAAAGTTGCCATTTTCGGACACCTATAACATTTTTTATATTTCTGGGTCTCTGATTATTATAGTGTGGTGTCTAGACCCCAGGGTATAATATAATAATAGCATTGAGGGAGTCTGGGCCACTTTGGAGCATTATACTAGGGGGGACCCTCTGGAGAGCATATTGTATTCTGTGGGGCCACTGTGAAGCATTATACTGGGGCGGGGGACCCTCTAGAAAGCATGTTATATACTGTGGTGCATTATACTAGGGGGTCCTCTGGGGAGCATGTTATATTCTGTGGGACTATTGGGTGGGGCATCAGAACAAGTTCCTCTGGTGGATCTAAGGCCCTTCAGTCCACCACTATATAAGGAAGAACTATTATATATAAGGGGGCTCTTATTTACTAGAGAGGAACTATTATATATAAGGGTGGGTTACTATATTATAAGGGGGAAACTATTATATATAAGGAGGCTATTATAAAGGGAAATTATATACACAGGGGACTATTAGGGTAAACTTATTTATAAGGGAGGAAGTATTTATAAGAGACCTATAAAAAGGGGGAAATTATTCTATATGGCATCTATTATAAGGGAGAGCTATTATTTATTAGATGGGAACTATTTATAAGGAGGGTATATTGTTAAGTGGGCTTATTTATAAAGGTGGCTATTAGTGATAATGTGGATTATTATTTATAAGGGTAACTATTATTTATGAGAGAGCTTTTATTAATAAGGGGGAACTATTTATAAGGGAGCAGTATTATTTTACAGGATGACTGTTACTGATAGGGGGGAACTATTACAGATAAGGGAGAATATTACTGATACAGGGAACTATTTATTATTTATAAGGGCACTATTACTGATAAAGGTGTAATATTATTTATAAGCAGGGACTATTATTTATAAGGCGGCACTATAATAACTGTTGACTAGGTGCAAAAATCTATTAGGCGGTACAAAGGTGCTCATTTGAATTGTGAGTGGGAAAATGGGGCTTGTTATTACTGTTTTGGGGGCAGAAAAGAGACATTATTAATTGCCACTGGAAGACAATGGTGTTGTTTATGTATCAGCATTTGGAGCCCCGCTTTTAATTTTGCCCAGGTTCACACGGTCTAAAACCAGCCTGCCTATTGCTAACCTTGAATCTGAGTTCTTTGTAGACGGCTCTTGATTTGCAAAGGATGGCAAATTCTACACTAGACATGCCATGGTCACTGAACACAAGGTAAAACAAGTAGAGCCATTACCTCCACATGTCTCAGCTTAAGAAGCTGAATTAAAAGCAGTCTCTGAAACAGTGTGCTATGCCTTTGTTATAGCATACAACTGTGGCCCGATCTGGAGAGCAAGAGCTTTTTTTTACATCTCTTGGTAAGGCTATAAAGGATTCCCAGGCTGTTCAGGAACTGAAGGAGACCCTGCTGCTATCCAAACAGGTGGGTATAGTCAAAATTAAGGCACACACCAAACTAGCTGCAGAAAAGCCTAGGAAATACGCCTCAACATACGGTAGGTGGACCCCATACTGGACTAAAGCTTTCAGCTCTCTTTTCATGTTCTAAAAACACTGCAGAACTAATCTAGCCTGAAAGCACAGAAGTCTTGGGAACAATAAGGAGAAAAAAAGAATGAACAAGGCTTAATGGCCAGTGGTAAGAGATTATGATTACCAAGATCATTGTTCCATAGATGGTGCAAGCAGCTCATTCTCAAGTACACCATTCAAAAACAGCCATGTATGACCTGGTGTGCAAAAGATGGGTAGCTCCAGGTTTTATCACCACTGCAGCTACATATGTGCAAGTCTGCATAACCTGGAGACACAATGTAGGACAAAAAGTAAAAGGTTCCTTAGAAACACACTTCGAAACTCTTCTACCCGTTCTAGAGACTGCAGGTTGACTATATACAGTTACCAAAGGTGGACAGTGTATGAGTACATGCTTGTGTGTATTGATCCCTTTTCAGGATGGCCTGAAGCATTCCCAGTACAGAAAGCCACTGCACTGAGCCCTGCTTGTGGAGGATCCTCTTCCCATCTTTCTTAGCCTTACACTAGGTTCACACTAGTGTTCTGCATTACATTCCTCGGGTCTTCTTGGGAACCGAAAAACGGAAAGGTAACCTGCTGACCACATGGACTATAATAAAAGGTGAAAAAAAGCAAAGAGAAAAGTCCTGCTTGCTGGACTTTTCTATCTGCATTTTTTAAGTGGGTTTGGGGACTGAAACCCCAAACGAATAGCGAACGCTAGTGTGAACCTAGCCTAAGTTTGTCACTTGCATTTACACTAGAGATAAAAATTAGAGAACAACAATCCAATTTCCCAAATGTCAAGGTCACTGTGTAGTCCTATTTGAATATATACAAACAAGTAAAAGAGCACTATTTTAAGCACATTTGATGAGTTACAGATATCCTTAAGCACAGTATAAAAACTTCAATGTGTGAGAAGATGACAGGAGTGCTGGAGTCATGGTATATCACCCCCAGATTCCTGACATATATGTGGTCCAGGTTAGATCTTGAATAAGCTGCAGCCCAGGTGTAGGCCATAGGCTCATTACTGGGCCTTAAAAGGCTGCAGACCCTGGAGTTCAGAGCAGATCCTGGGAGGAGAGGAAGTGGCTGGGTCTGCCCTGACACTGAGAGCTTTGTGTTCTGGTACAGTGTTGTTTTGGTTTATTCGTGTGGCTGGTAGTAAGTCACATGTACAGCTAGTATTTTCTGTTTAGTTAGTGCTCAGACAAGCAGGTTTTTGTTTTGCCTGGAGTTAAGGCTGGATTTTATTTTGCTTTTCCTTTGCCTAATGTAAAGGTTTATTTATTTTGCTGTTTTTTGTTTTGTTTTGTTTTTTTAAATAAACCAGTTATTGCTGTAAGATTTGTGTCCCTGTCTCTGGTTGGGTCCTCACTACTGCTTCTACCGAGCTACCTTCCCCACAAAATGTCATATCTGAAAAGAACACTTTCAGATACCTCTCAGTTATTGGTGTTAATCTGGCACTAAATGCTTATTTGCTTAGTTATCTGACACACCCTATATAGCTGGTAGTCTAACTTTCCAGTTTTAGCACTCCATACAGTGGTACCTCACATTAATCTCTTTTGGCTTAATGAAAAACGTACAATCATAATGGAGAAAGTACAAGCCAATTATATAAATAAACAGTCTAAGCAATAATAAAAAAGTACAAATATTTGTTAAATCAGTAAATAATTACCATTAAAATCATATATATACAGCAGGGCAGATGGAATTTTCCAAAACACAAGAGAATGACACTAGGAATGAAAGACATAAAGCGCTATGCATAATTGCATAATAGCTGTTATCGGAACCCAAGTGGTTCCAGTCTCAGATTCTCAGGAGATGTCCAAATTAATTAATTATTACGAGCTCGGAAAAGAAAGATCACCAGGACAACATGTGTTCTCTATGATAATTCTCTCAAGTCTATTGAGGCTGCCCATGGGATTATAAAAGGAAATAATGGCTTCATGCCAATTTGCTCATCACACAATACATCATATGAAAATGCATGTTATAATTGGTTAAAGAATAAAATGGGCGTTTGCACATGATGAGCACGTAGACAACACATTAGTTAACACATGAATATCTGTGTCCACCATCTTGTGCACCTGCCAACACTGGCTCATTGTCAGTAGACCTTGGAATGTTTCACAATAAGGCCTAGCTCTTGTATCTTGTTTCCCACATGAAGGGAGTATGGGAGTGAGGCAGACACCGGACCATCTTATCAGGAGACCTTGATAATAAACTGTGAGAAGAACTTGCTTAACAATAAGGCATTCTAATGAATCAGTTTCTCATCATATACTGAATATATTCTCTTAAAGCCATGGACACAATTACCATTGATTATTGATCTGCAAGCCATTTTCTAATATTTTTCCACCACAATAGCATAATATCGAATTCAAGGTAAGTATAAAATAGATGGACTATATCAATGGTGTAGAATACCCCTGTAGATAACAAACAGTAGTCATATAACCTGCACTTAGGCTATTCAAAGTATCGGTGTATAATCTGCACACTACAAATAACAGTGCAGGATAGGCCTAGTAGTGCATATATGCTAGAAAGTAAGCAAATAGGGGACACAGTGAAAATATCATGATATGAAAGAATCATTCATTAAATCATCATGTATAATACATCAGATCATATTCTAATGTCCGACATAGCAACAAACCATAGAGTCCAATAGTAATCATACATTTAGTTACCTGAAGTCATGTTTAAAGTTAAAGGATGGTTAGCTAGCGCTCCCAGGGATGTAAATGACGTGTAGAAGGACCACCCCTACGCGTTTCGCCAAAAGCTGGCTTCCTCAGGAGGTGTGACTTTACCTGGGACAGATGGCATCCTTTTATAGGGGGAGAGATGAGTGGTAACGGCGCACACAAGGAGGTCCTTACTTATATCCCTGGTTTTGTCGCCGTGCTCCAGTGGTTGAGGTATATCGACAAAATGTTTTTCATCTGGCAGGGCTCGACGTCGCAGTTGGATGATTTTCTACACTCCTTAAATTCAAATGATTTAAAGGGGCTCTATCAGCAAAATTCTGCAGATAGAGCCCCACATATGCGACTGCGCATGCGCCCGGGCTAATTTTTTTTTATCAGTGTCCGCGAGCAAGCGCCGGAGGAGGACGGGACCCGAAGACGTCAGAGGAAGAAGAGGCGGGGAAGAAGAAGACGGCGCACCCTGAATGCCCGCCCAGGGTGCACGTTCCGTAAGTAGAGAACATTCTTTTTTAAGTTATTATTTTAAAATGGGGGGGTAGTTTAATTTAACTTTTACAGTGCCTGAATAGCCTTTTTAAAGGCTATGCACGCATATGTGGGGCTCTATCAGCATGATTTTGCTGATAGAGCCCCTTTAAACATTCGGCTTATGTGGGTATACAGTAGGACAAAAGTGGATTTTTTTTTATCTCTCTATCTCTTGTGACCCAGAGGGTTTTATTTCCACTAATGTCTTTAGGAAGAAAATATCCACATCCTCCCACTATTACAAAATAAAACAGGCCATTCCAACAGGCCAGTTTCTTTGGTTAAAACGTATATGTTCTGTTTGTTACTTCTTTAACAAAACGCAATAATTGAGCATCTGAATCGGCTTTGAATAGCCTAAGTGCAGGTTTTATATGACTACTGTTTATTATCTACAGGGGTATTATACACCATTGATATAGAGTCCATCTATTTTATACTTACCTTGAATTCTATATTATGCTATTATGCATAGCGCTTTATGTCTTTCATTCCTAGTGTCATTGTCTTGTGTTTTGGCAAATTCCATCTGCCCTGCTGTATATATATGATTTTAATTGTAATTATTTACTGATTTGTTTAATAAATATTTGTATTTTTTTTTTTATTATTGCTTAGACTCTTTATTTATATCATTGACTTGTACTTTTTCCATTAACTTTCCAGTTTTCACTGACTTGACAAGATGTTGAGCTGTTCTAAACTGTCTGAAACCCTTCGGATCAGGTTGTCCAGATGAAGACCAAGGGGATGGCCCTATCAACCATAGCAAAAGAAGCTGGTCATTCCCAAACTGTGATTTCTGGAATATTGCATCTTTACAACTTCACAAGCTCAGTCAAGTTCCCCAAGAAGGCTGGTAGTCCAGGAAAGACAAATGCAAGAGAGGAGAGGATAGTGCAGAGAATCTCAATGGGCAATCGGCTCAACATTACAGCTGGAATTGCTCAACAGTTCAGCACATACAGTGTCTCGACATTTAAGAGCATTTGGACTGAAAGCCCGCTCTGCAGTGACCAAACCTCTCAGTAGAAAGACTAACTTTTGTGTGCACAGAGGGGAAGTGTCCAAAGTTCACTTTAGAGATGAAAGCAAGTTTAATTTATTTGGGTCTGATAGGAAATATTATGTTTGTCCACAAACTTGGGAAAGGCTAAACCCAAAGTCTATAAAGTAGTCAATGAAAGGTGGAGGAGGAAGTAACATGGTTTGAGGAATGTTTCCGTAGCAGGCGTTGGGCTTTTTATACAGCTACATGGCAGTGTGAAAACAAATGTTTATCAATGCCTTCATTGACAACATATGGGTCCTTCCCTGTGTTCATCACTCAATCACCCAGCATGTTCAGGAACTACAATGCCCCTTGTCACACAGCAAACTGGGTGATAAGGGGCATTTGAAACTGATAACATTGAAATAATGAATTGGCCAATCCAGTGTCCTGTTCTAAACCTAATAGAAAACCTCTGGAAAAACGTTGTAGGCACAAAGTTACGGCCAAGAAACCCACTGCAGTCATTGAATGCTGGATGAGACTGGAGAATCAGTGAACCAAAATCACATCGAGCAGAGTCAGAGACTAGAGAAGTCATTTGGCCACAAATGTGCTGAAGTCATTGAAAGCAAACGCCTCTACACTTTCTACTAATTCCTGACTGTTGCAACATTAAGAAAATGTAGTTGTAATCTTTCTGTGTGCTACGGTCATTGCTGTCCTCTAATTCTAATCATTGTATTTTCTGCAAAATAAAGTTTTTGTTTGCTGAAGCGCTTTGGTTATTTAGCAAAACATTGTCCTACTAGCATGGTATAGACACAACAAAAAATTCCAAAAAACACAACACAACATGGTATAGACACAACAAGAAAACTGTTGAGCAATGAAGATTACATTATTTCTGAAAAAAATCAAGTGTCCTCAAATCAATCAAATTGTCCTGTAAATTTGGTATGTTGAGTGTATTCTGCTGTACTGGTGAATTTGGACAGCACTCATGGGGTGCACGCTTTTTAACTTTCCTCTTTAATTGTCCTCAATCATCTATACCCTGCCTCATAAGCCCCCAACCCTTTCTTTTTCTATTTTCTTCCTCCCCTACGACTCCTGCCTCGTTCCATGACACTTATGTGTATGACACTTTATATGTATGCAGTGTAGTGGATATGACCTGAATTGGGTAACATGGGCCCTTACTGTATGGGTATTTGTAATTGGGGCATCTACCATATAAGGGCCTGTAATGTGGGCATTTACTGCATGGTGGCCTGTAATGGGGACACTTATTGTATAGGGGTCTGTAATGGGAATAGTATATGTAGTGTTGTAGTGAGGATGCAGGTCTTCTGTAATAAGTCCACTATGAGATGGTTACTTTTATAGATCAGAATGCTTCCATCATGGCTCCCTGTCTAACAACTCCTCCCCCTAAGCTCAGCTCCTCCTCCATTACTACCTCACTGTTGCTAGGCAGACAAAGCAGAATAAGTAAGCAGAACAGAACATACAGAACATACTTATAACAACACCACAGTATACTGTATGGGGGCCTGTAACAGTGACAATATACTGTGTGGGAGACAATAAAAGTGGCAGTATATTTTATGGCGACCAGTAATGTGTTGGGGATCAGTAAAGGGTGCGTTATACATTGTGGGGAGCAGTCAAAAGGACGCTACAGCGACCCCTCTTTCCTAGTTACACCCCTGTCCCTGTGGTTTAGATTCCAAGACTAAGAGTACTAACTAAGTAAGAATAAGAGGCTGACTCCCCTTGTGTCCCCAGTATTACTATCCTACCAGCTGCAGCTTTATGTATTATTTATTATATACAGCCCACTTTCAAAAAAAAAAAAAAAAAAAGATGTTGTTTTGAAATTTTGCTCCTTAAATGTCAGGGGCTTTGATGTAACACAAAAGAGGTCAAGGTGCTATACCACGTGCACAAGCAAAGGGCTCATATGTTATTGTTGCAGTAGATGGACTAAAATGTGACATGTGCCTCCTATTATCACTAGATACTTTTCTCATCATTTCATAGCTCTAACCCAGTTGGTAAATGGAAGGGAGTTAGTATTGCTTTGCAGAAATCTTTGCAAGTTATGGCCATCTCCCACCACTCTGATACTCAAGGTCAGTACCTCTTCCTTAAAACCGGTATCTTAGAGAAACTATTTATGCTTCTGACCTTTTATGTCCAAATCAGGGCCAGGCACAAGCATGTAAGTCCTGTCTCACTGCCCTGGTGGAATTTGATGAAGATTGCGTGCACAGTTTTATTACACGGTGGCCATTTTCGCTTCAGTTTTTACACAGGCCTGTGTGTTTGTAGCGCCTGTATATTTTGCTATCAGTTTTTTGGTCCTATAAATACCTCTGTGCGCCTTCTCTTAATGTCCCTGGACGAATCTAGTCGGTTTGGGCGAAATGCGCGTTGGGAGTTATTTTGGCAGTGTTGGTAGATGCATCATCATGTGATATAATTTCTCTGCTGGCGTTTTCACTAGTGTTATGGGGTAGTCATGTATGGTATACTGTTTTCATTTTCATCTATTCTATGGTCTTTTACATCTTCATTTGTGGTTACCTTTATACTATACATATATATGTTATCAATGTGCTTTTCTTGGCCAGCTTTTGTTATTAGCTTGGTATTTCTGGTACTTAGACCTTCCAAGTCCCCCTTATATGATTTTTATTATCTCATTTATGTATCCTTGTGTTTTTTTTTATCCTGGATATTAATAAATTTACATTGTTTTATATTTTGGTGTGTGGGCTTTTTTGGTTGTTGATACTGTGGTTTTTCCACACATATGGTGTATTATTAGCCTCTTCTGTATATTATTTGGAGGTACACTGTAAACAAATTATAAATGAATGAATAAATAGAGAGACATTAAATGCTTCCAGAAATAAATATTTTTAAGGTTGGTTGGTTATAAACAAATCAAATTACAATTGGGCCTGTGTATGATATACTTTAGATTGTGGGAAGAATATGCAAATCTGTCTTCCATGATGTATGGCTGAGGTTCTGTCTTCCTAATTACATCATGGAAGACAGACTTGCACATCCTCAGCTAGTGCCCTCTATTGGTGTGCACATACTGAGACACTATCTTCCTGATTACATCATGGAAGACAGATTTGCATATTCTTCCCATTATCCCTTGCACAGTGGAGAGCTAATGGCTTAATAAGACTCCACACACCTATATGGTGGTCTCTCCCTATGGAGTGACGATATCCCCCCGATACTTTAGATTGGTTATAAACCTAATCCCAGACTCTGCAGTTTCCAAATATACTTTTGCTTGGCTGAAGCCTCACGTAGCGCGCCACTGCGGCAACACATCGCGTTTTTCCCCCAGTACTTTTCACAGCAAGGAAACCTCTGCAGACTTTCTGCTTCCTGGGGCAACACAGTGGCTCAGTGATTAGCCTTGCAGCACTGGAGTCCATGGTTCGAATGCTGCCAAGGACAACATCTGAAAGGAGTTTGTATGTTCTCCCCATGTTTGCTTGGGCTTCCTCCCATACCCCAAAGACATACTGATAGGGAAATATGTAGATTGCGAGCCCTATATGATTAATATACTGCAATTTCCGAAACCGTAATGGTTTTAGAAATCGCTGCGCATACTTTTTCCACAAGGTGTGGGATTTGCCAGAATCCCATTCACCTTGCAGTGACTGTAAAAAGCTGCAGACACGTGGGGCTCCATTCAGCTTTCGAGCCCACTTTTCATCTAAATTGATGTTTTTCATAGAAATGTCTACCAATTTGTACCAGTTAAGTTTCCATTGTACCTTGTACTTGGCACACTCTCTATAGTTTAGTCACTAGTTCTGATCATTTTTACATTAGGACCAGAATGCGCACTACTCTTGCTGCATTCAGTGTCGCTGTGAACTATTCAAAAGCTCGCTGAGCATTGCTCACTATTAGAGGATAAGAGCTCATATTCTTTTTCTGTTGAATGCATTTTATTTCCTATTTTTAATGTATGGGTATTTTCTAAATTCATTTTTTTTAATTTATATATATATATATATATATATATATATATTTTATTTCTTTGTACAGGTATTTATTTTTTTTAACGGATAGCGAAGCTAAACAGTTAACAATTACACTATAGGGCAGTGATGGCGAACCTATGGCACGCGTGCCAGAGAGGGCACGCAGAGCCCTCTATGCTGGCACGGTTGCGGTCTCCCGGATCGCTCAGTAACGGGGAATCCGGTACAGGATTCCCCGTTAGTGAGCAATCGCTGCTTTCAGCTGGATGTGCAAATGCACATCCAGCTGAAAGCTGTCAGTGTAGGCCGCGCGGTACGCACGGCCTACATTGACTATACAGAGTGTGACCTCTGCACTGGTGCGGACATGATGACGTAAGTCATCAGCGCCCGTAGTGAATAGGTGAGAGAGAGGACGCCTGGCGGCCCTTCAGGTAAGTATATATGTGTATTGTCTGGGGAGGGGGCTGCTCTGGACCATTTTGTGCTGTTGGGTAGAGGGAACTACTGTGGAATATTTCATGCTGTGTGGGGAGGGGGCTACTGTGGAATATTTCATGTTGTGTGGGGAAGGGGCTACTGTGGAATATTTCATGCTGTCTGGGCAGGGGGCTACTGAGGACCGTCTCATGCTGTGTGGGGAGGGGGCTACTGTGGAATATTTCATGCTGTGTGGGGAGGGGGAACTACTGTGGACCATTTCATGCTGTGTGGGCAGGGGGCTACTGAGGATCATCTCATGTTGTGTGGGGAGGGGGCTACTGTGGAATATTTCATGCTGTCTGGGCAGGGGGCTACTGAGGACCGTCTCATGCTGTGTGGGGAGGGGGCTACTGTGGAATATTTCATGCTGTGTGGGGAGGGGGCTACTGTGGACCACTTCATGCTGTGTGGGGAGGGGGCTACTGTGGACCACTTCATGCTGTGTGGGGAGGGGGCTACTGTGGACCACTTCATGCTGTGTGGGAAGGGGGCTACTGTGGAGTATACAGGTATAATCCCTTGGGGGGGGCCACCGCGGGGCAAATTGTACTGTCTGTGGGGGTCATTGCAGGGCAGATTGTAGTGTGTGGGGGGGCCACTGCGGGGTAGATTGTCCTGTGTCTGTGGGGGCCATTGCAGGGCAGATTGTACTGATTTTGTTTTGTTTTTTTATGTAGATTGTGATCCCCACATAGAGCTCACAATGTACATTTTTCCCTATCAGTATGACTTTGGAATATGGGATGGAAATCCATGCAAACACGGGGAGAACATACAAACTCCTTGCAGTTGGTTTTATGCCCTTGGTGGGATTCGAACACCAGGATTCCAGCACTGCAAAGCTGCAGTGCTAACCACTGAGCCACCGTGTGGCCCCCTGGCAGATTGTACTGTCTGTAGGGGCCACTGCGGGACAGATTGTACTGTGTGTGTGGGGGCCACTGCAGGGCAGATTGTACTGTGTGTGGGGGCCACTGCGAGGCAGATTGTACTGTGTGTGTGTGGGCCACTGCAGGGCAGATTGTACTGTGTGTGTGTGGGCCACTGCAGGGCATATTGTACTGTGTGTTGGGGCCACTGCGGGACAGATTGTACTGTGTGTGTGTGTGGGGGCCACTGCAGGGCAGATTGTACTGTGTGTGTGGGGGCCACTGCGGGGCAGATTGTACTGTGTACAGACCTTTCAGTACAAGCTCTGTAAAGCCCAATTCACACGACTGTAATTTGTGAGTCCGCAATTGTGGATCCAAATAGTTTTAAGGTTAAATTGCCGTGTTGGCACTCCGTGATAATTTATTGGGTTTTTGGTTACAGTTTGGGCACTCGGTCTCAAAAAGGTTCGCCATCACTGCTATAGGGTAACAAACCTAAATAACTTCTTGAACAATGAAATCATTTAGGCCCAATGTTGCAAAACGCAGCTTAAAAAAACACTGCAGAAAGAAATGCAGCGAAAACGTTGTGTTTTTTGACGAGTTTTTGTTGCGTTTTTCCCCTAAATAAATTTAATAAGAGAATACTTGTGTTTCCACAGGTAAAATTGACATACTGCCATTTTTGCGCTGCATTTTTTTTCCAATCTATGTGGACGAGTTTAACCAAAATCTCATTTTCTTTGCTCATATTGTAAAATGCAACATTTTTTCCTGTTGCATTTACACAACAGCCAAAATCACTACGTTAGCCTAAAAAACAGATGTTAGTATCCCTTGGTGAAAATATGGGAAAGATACAATGTTTATATTTTAAAAAGGAGAAAGGTTAGGGGGTACAATATATTACAATCTATATGTGCTTCACTGTAACAATTTCAGGTTGCTGTCATGTGATTGGCTGCTGTCACAATCTGTCTCCTTTTACTTGAGCAAAACTGATGTCACAGGAAAGTGAAGAAGGCAGAAAATCTCAGAAGAGGTAAAAGTTTGTTCACAAAGCACTTTTATGTGACCATCATGAACTTCGGACAGAAAGTGAGGGGGTGGTGCTGGAGGAGGCGCAGCTTCTAATAGAATGATATAATCATGCTTCAGAAATAGTATTCACTGCATTATGATCATAAATAATATTTATCGCAGGGATAATTGGTTCTGTTATCAGAGGGCAAGTCCCGAACAGTAGCCCTGTATGGATGGAGAAGAGGGCTATGAGCTGCTTTAGAAGTCCCATTCATTTCATTGTGCTCATCATAAATAGTTAAATTAGTTGTTATAACAGAGGAAGTTCCTGACCGTACCCACATGAAGGATCTGTGCTCAGAGCTGACTGCCTCTACGTGCAGCATTAGGCCTTGGCTGTAGCAATATTTAAAAGACAGATTATAACCTGTAATTGTTAAAGGGGTTTTCCCATGAACATAACCATATTAAAAAATTTTTTAACACCTTCCCGACATCCATCATAAAAGAATGGAGGATGTGGGGTTTTTAATTATGGCTCTAACGAAAGACACCCGGCGCTTATGCCCACACCTTTAAAGGTATACCATTTATGAACAATTACAATGTCCCATCCGATAGTAAAGCGTTCCTTGTATAGACGCATGGGCAAGTCACAATTGCTCTGATAGGAGCTAGTAATAGCTAGTAATATGGCTGCCTCCTGTGGCATAACTAGGAATGGTGGGGCCCTGTGGCAAACTTTTGACATGCTCCCACCCCCCACCCCCCCGAAGATCTCGACCGTGCCCCTCCTACGCATTCCTGCGTGCTCTATTATGCCCCATAGTGGCCCCTGCACACAGTATTATGTCCCTTAGAGGCCCCTGCACACACACTATTATGTCCCTCAGTGGCCCCTACAGGACTAAATACTGTCACGTCACCCGCTGACCGCTATACCAGGACAATTGTGGATAAAAAGTCTGGCCATGTTTATTACAATTTAGTAACTCCATGTGCCTCATATTAACCCTTGTGTACCTCACATAAGAGTTACTGATGTGTGAGAGACATGGAGGTAATAAAGTATCTTCATTATTATTACCTCCATATGTCTCACATATTAGTAACTCTTATGGTGAGGCACACAGGGGTTAATGTGAGGGACATAATGGGGTTAATTGCTATTAATATGAGGCACATGGAGTTACTAAAACAAAATTAATCACCCCAAATGCCTGATATTAATAAGCATAGTAACCCCAGTATGTCCTGTGTACTTGTGTTTTCTTTTTTTAGTTTCACTTTACTGGAGCTTCTTCTGCTCCTTCTCTTGTGTGCAAGACGGCAAGAGCTCGGCAGGGGTCCATTTTCTGTATAGGGATAAGCCCTGCCTCCTGGGCTCTCCTCAGCCCTCTCATTGGCGGGCAGAGGACAGCCAGAGAAAGGGAGGGGGGGGGGTAGAGAAAGCATCCTGAGAGCACTGAGTGGAGCCAGACCTGCAGCTCCTGCGGGTTGCTGCAGCTTGGGACATATACTTTCCCTATATTAATAGGGAAAGTATTCCACCAACAGGGGGCCCCTGCATGTGCTGGGGCCCTGGGCAATAGCCAAGTTTGCTCCCCCCTAATACCGGCCCTGCTTACCTCTCCCGGGCTGCCAATCATTCAACTCGGGAATCCAAAAAGACTCCCCCACCCCCACCCCACCCCACCCCCCGAGTATAATGATAGCAGCGGTAGCGGCTGTCACCGGGCCCCCTAATGACCCGGGCCCTGTGGCAGCTGCTACCACGGTAGTTACGCCACTGGCTGCCTCAGATGGTGCTACTACTCAAAGCAAACGGTGTCTTTACAGTCTGACCACGTATCGAAGACTTCCTGTTCAGTACCAAGTACATCCAGCAGGGGGTGCAAGGTCCTATACATTACATATAGTATTATACAGAGCATATTTTATTGGTAACTTGTGTGTAAACGACAACCTGAGATTCCAATTTTGTGTATGTACATGGCTGGTGACGCAGAATTAAGTACATATAATATCAGACATTAGGGTTTGAGGTGCCAGGCTCTTTCATGCAAACAAAAGACGAACAAAACATAGGACAGAGTTGAGACACACTCAACGTTGCAACAAAATAAACTTTATAAAGAGTGCGAGTTCCATTCACATTGACCATAAATATGCTTTAGTGCAAGAGCTGACACTCTGAACAGACATATATTATGTGTTGAAAAAGTGCTTCATTTCCCAGTTCATGCACAGATCACCTGAGTCAGTGCTGGTAGCGGGGGGAAGAAGCAGCATGTGCTGGAAAGGGTACAGGTTTCTGGGGGGTGAGGGCACACACAGACTGGTGACTACTCAGGACACACGTCAGATACTTGAGCTCGTCGCGCAGACAACGGATTTCCCTGCGCAGTGCTGCGTTCAGCCGCTCCAGGTTCTCACTCTCCTGGGAAATGACAAGATCAAGTACTGAATAAGCCACATGAACAAACACTGCAAAAGGTGTCCATCAGCCTACTAGTATACCCTAACCACACGGCTGTCACCTTGTTCCACTTCCCATTTCAGCATCTATACCTTGCTTATTCCCCACATTGTGCCAGTTACTGTAGGCTCCCCACACTTCTGCGCCTCGTGCTCTGACATACATCTTAGCCCTCATCACCCCCTCCCTGAACCATACAAGATAGGAACAATAATACTGAGCAATGATAGTGGATGCTCCAGCTTCAGTATTCAGATAGGCACCTTTTACACAAGCTGAAGAAATGATAGTGTGTACTCACCACATGTAATGTGTCTGCCTTCTGTGTCTGCCGCTGGCGACTCTTTTGTGCTGCAATACGATTTTTTTCCCTTCTCTGAACTTTCTTCATATCATCAGATGAGTCCTGAAAAAACAGAATATGACATGTGAGCCCTACATCCCATAAAGCAGTACAAGATCAGAGGCTGTGGTGTCAGTACCTGTTTGCTGCTGGAGGGGGAGCTGACATAACTGGGCTCATTGCTGTCAGAATCAGGGTGCATGTCCCGCTGCACTAGCTGCCCGTCTCTTCTGTTGTGCTGCCTGCTTTGCAGTCAATTTCACATCAGTCTCCTCCCTGCTGCTGTCACCTTCCTCGTGTGGTTTTAGTATCTGGAGACCTAAGCTTCAAATGACATGAAGGAAACATTTCTAAAAGGTCAAATGACAAAATACACAGAGGGACCAGGGCAAAAATCACCCAGGAAAACCCCAAAGCCCAAGCAAGTAGTGGGGGGAAGTTGTGAGAACCAGCGCAGGAAGTGAGAGGAAGGAGCATGACTTCCACCCTGCAGAAAACAACCACTTTCCATCCACAGGCAGAAACACATGTTAAATTGTGAGCAAAACATGTAGAGACAGAATACATGTAAAATACTGAGTGAGATGTGTAGAGACAGACTACATAGCAAATACAAAGCAATATGCGTAGAGAGACCAATAACACAGAAAAATACATGGTGAGGACTAGAACACAGTAA
The DNA here is from genome assembly GCF_031893055.1 of Leptodactylus fuscus. Taxonomy (NCBI): domain Eukaryota; kingdom Metazoa; phylum Chordata; class Amphibia; order Anura; family Leptodactylidae; genus Leptodactylus; species Leptodactylus fuscus. The sequence continues at coordinate 79,179,013 of NC_134271.1, read as the reverse complement.
ATACACAGGAAAACAAGAAGAGAGCAAAGATAATAATACTAACACTGACATACATCTGGACAAATACTGAATCTTAGTGAAACTCAGCAGAATAAAAGAGTTAAAGGGGTTGTCTAGGATTTAGGTTTCAATGGCCTGCCCTTAAAGAGGTTGTACAGGCAAAAATGGACATCCAAATTATTCTTTAATAGGCCAGGAGTGGTGCTAAAAATATATAAATCATACTCAACTTTTTCCCGGTGCTCCGGTCCTGCAGTTCAGTTGTTGTCTTCTGGTGGAAGTACCTGCCACGCGTGCCCACTGACACCAACCAGCAAGCTCATCGGCCTCAGGAAGGGAACCGGGGACATCACTACCTCAATGGTCACATGAGGCCATCAGCAGCCCCAGCAGAAGGGGACCGCGATGTCACAGCCAGCAAGAGATTCCAGAACAAGAAGGCAGCCGAAAATATCTGCTCTTGGAGGGTCAACAGGCATCCCCTGCACTGATTGGTTGTATTGGGTGACTTCCAATGCCCATACTATACACAACAAGGAGACAGAAGCAATTGACATTAATGGGAGTTAAGAGGCAGTACCCGGGCCTGGCCAATATACAGGAATCAGAATCATCAGCTTCCATCTCTACGTTGTGTATAGTATGGGCACCCAAAGCAGCCCCATACATCTAATGAGTGGGCCTCAGAATAGGTAAAAAAAAACCTAAATTGTGGACACAGAGTCAAAATCGATTTGAAACATAACTGCCATTTCACCTATTTTATATATGAATAGAAAAATATATTTTAAACTTTTTTCAAATATTCTTTAACAAACTTTGTCTAATTTTATTTAAAAATCCTGCCTCTAAAGCAATAGTAATGTTTTTCTCTGAAAATAAGCCCTAGTTACTGTTCATTTAAAAAAAAAAAGAAGTATCCAAACAGCTCTACATGTAAAAAAGTAAATAGAATACAGCAGAAGAGATACAGTAGACCCTTCATCAAGGAAAGCAGACACCCACAAAAGAATTACACCCCCAAGAGAATCGCACATTGACTTTAAAGGGAGTTATCTGCACAAGATGGCACTAGTGAGAGAGTTCTCCACAACAATAACTGTTAACTATCGGTAGTGCTGGGCTCTCACACACAGATCGGGTAGTCCCGCTGGCATGACTATGTTGTTGCTACTTCCGGTCACCAGGGGGAGCCAATTGCTGCACTTGGCTGCAGTGAAATGCTGCTGCAATGGCAATGGGCCTTAGGAGTGTCACAGATATGTGTGTGACAGCCCATCCACTATTAGCACTTGCCAACTTTAAAGTGTTTTGGTTGTAAGGAGGTCTGGTGAGTGGATTGTTGTTCATGGAAAAAAAAAACAACACATACCCTGAAAATAAACCCTAACCTATCTTTTGTTGGAGAAAAAAAATAATATAAAGACCCTATCTTATTTTTGGAGAAACATGGTATGAGTGTTGCTAATTAAAATCTATCTTCAACATTCCATTACTTGCTCACTAGGTGCGTCAGAATGGCAGCTGTACTGTTAGGGCTAGTTCACATGGGGCACGGTATGGCGTATTTTGGTTCTGATTGTGACGATAGTCGCGGCTTCCCATTCCGGAGTTGGCCCAAATGAACGGGCCTAGCGCGAAGGGTGCTGCTGCAAGGCTGATGCCGCGGCTGATTCAGCCGCGGAGTCCGCCTGAAGAAAGGGCAGCTCGCTTTTTTCCGTGAGCAGGAACATGCCGCTCACGGAAAAAAGTAAGCTAGCGGTCTACATAGACCTCTATTGTGAGGGGGCGGATTCTGACGTGGATTCAGCACCAAAATCCATCCCCTCTTGCCCCATGTGAATGAGCCCGTAAAGGCTAGCAGTAATAGCTGAATTAGCATGGGGCAGGTAGAGGAGGGACGGGATGAGAAGCCTCTCTTTGTATGTAATGTTGTGTATTCAACATGTGCAGTACAGGCTGAAGATGGATTTTCTTTACCAGCACCTAGTGTCTGTAAGCCAACACCTGGGTCAGATTAAAAAAAAAAAAAGAAAAGAAGAGAAGCATATTTTTTTTTTCTGTATAGCTTATTAGAGATGAGCGAACACTATTCGAAACAGCCGTTTCGAATAGCACGCTCCCATAGAAATGAATGGACGTAGCCAGCACACGGGGGGTTAAGTGGCCGGCCGCTTCCATTCATTTCTATGGGAGCGTGCTATTCGAAATGGCTGTTTTGAATAATGTTCGCTCATCTCTATAGCTTATCTTTGTGTAGTATCCACTCCTGGTTTTGGTTTACTGATGTGAATAAATCCTAAGTAGAGACTTCAGAGGCAATTTTTTAATAAACTAAGCCAACAGATCTATATAAAAACAAATTGAAATGACAAATTACTCTTCAAAATTTACCATAGTTTGCAGTGTGTAGCTGCAAACTGGATCACGAAAACTCATGAGTAGAGATGAGCGAAGTTGTCAAAAATTCGATTCTGCTGCTTTGCCAGATTTCAGAAAAAAAATTTGATTCTATCCAAATTAATTTGTGGAGAATAGCGTTAAAAAACATCTATTTCCTAGCTGCAGAGAGTCTGTTATGGTCTAAAACACTGTGTCTTGCTGTAACATGCATAGGGAGTCTGTTATGGTAGTGAAACAATACAGTGAGTCAGTATGGCATGCGCTTCACTGGCTTCGCTCTTAGAACCACAGCACACTTCACTTATTTGGCCAGTTACGGGGCCAAAACTGACAAACTAACTCAAGTGTTAAGTTAGCCTTACACATTGATGTTAGTGCCAGGTATAAAGAACGCACTCCTTTGACCCCCTCATCTACTGATTCCACACAGATGTCTACACAACCTATTCTAGTAAACAGAAAGTAGCACATCACAAAGGATGAGTGGCCCAAAACGCATCCCACAGGTTCCAAGTAGCACAAAACTTCACATCTTCATTGATAAGCACAGCCGTCAAATACTCCAGTGACCGCGCGTTCCTGACCCGAGTACAACTCTGAGTGCTGAGGGGTCCAACTGATGCCAGTGCTTGGCAATCAAGCACCTAGCAGAGGTGAGAAGAAGTAAAAAGAAGCGTAGGGCATGTTTGCGCAGTAAGACGGGTTAGATGAAGGAGATAGGTCCTAGGAGTCAAGGGAAAACTAATCCCCATCACCCATCCCAAGAGATCCCAAATCTGGCACTAGTAAGGCTGGAGGTAAGAACAGGACCAAAACAAATGGAAGATATGCACAGGGCGGGCACCAACATGTCAACAGCAAACTGAGACAGACCTATCAAAGGAATGGATAAGAGCTGGCGTATGGTTCCAATGCATCAGCATCTTGAAAAAATTCTCATCGTGGACAACACAACTCGAAGTCTTAGACGCCCGTGACAGTGTTGAGGTAGAAGCATCATGAGGAGGCCACAGAGTGGCAAGGTGACATAATGTGGAGGAAGCAGCAGTGTGAGGAGGCCACACAGTGCCCAGTGACAGAGTAGGGGGGGTGGCAATAGTGTGAGAAGGCTATGCAGTGCCCGTTTACATAATGTGGAGGTAGCAGCAGCCTTAGGAGGCTATACAGTGCCATGGTGACAGGGTGAGGAGGCCACAGAGTGGCAAGGTAATTAATATGAAGGTAGCAGCAGCCTTAGGAGGCCACACAGTGCCCAGGCCAGGGGTTAAGAGAAAGTTTGTGAACGAAAAACTTGCCTCATAGAAAGATCTGACGATTGGATGAACATTTTGAACATGGTTGACTTCTTCTCCAATGATGACGGTGTGTAATTTTTATTAAAGATTTTCCAAATACAAGAAAAAAAAATACAATAAAGAAAAGATTAAACAGTAAGAAAGAAAGGGCAGATACCCACAGACTCCAAAGAGCAAAATACAGACTCCAGAGGGTCTATCCAGAAGAAAATATTAGAAAAAAAAATAACAACCAGACAAAAATAAATAAACAGGGAGGGGAAGGACAATGACGAGACAAAAAGACAAAGGGAGGGAACAAGAGAAAAGGAGGGAGAAAGGGGAGGGAGACCAGAATCAAAAGTCCTGTAGCATACAATAAGCATCCTAAGGGTGCCAAATGGACAGAAAAGCATCGAGAGTGTTGTTAAATCAAGAAACTCAAGGCTCCGCACATCCTTCCTCCTGGCCAGCAATACAGATCCTGTGGGAGGCATCGCACCCTTCCAATCCTTAGCCATGAGGGTTTTAGCTGCCGTGCAAAGATATAGGAACAATCTGGACATCCTCCGGCCCAAGGGGGCAGGCCAAGGAGGCAAGTAAGTGGGTCAAGAGGGACCCCTTGAATGAAGAGGGAAGCCGTGAGATCCCTAGCCTCCCTCCAGAAGCCGACGGCAAGAGGACACGTCCAGATGTGATAATGTGCACCCACTGTGGCCTGACAGCGCCAGCACACTGAAGGAAGGGCATGGTTCAAAGCATGAAGAAGAGCAGGGGTTATGATATCAATGCATCAACAGTTTATATTGGACCTCACAGAAGATGTTCATTTAGTATTGAAATCACCCATTTTCATCAAATGTATGAGAATCTTAAGTGCAAACAGATTTACTTTCTGAACTCATACTTTCCTTTTGTCCTTTTCAGAAACAAAATCCAAACTTTTAGGCTACAGACTCACAGTGAGGAAAAACAGCTTTTTTTTGTTACAGATTATGGTACTGTTTTTTTTTGGGCAAAGCCAGGAGTAGAATGAGCAGAAGGGAGAGGTATAAAGTGCTTCCTTTATAGTGCTCACTTTTTTTTTCTTTTTTTTAATGTAGATTGCGAGCACCACATAGAGCTCACAATGTACATTTTTTCCCTATCTGTATGTCTTTTTGGAATATGGGATGGAGATCTATGCAAACACGGGGAGAACATACAAACTCCTTGCAGATGTTTTTTTTTTTTTTTTTTGTCCTTGGTGGAATTTGAACACCAGGACCTAGCGCTGCAAGGCTGCAGTGCTAACCACTGAGCCACCGTGTGGCCCCTATAGTGCTCATTCTTTTTGTAGCTACTTTTGGATTTGGTTGGGAAAAAAAAACCCAAAACAAAACAAAAAAATCTGTTTGTCCTAACCTTTTCTAAATCAGATGATGTAATTCTATTTTATTTTAAGGCAAATCTTATTCCAAACTAACAAAACCCCTCACTGCCATGTTGTAAATAGAAATCCAGAAGTTTACGTGGTTTGGCCACAGTTTTTCTCTTTTTCAGAGGGGAATCAAGATGGTGCCAGGCCTTACTCCAGTGCTACCTCCAGAGCTTCAACTTCTCCACATGACTCCTCAAATGAGCCTCTTACCTTTTCTGCGCCTCACAGGACCCTGCCTGTTCCATCGGCACAACAACTTTTGGACTCCACGGGTACACAGTCCACCCGGGGCTGTCTTGAACAGGCCTTGGCCTGTAAAAACCAATCGTCTTCACAAAATGGTGCCTCTGCATCTCCTTCTCTAGACGCTGTATCTTCTACTACAACCAGTCTGGCTAAGCAGAAAGCTAGACTAGAGGATAACGACCTTCAAGATGGCAAGGCAAGCCATGACGCACTGTGCAACTCCCCACATAGATTTTATTGCTGATATTCCTGCTTCAGAGAACCTGCTAACTGAGGCCTCCATAAAAATCAAGCTAACTGCATTTTGTAAATTGGGTCATTCCATATCAAATGATCCAAATATGTTTTTGGGTTTTTTTTACCAGACGTCTTTAGTTTTTTTTTTTTTTTTTTTTTCATTTTTATGAAGTACAACTTAAGTTAATTACAAATTAAAAGTTTTGAATTTTTTACTTCATCCGTTAATTTTTTACAGACTTCTAAAGTTTCGAAAAAGCGCAAATTTTGGCCTGGTATGGCTTTACATTTTTTATCATATCTTGGGCTAGAATTAAGATAAAGAGGTGGGAGAGACATCATATTTCTCAGAACAGTACCGGCTTCCATTTGATATGTCACAAGACAATGTTTCTTTATATTTTGTTTTGGAGAAATCAAATTCAAAATTTCGATGCACAATTGTGAAAAAAACGTAAGTTTTAAATTGTGAAAAAATGCATGTGTGTTACTTGTGTTCTTGGTTATACTTGTACAGGGTTTCAACTTGGGACCAAATTGGGATCAATTTTTTTTATTATCGTGGCCGCAAAATAACGCGGCGTATACGATCCTAACTCCCATTGAAATCAATGGGAGCATTTACGACGCGCAAACTCTCACGCCATATACGTGCTAGATCACGCGGCACGTTACATCGTGTGAATGCGCCCTAAGGGTGAGAGGGAGGTAGTGTGGAAGCTATACAGCAGGAAGCCACACCTCTGGTAAACAAATGTAGAGGAATGCATGAGCTCTCAGAAACAATACTGAAGGTATATGGGTGTACTTACTAACCTATTAAAAGCACTAACAGGCCTTAAAAAAAAATATTAAATTTTTTTCTTGCCCCCCCCCCCCCCCCAAAAAAAAAAAACAAAAAAAAAAAACAAACGTTTTAATATTTGGGTGTCATGCTCCCTAGGGATCTGACCTTGTTATGTAGATTGAATTTTAACCCTTCGTTGCAAGCTGTTATATCAGAGCTGAATTTTTGGGAACCTTTACCAGTATCATATTATGGTAGCATTCATTTAAGTTGACTCTCTTCCTAGATTATTATATTACATATCCATGCTGTCGCTATTGCAGAGCAGAAAGAACCTTCATTGAAGTAAAGTGTTTCACCAAATTTATTTGGCAAAATAAAAATAAACAAAACAAAAACTACACTTACACTAATGAAGTTATACAAATCTAAAAAGAAACAGGAATGCGTTTACCATGTATGGAATATTATGGACTGGCAATCCAATACTGTTCAAAATATTTGAATCTCACTATAGACTAATAATTCTCGGACAATACGAGTTTGGTCTCCTTCCTACAAGCCCCTATTGCGACCATTCCCACAGGTTATCAACATAATCCAGTTTTAATTACTACCTATAGAGCATGGAGAGGTTTATAGAAAAAAAAATTGTGTTTAATGTTTTATGCTCTCAATGGTTACAATCGGCCCATTAGCTCGATTTTCAGGAGGATAGGGTGCCCTGGTTGGAGAATGGTTTAGGGTAGGCCTTCAACACTTATGTGACCTATGTAGGGATGACACACGAGTGGCACGTGAGCCTCATTTCCCTAGCACTGCAGTCCGAGTCCTCACTGAGTTGTTTCAATCGGACCAAACATGGCCGAAACGAATCGGCTATTATTACACTGTGGGGTCTCCACCACAGCGTATAATAAGCAGAGGGTCAAGAGAGGTGAGAAACATAAAAAACAATGTTACTCACCTTCCCTGAACTCCGGATTGGCTCTGTGCTCTGCAGGTGCTTCTCCCTGAAGGAAGAGACGACTGATAGAGCTTCAGGGGTCACGTCCAGCATCATTATGCGTAATGACACCGGAGGTGACCAATATGATCCAATCAGCAGTCGCTGAAGTCAGGGAGAAGCGCTGAAGAGAACACAGAGCCACTCCGGAGCACAGTGAAGGTGAGTAACATTGTTTTTTATGTTTGCCGCCTCTCTTGGCCCTCTGCTTATTTTACTCTGGGGTCTGAAGAGAACACACAGTATGATAATAGCTAGTGAGAGGCGAAAATTGGAATATTATAAAAGTTGGACACATACGTTCAGCACTACTTGGGGACTGCACATGTCCTTTCATTGCTTCTAATCGGAAAGTACAGCTGCACCCCAGGAAATAGCAGTAAATACATGCGCCCTGAAACATCTGGTGACAGCACTTCTGTGTTATGGTTTGTGATATATGACTTTACTTTAGGGGTTGTCAGACTTACAATTATTCACCAGCACTCCGAAGACCTCATCTTTGATTTTTTAATTAAAATTGGTATGCCTACCCCTGCTACAGGTGGCCATTTCTTGCAGTAGGGAAAAAAGGGTTACTACTTGTTGAGAAATAAAGAGCAGATCATCATCTGCAAAAGCTTAAATATTAAAAATGCAAACCTCCTGATCTCAGACCCCAAATGTTCAGATTACAACGAATTGCTAGAAGCAGGAGTTCAATGACTACAGCATAAAGGAGATGGGAAAGTGGACATCCCTGACGGGTGCTATCGTGGATGGTCAAGGGGAGGAGAGGGTGCCATTGACTCGAATGCCCAGTATTTCCATCCTTCTGTTGCCAGCAGTACAATCACATTCACAGGTATATTTGTGTCACTTGGCCTGTTCTTCGTGTACTATTCTTAACAATTCTGGAACCCTCCCACCCATACACGAAAAAAAAAAAAAAAAAATTGCTCTGTGTTGCCATGACAATTTTTGTACTCTGTAATCTGTATAGAGGTGAGGGTTGATAAAAAGTAAGGCTTCCAAAGAACAGCAATTCTGACAGTGTTCTTTATTTCTACAGCTGTCACCAAAAGGGTAAATAATAGGATATCGAAGGAGTTAATTGGCTGGGACTGGAGTTATTCTTAGCTTCCCACTACTGCACATTGGTGCATAACGCACTCCAACATGTTCTGCTCCTAAACAGGCCCCACACTGCCACTGCAAATATCCACTTTACAATATGGATACTGCTAAGGGGTTCAAATTTTCATCCATCCTACAAGTCCACAAGAGAAAAATAGCCCATTATTGTGCTTTTAGATCCAAGACAGAAATATTGGAAATCAAGCATGCTAAAAACATACATTTGTTTTTCACAGTAAATAGATGCGTTTTTTTAACCTCATTTCTCTGAATTGTACATTATTGTGGAATTTATCAAAAATAAAATGAGCACAATGTATAAAGAGCCAAATACAACAAGCGATGAACAGACGTAGAACATAGCCAAGTGGTGACACAGACACATTAGAATGTGATGGCATCACTGCTACAGTAGGGGAGATTTATGAAACGGTCTAAAAGAAAACTGTGTCTTTGTTCATAGCAACCAATTACAGCACGGTTTATTTTCATATTCTGCTATGGACCACAATGGCAGTTTTAAAGAGGACTTTTCATCACTTGGGGCACATGCGGGTTTTATATAACGCTAGAAAGCAGACAGTGTGCTGAATTCAGCGCACTGTTGGCTTTCACAATCTGTGCCCACGGTGAAGAGCTATTGGTGCCGGTATCGTAGCTCTTCACAGTCAGAAGGGTGTTCCTGACAGTCCGACAGGAACGCCCTTCCTCACAGCATCGCCTATAGCGCTGTACAGTGTGAGAGCTGATAGTGCTCGTCCATAGATGAGTACTGGGGGAGGCGTTCCACTCCGCTCTCACAGTACAGCGCGATAGGCACTGCTGTGAGGAAGGGCGTTCCTGACTGACTGTCAGTAACGCCCTTCTGACGGTGAAGAGCTACGGTAACAGCACTGATAGCTCTTCACCAGGGGCACAGAGCGTGAAAGACGACGGTGCGCTGAATTCAGCGCACTGTTGACTTTCTAGCGGTATATAACACCGCATGTGCCCCAAGTGATGAAAGGTCCTCTTCAATAAATCTTCACAATACTTCCATGATAACACATAATAGCTCCACTACATGCAAGTAAAATGGAGCGTCCTGCAGTACATTTATGTGGTGCTGAAATACCTCCACCTCAACACTCAGTATTATTTGGGTTAAAACCTGACAACGAACTAGGCATCTGCAACAAAAGAAGGAAGATCTAGATTAAAGTTTTATCCTACGTTCGTAGAAATAAAGTCAGCACAACTCCAGTAACATGTACACAAGGCATGACACAATAAAACTTCACCCACATATCTTTTTAATGTGAAAAATGTATATCCAAAATAACAGCAGGATCTGCAGATTATTGCACACCATGAGGGAAAGGGGCATTAATAATCTGCCCAGGGATGGCCCCAAAAAATTTGTACGGACCGAAGATGTTCACTACAAATCCAGGAACTGCTGTGGGGAAAAGCTGGAAAATAGTCCTACAATACATTCCCAAAATATTGCCACCCGTGGGAGAGAGAAGTCAAAACACCAACCCAAGCTGTTCACTCAATCAATTTTTTCGCCTTAAAAAAGCGTCGGAGATAGAAGACCTGCCAGGTAGCGAGACCCATCAGGCAGCACATAGAGAAGATGCTGAAGTAAAGCACACGGACATTTGTGGACTCTGAAAGACAAAAAAGCCATCAGATATCTAATGGTGATCATGGATGGAAACAGCCATATTAGGATGAGCATACTGCAGTTTCTCACCATTTGTATCTCTCATTTCCTCTTCTCTCTTCTTCATATAGGCAAAGTCATTGACGATGGACTCTGACAGATCTTCCAGACGCCGCAGCTCCACCTCAAGTGGTTTCAGCTTCTCCACTTTAGCAATCTAAGACAGGACGCTACAATGAATATGGTGGCCAGAAGCAGCTTCACAGGATGAAACAGGACATGCACCTACCTCCTCATAATTCTTGGCCTCCACACCATGTTTCATGTTCAGAATTACCATTTGATCTGGAGCACGTCCAGCACCTGGGAATAGAACAGCATTCAGAACTGGCCCCTCATATCACTCTGTACCCACCTTTTAACCAACTACCCACCTGCGGGGTGCTTGCTTTCAAAGCAAACCTCAAACATGTCGTACTCCTCTGTAGTGAACGCAAATTTCCCCTTTGTGGCATCTTCTTTGGAGTAAAGGATGTGGCTGGAAGAGTCGGTGATCTACAAGCAAATAAAAGGACAATTATGATATATACACCTCCACCAGTGTAAAGGTTAATATGTGACCCTTGAGAGCAAAAACCACACTTACCCTCCCTAAAATAATGGTTTATATTCTGATAAAATCCAATATCAGACTTGCATAATACAGGAGAGTTATAGGGAGTCATTCTCAACAGTTCACCACAGAACCTCAAAATTAACATGAGCAACCCATGTCTAGCTCACAAGGAAGGAACAATGTGTTTCACACATCCCCCTCCCAGGCTCCAGTCACTGCTCCCACACCTGGATGTTCACAACAGTATAAGTATGCAGCTGATACCATTCCCACAAAGCCAGGAGAAGGGACAACAGAGTACAGCAGTCAGACCCATCAAACCAGCACAATCAGCAGCTTGGACACCCCTCCCCTTTTCACCCAAAGCCATACAGTGTGCAATGACAGAATAGACATGCTGGAGAACACCATGCCATCTCAAGATATTCCTTGCCCTACCTACCAGCAGCCTGTCAAAATCTTACATGTCATAGTAGATGGGGAATGCATGCCGATATCTTGTAGGCTGCTTACACAGAAACCGGTGCAGCAACAAATTTGTAGAACGATACCAAACATAGCACATGGAAATATTCACGTGCCACCAAAGACGCATGAATTTCCTTCAGTGAGTCCTGATCACAAAATGAGCAGGTGTAAGACCTGTCCTGAGTATTGCCCCAGGTTCACAATAATACAGAAGTGTGTGTGGGGCCATAAAAAAGATAATGGGTCTGTGTGCCAGCCTTAGACGTCTTACAGACAACCAATGGCCAGGTCAGTGTGCTATCCAGGTTTTTTGTAGATAGCACACTGACCCATTCATTTCTATGGGCCCACAAACATGACTGTGTACTACACGAATCAGTGTGCGGGCTGACAGTCTGGACCACAAGACTCATGGCAGGTCCTATTTCTGCCTGGCTCGGCCGATGCCATTCAATCATGGGCAGTGGCCAGTAGATGGTTGTCTGCAAGAGGCCTTAGGCTCCATACACATGAATGTGTGCATTGTCAGCAAGTTGCTAGCTAGCACACGGACCCATTATATATAGATATATCATAGCATTAACCAGCTGTGCCATTCAGCCACAAAACTCAGCACATGCACACGAACGTATGTATTACGGCCTTAGGTGGGTGTACACTATGAGGTATCTGCATAGCCGATATATTGGGGACTGGATGCTCGGGGACGTATTTTGGGACATTTTCAATATTGCCTCGGCCCTTACCTTGAGGCGGACCTGGCCCTGGCCGTGCGGCTCCGACACGTCGTACTCGCCTGTGACCAGTACGTCCTTATGAATCTCTTCACGTAAACATTTGCGACCGTTGGGCGGAAGCTGAAACGAAATAGGCCTCACAGAGCCGCAGGCCAACAGCAGCAGAGCCGGGAGCAGCAGCAGCCGAGAAGCCATGTAGACAACGTTGCCAGGTACAGAACAGAGACAATCACACGGCTCCAGCAGCCATTACAAGTGAACTTCCGCCCAGGCCGGTTCTGATGTGGTTACTGATTATTGGTTGCTCGGAGTCATGTGATATGGACGGAGTGAGAAGCCGCCATCTTCCTGAAGACCAAAAGGTGACATCCTAGCAAAGAAAGTGGCCAAGAGAGACCGACCGCAATTCTGTGACCTCGATAGCGGGCGAGGCTAAGCCCTTGATTGGTTGCTCTCTTTCGTCTGAGACAGCTGGGCAATGGCCTAACGTCAATGCTGCTAGGGGAGGAGACCTGCATATTACTACTTGTAGAGACGCTGTGCCTCTGCCTCAAAGCGGCTCAGAATTTGGACAAATGTGTTATGGATGACGTATAACTAAAATCCATTTACTGTCATCATAACCGCCACAGCACCATGTCTAGGTTACCCTGACCTGCTTCACATCGCCACACAATGGCTAGAGATAACGTTTCATTTCCATCCGGACCAAAGCTTGAGTCAGACTAATTCATTACCAAGTGGAAATGCATATTGGCTTAAAATGTTGTTTGTGACAGAGTGAGGACCCGAATAGGACTCGTCTCTCAAACCATTCCGCCTTAGGCTTTATTCACACTTCATTACAAAAGGGCGGTTTTTAGAAGGGCAATCACACAGATAGGATATGTCATCATCAGTATTAGAGGAGTAGTGGTCCGACACCGGGACCTCCACAAGGCACCAGTACAAAGAGCGGGATTCGCTTTATTGTTTACACACTGTGGCCCGAGCTGCTCACTCACCGTACAAACTAGTGCTGAGTGTAGGTACTGCGGCGCTGTCCCATTGTATCTATGCGGCTACAGTTTGTATGGCGAGTGAGCGACGCAGCTTGCGGTATACTACAAAATGCACTGTCTCTGTATCAGTGACCTTTGGGGGTCCTGGGTGTCGGCCCCCCGTGGATCTAATTGGCTGTCTTGAGGATACGCCATCAATGTTTTTATTATTATTTATACAGCACCATTAATTCCATGGTGCTGTACATTATATTCAGTGGCGTAACTAGGAATGGTGGGGCCCCGTGGCAAACTTTTGACATGCCCCCCCGAAGATCTTGATCGAGCCCCTACGACGCATTCCTGCGCGCTCTAGTATGCCCCATAGTGGCCCCTGCACACAGTATTATGTCCCTTAGAGGCCCCTACAGGACTAAATACGGTCACGTCACCCGCTATACCAGGACGATTGTGGATAAAAAATCTGGTCATGTGCATTACAATTTAGTAACTCCATGTGCCTCATATTAATAGCAGTTAACCCCTTCATGTCCCTCACATTAACCCTTATGTACCTAACAAGAATTACTGATGTGTGAGAGACATGGAGGTAATAATAATAAAGTATCTTCATTATTATTACCCCCATATGTCTCACATATTAGTAACTTATGGTGTATTCCACCAACAGGGGGCCCCTGCAAGTGCTGGGGCCCTAGGCAATAGCCAAGTTTGCCGAAAAGACCCCCCCCCCCCAAATATAATGATAGCAGGGGTAGCGGCTGTCAATGGGCCCCTAATGTCCCGGGCCCTGTGGCAGCTGCTACCACGGTAGTTATGCCACTGATTGGAGTGTATACTACTGAACTGGTAATCGCAGAATTGATAGTATAAGTCCTCTACTGGGACAACAGAAAATGTAAACTGAAAAAAAAAAAAAAAGTTCACCAGTGTTAAAAAGAATTCTTGTCTGTCTGTTCTCTAGTGCAAACCAAACAACTGGACCGATCTTCACCAAATTTGGTAAAGAGATACTTCAGGTATCCGGGAAGGTTTAAGATGAGACTCCAACTCGCTCGGACGTACCATTGCTGAGATACAGCATTCCAAACACAATGCCCCCCCGGCACATGACCGCCGGCATGTGTAATACGTGTATTGCAGCGTATATCTAGTGAAGCAGTGATCAGCAGATCACTGCTTCAATCCCCCATGGGGACAGAAAAAAGAAAGTGATAAAGTAAAAATAAAAAAGTTTAAATAAGTTTAAAATAAATTAGAAATAAATAAAGCCCCAAAAATCCCTTTTTCCCCATATAAAATGTTTTATTATGTAAAATAAAGAAAAATAGAAAAAAAATTACATATTTGGTATCACCGGCGTGTCCGTAATCACCTCAACAATAAAATTAAAACATTATTTTATTAACTCGAACGGTGAACGGCATAAAAAAAAACGTAGAAAACTGCACAAAATAATGATTATTCACCACCTTTCCCTTAGAAAATATTGAATAAAAAGTAATCAAATGGTCAGATGAAAAGCAAAATGGTACCAATAAAAAGCAGAGGTCATCCCGCAAAAAATAAGCCCTCAACCAGCTCTGTCTACCGAAAAATAAAATTGTTATGCCTTTCAGAAGATGGCGATGCAAAAATAATTGATTTTTTCCCCTAAATTGAATTTTATTCTGCACAAATAGCAACGCATTAAAAAATAATATAAATGAGGTATCGCCGTAACCGTACCGACCGGCAGAATAAAGGTATCATGTTACTTATGCTGTACGCTGCACGGGGGAAAAAATAAATGCTAAAAAGCAATGCCAGAATTGATGTTTCCTTTTACATCCCACCCAGAAAGAGTTAATAAAATGTAGTCAATAAGTTATAGGCACCCCAAAATGGTGGCATTGAAAAGCACATCTAATACCACAAACACCAAGCCCTCATATGGCCACATTGCCAGAAAATAAAAATCTAGCTTGTACAATGTGAAGACAAAAACCCCAAAAGTCGCCAAATCATTAGGACATAGGTGGCTGCGACTAGAAGGAAATGTATAAGCTGTGCGAGCGTTTTCAAGGGACCCCCCCATATTTAGAGGTTATGAGAGAAAATACACCAGCGCTGATCCCCCAGAATGCCCCTCTTTCCCCTCCGTGTCATAGGAGCTAGTGGGAAAATAGAATGGGATTTGGTGTACCCAATTTACTCCGCACAGCATACATATTCACTTCGGGGTTACTAATGCTAACTACATCACTTGATAAATTCTTTGAGGGGTGCGGTTTTCAAAATGGGGTCACTTTCTAGAGGTTTCCACTGTTCCACCTACAACCTGCAGTAGTGACCCCTTCCCCTCACACCTTCTCCAATCTCTGTCGCCTGCTGTCACTACTTACCTTACTAAAATATTTAACCTCTCTCTCTACTGGAATCTTCCCATCCTCCTTCAAGCATGCTGTTATAACTCCGCTATTGAAAAAAACCCTCCCTGGACCCAACCAGTGCTGCTAACTATCGACCTGTCTCTAACCTCCCCTTCATCTCTAAACTCTTGGAACGCCTGGTCTATTCTCGTTTAATCCGTTATCTCTCTGCTAACTCCGCGCTCCTTACTCTTCTGAAATGGCTCTCACAAAAGTCTCCAATGATCTACTAATGGCAAAATCCAATGGGGACTTCTCTCTTCTTATTCTTCTGGACCTCTCTGCAGCTTTTGACACTGTTGACCATCAACTCCTCCTCACTATGCTCCGCTCAGTTGGCCTCAATGACACTGCGCTCTCCTGGTTCTCCTCTTATCTCTCAGACCGCACTTTCAGTGTATCATTTGCGGGCTCTGTTTCCTCCCCTCTTTCCCTTGCTGTTGGGGTTCCTCAGGGCTCGGTCCTAGGCCCCCTGCTCTTTTCTATCTACACAGCCCCCATTGGACAAACCATTGCCAGATTTGGCTTCAGGTACCATCTTTATGCTGATGACACCCAATTATACACATCTTCCCATGACATCACCCCTTCACTCATACAGAGCACCAGTGACTGTCTCTCTGCTGTCTCAAATATCATGTCCTCACTCTATCTGAAACTAAATCTCTCCAAGACTGAACTACTACTGTTTCCACCATCTAATAGATCTGTCCCTGATATATCCATTGCAGTCTCAGGCCTTACTATAACTCCTAGGCAGCAGGCCCGCTGCCTCGGGGTCATGTTTGACGCAAACCTTTCCTTCACCCCCCCCATATTGAATCACTCGCCTGCTCATGTCACCTCCACCTCAAAAACATCTCCAGAATACGCCCTTTCCTTACCAGAGATACACTAAAGATACATTGTCTCTCTGATTCATTCTCGCCTTGACTACTGTAACTCCTTACTAATCGGTCTTCCCCTCACTAAACTCTCCCCTCTACAATCTATTCTGAATGCAGCGGTCAGGCTCATCTATCAGGCTAGACGCTACAGCGATGCCTCGGGTCTGTGCCAGTCACTACATTGGCTGCCTATTCATTATAGAATAAAATATAAAGTTATCACCCTCATCCACAAGGCTCTCCATAATGCCGCACCTCCCTACATTTCTTCCCTCATCTCTGTCTACCGCCCAACCCGTGTTCTTCGCTCACTCAATGACCTAACACTTACATCCTCTATTATCAGAACCTCCCATGCTCGTATACAAGACTTCTCCCGAGTTGCACCACTTCTCTGGAATGCTCTACCCCGGACAGTCAGATTAACTCCCAATTTCTACAGTTTCAAACGCAAACTAAAGACACATCTTTTCAGACAGGCCTATCACAATGTCTAACGTAAACCCTTAACCGTCCTCTGTCCGCGCTCCCACATTACCCCACATGATATGATGTAATCTCAGGATAACTTTATAGGTCCAAGCTCCATCCACATGTTACAGGACACGACTGTGTTGACGGCTCATAAAAGTCTTATGTTTATGTAATGACAGTCACCTCCATTACAAAAGTGTCTGACCTCTGCATAAGCAATACCGCCCCTGCTACCTCATGTCACGTCACCCCCTCTACCTCATAGATTGTAAGCTCTTGCGAGCAGGGCCCTCAGTCCCATTGTGTGAAATGGCTTTCTTTGTAATGTATCTTTCTGTCTGTATTTGAACCCAACAAATTGTACAGCGCTCCGGAATATGTTGGCGCTATATAATTAAAATTTATTATTATTATATTATTATTTTGACTCCTCAAGGGCTTTGTAAATGCGACATGGTTCCTGAAACTGATCACAGCCAGATCTGCCCTCTAAAAGCTCCTTGGCGCGCCTTCCCTTCTGCGACTCGCTGGGCGTCCATATATTAGTTTACACCCACAAGTGGGGTACTAAGATACTTGGGAGAACTTGCATAACAAATTGTGTGAAGCGTTTTCTCCTTTAACCCCTTGTGAATGTGCAAATTCTAGAGCTAAACTATAATATTAGTAAAATAAAATTTGAAAATTTCACCTCCATTTTGTATTAATTCCTGTTAAGCACTTATAGGGTTAAAATACTTGGTATAGGTTGTTTTGGCTTAAGGGGTGCAGTTTTGAAAATGGGGTGATTTATGGGGGGGTTTAATACAAGGGTCTTTCAAAACCCCTTCATAACTGGATTAGTCCCTTAAAAAATGTTTTTGGGAAATTTCTTGAAAATTTTGAATATTGTTGTTTCACTTGTAAACCTTATAATGTCCTTAAAAAATAAAAGGGTGACTAAAGTTTGATGCCGACATAAAGCAGAAATCTGAGACATGAGATTTATGATATAATTGTGGCGGTCTGACTATCCGTATGCAATGCATATCATTTCAAACTTTATTTTCATTTCTTACTTTTCATTTCAAAATTTCCACTAAATTTCCTATTTTTTCATAATTAAACACAAAACATATCAACCAAAATTTACTACTAACATGAAGTAAGTGTTATGAAAAAACAATCTCAAAATCACTTTGGTAAGTTAAAGCATTCCAAAGTTATTGCCACATAAAGTGACACATGTCAGTTTTGAAAAATCGAGCTTGGTCAGGAAGTCAAAAAGTGCCATCGGTGGGAAGGGGTTAATAGTCCCACCATGGGAAATTTCTGAGTTACAGCAGCATAGATAATACAATAATACAAAAGCTCCAAGGTAGAGGCATTACAGTGACAATAGGTACAGATAAAAAGGTAAAAAGGATATCACAACTTAACCGGTTAAGGACCTGGCCCAAAAGTATGTTAAAGACCAGGCCTTTTTTTTTCAAAACTGACATGTGTCACTTTAAATGGCAATAACTTTGAGACGCTTTAACATAGACAAGTGATTCTTAGATTGTTTTTTCGTAACACATTGTACTTCATGTCAGTAGTAAATTTTGGTCGGTATGTTATGTCTTTGATTATTAAAAAATATGAAATTTGGCGATAATTTGGAAAAAAATGCAGTTTTCAAACTTTGAAATTGCATGTCTTTCAAATAGAAAGTCATACCACCCAAATTTTTTCATAAATATAATTAACCATGTCTTTCATTTATGTAGCAATCAAATTTTAATCACTCTTTAATTTTTTTCAGATATTATAAGGCTTACAAATCAAGCAGTAATTTTCAAGAATATTTCCAAAACACATTTTTCAAGGGACAAGTTCAGTTCAGAAGGGAACTTGAAAGGCCTCTGTAATAAAACCCCCCCATAAGTCACCCCATTCTAAAAACTGCACTCCTGAAAGAATCCAAAACAGCAGGTAGAAAGTTTTTTAACCCTTTCAGCATTTCACAGCAATTAAAACAAAATGGAGGTAAAATTTACATTTTTCAATTTCTATCACTAATATATTCATTTAGCCCTAGAATTTACACATTTACTAAGAGTTAAAAGAGGAAATGCACCCCACATTTTGTTGCACAATTTCTTCCGAACACGACAATACCCCATAAGTGCTGTTACCCTAATGTACGGGCACACAATCGCTCTCAGAACGGATGGAGCGCTAATTGGATTTTGTAGGCCAGATTTTGATAAAATAGTTTGCAGGCACCATGTCCCATTTGCAGAGCTCCCAAGGTGCCAAAATAGTGGAAACCCCCCAAATGTGACCCCATTTTGGAAACTAGACCCCTCAAGGAATTTATCAAGGGGTATAGTGAGCCCTTTGACCCTACAGGTGTCTCACAGATTTTTTTACCATTTAGACGTGAAAATGAAAAATTACTTTTTTCATAATAAAATGTTACTGTAGCCCCAAATTTTTCATCTTTACAAGGGGTTAAAGGAGAAACTACACCCCATATTTTGTTACACAATTTCTCCCGAACACGACAATACCACATATGTGCTGTTACCGTAAAGTACGGGCACATGGTCGCTCTCAGAACGGATGGAGCGCTAATTGGATTTTGTAGGCCAGATTTTGCTAGAATACTTTTCAGGCACCATGTCCCATTTGCAGAGCTCCCAAGGTGTCAAAACAGTGGAAACCCCCAAAATATGACCCCATTTTGGAAACTAGACCCTTCAAGGAATTTATCAAGGGGTATAGTGAGCACTTTGACCCTACAGTTGTTTCACAGAATTGGCCCAGCAAATTGGAAAATGACATTTTTTGCTATAAAATATTGCTTTAACCCAAAATTTTGCATTTCCACAAGGGGTTAAAGGAGAAATTGCACCCCACAATTTGTTACACAATTTTTCCCGAACGTGACAATACCCCATATGTGCTGGTAATCTAATGTACGAACGGATGGAGCGCTAATTGGATTTTGTAGGCCAGATTTTGATAGAATAGTTTGCAGGCATCATGTCCCTTTTGCAGAGCCCCCAAAGTGCCAAAACAGTGGAAACCCCCAAAATATGACCCCATTTTGGAAACTAGACCCTTCAAGGAATTTATCAAGGGGTATATTGAGCACTTTGACACTACAGTTGTTTCACAGAATTGGCCCAGCAAATGGGAAAATGACATTTTTTGCTATAAAATGTTGCTTTACCCCAAATTTTGCATTTCCACAAGGGGTTAAAGGAGAAATTGCACCCCACATTTTGTTACCCAATTTCTCCCGAACGTGACAATACCCCATATGTGCTGGTACCCGAATGTAAGGGCACACGGTTGCTCTCAGAATGGATGGAGCGCTAATTGTATTTTGTAGGCCAGATTTTGATAGAATAGTTTGAAGGCATTCAATAAGTGCTTTAGCATCTTCTAAGAGTATCCAGATTTTTTGTGAAATGTTGAAAAAGATGCAAAAAAATGTAATTAGTATTTTTGTTCCCCAATGTATTCATCTAGGGCAGGGGTAGGGAACCTTTGGCTCTCCAGCTGCTGTGAAACTACAACTCCCATCATGCTCCATTCACTTCCATGGGAATTCCAAGAACAGCAGAGCAAGTATGCATGCTGGGAGTTGTAGTTTTGCAACAGCTGGAGAGCCGTACGTTCCCTACCCCTGATCTAGGGGTATAATTTAGGGAATTTAGAGTTTATAACAATAGGAATTTGCAGGTTTATGCAAAAGATGGGGCTCGGTGGCAATCACAAAATTAGAAGTGGAATTTTCTGGGGAAGAGCTCTAATAATGAAGAACAGTGTGGTATCTCTCAAAGCAAGGGACAATACACAGGCCTGGTTTTGAGGGGCATGAGGGACAATGGTAACGGGTATCTCTGCGTCGCCCATTTTTGGTGCAGACACGGCATTTTTTTTGCGCGTTAGCTCGTGTTGTTGTGGAGGGAAGTAGACTAATAAAATGCCTTTCAGTGAGTCGTTTGACATCTTCAGACTGGGGATTCTCTATGGGGTCCTGAGGGTCAAAAAGGAGGTTGTGAATTATTTTCTCCTGGAAATCCAGATATTTGTCGGTGCCTCCCTTCTTTTTATAAAGTAAAAAGGCATTTTGGATTCCAATTTGAAAGAGGTAAATGGCCACTTTTTTGTACCAGGTTTTGGTTTTTCTTTTTACTAAATAGGGCTGTAAGATTTGATCACTTAAATCCACCCCCCCCATGTGTTTGTTGTACTCGGACACACTTATCAGCTTATGTTTGTCTGCTGTTGCCCCTCTTTCCCTCACTGCCACTGTTCCTGTGGGGTGTATTGTGCTCAACACATATACATCTCTCCTATCTCTGTATTTCACCGCCAACAGCTCCTCACAAGAATAAGGACTCCCCCTTTTGTATGCCCTTCCTCACTAGCTGCTGCGGAAAACCAATTCGGTTTTTGCGCATGGTTCCACATGCTCCTGTGCTTGCACAATGCAAGTGTCTAAATAGGGCCACACCTGAATAAAAGTTATCACAATACAAGTGGTACCCTTTGTGTAGCAGGGGCTGCATTATCTCCACCACTATTTTACTACTAATGGGAAAATTTGGAGGGCATCCTGGAGAATTAATTTTTTTATCTCGTCCCTCATATATTCTGAAGGCAGCGGTGTAGCCAGAACTGCTTTCGCAAAGCTTATATAGCTTTATGCCATATCTTGCCCGTTTGGAAGGGAGATATTGGCGAAAGCTCAGTCTACCGTGAAAACTAAGGAGGGATTCGTCCACACTGACGTTTTGCTCTGGGGTGTAATGTTGTAAAAAGGAGTGGTTCAAATAATTTATGAGGGGTCTCAGTTTGAATAACCGATCATGGTTTGGATCATCACTTGGGGGGGCCTGTGAATTATCACTGAAGTGAAGGAACCTCATTATTCGCTCATAGCGAAGCCTGGACATGACTGCCGAATATATTGGGGTTGACTGTGTGGGACTTTTTGACCAATATGATCTGATTGAGGGCTTTTTTACAATACCCATATTTAGGGTGAGGCCCCAAAATTTTTTCATTTCCACCAGATCTGTGGGTGTCCAATCTTTGGCATGGGCAGAGGAAGGTTTTTGGGTTATGTACTGGGTGGCATATAAATTCGTTTGAAGGACAATTTCATTGAGGAGGTCATCGCTTATAAATAAACTAAAATAATTCATGTGGGTAAATTGGGAATCATCCACTGTTATGCCAGGAGATGCAGTAAATGGGTGGACTCTAGGGGCAAAAGATGGAGCAGGTACCCACTGGAGGGAACGCACATCAATTAGTGGGAAAGTGTCACTGTCTGCTGCCGCACTGCTAGTTCCGGCACCTTCACCATCTGAAGAGTCAATGTCATCAGGGAGAACATCCCCTGAAGACATATCTGAAATGACACTTGTATTGTAATTTTCATTGTCTGCAAATGTTTCAGTGTCAGACGCATCTGATGCATCTGACCAAAGAATGGCGTATGCCTCCTCACTAGTATAAAACCTCCTCGCCATAATGTCACTGATTGCGAGCCCTCTTTGGTAGAGTGGCTGTAAAGCGCCGCAGAATATGTTAGCGCTATACAAGTCACAGATATATATATATATATATATATATATATATATATATATATATATATACCTATATGGCGGGTATATATATATATGTATATATAAAATTTATATGGTAGATATATATATATATATATATATATATATATATATATAGTGCTAGAGAGCTGATTATTGTGAGCCCTCTTTGGTAGTGGCTGTAAAGCGCCGCAGAATATGTTAGCGCTATACAAGTCACAGATATATATATACCTATATGGCGGGTATATATATATGTATATATATATATATATATATATATAAAATTTATATGGTAGATATATATATAGTGCTAGAGAGCAATTTATTGTGAGCCCTATAGGGTACGGTGACTGACACTTTCTGTAAAAGCGCCACAGAATATGTTAGCGCTATACAAGTGACAGAAATATATATATATACCTATATGGTGGATATATATATATATATATATATATATATATATATCCCTATCTAGCTCTGATATACACAGATATATATATATATATATATATATATATATATATTTTTATATATATATATATATATATATATATATATATAATCTATGTATAGATTTGGGGATAGGGGATTAGGAATTAGGGGATCGATGGGTTTGGGGGCAGGATCGGGCAGTGGAAACTGTGTATATGGGTGTTTTTTTATCAAGGCAATGTCTCAAGTCTCTCTCCTTCTTCTCCTCACAAAGTAACAATGTGTAAGGAGAAGAGGAGAGGGAGGAGACTTGAGACGCTGCCTGTACTGTAAATAAAAGAGATCGCTGTGACTTGCTGTCACAGCAATCACGTGACCGGGGACCAATCAGATCGGTCCCCGGCATCTTCACCAAGTCCCGGGCTAGAGGTAGGGGCGGGACTGTTACCAGGGGGGGGGGGGGGGGGCGCGATCTGCTCCGAAATGGCACCTAAAGACCGGACGTATTTCGACAATAGTCCGGTCTTTAGGTACCAGCACATGAGGCCGTAAATTTACGTACGGCGGTCCTCATGTGGTTAAAGATCTTTCCGTTCTCTATATGGAATGATCTCCGCTTAGTGTACAGCCTAACTGCAGTGAAAAGGAAAGACCTCCGATAGCGCTCCTTCTCACACTTGGGGTGCAACAGTCAGTCACTGACGATACTGCCCAGTGCTATCACGGTCTCATACGTGGGATGGAAGTTATTCCCCAGCATGGAACTCACCACAGACAGTATTCTTCTGTCACCCACCACCTGCACTTGGTCCAGGTGGCTCCCTAGGGCAGAGTTGGCCCTTCTAATCAGTTTGTAAAACCTATTCCTATCCCTGGTTGATATGCTACTCTCCCAGAAGGCCACTCTGAATATGCCTGATGCCACTACAAAGATAAATAGGACATTTGCTGGTTATCTGGTGACGACCTGTTTCTGGAAATGGAAGGTCACTACTACTTCTACCCCCCCCCATCATACTTACCTTCCAGGCTTCTTCCTGCAGGATGGCTCCTCCCTCTTTTCTGACTGCTGTGCAAGCTCTTGTACTAGCGCTGCTCTCTGCTGCCGATAATTCACTTGTACAGCGCAGCTTCCAGCTGGATCGTCGCTATAAAGCACAGTGCAGCGTTAGGACAAGAGTGCGCAAAGAGACATATGGGCTGTCCAGCAGGAATAGCCTGGAAGGATCGAAGCAAGATAAGTATATAACGGGGTCGGAGGTTAGGCTGAGTAGGTTGGAGAGAGTTAATACAGGGCAGAATAGCTAGAGGGACAGTAAGGGGGTGTATGGGAGTGAGGGAGAGAGGAGGGGGGTAAGTAAGGTGAGAGAGATTAGTGTGGAAGTTAAATAGCAGGAAGCTAAACCCCATAAACAAATACAGAAGATACCTGGAGCTACCAGAAATCACTCAAAACACTGCTAAAGGTATATGGGTGTATTTATTAACCCATTAATAGCACTAACCTTTGTAAAAAAAAAAAAAAATATATATATATATATATATATATATATATATATATATATATATATATATATATATATTTTTATTTTATTTTTTTTTCGCCAGGGAAAAAAGTCCTGCTGCTCTGTTCCATTCAACTACATCAGTATCCTAAAGATGCTGATGTAATTAAAAAGGAGGCATGCAGCCATTTCACCCCCGGATTGCCACAGCACCTAGATGTAGACGTAGACTCTCAGAGATTTAATAGCTTGTATTTCAACAAAGGTTTTTGTTTTTTTTACTGTGTCTAAAGTTATGTAGAACTAAAAAAAAATTCAAAAGAAAACTGCATATTGACCAGGATTAATCTCTTAAGGACAAAGAGGTGAAAAATCGCCTAAAGGACACAGCCCTATTTTTCAAACCTGACATGTTTTACTTTATATGGTAATAACTACGAAAGGCTTTAACTTACCCAAGTGATTTTGAGAATGTTTTTCAGTGACACCTTTTAAGTCATGTTAGTGGTAAACTGAGCAATATTTTTTTGTATTTAAACATAAATCAATAGAAAATTTGGAAATAGGGGCAACACGGTGGCTCAGTGGTTAGCATTGCAGCCTTGTAGCGCTTGAGTCCTGGGTTCAAATTCCCCCCAAGAGCAACATGTGCAAGGAGTTTGTATGTTCTCCCCGTGTTTGCGTGGATTTCCTCCCATTCTATAAAGACATACTTAAATGAAAAAATGATTTAAAAAAAAATGTACATTGTGATCCCTAAAATGGGCCTCACAATCTACATTTAAAAAAAAAATTAAAAATTGGAAACAATTTGCAATTTAAAGGCCCCACTTAGCAAAGAAAAGACCACAACAGAAATGCACCGCGTTTTTTTTTCTAAAGCATATTTCAAGGAAAGTCCACTGAGTTTTCCTGTCGCCTTCCTGCTATTACATCTATATAGAAAACACCAGTGTTTCCGTAGGTATAATTGGTGTGCTCCAAGCCAGAATCCCATCCACTTTGCAGGTACTGTGAAATGCAGCGTGGAGCCCTTAAAATGGGAGATGCTCTGCTTTTCAGACAGTGTCATACCACCCTAATACATTAATAAATATTATCTACCTTACCTGCTTTATATTGGCATCATATTTTAACCCCTTCCTGATATCCGCTGTACTTTTACAGCAGATGTCAGGGGTTTCAATATGGCAGCCACTCAGGAGCTTAACGGCCAGTGAGGCTCATTAGCATAATAGAAGAAAGCGGTTTTAGAAGAAATAGCGGGGAGAATCCAAAAAGGAAAGTAAGAGTAGAACAGCCTTTTTAAAGGTTATTCCAATGTGTCTTTAGTTAAAAACAAGTTTTGCCAATAATAGACTCCCTTTAATTAACATTGGCATATGAAAAATTACTAAAATTTCACTTTAATGGCCAACGGAACAGTCAACTGCGCATGTCCGTCGGCCATTTTGTGGTGGTCTTGTGTAAGAAGAGGAGTGAAGACTTGGAGAATGGCTGATGGAGCAGAAGAAAGGCAGCACTTGAATGGATGACCCGCGCTTTCTGAGCACAATGAAGAATAAGGAAAAATTCAAAAATGGAGGTGTGGACCTCCAAGCTAAAACTAAGAGATGACTAACCTTTAGAAAGGGTATTAGTGCTTTTAGTTTAAGATGTGTTTTCTAATGATAGAATCCCTTTAATGTTGGGATGTGAAAATGAAAAATTACTTTTTTTTTCCCAATAAATTCACTTTAGCCTCAAATGTTTCATTTTCAAATTATATAAATGAATAAAAAGCTCCCCAAAGTTTGTTACATAATTTCAGCTGAACACAGCAATACCCCATACATGGTCTTAAACTGCTCTATGGGTACATGGCAGAGCTCAAAAGAGAGCGCTATTTGGCTTCTGAAGGGCAGATATTATTGGAATACACTCACCGGCCACTTTATTAGGTACACCTGTCCAACTGCTCGTTAACACTTAATTTCTAATCAGTCAATCACATGGCGGCAACTCAGTGGATTTAGGCATGTAGACATGGTCAAGACAATCTCCTGCAGTTGAAACCGAGCATCAGTATGGGGAAGAAAGGTGATTTGAGTGCCTTTGAACGTGGCATGGTTGTTGGTGCCAGAAGGGCTGGTCTGAGTATTTCAGAAACTGCTGATCTACTGGGATTTTCACGCACAACCATCTCTAGGGTTTACAGAGAATGGTCCGAAAAAGAAAAAACATCCAGTGAGCGGCAGTTCTGTGGGCGGAAATGCGTTGTTGATGCCAGAGGTCAGAGGAGAATGGCCAGACTGGTTCGAGCTGATAGAAAGGCAACAGTGACTCAAATAGCCACCCGTTACAACCAAGGTAGCCAGAAGAGCATCTCTGAACGCACAGTACGTCGAACTTTGAGGCAGATGGGCTACAGCAGCAGAAGACCACACCGGGTGCCACTCCTTTCAGCTAAGAACAGGAAACTGAGGCTACAATTTGCACAAACTCATGGAAATTGGACAATTGAAGATTGGAAAAACGTTGCCTGGTCTGATGAGTCTCGATTTCTGCTGCGACATTCGGATGGTAGGTTCAGAATTTGGCGTCAACAACATGAAAGCATGGATCCATCCTGCCTTGTATCAACGGTTCAGGCTGGTGGTGGTGGTGTCATGGTGTGGGGAATATTTTCTTGGCACTCTTTGGGCCCCTTGGTACCAATTGAGCATCGTTGCAACGCCAAAGCCTACCTGAGTATTGTTGCTGACCATGTCCATCCCTTTATGACCACAATGTACCCAACATCTGATGGCTACTTTCAGCAGGATAATGCGCCATGTCATAAAGCTGGAATCATCTCAGACTGGTTTCTTGAACATGACAATGAGTTCACTGTACTCCAATGGCCTCCACAGTCACCAGATCTCAATCCAATAGAGCATCTTTGGGATGTGGTGGAACGGGAGATTCGCATCATGGATGTGCAGCCGACAAATCTGCGGCAACTGTGTGATGCCATCATGTCAATATGGACCTCTGAGGAATGCTTCCAGCACCTTGTTGAATCTATGCCACGAAGAATTGAGGCAGTTCTGAAGGCAAAAGGGGGTCCAACCCGTTACTAGCATGGTGTACCTAATAAAGTGGCCGGTGAGTGTAGTTTTCGAGTGCCACGTTGCATTTGCTGAGTCCCTAAAATACCAGTACAATGGAAACCCCTTGTAAGTGACCCCATTTTGGAAATGACACCCCCCACAGAATTTATCAAGGATATAATGAGCATGTTGCCCCAAGTGATGGTTTCCAAAAAGAAATGTGGTTGATGAAAAATTAAAGTTTCCCAGATATATGTTATTTCAGTGCCCGATAAGTAATACCCTGATTGTGGCACTATGAAAAGTCACCTCATAGTTATTTCCTGATTTTGGAAGCACACTACATGTAACCCTAATCTTTTGCAAGAAAAAAAAATGACAGGGCTTAGGGCCCATTCACACAGTTGTAAACGCGCATGTATTTTGGCAAAATACATGTGTAAAAATACGACTCCCATTGACTTCAATGACATTTTACATGTGTATTATGACGTTTTTTTTTGTTTGTTTTTTTTACAAGTGTAAAAAAAATGTCATTGAAGTCAATGGGAGTCTTATTTTTACACATGTATTTTGCCAAAATACACGCGCGTTTATTCCATGTGAATGGGCCCTTAGAACTGAAAGAACACCAGTGCCCTTTTGAGGCCTAATTTGGACAATTACACTACATTGGTGGACATTTTTAGAGGCGCCGAGATAAAATAAATTCACCCCAAAATATGACCCCATTTTATAAACTACACCCCTCAAGGAATTACTCAAGTTGTATTATTATAATTTTGATCCTAAGTATACTTCCCAAAAATTAATGGCAAATTGAAAATTTAAATTTTTAAAGAAATATGCCATTCACTGCCCAATATGTTGTTTCCACTTTGTATCAACAGAGACAGGGGCTCTTACAACTTTTTAGTAGATATTTCCAAGAACGAAAAAAGTTGTGTGTGGACGGTAAACGTGTGTGTGCTGGCTGTGACTCATAGCAGCCTTGTGATTACACATCTCCGACCTCTAGTGTGCTCTGCTATGGACCCCCTCCAGTTTGCCTATCGGTCAGGCGTTGGGGTGGATCCATCCACCTTCTTCACAGAGCTCTTTCTCACTTGGAGAAACCAGGGAGCACTGGGAGAATAATGTTCTTTGATTTCTCCAGTGCTTTTAACACCATTCAACCATGGCTACTGAGAAACAAGCTGGACCTTGTTGGAGTGGACAATCACCTGTCCAACTGGATCCTTGATTACCTCACAAACCGATCTCAGTATGTGAGAGCCTGGGGCTGTGTGTCCGACACTGTGATCTGTAGTACAGGGGCACCACAAGGTACAGTTCATGCCAGGGACCAGAAACAGACCTGACACACTGGTTAGAAGGGCCAGCTCTGTCCTAGGGAGCCTCCTGGACCCAGTACAGGAGGTGGGTTACAGAAGGATACTGTCTATGGTAATATACATGCTGGAGAACAACTCCCATCCCACATATGAGACCGTGATAGCACTGGGCAGCACGGTCAGTGACCGATTGCCTCATCCCAAGTGTGAGAAGGAGCATTATCAAAGATCCTTCTTCCCAACCACAGTCAGGCTATATAATCAACATCGGGCTAAGCAAAGATCACTACGCACAGAGAACTAAATGATCCTGAAGTCTTTCTTTTCTTTTTAGTTGCTATGACTCCTAGTATCTTTTCTATCTGTTATTCGGCGCTCGTATGTGATCTTTCTTGTAATATATTACTGTATTATCCATGCTGCTGCTATAACACAATGAATTTCTCCATAGTGGGACTATTAAAGGATTATCTTATGTAAACACAATGTTATCCCATTCACTTTTACGGAGCTGAACTGCACTGACAAATCCTAACCTTGGACAATTGTGGTGCCCTTTCTGGCAGAAAGCAGCCATGTTTTCTAGTGCTGTACTGTGTGTACTTAACACAACGATAAAGAAAAAACAGACAGGCAAAAGCATCTGTGAGGGTAAAAATAAATAAATAAATAAACCTAAGAGGTTCAGAGTGCATATGCACAAATGAGTACCAGCGGTGTGTGAGGAGGATTGAAGTGTGCACGCACGCACACGTACCAGGGCTGCTCAGGGAAGCACGCACAGAAGTAATAGAGCTCCGCTTAGAGGTACAGGACATACACAACAAATAAGTACTAGGGCTGTGCTGAGAGGTATAAAGCTGGCACACCCAGAAATACCAGGGCTGCACTAAGACATATGAAGCGTACACACACAGAAGTACCAGGGCTGCACTAAGACATATGAAGCATACACACAGAAGTACCAGGGCTGCACTAAGATATATGAAGCGTGCATACACAGAAGTATCAGGGCTGCACTAAGATATATGAAGCATGCATACACAGAAGTATCAGGGCTGCACTAAGACATATGAAGCGTGCATACACAGAAGTACTAGGGCTGCGCTGAGCGGTATAAAGCGGGCACACACAGAAGTACCAGGGCTGCACTAAGACATATGAAGCTGGCACACACAGAAGTACCAGGGCTGCAGTAAGACATATGAAGTGTGCATACACAGAAGTACCAGGGCTGCAATAAAACATGAAGCTGGCACACACAGAAGTACCAGGGCTGCAGTAAGACATATGAAGCATACACACAGAAGTACCAGGGCTGCAGTAAGACATATGAAGCTGGCACACACAGAAGTACCAGGGCTGCACTAAGACATATGAAGCTGGCACACACAGAAGTACCAGGGCTGCAATAAGACATATGAAGCTGGCACACACAGAAGTACCAGGGCTGCAGTAAGACATATGAAGCGTGCATACACAGAAGTACTAGGGCTGCGCTGAGCGGTATAAAGCGGGCACACACAGAAGTACCAGGGCTGCACTAAGACATATGAAGCTGGCACACACAGAAGTACCAGGGCTGCAGTAAGACATATGAAGTGTGCATACACAGAAGTACCAGGGCTGCAGTAAGACATATGAAGTGTACACACACAGAAGTACCAGGGCTGCACTAAAACATATGAAGCTGGCACACACAGAAGTACCAGGGCTGCACTAAGACATATGAAGCTGGCACACACAGAAGTACCAGGGCTGCAGTAAGACATATGAAGCTGGCACACACAGAAGTACCAGGGCTGCAGTAAGACATATAAAGTGTACACACACAGAAGTACCAGGGCTGCACTAAGACATATGAAGCTGGCACACACAGCAGTACCAGGGCTGCAATAAGACATATGAAGCTGGCACACACAGAAGTACCAGGGCTGCAGTAAGACATATGAAGCATACACACAGAAGTACCAGGGCTGCAGTAAGACATATGAAGTGTGCATACACAGAAGTACCAGGGCTGCAGTAAGACATATAAAGTGTACACACACAGAAGTACCAGGGCTGCACTAAGACATATGAAGCTGGCACACACAGAAGTCCCAGGGCTGCACTAAGACATATGAAGCTGGCACACACAGAAGTCCCAGGGCTGCAATAAGACATATGAAGCGTACACACAGAAGTACCAGGGCTGCACTAAGACATATGAAGCTGGCACACACAGCAGTACCAGGGCTGCAATAAGACATATGAAGCTGGCACACACAGAAGTACCAGGGCTGCAGTAAGACATATGAAGTGTGCATACACAGAAGTACCAGGGCTGCAGTAAGACATATAAAGTGTACACACACAGAAGTACCAGGGCTGCACTAAGACATATGAAGCTGGCACACACAGAAGTACCAGGGCTGCACTAAGACATATGAAGCGTGCATATACAGAAGTACCAGGGCTGCACTGGGAAATACACAGCAGCAGCACACATAGCAGTGCCAGATGTGTGCGGGGAGGCACGCTCTTGCACACACAAGCTGGAGGCTAGCAGCTCTGCGTGGAGGGAAATCTCTAAGGCTTGAGCGCTGGCGTCACTATTTGCTCTATATTTAGTGCAGTCTGATAGAGCAGCGGCTATTCCAAGCTCCACACTGCGAGATTACAGAAAAGTGTGACCTGAATTCTCTGCTGTCCTCCCCACCAGCCTGCTCTATATACATACACCTAGCCGTCACATACACTGAAGGGCAGCTCGGGGACTAAACCCCCTGCTATAGCTCACGTACCCACAGCTAGAGGCACTGACAGCAATTCATGTCCCTGACTCACTAGTGTATAGGTGTACAGGAAGGCAAGCAGCACGAAGCGTCTGGCGCTCCTGCCCACACACACCCGGGGACACTGCTGCACCTCACCGTCAATGCTACTGTATCTCATACTATGACGTATTATGGATTCTGAGCCCGTCTAATGGTGGGCACGCCCGTCTCCCGAGTTCCTGCCCTGCACCCACATGCCACCTTTGGCCCCGTGTCAGATTTACACTGGCGTGGTTTCGCCCCGGCCCACATCCCGGGTGCCCTAGGGTCTGAGGCCCGGCCACCAATAGAAGTCACGGGAGCTGGGCACGCAACGTAAATGCCACCCCCACTACGTCACAGCAGTTGGGCGGAGCCTTATACCACGTGTTCAGTACTCTGCTCATGACGTGCACCCAGCCTGTTCCCACGGAGACACGCTATGACGTCAGTACCCTGCCCATAGTTATGGGTTGACTTGCTAAATATTTGCTTGTTACTATGGTAACAGAGAGCAGTCGTCTCTGCCCCTAGTAACATCGCGTTGATTGGCTGGCAGCGCTCCCGCCTCTTTCCATAGTAACCAACGCCAGCCCCAAATGTTTGTCAGTGTGTGAGGCTGTTACTATAACAAGTGACTGACAGCATGCTGTCTATACAGCAGGACTGACTATACAGTGTATACACACAGATAGTGACTACACCACACAGGCTGTACCCTGGCTGTGCTGACTGACGCTAGACAGTGTTTACAAAGAAAACTAAGGGCGGGTTCACACCTGCGCCCGGCCTCCGCTTTGTGGGTTTCCGTCTTCTGCCGACAGGAGACGGAAATCTGCCACTCAGTGTCTGCCTGTGAGTCTTCTGGACTCTGGGGCGAAACCGTTTTTTTTTGTTTTGTTTTTTTTTTAACCGGACACAAAGTCCTGCATGTCTGACTTTGTGTCCGGTTAAAAAAAAACGTTTCGCCGCGGAGGGTAGAAGACGCTCACGGGTGGACACTTCGCAAACCCATTCAAATGAATGGGTTTGAAAACTGCCTGCCGGTTTCCGTCTCCTGTCCAGTTTCTCGGGCAGAAGACGGAAACCTGAAAGCGGAGACTGGGCGCAGGTGTGAATCCGGCCTTAACTGCTGAAAAGAAAAATGGATGTTCTCTTTCTGTTTTCCTTTTTATTTTTTTAACTGATAAAAAGAACGCAGACTACAGTATTATTTTTTTCCATAAAAAAAACAACTAAACAAGACTGATAGGGCCATTCATTTTTATTTTAACTTTAAAATGAGTTATGACTACCATTTGTATCTGTTACTAAGGTTACGTTCACATCTACACAGAGTCTCCATTCAGAGTGTCCATCAGAAATCACCTGGCTGAAAAGCCTGAATGTTTTATCCGGTGATTTCACTTAAAGGAAGGAACACCCAACATACCCCTTTATAGTCAATGGAGAC
The DNA here is from genome assembly GCF_031893055.1 of Leptodactylus fuscus. NCBI lineage: Eukaryota > Metazoa > Chordata > Amphibia > Anura > Leptodactylidae > Leptodactylus > Leptodactylus fuscus. The sequence continues at coordinate 79,146,095 of NC_134271.1, read as the reverse complement.
CCTCAGTCTCTGTTCGTTTTCGCTATTTTCGAGGTCTATTTTAACAATTTTATGGTCTTCCGGTGGACCAGAAGAACGGACTTCCCAGGGCAAATGTGAACATAGCATAAGGGAAACCTTTTGCTTTTCATTGCCCTGATCCTTTGACAGATCAGAACAAGGGAAAGATAACAGACGTGTGAATGTAGCCCTAACTTGGTACACCAATACTACAGTAATAATAATAATACATTTTATTTATATAGCGCCAACATATTCCACAGCATTGTACAATTTGTAGGGTTCAAATACAGACAGAAAGATGCATTACAAAGAAAGTCATTTCACACAATGGGACTGAGGACCCTGCTCGCAAGAGCTTACAATCTATGAGGTAGAGGGGGTGACACAAGAGGTAGCAGGGGCAGCATTGCTTATGCAGAGGTCAGACACTTTTGTAATAGAGGTGACTGCCATTACACAAACATAAAACTTTATGAGCTGTCACTAGTCGTGTACTTTAACATGTGGATGGAGCTTGGACCTATGAAGTTAGCATGAGATGACATCATATCATGTGGGGTAATGTTTGAGCGGGGACAGAGGAGGGTTAAATTTTGTGGATTCTAATTATAGTACGGAAGGGTTTATGTTAGACATTGTGATAAGCCTGTCTGAAAAGATGTGTCTTTGGTTTGCATTTGAAACTGTAGAAATTGGGAGTTAATCTGATTGTCTGGGGTAGAGCATTCCAGAGAAGTGGTGCAGCTCGGGAGAAGTCTTGTATACGGGCGTGGGAGGTTCTGATAATAGAGGATGTAAGTGTTAGGTCATTGAGTGAACGGAGAGCACGGGTTGGGCGGTAGACAGAGATGAGGGAGGAAATGTAGGGAGGTGCGGCATTATGGAGAGCCTTGTGGATGAGGGGGATAACTTTATATTTTATAATGAATAGGCAGCCAATGTAACGACTGGCACAGACCAGAGGCATCGCTGTAGCGTCTATATTGTGTAGACACCAGGCTACATTCACATGAAAGCTGGTGATGTGACATCCGTTTTTTTAATGGATGTTACACAGCAGTATTAATTTCACTGTCAGTGAATGGGGACTATTTACAGGAATACACTGAAATGTATGGGGGATCTGTGAAAATGTTTGCTGCTTGGGTGCAAAACAGCCATGAAAAATTTATATTTTTGATGACTGTTTTGCACCACTGCCTTATGAATCCAGTTTAAGTATATTCACATGGTGGAATTGTTACTAGCTGAAACATTCAACTTCAGTAATTTTTTCCTAAGGGAGCCTAAACTCGTTCAGAGTGAGCGGCGTAAAAAACAAATCCCATTGACTTGAATGGGTGCCGGCATACGCGTGCTACCCATTGAAATCAATGGGAGGCTTTTTTACCTATTGCTTTCAATGTGATACACGTGTATTACGAGTTTACGTTTAGAATGAGCGAGCATAAACTCCGTGTGAAGGCTCCCTTAAATAACAGAAAAATTAAGCTTCAGGAATTTCAATCTGAAGTTTTCCGTTTGACCAAATATCTGCCAGACAGAATTTTTCACCTCCCATTCGCTTCAGTGGGAGTTATCACACGGAATCCACTTGAAGATTGAGCATGCTTATTTATTCACTAACTGAAAAAAAATCAGCATCCACCTCCTATTCAAATCAATGGAGGTGAGTTTCTGGCAGATTTTGGAGCTGATTTTGCACCTTAAATTCAGTGCCAAATACCCTAAGGGTGCTTTCACACGGAAGAAGATGGCGCTGATTCTGGCGCGGACCCCGCATCAGAATCAGTGCAAAAAAAAAAAGACTCCCATTGATTTCAATCGGTTCTGCGCAGAAAACTGAACCCATTGGAGTTAATGGGAGTTTTTTTTTTTAGTGCTGATTCTGATGCGGGGTCAGCGCCAGAATCAGCACCAACTTTCTCCATGTGAAAGTACTCTAAAGCTTTAGTCAGGTGTCTGTGTCTAAAAAAAAAATAGAAAAATGCATAAAACAGTAAATCTGTAGCTGATTTGCATTCATGGGTCATCTGTTTTCATGGATCCCCCATAGACTTATTTAGGTACCTAGGTACCATCAAAAATAGGACATGTTCTATTTTTGATGGGCTTTTCTCACAGACCATATAAACAGACACGTGAGCAGCCCTATAGACCCTCTTTAAAGAAAAAAGATAAAAAACAATTGTGTGGGGACTGTTTTTAACATTTGTTTCTGTAGAGCCTGACACTATGCTGTATATGCACAATGTACACTCTGCTAGATGTACAGAAGGTATACTCACTGATACTACTATATACTGTATCTACACAGGGTATACTGACTGACACTATGCTGTATACAGTATATACAGTACTCCATCCAGGTGTTCTGAACTGTATGACCTCAGACATGGAATGTAAGATGACAGAACAAAGAACTGTGTTGACCTGTGTCCTATTAACTTATGGGACAATTACGACAGAGAACCCCTCCCAGTGTACGTAAAGCCATGTTGATCAGTTCCTGCCTGTTTAGACAGGATTGTGCAATACTTTCTAGTTCCCCGACACATTTCCTCACAGATGCGAACTGTATGGATCACAAGTCTGTATACCCCTTGTTGAGCTGAAATGTCCCGCAAGATGCTTGTAAAGTTTTTGGGAAGAGTAACATTTAGGCTGAGGCCCCAAGTTTTTTTTTTCTTGATTTTGTTGTGTTTTGTTTTGTTTTTTTTTAAACCAAAGCCAGGAGTGTATTAAAAGGTATAAGTATTTTCCATATATTTCTCATTACTTTTGTAGCCATTCTTGGGTTTGGCTCAAAGACCGCAAGAAAAAAAAAAAGTGTTTCCACAACGTGGCAACTTAGCCTTAGGCTAGCTGCACACGACCGAGTTTCACCCATGAATCTAGGTCCACATGTTAGCTGGATTTACCACCTTGAACTTCATGCTTGGAGTGGGACTCTTAGAAATATAGTTATCTATGATGCTAGGAATCCCTGCCTCCCAGCGACATACCGTCTCGCACTGTAATTGGTATGGGACAGTATGTTGCTGGGAGGCAGGGACTCCTACCAACAAAGATAACTAGGATGCCAGGAGTCCCACTCCATCTGGTTAACATATGTTGTGTGCAGCTAGCCCCCTTACATGTTATGACACTGAGGTACTGCGGAGACCTCCTTCCTAATTTATGTTAATACTACCCAGTTCAGCCACATAATACAGAACTATAGAGATCATAAAGGAGCACTCCAGCTTTATATGTTATCCCATCGCTGAATGTAAACAGTAATTCTTATAATATGCAAACCTTGTGTCTGGACAGTTGTTTTATGCCTAAACCAGTCAAAAGCGATGACATTTTTTGTGCACTGTAGGGGGAGATTTATGAAGATCTGCCTTTTGAACTCCACTCTGTCACTTGCGCCAGTGAAGAATCCAGCTGATTGGAAATAACATCGATGCCTCCTCCTAAATCAGGTGTATTCTGTAGTCAGCTGAGTGTCTACAATTAAATTTACCCTAGATCTTGGCTGGCGTAGATTTCAGGCCTCACTTATGCTAAAAACAGCAGATAAAAAGCAATAAAAAAGTAAGACCCTCACGTAAAAATAAAACTCAAATAAAAATGTTATGGTTCTAAGGTCAAGTGGATTGGGTATTCTAAGGAATGTCTGCAGTGAACACCCCACACTTCACATGACCACAGCAAAATATTTGCTCCTCTGGCTATTTCAGTGGCTTCAGTTGCAGTTCTTGGGCGGCTAGAAAGCAGGTGGAAAATAGCGGCTCAGTATGTATTGATATGCAGTGTGCTCAAAACCTGCAATACAAGGCTTTTCACTTTGAATCTCATCTTTCATATGATACTAGAACCATTGTTCTAAGTTTTATAGTGCCCCCCTCCCTCTATATATGACTTATACTCAGAGTCAGAAGCAGTGAACATCTCTGCTGCCAATAACAGGGATGTGGTTCGAAAATGTAGATACACTGTAAAAAACAAAACAAAACTTGCATGATGGGAAAACCCTTTTAACACCACTGCAACCAGTAAATGGCTGATGATGCCTTTTAGATGTGTATACACACCAGCTGGAAGCGCCGCATCAGCACTGCGGGAGAGGCAGAAGAGTAGGGACTCTATAATGTTAAAAATGTTCAAACAGCACTGGGGACGTCCACAATACTGCGAGAGAACTCTCTCCAGCGCCGTCTCCATCTTCGTCAGCAGCGTCCTCTTTATCCTCTTCTTCTGGCGGTGGCTTGTAACTTCTAGGCCTCGGGCACAGCAGACTGTGCATGCCTACAGGCCACGAGAAAATGGCCACTTACAATACTATGCAAGCGGCCATTTTCTCATGGCCTGTGGGCATGCACAGTCTGCTCTGCCCAAGGCCCGAGGCCTAGAAGTTACAAGCCATCGCCTGAAGAAGAGGATGAAGAGGACGCTGCTGACGAAGATGGAGGCGGCGCTGGAGAGAGTTCTCTGGAAGCATTGGAAACGCCCCCAGTGCTGCGAGAGAGCTAATTTGCATACCGAGAGAAATCGGGACTGTAGTCAAATGGCGACGCGGAGAAGACAATGAAAGGTAGGAGACGAATAGCTTTTCTTAAGGGTATTCTGACGTGGTACCTAGAAAAAATTGTATCTGAGTGATAGGATCCCTTTAAACTATCCATTAAATAAATATATATGTATAAAAAGCTATTCATTAAAAACAAAAAAAAAACATGACACTAAGAAAAAGGAACCCATTGAAGTCAATGGGAGGCTTTTTTTCTGCACTGAAATTCAACACCAAATTCCTCACAATTTTCTTCTGTGTAAATGCACCCTATGTCTGTTTTTCACAAGTGTTTGGCATATGAAATAAATGGTGGTATGAATAATGCCTAAGGTTACGTGCATACGAACATTGTACAAAAAGGATATATCTGTCTCCGTTTTATCCGTGGGACATCTGTTTTTATTCATAAACTTGAGTCTACTGAGGGATCAGTGAAAACAGACCAAAATAGAATAACTCTCCGGCCTGCAAGAGATGCGCCTGAATTATTAGGGGCTGTTTACATGTAGAATTTAAAGCTGATTTGGGGGCAGATTGCGCCCAGATCCGCCTCCTGGTGTTTTCAATCGGAGGCAGAGATCACAGTGGAGACCGCGGCTTGAGACTCACTGCCTATAACCCATTGATCTGGGCCTAATCAGTGTGGAAAGCGACGACTGAATGCCAATGCCCTGCAGCAGTATCCTGTTGCGGGTATCTGGCAGCCGGAAAATTATGTTGGAGAATAAAGAGGAATCGCCGTGCAAACTGCTACTTAAGAAGCGCTGACCTGTGCCACTGTGGGCAGAGGGAGGGGGGTGTTCCTCACCGCTCACACAGCACAGTGCTATAGGCGCTGCTGTGCAGAAGGACGTTCCTGACAGAGTGTCAGAAACGCCCCTCTGACGATGAAGGGTTACGGTACCGATAGCTCTTCACCCGGGGCACAGATCGGGAAAGCCGACAGCGCTGAATTCAGTGCATTGTCGGCTTTCCAGCGGTTTATAACACCACATGTGTCCAAATCCATGAAATGTCCTCTTTAAGAGAAGTTCCCAGTATACAACTTATTTATTTTTAACTGAACTACCAAACAGATAAACCACCTGCACTATACCTGTGACTTCATCTTCCTCGTATGGGCCCTCTCTTTCATGATCAGCACCCCCATAGCAACACTACATTTTCAGTTTGCAATGGCCAGAGTGGGTGGTCCTTTCTATGGATCATGTGACTATCCGCTTACTAGTGAGAACTACAGGTGCAACTTGCTTTGTGTGATTCCTGCATTGACTATGTCTCCTAGCTGAAATCATGTGCTGCAGGTTTTTGGTTATGTAGCCTTGATCTATGAAGCAGCTATGGGGAAGTCAAAGACAAATTGAGTGTGGTTGTCCTGAATGAAGATGGATTACAGGTTGCGTGGTACTGTGAGCAACAGTGCTCAAACTGTGGTAGGAAAAGAGGGATTTAATTTGGCTAGTGGCATATACACTGATGTAAATCTAAGTGTGGCTCATAATGGGGGAGGAAATATAAATGACGGGGGTCACCCCTTTTTTAATAAACTTCATATTTTGGCATGTAAAACTTTGAACACGTAAATATACCCCCATGGGTTAGGGTAAATGGTATAGTGGAAATGGGTTTTATATATGTGACTGTCAGGTTGTATTTTTTTTATCAGTATTTCTTCTGCCTGTGATTTTCTGTCTGTCAGTCATCTTTCAGGTACATTTATAAAAATGAAGTCAAACACACTGAAAAAAAAGGTTGAATGACTGTACAAATGCAATTTTCAGAGCATCTCCTAGCAACACTCTGTGAAAAACAGATGGCATCCGTGTACTGCAAATGTTTTACACGGATACATTGATTTGTTCAAATGCGTTTTATCTGACAAAAAAAAAAAAAAATTATAAAAACTTGTGTTCTTTTCTATGGAACCATAGTCCATAAGAAAAATAGTTGCAAGTGTTTTTTTACATAAGCTTTGCCACTTTTTTGAAAGGGGCAGGGCCAGTACTCGCAGCATATACATTATTATTTATAAAAGTGGTGTACGGGTGGTGCAGTGGTGCAGTTCACGTTAGCGTTTGGCTTCCGTCTGAAAGGAATCCGCAGGTGGAACCCCCCTCCTGCGCAGGAGCAGTGCGCAGCAAGCACACGGACCCCATTATAGTCTATGGGGTCCGTGTGCTTAACTGCACAGCGCTTGCAGTTGCGTTGGTATTCCATTCGTGGGGGGTCCTCCTGTGGACTCCTTCCGGACAGAAGCCAAATGCTAATGTGAACCGGGCATAAGACCAGGGCCCCCAACCCTGTGGAAAAAGAAATGCTGTTTTACAGTCACTGCAAAGTGGATGGGATTCTAGCTAATCACATCCACACGTTGCAGAATAATAAGCGAAGCGGACATGCTGAGATTTTCAAAACTGTTGCGGTTTTTGAAATCACAGCATTTCAATTATAGCTACAGAAATGCCTGTGGTTTCCCGTTAGGTAACTGAAGCTGAAAGATTTTCTGTGAAAAGTGCTGTGGCCCGCTATGTGGGGCCTTAGCCTGAAGAATGCTAGAATTTTAGCAGCTGTAGGGCTTGCGTAGCTTTCTGCTGTAGATTTGCGCTAAGTGCAAGGACGCCTTGTTCGCTAAAGCGTTTATTTATTTATTTATTTATTTATTTTTGAGCCAAAGCCAGAAGTGGCTTCAGGTGGAATGGAAAACATGAAGCACTTCTCCCTTCTGATATATTCACTTCTGGCTTTGGCTCAAAAAGTTCAACAAAATCTGCAACACTTAAAGCAACTTTTCTGCAGCATGGTGCCTCAGCCTATCTCACATATCCTCCTTCAGTTACTATTCCAATGGAAAAGCATGCAGATGAAACTCTTATGACAAGATTATACATATGTTTATCTGTGGCTGCTGCTGTAATGGAGCAAACCCTAAGGCTAAGGCCCCACATTGTGCAAAAGCAGCTCTTTTTTTTTTGATTGGTTAAAGAGGACCTTTCATCACTTGGGGCACATGTGGTTTTATATACCGCTAGAAAGCCGACAGTGCGCTGAATTCAGCGCACTGTCGGCTTTCACAATCCGTGCCCCGGGAGAAGAGCTATTGGTACCGGTACTGTAGCTGTTCACTGTCAGAACGGTGCTCCTGACAGTCAGTCAGGAACTCCCTTCCTCACAACAGCGCTTATAGCGCTGTACTGTTAGAGCAGTGAGGAACGCCTCCCTCCCCTTGTCACAGTACTCGTCCATAGACGAATACTGGGGGAAGCGTTCCTCCCCTCGTCATTGACTTCCAGTAGAGTAAAAACACATAAGACAGATTGGATTCAAAGGTTCAATTTACCGTATATACTCGAGTATAAGCCAAGTTTTTCAGCACCGTTTTTGTGCTGAAAAAGCCCCCATCGGCTTATACTCGAGTCAAGCAAAAAAAAAAAAAAATATATATATATATTTTTTTTTTTTTTTTTGGGAAGGGGGGTGGCTGGGGGATGTCTGTGACCAGCCACAATAGTAATGCATAGAATCTCCCATAAAATAGTGAAAAAAATAAAATGTTCTAAATCACTCCTTTTCCTAGAATACATATGAAAGTAGAAAATGACTGTGAAACACATACACATTAGGTATCCCTGTGTCTGAGAGTGCCCGGTCTACTGAATATAGGGTATCTGCAGTGCTCCTGTTCCGTCGGGGAGGGGTTAATAGGAGCACTGCAGATACCCTATATTCAGCCAGACTGAATTCCAAGTGTGTGTGTGTGTGGGGGGGGAAACCCAGTTCTCAAGCTCAGGGAAGGGGCAGACAGACAACCAAAACACCCCCTCTCCTTCCCCAGCACCTACTGCACCCAAAAACTCCAGCCATTTTAATTTTTGAAATTTTCCAGTAGCTGCTGTATTTTCCCCACTCGGCTTATACTTGAGTCAATAAGTTTTTTGTGGTAAAATTAGGGGCCTCGGCTTATATTCAGGTCGGCTTATACTCGAGTATATAAGTATTTTTTTATTTTTTTTTTTTTGTCCAACTTCCTGGTCTGCTCTGTTTATATAACCTTTCTGATTTTTCTCTCTTAAATGGGAATATATAAAGATATGCTACTGCCTGAGCTATGCCCTTTACAGCTCCTAGTCGGTGGTCCCTTACATGAGACAAGACCATAGATGTCTCCACACATTGGTGACCACAGGTGGTGCTGTCTATGTTGTACAGTATTGAGCTGTAATTATTCTCTTGGGCGCTACATAGTGTATATTCCAGAACACAGCTCCTTCCCAGCACTGGTGTGAACTTGGCTGCACATGTGGAGGAGGGTTCACACGCCTTGTGAGAGCAGACGCTGATGTCACTGCAGGGAATCCCTCTCCAGTGCTGACAGGCCCAGACAGGAATCCTTTCTCTGGCCTCATGTGGGAGGAGGGATTCCCTCTCTTGGCCTCCTGTGCTGAAGGGGGATGAAACTGGAGCTGTCCCAGCACATGGGAGGGACCATCCAGGAAAGACAAAAATAAACTAAAACAAGCGGCGACTAGAGGTTAACCTATACACAATCGTAGACTGAATGGTCCCAAATGGCGTTTTAAACAAATGAAGTTTTTGTTGTTCTGCTACTCATAGGCGTGGGGGAGTACTGTACCAAAACTGGCTGAAAAAGATAACTAAAATATCTCCCCATCACAGCCACGTGGGTTGATAATTTCATTACACATATGTCCACTGAAAAATGAAAAGTTGGAGACTAGCAGCATTCTTCTTTTACAACAGTTTTCGTACACCTCTGCCTTTCTGTTTCAATTCTGCACCATTTTTTAGATAAAAGCTTAGTCTTTCATATGGTTGTCTGTAAAAATAATGAAAGATGGCAGCTGCGGAGATGGCTGGCATTATAAGATGTGAAGAGTCACATTTATTCACAACAATATGAGGACTGGCAGAAAGAGCTGGAGCAGAGATCAGGATTATGGCTGTTTCCTTGTCCTCTGATCCTCTCCATAGCTGTAACACCCCAGTGGACAATGCAAGCTAGGGCTGCCTCTGCTCTGTGTGTAGTTTGCATCTGAGCAGTGTATTGTGTAAAGAGCTGTTACTGATGTGTGTTTTCTATGAGTGCTGTGTACTATGTAGAGAGCTGCTAGTGCTGTGTGTGTAGTTTACATATTTGTTGTGTATTGTGTACAGAGCTGTTTACTGCTGTGTCTTAGTTTCTATCTGTTCTCTACATTGTAGAGAACTGTCAATGTGGTGTGTGTATATAGCTGTCACTGCTGTGTGTACAGTGTACCAGTGCTCTGTATAGAGCTGCCACTGCTCGGTCTATAGTGTGTACATCTTCTGTGTATTGTATATAGAGCTGTCACTGCTGTGTGTACAGTGTACCTGTGCTGTGTATCTATAGTGTGTACATCTTCTGTGTATTGTATACAGAGCTGTCACTGGTGTGTGTACAGTGTACCTGTGCTGTGTATCTATAGTGTGTATATCTGCTGTGTATTGTATATAGAGCTGCTATTGCTCTGTGTGTGTATAGCATGTAGAGCTGTGTTGTGTATAGAGCTACCACTACTGTGTATCTATAGTGTGTATATCTGCTGTGTATTGTATATAGAGCTGCCATTGCTCTGTGTGTGTATAGCATGTAGATCTGTGTTGTGTATAGAGCTACCACTGCTGTGTATCTATAGTGTGTATATCTGTGTGTATAGAGCTGTATGTTTTGTGTCCATGGCACTGTGTGAGTTGTTTGTGTGTGTTTGTTTCAGCTCCTCCCAATCTTCTCTGCTGTTCTCAGGGCTCTTCCCGGCAGCCCCGCCCTCTAAACAGGATGTTTCCTTATTAGGGTATCTGCGTCAGTGGATTCTCGAGTCTGGAGCAGTCCAATAAGGGGAATCCACGGGGGGATTTAGAGAGGTTTACTGGGGTGTATAGTAAAGGCACGCTGAGATAGTGGGTGCTGTATGGGCGGTTAGATAGGTATTTGGAAAGGGGTTTGTACAAAGCTCCTGGTGAGTGAATTGCTGGTTGCGTAGTCTACAGCTCGACCTGCCCCCCCTTACAGATGACAACTTGAAGTGTGCCGTGACGTCTCCCCATTCATAGTCTCCTATATAAGGCGGGGAGCAAGTAGCAGAGACAGTGACAGCTCAGGAGAGCAGACTGATCCTACGCCTGAAGCACTCAGTGATCGCAACAATGTACCACGGATTCCCCAGCAACACTGACTACGAGGCGGCTTCATCTCGCTGCAGCAGCGCCTCTCCTGCAGGAGACAGCCTGACCTACTATCCGTCCCCGGCTGCTTCTTTCTCCAGCCTTGGCTCTCCGCTAACCCCTACGGTAAGTGTCAGACCCTGTGGATGTGAGGGTGGGCATGACTTGTTCTATGTTGGGGTGACAGCAGTTATCTGGGTGTTGGGCTGATCGTGTTTGTGCTTAGGGTAGGAGTATAGGGGGTGTGTAGGGTTGTCAGGGTTGCAGCGGGCAGACAGCGGGTGTGTGGTGGTCAGGGGTGCAGCGGGCAGACAGCGGGTGTGTGGTGGTCAGGGGTGCAGCGGGCAGACAGCGGGTGTGTGTAGGGCAATAGGGGGGTTGGTGTTGCAGTCAGTACCCGGCCCCGCCCATCTCCCCTACATGTGTAAGCGGATTCATTGATAAAAATCCTGGGTTCATTCAGGAGACTCCGGAGCGGCTCCTGCGTCACCGGTGACGTTCGAGCTATTTTTATCCCGCTCCCTGTCTTGTGTGCGGCGGCTCCTGGGAGTAATGAGCCCTGCAATACACCGGCCTGCAGAGATAAATGAATTAGGAGGGGTTAATAATGGAGTAGTGCTGGGGTGATGTGAAGAGGACGTATATTGGACATTACCCTGCTGCTATATGTGCTCACTCTCTACTGCCTTTCTTTCTTTGCAGGAGCTTAGCACTGAATCCAGCAGCAGCTTTGTTCCCACAGTTACGGCCATCTCTACTTCTCCAGACCTCCAGTGGTTGGTGCAACCCACTCTGATCTCCTCTGTGGCACCATCACAGACCAGAGCCCACCCTTATGGGACAGCCCCAGCTTACAGCCGCACTGGTGTGATTAAAGGGTCATCAGGACGAGGCCAGAGCCTGGGCAGGAGAGGAAAAATAGAACAGGTAATTGTCAGCCACAGGTTCCTCCATTGGTGGTGGGGGGGGATGCTGAGCGATGGGTATGGACACCCCGGGTTTCTGCCTTCCATGTGTCTAATCAATGCTATTTTAATTTGACAGCTATCTCCTGAGGAGGAAGAGAAGAGGAGAGTAAGACGAGAAAGGAACAAAATGGCAGCAGCCAAATGTCGTAACCGTCGCCGGGAGCTGACTGATACACTGCAAGCTGTAAGTATTCTTCTGTATTTTGTGCCCAATGATGTGACTGCCCTATGTCTCTTTTGAGTGTTGCTAATGATGTGAGGCCTAATATATATCTTTTTTTCTTTCTTTAGGAGACAGATGAGTTGGAAGATCAGAAATCTGCCCTGCAGTCTGAGATTGCTACCTTGCTGAAAGAGAAGGAGAAGCTGGAGTTCATTCTTGCTGCACATAAACCAGCCTGCAAGATTCCACATGATCTGGAGGGGGCATTTCAGGATATAACCTCTTCCCTGGATCTTGGACTAATCGCTGATGTCACCTGCTCTTCCAACTCTCATGAAGTCACAGCCGAACCTCTTTTTCCTGTTGGCATTTCTCAGTCTTCCATCCCAGAGAAGGAGACCACCCAGCTGCAGGTACCAATAGACCTTAAATCTGAGCCCCTGGATGACTTCCTGTTCAGCTCACCTGCCGCAGGAGCAACTGATGCTGCCCGTTCTGTACCCGATGTGGATCTGTCCAGCACCCTGTACTCTTCTGACTGGGAGCCCCTGTACAGCACACTGCCAATGGAAATGGAGCCACTGTGCACTCCTGTTGTTACCTGCACTCCAACATGCACCACCTATACCACGTCATTTGTTTTCACCTACCCAGAGGCCGACTCTTTTCCCAACTGTGGAGCTGCCCATCGCAGAGGAAGCAGCAGCAATGAGCAGTCATCTGACTCTCTTAACTCTCCCACCTTACTTGCCTTGTAACTCCTGCCCTGGAACTGTAAGACTCCCATGGTGGCAGACAGCAATCTGGGACTGTGCCCACAGGCCGGTCAGAGCTTGGTGAATTTCACAGGCAATAAGGGATGTGGGTTTACCTCCCCGTGTTGTGAGACTGCCTCTTTGCTGCTATACGTGTGCACTGTGCATGTCTAGTCCATTCATCTCCAGCCAGAGCTGTAGCTTTGGATGGCTGAGCACACTGTCAGCGCTAGAGCAAGGGTTGCTAACCAAACACTTGCCCAGTGCCCCTTCATCTGGCTTAGACTGGTGATATTGTCTCCTCTTGCTGCAACAGAGGATGCCTGCTTCCTACTGCCACCGAAGCCTGATGCCTCTTCCTGACGTAGCACTGGCATGGACTGTGTCTCACTCCTGTTGATATGTAGCATGATGTATCCTCACTGCTGTGACGGTGATGTGTTAACACGTTGAGTAGTTGTGTCTCATCTTCTGATTTAGAAGCATTGTGCTGCTGGTTCAGAGTCTTGTACTGGGCCAGTATGCTGGCTTGTTATGGTGCTGGCTGGCGAAGGGGCTGCCTAGTGAATAAAGCACTACGCAGCTCTGTGCTGCCAAGATAATTTTGTAATAAGTCTAATCTCAATAATAGTCTATATATTAACCCCCTGAAGCCGGACACATGGTGAACGTGCTGTATCTTCCGTTGACTGTAACTCCGTCTCGCTGTCTTTCCAAGTTTTCCATGAAAACGTTTTATTTTCTGTAGACTGTTTTGGTTAATTTATTTTGGATTTGAAAATATTTATATTTTTATTTGTATTTTATTTTCTACTCTTGTGGACAGAGGAACGCCTCCTCAAGCATTTGTTTGCTTCTTGTCCAGAACATTGGAAATAAAATGTATTTTCATTTGATGCAATTCTGTGTGTGCTTAATCACTGCTATAGTAACTACATGTTCTGAGAAAATACTGCTGGGTGGCAACTGGGTCATATGACAGATTTCTCCCAACTTCTACCACTGTCAGAATGGTGTGTACTGGGCCCAATGCAATCATTAGCAGGTGGCATGATGAAGTGGTCTTACATGGGTATCGGCACTGTCTATAAGCCAATCTGTGCCAACAGGTTTTTATGACAGCTAACCAAGCTTCTAGGTCTGTTTAAACCGAAATGTTTTTTTTTAACTTTAAAAAAAATGAAAAAAATATGTAAAATATTTAATCTCCTTCACTTAAAAACAAAACAGTGCCACTGAAAATGTGGGCTTTTATCACTAATTGTATCGACCCAGAGAGTATGGTTATCAAGTTGGTTAGGCTGCATGGTTTAAAAAAAAAAAAAAAAAGTGCAGAATTTAAACACATGTGATATCCCCATGCTTGCCCACAGTCCTGAAATTGTCAGGAAAGTTCCTAATTTTCAGTAACCATACTGGCAAATTTGGCTTGTTCCAGCTGTATATGCAAAAGGAAGAGTACGCCGGATGAGTCATCAAGTAGACATTTTGCATCCTTAAATCAGTACTGCTCCATTGATTCCAGCAAAGTTTGGAATCCCCATCCCCCATATGCTAATTAGGCTCTTTACTGTGTCTCCTCCAGCCTAGGACCACTCAACTGACAGCCTTATTAGCATATTGGATGCAGAATCTAACTGCCATGATTGCTCAGGGAAAAAATTTTAACAAAATGTTAACTATGCAACCATGACATTTCTGATGTTACAGGGGGGCTAACATCTCATCCTAAACTACTGACCTGTCACCACCACATTACAGGGATAAACCGCATACACTTTGATGCTCAGATGCTTAACTTCTCCAGCCTGTGTCACCCCAGCAGTTGGAGTTGATTCCAATTGCTATGACATTACCCATCCTACTTCAGCAGCAAGTGTTGCGTGTCCATATCTGAAAGCCCTGCCCCAGTGCACCAACTGCCTCCTTTTCATAAAACTTCAATGTCATTCTCCAAAAGTTACATAACAAAAGCATGCTATTTATTACATAATAGATGAGCTTTTATGAATACACAGGACCATCAAGTCCAATCTATAACCCTAGACAGTTGACCCAAAGTACTCTGTAATGTACTCTATACCATGGTGACCGTTAAATATGCTTTTTATAGTGGTTAAATATATAGCCAGCATAAAATATCTGCATGTATAAAACCCTATACAATAGTCGGTGTAAAATTTCTGTCCATATACAAATATCCTATACACTGTAGGTAATATGACTGAATATATCAGAATTGGTATAATATTTCTGAATAGTTACTTATAAACTATACATACCTGAGGGATTTATAATATTACCCTATGAATAGTTGGTGTAATATGCCTTCATAGTTACTGATACCCTATGCATAGCTAAACATAGGGTATTAATCTATCCAGACATATACATACCTGTGTGTATACGTGTGTGTGTGTGTATATATATATATATATATATATATATATATATATATATATATATACACACACAGGTATGTATATGTCTATACCCATGCTAAGAGTAATTATTTAGATGGTCATGGTTAATATTATCTAGCTATATAACACTCCATTGCTGGGGTAATATGCCTGGAGAGATGATATATAACTATCTAATAGCCTATAGCAGTGATGGCGAACCTTTTAGAGACCGAGTGCCCAAACTGCAACCCAAAACCACTAAATTATTGCAAAGTGCCAACACTGCAATTTAACCTTAATACTGTGCGGATCCACAAGTGCGGACAATTACGGACTCGCAAAATACAGTCGTGTGAATGGGGCTTTACAGAGCTTTCAATTATAGAAACAATTTTGTACCGCATTTGGTATAATTTTGAACAATTAATGTTCACTACTTAAATCGCACAGATCTGTTTTATAGTGACCATGCAATGTTATTATGACCTATAATAATACCACAGGTCTGCTATAAAACCAATAATGTGTGATGTAAATAGAGAAGGGCCCGCTCTCAGTACAATCTGCCCCACAGTGACCCCCACACAGTCCAATCTGCTTCACAGTGAACCACACGCAGTACAATCTGCTCCACAGTGGCCCCCACACAGTATATTTTGCTCCACAGTGGCCTCCACACAGTATGATCTGTGCCACAGAGAGGGATCCGAGTGCCACCTCTGGCACCCGTGCCATAGGTTCGCCATCACTGGCCTATAGGATGAAGTTCAGTATGTACAGGGTTCTAGTTTGCATATTGATTTTATATATTGGATATGTTACACTTCACTTTTCTTTGATGGCTTAGAAGGTTTTGCAGTGTCCACCTGAAATCAATGGATTCTGTATCCGATACGCTAAATCAGCCTGTCAGACTTCTTTGTCTATTGCTTTCATTTTACAATGGACACCTGATGGATCCCATTATAGTCAATAGGATCTGTCAGGCTTCATATGTAGCTGCGATTTTAGCGTTCCAGTGCAGATGTGAACTTGGCCTTAGTTTGTTACTACTGGACATGCTAGCAGTAGTTCAGTGTCGCACCAGTTACTAATACACTAAGTTTAGCAGGCGGGTAATATGCTATAGTAGGATAATACCCTATATAGTGGATGGCATTTGTCTGGATAGCACATGCTATGAATCTCTGTTTACATGCCACCCGTTTTGGTTATATATACTGTATCATTACAATATCATTATTTCGGGTACCTGTAATATGCCTCGCTATACGGTAATAGGCCATACTTAGCCGGGGATAACATGTCTGGATAGTTACTGAGACTTTATACATAGCTGGCTACGTACGAATTCCTTCTTCATGTCAGGCTGACTCTAGCTATGTTTAGCGCTCAGCACAGGAGAAGAAGGCGGAAACCACTCGGTTACGTCACTTCGTCACACCTCTGTTTGGTTTCTCTGGTGACAGGCACCTCAGCTGCAAATGTGGAACGTCACGTTTCCGGCACCATATATGGAGGATCTTTATGCGTGACGGAGTGACGTCACACGTAGTCTGTTGCCATAGGGATTGTGTTTATTTTGAGGAGTAGGAGGCGGGGACGTATGCGCCGGGAAGCTGTCTGTCTTGCCCTCCTGTCAGCGCAGTTACGGTCTGTACACGCCTTCTAAATGCTGAAGATTTGCTATAAGACCGACAATGTGTAGTACAGGATAAGACTGTGAAATAATGTGATTTTAATGTGATAAAGTCTTCGAAAGATTCGTCAGAGAAACGAAAATCGTGTAAAGCGGCTGCTGTCCTGACAGATCCCGACCCACAGTCCGTGTAAAGCGGCTTCTGTCCTGACAGATCCCGACCCACAGTCCGTGTAAAGCGGCTTCTGTCCTGACAGATCCCGACCCACAGTCCGTGTAAAGCGGCTTCTGTCCTGACAGATCCCGACCCACAGTCCGTGTAAAGCGGCTGCTGTCCTGACAGATCCCGACCCACAGTCCGTGTAAAGCGGCTGCTGTCCTGACAGATCCCGACCCACAGTCCGTGTAAAGCGGCTGCTGTCCTGACAGATCCCGACCCACAGTCCGTGTAAAGCGGCTGCTGTCCTGACAGATCCCGACCCACAGTCCGTGTAAAGCGGCTGCTGTCCTGACAGATCCCGACCCACAGTCCGTGTAAAGCGGCTGCTGTCCTGACAGATCCCGACCCACAGTCCGTGTAAAGCGGCTTCTGTCCTGACAGATCCCGACCCACAGTCCGTGTAAAGCGGCTGCTGTCCTGACAGATCCCGACCCACAGTCCGTGTAAAGCGGCTGCTGTCCTGACAGATCCCGACCCACAGTCCGTGTAAAGCGGCTGCTGTCCTGACAGATCCCGACCCACAGTCCGTGTAAAGCGGCTTCTGTCCTGACAGATCCCGACCCACAGTCCGTGTAAAGCGGCTTCTGTCCTGACAGATCCCGACCCACAGTCCGTGTAAAGCGGCTTCTGTCCTGACAGATCCCGACCCACAGTCCGTGTAAAGCGGCTGCTGTCCTGACAGATCCCGACCCACAGTCCGTGTAAAGCGGCTGCTGTCCTGACAGATCCCGACCCACAGTCCGTGTAAAGCGGCTTCTGTCCTGACAGATCCCGACCCACAGTCCGTGTAAAGCGGCTTCTGTCCTGACAGATCCCGACCCACAGTCCGTGTAAAGCGGCTTCTGTCCTGACAGATCCCGACCCACAGTCCGTGTAAAGCGGCTTCTGTCCTGACAGATCCCGACCCACAGTCCGTGTAAAGCGGCTGCTGTCCTGACAGATCCCGACCCACAGTCCGTGTAAAGCGGCTGCTGTCCTGACAGATCCCGACCCACAGTCCGTGTAAAGCGGCTGCTGTCCTGACAGATCCCGACCCACAGTCCGTGTAAAGCGGCTTCTGTCCTGACAGATCCCGACCCACAGTCCGTGTAAAGCGGCTTCTGTCCTGACAGATCCCGACCCACAGTCCGTGTAAAGCGGCTGCTGTCCTGACAGATCCCGACCCACAGTCCGTGTAAAGCGGCTGCTGTCCTGACAGATCCCGACCCACAGTCCGTGTAAAGCGGCTGCTGTCCTGACAGATCCCGACCCACAGTCCGTGTAAAGCGGCTTCTGTCCTGACAGATCCCGACCCACAGTCCGTGTAAAGCGGCTTCTGTCCTGACAGATCCCGACCCACAGTCCGTGTAAAGCGGCTTCTGTCCTGACAGATCCCGACCCACAGTCCGTGTAAAGCGGCTGCTGTCCTGACAGATCCCGACCCACAGTCCGTGTAAAGCGGCTGCTGTCCTGACAGATCCCGACCCACAGTCCGTGTAAAGCGGCTTCTGTCCTGACAGATCCCGACCCACAGTCCGTGTAAAGCGGCTTCTGTCCTGACAGATCCCGACCCACAGTCCGTGTAAAGCGGCTTCTGTCCTGACAGATCCCGACCCACAGTCCGTGTAAAGCGGCTGCTGTCCTGACAGATCCCGACCCACAGTCCGTGTAAAGCGGCTGCTGTCCTGACAGATCCCGACCCACAGTCCGTGTAAAGCGGCTTCTGTCCTGACAGATCCCGACCCACAGTCCGTGTAAAGCGGCTGCTGTCCTGACAGATCCCGACCCACAGCCCATTATGGTTTACATATGGCACCCAGCAACAATAACTTGTGTATTGCCAGGCAGATATACAAGAGCGCCTTCTGTGTGTGCCACAGATAGGTTAGGGTGACACTAGCTTGTGTGACTGTTTGGGGAGTCTGTCCCCCATTCTGCTTGCAGGACCTTTTTATCCACATAGTTTAAACAGAAGAGACAGAGCCCCCGAACGGTCACACAATGCTAGTGTGACTGTAGCCTTAGCCTGAGGCCCCGGGTCACATCTCCGTTCAGGTCATTCCGTTCCCCTATCTGCGTGAAGTATACGGAGAGAAAAATCCTGCAAGCAGCACTTATCTCTCCGTATTTTTTTTTGCGGAAACCACACGGACTCCATTATATAATCTATGGGGTCTGCAGATTTCCTTAGGTAACCGCTTTTTTATGTGGATAGGTTTCCGTTCAGGGGGTGCCCAAATGGACTCCCCAAACGGAACCCCAAACGCAGATGTGAACAGGGCCTAGTAAATCGCTAGAAAAAAAAGTAGTTGGGGGTTCCCTGAAGTACCAAAACCTGAATGCTAAACATAAGTTCACATCGCTGTAGAGCCCAGTGCAGGAATGTAAAGCTGAATTTTCCACTTGTCAAAATCCGCAGCTACCAGGTGGTATTTTCTGCTTCTTCACTTCAGTGGATATTTTCAGGTGGAATCTGCCTGAAGACAGAGTATGGTGCTTATTTTTCTGCTAGCTGAAAAAAATCTGCTAGAGCAACAGCATCTGACTCCCACTGAAATGAATGGAGGATGGATTCAGGTGGAATATGCAGCTGATTTTAAAGGGGCTCTATGGTTGGGAAAAGTCATTTTTAACTAAGCACATCCTTGCATAGGCTTTAGAAAGGCTATTCCACACCTACCTTTTGTATGTAAATTGCCTCAGTAGTGTTTGGATAAGTCTGTTTTTATTCATATGCTAAGTAGCTTCTCCGTGCACCCCAGAAGTGTCTATGTGCACCCTCTAATCTATGTGTATGACAGCAGAGAGGCTGCTGTACTGATGACTCATTTCCCTGCTCTCATAGCAGATAAAGACACTTCTGGGGTGCACGGAGAAGGCTCATTAGCATATAAATAAAAACGCACTTATTCAAACACTACTGAGGCAACTTCCATACAAAAGGTAGGTGTGGAATAGCCTTTCTAGAGTCTGTGCAAGTATGTGCTTAGCTAAAAATGACTTTTGCCAATGATAGAGGCCCTTTAAGGAATCCATTCACATTCAGTTTTTGGGTGAGGAAAAAATCTGCTTCAGGAGTTAGGAAATGTTTTTTTCCTCCAGCACAGTGTGGGACCTTGAAAAAACAGCTAGCTGTTTTCCACATGGTTTTTGCCAATTCCATGTGGATTTTCTGTCTCCCATTTACTGTGTTGGTTTTTGCAGGCGGAATCTGCCTGAAGGAAGATTTTTTTCCGCTAACGTATTTGAAATAGTCGTTTTTCCACTGCATGTTTTGTTTCTGCAATATATGGATGGGATTAGCCAGAATCCTATCCACTATGCCAGTACTGTATAATGCAGTGTTTTTGCAACATGGGAACCTCGCCTAAGGCTACATTTACATGACAGTGAAAATTGGCTCTGTGGCGTACATTTTTTTAAAAACATGCAGCAGCATTTATATTCAATGTCAGTGAAGAGGGGCTAGTCACATAACCGTTTTTGTTTTTGTTTTTTTAATTTTGAGCCAAAGCCAAGTGTCTCTACAAAGAGAATGGAAAATATATAGGAAGTACCTATACTTGTACACTCCTGGCTTTGGTTTAAAAAGCCGCAACATCTACAACAATACAAAATCTGCATTTCCACCGCAGTTTAGCTTTTCCTATGTTTGTGTCAGCAGTGGGGTCCTCCTGGCTCTACTGACATAGCGTTCACTTCATTCAAATGTTTGTGCTGATACTGATGCAATGTGAGCCTGCAGGACAGCTTGAATTTCTTTAGTACTTGGTTTTCCTAAATTTTTCTCTTCTATCCACGTCCAGGGAGATTAGCTACAGTGGGATGGATTGTAAACTTCATCATCTTGCACACCGTGGATAAAGGAACATCAGTATCTCTTGAGATGGACTTTTAACCTTGAGATTGTTGATATTTTTCCACAATATTGGTTCTCAAGACCTCAGACAATTCTTTTCTCTTTCTGTTCTCCATTCTTATTGTGGCACACACAGACATACAAAGCAAAGACTGAGTCAACTTCTCTGCATTTTATCTATTTTCAGGTGTGATTTTTTTTTTTTTTAAATATTTTATGACTTTTTTTTCCAATACAAACAAAAGGAAATGAATTTGTGTATAATAAAACATGTGTAATTGCAATAATTGTTTAGGAGAAATACTTCATTTCCTGGAAAAATTTCAGAGATTGCAATACTTATGGCCATGACTGCATGTACCCCAAAACAGTACAGATAAAAAGACCAGCTTGTTCCGCAACAAATAAGCCATCAAACAACTCTGTCAAAAATAAAATTGTTATGTAGCTCAGAAGATTGGGATGCAAAAATAATTGATTTTTGCAAATGGGATTTTGTTCTGCAAAATTAGAAACTCATAAAAAAATATATAAATTAGGCATCGCTGTAATTGTACCAACCCACAGAATAAAGGTAACATGTTACTTACGCTGCACACTGCACCGAAAAACATTTAAAAGGTAAAAATTCATGCCAGGATTGATGTTTTTAGAGATAGTAAAATTTAGTCTTTACGTGTATAACTCATAGGGAGGCTCAGTACAAGTTATTAATGTATTGGTACCATACCCCTGCTCTCTTCCACTCTCTCAACCCTGCTATACTGCCTACATGTACTTTTATTGTTGCATTTTACTGTTGTTGTCTTTTGCCATTTGGTGAGATGTTTGTATTTGCATCTTTCTGTTTATTTCCTATTACTTATTTATTTTTTATAAATTCTTTATCTATAAACCTACAAAAAGTAGGCAAATTAAAACAGATATACAGCAAGGCTGAGGCACACCAGCCCATAACAGCAAAGCATACAAATTAACACGTCCAGACGGACAAGACAAAAAACCTAGCACACAAAAGATAGCCCACAAGAGCAGACATAGCAGACAAAGACAGGGAGAAAAACAAAATTAGTGAAGAGGGGAAAAGTGAAAAAGAGGGTAGAGAAAGGGTCAGGAAAGGAGAAGAAACAGGACGAACACTGGGTAACTAGACAAACACTAAGGGGAAAGACAATAAGGAAAGGAAAGAAAGGGGGAACACAAAACCAAAAAGAACTAGCAATATTAATAATCCCGAACCAAGCTAATCTCAGGACAGGTAGCAAATCAGAGCCGGGCCCAGCTAGTCTGGGCATGGAAAACATCAA
This sequence comes from Leptodactylus fuscus, assembly GCF_031893055.1. Lineage (NCBI taxonomy): Eukaryota > Metazoa > Chordata > Amphibia > Anura > Leptodactylidae > Leptodactylus > Leptodactylus fuscus. Next base: position 79,124,035 of record NC_134271.1, on the reverse strand, counting down.
ACAGTGGGAAAACCCACTAATGCAGGTCTCCGAGGCACACCACAGTATACGCTCGGAGAGCTGCCGAACCTATCTAACCGGGGGAGAGGTAGTTCAGAAATCCAAAGCTATCCATTCCACGAACAGCAATACAAACATGTAAAAGAGAATGAGGGGGTCAAGGCCAGGAAAAAGCGACCAGGCCACGAGCACCTCCAGACTCACGGACTCCCACACCCGAGACAGGGCAGCCCACGCCACGGCCATCACCGCACGACGCCTCTGTCGTGGCAAGGGGAAGGAAGACCGATCCGTAGGTGGGATGGCTGGGAGTGGGTAATCCAACCAATCCGGCAGGGACAAGTCGGGCACATCCAAGAATTGTGTCAGGGAGGCCGCCTGATCCGGTGAATGAAGGGTGAACACCGCTCCATTGCGGCAGACTTGAAGATGAAAAGGATGGCCCCATCTGTACGTGGCCCCCCTTGTTCAAGATCAATTGAAGAGTAGGTTTCAGGAGGCGCCGCATGGCCAGAGTGCGGCAGGACACATAAGGGAGGAGAGAGATCGAGCCATCCAGGAAGGGTACCAGACAATGACGCCAGGCCGCCTGAAGAATGTCCTCCTTTTCCTTATAGAAGTGCACTCTGCAAAGAACATCTCGAGGCTCAGTGGAGGAGTTCCTCTTGGAACCCAACACTCGATGGATCCTATTAATGGTAATCACCGTGTCCATCGGTCTAGAGAGGACAGTGTTGAAAACAGTGGTGGCAATGGAGCAGAGCTCCACAGTAGGAACAGCATCTGGAATTCCACGCAATTTGATATTATTCCTGTGGCCCCTATTTTCTTCTTTTTTTTAACATTAAAGTTTATTAAATTTTCAAACAATTTTTAATACAACACACAAAAAGGAAAGGGGGGAAGAAAGGGGGGGGGTGAAACAGGTAAAAGGTAACAGGGCGTGTAAATTGAACACGACTCTTGGGTAGTATAAATGTGCAAAGTCTGAAGGTCAGGTAAAGGGGCCAGGAGAAGGGAAGGGACCTGAAAGGGGAAAAGGCAGGTACAGAACGGTCCTGGCGCAGCAGAACCAACATGTCAACGCAAGTAATACACCAGGACAAATTATGAGATTCTGACGCAGCAGAACCAGTAAGTCAAGAAGCAAATACAATGTAAGAATACAAGACAAATCAGAACCGGTGAAAAAATAAATGTGAGAGGGAGTCAAGAACAACAAAAAACAAATGAGACAAAAAAAAAAAAAAAAGACGTCAGACAGGAGACACAGAAGGAAAGAGGGATCGGAAGTCAGCAGAATAATAAAAATGGTTCCAAAGGAGCCAAGTCTGCTGATGTCTGGAATCATGATGAAGCTCCGCAACTAAAGTCTCCATTGTGTGGATAGACAACACCTCGTTCAGCTAGTCAAGAAGGGAGGCCCCTATTTTCTTGATCATCCACTTGCAGCACCAGATGACGGTTAAGTGTGCGTTGGGTAGACAGGGTTTGCTCCACATCCAGCAGGCGTTGATCAAGAGAGTCCATTCATTGCTGTTGGGTCGAAACTTGGGTCGACAGGGATTGAAGTTCAGATTTGAAACCAGACAGAATCTTATCCTGCCTCTCCTCCACTCTGCGAACCATGGCCTCCAGGTCTGATTTAGCAGGCATAGAACGGAGCAATTCCCAAATGTCCGACAGTTTAGGTCGCTTGGAGCGGCGGGAGGAAGGAGAGGCATGCAAGAAAGAATCAGAAGAATCTGAAGAAAGTGGCGCACGCAGAGTAGACGGAGTATCTGAGAAGTCCAAGCCCTGATCCGCATGATCGGCAGCCAGTGCGGGATCATCTCTTGGAGGCAGGGACAGCGGTGGCACGGAGGAGAGTGCAGGGTCCAGGGCCTTAGGGGACTGGGCTGGGGTCCCCATGGGAGCACAGGCAATGTTCAGAGGGGAAGCTGGGAGGTCAGGGGGAGGCTCATGAAGCTGGACCAGGGTCCCCCCTTGCACAGTGCCCAGGACATGGAGAGGTGAGGGCAGGGGGGCCACAGAAAGGGGGGCCGCAGGAGTACCCAGGGAGGGAGACTGAGCAGCTGTAAGGCAAGTCCCACTATGCTGGGACACTGAAGCCATGTGGGTTGGCTGAGGAGCTCCGGGATCCATGCTGTGGGCAGAGGAAGGTGCTGTGGTACAGGGAGGAAGGAGTACCTGGTCAGTAGCTGACCGCGGAGTCCCCACGACGGGGGAGAGCAGTTCAGCAGTCGGAGGCAGGACAGGGGCTGCAGGAGAGGAGAGCTGCTCTGGAGCCGACAGCTGTGGAGGCGGGACCTCTGTCTCTTTCCTGGAGGCGCGTGCCGGAGTCATCTTGAAACCGCCGGGCAGGGATGCAGGAAAGGCCACAGCTAAGAAAAACTTTGCCAGCTGCAGCTCAACATGGGCGGAGGAAGATGATTTTCGTCCCAGGCGCCTAATCATGCTGGGGCCAGAGGAAGGTAGGCATCTAGACCTGGGATATCGGGTAGTATTCCCGCCAGGGTCCGGGAGCTCTGCTAAAGAGCTTCTTCATGTCGCCATTGCCTAGGCCACGCCCTAGTTCCTATTATTTTGTCTTGTTAGTTCTTCTCAATATAAAGACAAAAAAAACCCAAAAAACTAAAATTGCCAAATCATTAGAACAAAACTGGCTGATGCAGGAAGGGAATGTAAATGGGGTGTAAATCAAGTTACACACCAAATTTAGAGGTTACAAGGGAAAAGGCACTAGAAGTGACCCCCCAGAGTGACCCTCCCAATCATAGGAGCTACTGGGAAATTTATAGGGAATTTTGTGGTTCCAATGTACTCCACACAGCCTACATATTCACTTTTTACCATCGGCTGTGCATTCACATCCAAGAAGCTAATGCTCACTACTAGAGATGAGCGAACAGTGTTCTATCGAACACATGTTCGATCGGATATCAGGGTGTTCGCCATGTTCGAATCGAATCGAACACCACGTGGTAAAGTGCGCCAAAATTCGATTCCCCTCCCACCTTCCCTGGCGCCTTTTTTGCACCAATAACAGCGCAGGGGAGGTGGGACAGGAACTACGACACTGGGGGCATTGAAAAAAATTGGAAAAAGTCATTGGCTGCCGAAATCAGGTGACCTCCATTTTAGACGAATAGTGGATTTCAAATCCGGGTCATATGAGAATGTGAACTTTGTGACTATGAGACAGGGATAGCTGTACAGGCAGGGATAGCTAGGGATAACCTTTATTTAGGGGGGAATGTTATTAAAAATAACTTTTTGGGGCTCTATCGGGTGTGTAATTGTGATTTTTGTGAGATAAACTTTTTCCCATAGGGATGCATTGGCCAGCGCTGATTGGCCGAATTCCGTACTCTGGCCAATCAGTGCTGGCCAATGCATTCTATTAGCTTGATGAAGCAGAGTGTGCACAAGGGTTCAAGCGCACCCTCGGCTCTGATGTAGCAGAGCCGAGGCTGCACAAGGGTTCAAGCGCACCCTCGGCTCTGATGTAGGAGAGCCGAGGGTGCACTTGAACCCTTGTGCACCCTCAGCTCTGCTACATCAGAGCCGAGGGTGCGCTTGAACCCTTGTGCACACTCTGCTTCATCAAGCTAATAGAATGCATTGGCCAGCGCTGATTGGCCAATGTATTCTATTAGCCTGATGAAGTAGAGCTGAATGTGTGTGCTAAGCACACACATTCAGCTCTACTTCATCGGGCTAATAGAATGCATTGGCCAGCGCTGATTGGCCAGAGTACGGAACTCGACCAATCAGCGCTGGCTCTGCTGGAGGAGGCGGAGTCTAAGATCGCTCCACACCAGTCTCCATTCAGGTCCGACCTTAGACTCCGCCTCCTCCGGCAGAGCCAGCGCTGATTGGCCGAAGGCTGGCCAATGCATTCCTATGCGAATGCAGAGACTTAGCAGTGCTGAGTCAGTTTTGCTCAACTACACATCTGATGCACACTCGGCACTGCTACATCAGATGTAGCAATCTGATGTAGCAGAGCCGAGGGTGCACTAGAACCCCTGTGCAAACTCAGTTCACGCTAATAGAATGCATTGGCCAGCGCTGATTGGCCAATGCATTCTATTAGCCCGATGAAGTAGAGCTGAATGTGTGTGCTAAGCACACACATTCAGCACTGCTTCATCAAGCCAATACAATGCATTAGCCAGTGCTGATTGGCCAGAGTACGGAATTCGGCCAATCAGCGCTGGCTCTGCTGGAGGAGGCGGAGTCTAAGGTCGGACCTGAATGGAGACTGGTGTGGAGCGATCTTAGACTCCGCCTCCTCCAGCAGAGCCAGCGCTGATTGGTCGAGTTCCGTACTCTGGCCAATCAGCGCTGGCCAATGCATTCTATTAGCCCGATGAAGTAGAGCTGAATGTGTGTGCTTAGCACACACATTCAGCTCTACTTCATCAGGCTAATAGAATACATTGGCCAATCAGCGCTGGCCAATGCATTCTATTAGCTTGATGAAGCAGAGTGTGCACAAGGGTTCAAGCGCACCCTCGGCTCTGATGTAGCAGAGCTGAGGGTGCACAAGGGTTCAAGTGCACCCTCGGCTCTCCTACATCAGAGCCGAGGGTGCGCTTGAACCCTTGTGCACACTCTGCTTCATCAAGCTAATAGAATGCATTGGCCAGCACTGATTGGCCAGAGTACGGAATTCGGCCAATCAGCGCTGGCCAATGCATTCTATTAGCCCGATGAAGTAGAGCTGAATGTGTGTGCTAAGCACACACATTCAGCACTGCTTCATCACGCCAATACAATGCATTAGCCAGTGCTGATTGGCCAGAGTACGGAATTCGGCCAATCAGCGCTGGCTCTGCTGGAGGAGGCGGAGTCTAAGATCGCTCCACACCAGTCTCCATTCAGGTCCGACCTTAGACTCCGCCTCCTCCAGCAGAGCCAGCGCTGATTGGTCGAGTTCCGTACTCTGGCCAATCAGCGCTGGCCAATGCATTCTATTAGCCCGATGAAGTAGAGCTGAATGTGTGTGCTTAGCACACACATTCAGCTCTACTTCATCGGGCTAATAGAATGCATTGGCCAGCGCTGATTGGCCGAATTCCGTACTCTGGCCAATCAGCACTGGCTAATGCATTGTATTGGCTTGATGAAGCAGTGCTGAATGTGTGTGCTTAGCACACACATTCAGCTCTACTTCATCGGGCTAATAGAATGCATTGGCCAATCAGCGCTGGCCAATGCATTCTATTAGCGTGAACTGAGTTTGCACAGGGGTTCTAGTGCACCCTCGGCTCTGCTACATCAGATTGCTACATCTGATGTAGCAGTGCCGAGTGTGCATCAGATGTGTAGTTGAGCAAAACTGACTCAGCACTGCTAAGTCTGCATTCGCATAGGAATGCATTGGCCAGCCTTCGGCCAATCAGCGCTGGCTCTGCCGGAGGAGGCGGAGTCTAAGGTCGGACCTGAATGGAGACTGGTGTGGAGCGACCTTAGACTCCGCCTCCTCCAGCAGAGCCAGCGCTGATTGGCCGAATTCCGTACTCTGGCCAATCAGCACTGGCTAATGCATTGTATTGGCTTGATGAAGCAGTGCTGAATGTGTGTGCTTAGCACACACATTCAGCTCTACTTCATCGGGCTAATAGAATGCATTGGCCAATCAGCGCTGGCCAATGCATTCTATTAGCGTGAACTGAGTTTGCACAGGGGTTCTAGTGCACCCTCGGCTCTGCTACATCAGATTGCTACATCTGATGTAGCAGTGCCGAGTGTGCATCAGATGTGTAGTTGAGCAAAACTGACTCAGCACTGCTAAGTCTGCATTCGCATAGGAATGCATTGGCCAGCCTTCGGCCAATCAGCGCTGGCTCTGCCGGAGGAGGCGGAGTCTAAGGTCGGACCTGAATGGAGACTGGTGTGGAGCGACCTTAGACTCCGCCTCCTCCAGCAGAGCCAGCGCTGATTGGCCGAATTCCGTACTCTGGCCAATCAGCACTGGCTAATGCATTGTATTGGCTTGATGAAGCAGTGCTGAATGTGTGTGCTTAGCACACACATTCAGCTCTACTTCATCGGGCTAATAGAATGCATTGGCCAATCAGCGCTGGCCAATGCATTCTATTAGCGTGAACTGAGTTTGCACAGGGGTTCTAGTGCACCCTCGGCTCTGCTACATCAGATTGCTACATCTGATGTAGCAGTGCCGAGTGTGCATCAGATGTGTAGTTGAGCAAAACTGACTCAGCACTGCTAAGTCTGCATTCGCATAGGAATGCATTGGCCAGCCTTCGGCCAATCAGCGCTGGCTCTGCCGGAGGAGGCGGAGTCTAAGGTCGGACCTGAATGGAGACTGGTGTGGAGCGACCTTAGACTCCGCCTCCTCCAGCAGAGCCAGCGCTGATTGGCCGAATTCCGTACTCTGGCCAATCAGCACTGGCTAATGCATTGTATTGGCTTGATGAAGCAGTGCTGAATGTGTGTGCTTAGCACACACATTCAGCTCTACTTCATCGGGCTAATAGAATGCATTGGCCAGCGCTGATTGGCCGAATTCCGTACTCTGGCCAATCAGCACTGGCTAATGCATTGTATTGGCTTGATGAAGCAGTGCTGAATGTGTGTGCTTAGCACACACATTCAGCTCTACTTCATCGGGCTAATAGAATGCATTGGCCAATCAGCGCTGGCCAATGCATTCTATTAGCGTGAACTGAGTTTGCACAGGGGTTCTAGTGCACCCTCGGCTCTGCTACATCAGATTGCTACATCTGATGTAGCAGTGCCGAGTGTGCATCAGATGTGTAGTTGAGCAAAACTGACTCAGCACTGCTAAGTCTGCATTCGCATAGGAATGCATTGGCCAGCCTTCGGCCAATCAGCGCTGGCTCTGCCGGAGGAGGCGGAGTCTAAGGTCGGACCTGAATGGAGACTGGTGTGGAGCTATCTTAGACTCCGCCTCCTCCAGCAGAGCCAGCGCTGATTGGTCGAGTTCCGTACTCTGGCCAATCAGCACTGGCCAATGCATTTCTATGGGGAAAAGTTAGCTTGCGAAAATCGCAAACTGACAGGGATTTCCATGAAATAAAGTGACTTTTATGCCCCCAGACATGCTTCCCCTGCTGTCCCAGTGTCATTCCAGGGTGTTGGTATCATTTCCTGGGGTGTCATAGTGGACTTGGTGACCCTCCAGACACGAATTTGGGTTTCCCCCTTAACGAGTTTATGTTCCCCATAGACTATAATGGGGTTCGAAACCCATTCGAACACTCGAACAGTGAGCGGCTGTTCGAATCGAATTTCGAACCTCGAACATTTTAGTGTTCGCTCATCTCTACTCACTACACCTCTTGATAATTTTTTTGAGGGGTGCACGTTTTGCCATGGGTTCACTTCTTTGGGGGATTCCACTTTACTGGTACCTTAGAGGCTCTGCAAATATGACATGGCATCCAGATACCAAACATCTATACCTGCACTCCAAAAGCTACCTAGTACTCCTTTACATCTGTGCCCAGTTTAGTGCCCACAATGAAGTTTATGCCCACGTGTATAACACTATTGTACCCAGGATAATGTACTTAAAGAGGACCTTTCATGTCCTCATGCCCATGTGATTTTATATACCACTAGAAAGCTGACAGTGCAGTGAATTCAGTTTTTATGGCAGTACAAGTGGGGGTGCATTGTAAAACTTAGCGCTACCCCTCCATGAATTGAACAAAGCTAAGTAACAAATATCACATATTAACCTTGACAGTCTCACACCTTCTTTTCTACTTCTGCCCAGGATAGTTTTCTGCTAATGGCAAATACATATCTTATAATGAATTACTATACATGTCGCCTAATCTAATTCCCCTTGTGATATAATTATTCCATTTGTAATCTGATGATAATCTCATACCGAAAGTACAATCCATTCATTTATTTTTCTTTTTAAATGTAGATTGTCAGTCACACAAAGGGATCACAATGTACATTTATTTATTTTTTTATTCTTTCATTTTAAGTATGTTTTTGTAGAATGGGAGGAAATCCACGCAAACACGGGGAGAACATACAAACTCCTTGCAGATGTTCCTGGCGGGATTCAAACCCAGGACTCCAGTGCTGCAAGGCTGCAGTTCTAACCACTGAGCCACCGTGTTTCCCCCTACTGAAAGTACAATTTGAATGAAATTATACTCTGCCATGTATCCAATTAAGTTTCTCATACAACAAATATCTCATGTTGGTATGTATACATTTTCCATATAAACCCTTAACCAGTATTTATTTGATCATACCCGTGTTTGCTAGCCTTCACACGGAGTTTACGCTCTGCTCATTCTGAACGTACACTTGTACAGAATGAGCGGCGTTAAAACAGATGGGAGGCTTTTTTTTTTTACCTATTGCTTTCATTGTGATACGCGCGTATCGACCAGATGTTCCAAGAATTTAGAGATGAAGGAGAGGGTAGAGATGGGTTGATAGTTAGCAGCACAGGAGAGGTTCAGGGAGGATTTTTTCAATAGCGGGGTTATGACAGCATGTTTGAAAAAGGATGGGAAAATTCCAGAACAGAGAGAGTGTTAAAATATTTTAATAAGGTAAGTCGTGACAGCAGGCGACAGAGACTGGAGAAGGTGTGAGGGGAAGGGGTCACTAGAGTTCAGGTTGTAGGGTGAGATGAAGAAAGTAGCTGAGAGGCTTCCTCTTCTGTAACTGGTTCAAAAGATGAGAATGGACATTCTTGAGTGCGGTTGGTGAGGGGATCAGTGCCACCTGGGGATTGTGCAGTTATTTCCTGATGGCTCTTATCAATTTTATCATGGAAATACGTGGCCAGGTCATCAGCACTAAAGTCTGTGAATGGCGTCTGCACCTTTGGTGTGAGTAAGGAGTGAAAAGTTTCAAAAAGCCTTTTAGGGTTGCTAGAGAGAGAAGAGATGAGGGCAGTGAAATAGGCTTGTTTGGTGAGGTAAAGGGCAGAACAGTATGTTGTAAGCATAAATTTGAAGTGGATGAAATCTGCAGGTGAACAAGATTTTCTCCACAGACGTACTGGAACTGGAAAAATTGTCTGCACTAAAACAAAACACTGCAGGCCAGGACCCCCTGCCCTCTAAATAAAAAAATGTAGTGAATCTCCCATAGACTGCAATACAGTTGTATTACTGTCTTTGGGACTTTCAATTAAATTTCTACAAACTTATAAAAGTATTTTTTCTCGCATGGTAAACACCGTAGCGGGGGAAAAAAAAAATCAAAAGTGCCAACCTGCCATTTTTTCAATGTTTCGCTTCTGATAAAAATCTGAATAAAAAGTGATCAAAGCAATAGACATTCCCCAATATATAAAAAAAAGTTACGGGCATCAGAATATGGCGTCTTTTAATCTGATTTTATAAAAGTTTTCAAATATAACAGAAAAAGGCAAAAACAGAATACAAAACAAAGGCGTAGTGGCTCGCAGGCCTGTGAACAAGAGGACGGGGGTGAGATCACAGTCAGCCTTACAGAACATGCTAAGACAATAAAGGGATGGAAGGCCCAGAATTACAGGGCCACAAATACAACATTAATACAGATATGGGGGGGGGAGAGAGACAAATAAACGGGGGAACACAGAAAGGAAACTGCATATGGTGTATTTTAAAAAAATTTTTTGCAACATTATGGATTTTTGTTAAGGGGTTCAAATGTAAATGAAACCATATAAATTTGGTAACACTGAATCATACCGAATCATGGAATACAGGTGACATATAATTTTGGCTACAGAGTGAACGCCGTAATAACTAAGTCAGTAAGAAAGTCACACAAATGCAGTTTTTCTTCAAATCCACCTCATTCTGAACTTTTTTCCAGCTTCCCAGTACATTATGAAGAACAATTGGTCCCACAAACATTAAGCCTTCATATGGCTCTGAGAACGAAAAAAATAAAAACGTAATGGGTTTGGAGGGTGGGGAGTCAAAAAACGAAAATCGAAAATATGTTACTGGCGGGAAGGGGTTAAAGACATTACAATGAGAAAAGAAAACCAAAACCAGCATTTTTTTTTAAACAAAGGACATTGCACACATTCCGCACATTCTTTCTCCCAGTCACAGGTCAGCATATATAGTATATACCACATTGCGTGCAGACCACTGAAAACACATTAACGTTGTAGTTGGATTGCAAATTATCATTATACAATTCTTAACCCTAGAGACACATGAAGGAGCACAAATTGTAATTAACGCCCATCCATCTCTTGCTCTGATATACCAACATTAGGCTCCGTTCTCACGGAGTAACGCGCCGCTCATTCTGACACGTAAACACATGTCAGAGTGAGGCGCTTCAAAACAGATCCAATTGACTTCAATGGGTTCCGGCTTACGCGTGCTACCCATTGAACTCAATGGAAGGCTTTTTTACCTATTGCTTTCAATGTGATACGTGCGTATCACATTGAAAGCAATAGGTAAAAAAAGCCTCCCATTGAGTTCAATGGGTAGCACGCGTAAGCCGGAACCCATTGAAGTCAATGGGATTCAGTTTTACTGTGCTCACTTTGACACATGTTTACATGTCAGAATGAGTGGCACGTTACTCGGTGTGAACGGAGCCAAAGACGTAAAACAATACATCCTATGTCACCAGAACGAAGGGAGCATTCACACTACTGCTGATGCCCATCAGTAGTGTCTGTTGCTATTGTCCATTACAAGATTTTAGCAATAGATTCTAGCTGAATCGTCACACATCCGTTAAAATTAATATTCTGTTCATCAGTTCAATGGGATTTTATCTAGTTTCCATCAGTGTTCGTTATATACCTAATCCGTCATGTCTGTTCTATTTCACGGACAAAAAAATCCCATATGTAGGACTTTTGCGTCCGTTATTTTCTAAAATAAAAGTTTTTGGGTAACAGACATTAACGGACAGTGTCTGTTAGGGACAGTTCACACTGGGCACACATGGAGGAAAATGGTCAGGATTTTGAGGCGGAATCTGCCTCAAAATCCACCTCCTCACAATAGAGTCCTACAGGAAGCCGTAAGCATTCTCTTTTCCGTTAGCGATTTTCTTCCACTAGCGGAAAAAAGAAGCAACATGACCTTTCTTCATAGATTCTGCCAGAAGAAACCAATGGGAGTCTATGGGAGGTGGGAAAACCGAGTTGCGGTTTTTGATGCTTTTTTGGCAAAAACCACGTCAAAAAACGTGATGCGGTTTTTTCAAGGTCCTTTCACTATGCTGGAGGAAAAGACCTGAAACTAAAAACGCCTGAAAAAATGTTTAAAAAAACGCTCCAAAAACCGCCTCATGTTAAAAAAAGCTCCAAAAAACGCTTCCTAATTCCTGAAGCGGATTTTTCCCTTACCAGATTCCTCAACCACCTAACAACGTGTGAACTAGCCCTTATACTGTCCGTTATTACTGCCTGCTTCTTTTGTAAAATTGTAACATCTCTGCCTGTTCGGGTCACAGCACCACCCTCTGCCCGCGTGCTGCAGCGCAGGATGCGGGTGCAGTTTGGTTCTTGGCTTAAAGTTTTTGGTCACACTGTGTGAACTCGTCTCTAGTTCTGTGATTGTATTTGCACCACACCCGTCTTCTGCCCTTGTTTGCCTCTGTCCATTAAGTGGTTAATTTTGTCTTTCCTGTGATTGACAGCCTGCCTTCCTGTCAGGTCCAGGGGCGGGTTCTTCCTCCCCTATTTTATCTTGGATCTCATTCACATCAGTGCTTGCTATTTCCGTGTGCATACTTGCTCCTTACTGTCCCTATTTCTGCTTGCATTCTTATCCTTGACCTTTGGCTTTCCTCACTGACTGTTCTTTGGACTCCAATTTGGCACTGCATCGCTTGACTGTTACTGACCCTCGGCTAGCTGATCTCTCTTTGTTGTTGTCCGTCTTGTCTCCGTTTTGTGTCTCACATATCCAGGAAGGGACTTTCTTCGTGGTTGCCGCCTATTATGTAGGATAGGGCCTGGCAATAGGAAGGGTCAGTTGGGGGCTTCAGCTTAGGGCTCACTGTCTCTTGTGTCCCGTCCCAGGGTTCAACAGCTACTGGGGAATTGCTGTCCTAGCAATTCCCTGACAAAAATTTTGCAAATGAAACTTATAAAAGCTGCATGTATCCAGAATGTAGAGTGGTTGTCCGGGATAAATGGAAATCTCTACACTAATCTAAACACAATCCCCCCTCATACTTTCTAAATAACGTAATTAATCAAAATTGTATTTTACACTTTATATTTTACATTTGCTGGTTATCTGGTGACTGTTTCCTTGTTTCCAGAGATGGAACGTCACAACCACTAACCCCCCTTCCACACCATCATATTTACCTTCAAGTGTTCTTCAAGTGTCATATTTACCTTCAAGTGTTCTTCCTGCGGGACGACTCCTCCTTCTTTTCTGGGGGTGGGGGCACACCAGGAGAGAGACTTTATACTGTGGGCTCAATTTGAGGACAACATTTAGGCATAAAATATTAGGGTGACTATAGGAGCATTCTACTGTGTGGGTAGCACAAAGAGAAATGAATGGGCGGAGTAAATTTAGAAGTGGGTGGGCTAAAATTGCCATGGTGCACATAGCGCACCACACATTTTGTCCTTCTTTCTGTCCTCTGAAAATCGGGTGGTATGCCCAGACTCACAGTGCAGAGCATCAGCTTACCATTGCAGCTTTCCACCGATGATTAGGCACAAATTAATGAGTCTGATAAGTGAAGAGTCTCAAGTCATGGTCTCTGAATCAGCTGCAAGATCGAGCATGATGCTTTTGTTGTCCAGCGTCCTGCACCAATTGTTTTCAATAGGAGGCAGAATGAGGGAAGAATCTGACGCTGATTTAGGGGCAAAATCAACACCAGATTCCACTGCACTGTGTGAGCATGGCCTGATACTGTTAAAGGGGATGGCCACTTTCAGACCAATATTGAGAAACAAATGTTATTATTTGTACAATCAATTCCTCACAGTTTTCAAGATCTCTGCTTGCTGTCATTCATTCTTTTGCCTCTAGTGGATAAAACTGACCATGGTCATGTGATTTACAGTCCATGGTCATGTGATGTACAAACAGGTGCACAGCTGATTACCAGGCAGATCTCTGATTACTATTACGAGCAGCACCTGTGTACTCATCACATGACCATGGAACATAAATCACATGACCATGGTAAGACTTTTATCTACTAGAGGCAACAGAATGAATGACAGTAAGCAGAGATCTAGAAAACCGTGAGGAACAGTGAACTCATTGTCATGTTCAAGAAACCAGTCTGAGATGATTCCAGCTTTATGACATGGCGCATTATCCTGCTGAAAGTAGCCATCAGATGTTGGGTACATTGTGGTCATAAAGGGATGGACATGGTCAGCAACAATACTCAGGTAGGCTTTGGCGTTGCAACGATGCTCAATTGGTACCAAGGGGCCCAAAGAGTGCCAAGAAAATATTCCCCACACCATGACACCACCACCACCAGCCTGAACCGTTGATACAAGGCAGGATGGATCCATGCTTTCATGTTGTTGACGCCAAATTCTGACCCTACCATCCGAATGTCGCAGCAGAAATCGAGACTCATCAGACCAGGCAACGTTTTTCCAATCTTCAATTGTCCAATTTCGATGAGCTTGTGCAAATTGTAGCCTCAGTTTCCTGTTCTTAGCTGAAAGGAGTGGCACCCGGTGTGGTCTTCTGCTGCTGTAGCCCATCTGCCTCAAAGTTCGACGTACTGTGCGTTCAGAGATGCTCTTCTGGCTACCTTGGTTGTAACGGGTGGCTATTTGAGTCACTGTTGCCTTTCTATCAGCTCGAACCAGTCTGGCCATTCTCCTCTGACCTCTGGCATCAACAACGCATTTCCGCCCACAGAACTGCCGCTCACTGGATGTTTTTTCTTTTTCGGACCATTCTCTGTAAACCCTAGAGATGGTTGTGCGTGAAAATCCCAGTAGATCAGCAGTTTCTGAAATACTCAGACCAGCCCTTCTGGCACCAACAACCATGCTACGTTCAAAGGCACTCAAATCACCTTTCTTCCCCATACTGATGCTCGGTTTGAACTGCAGGAGATTGTCTTGACCATGTCTACATGCCTAAATGCACTGAGTTGCCGCCATGTGATTGGCTGATTAGAAATTAAGTGTTAACGAGCAGTTGGACAGGTGTACCTAATAAAGTGGCTGGTGAGTGTATATATCTACACAAAAAGGGGTGAAACTAGCAAAGACTGGGCCCCATAGCAAACTTTTGTCTTGCCTCCTGCATGGCCTAATGCCCCATTTACACACACTATAATACCCCATAGTAGCCTCCAGACAGTATAATGTCCCATAGCAGCCACTATACACAGTATAATGTCCTACAGTGGCCTCTATGGTGTTCCTTGCAAATATTGGGGTTCACAACTTTTTGGGGTTCACAACCCAAGAAGTATTAGTATTATAATAATTGAGAATAATTTCAGACTCCCAAATATAATGATCGGAGGCCCAGGGAAGGTGATCAAACATAATAGACAATGTTACTCAACTCTCCTGAGCTCTGGCACAACTCCCTGCTTAGCCTTTGGTCCTCTTCAATGATGTGACAGATGTCAGTTACATTAACATCATTATGCGTTGGCCTAACCCTCATGATGTCTCTGACATCATTAGAGAAGCTCAAAGACAGTGGGGGTGGGGGGCGAGAAGGAACACCTAGAAGAGGCAAGTACATCTGTTGTTTATATTTTCTCACCTCCATGGGGCTTCCGATCATTATACTCCCATGGCAGTTTCAATTCGAAATACAGTAAGAATGGAACCGCCAGGTAAAACTCCAGGGGGCATTCTGCGTTCCATATCATGTCGCGATCTGATATAATAATAAATAATAATAAATTTTATTTATATAGCGCCAACATATTCCGCAGCGCTGTACAATTTGTAGGGTTCAAATACAGATAGATACATAACAAAGAACGTCATTTCACACAATGGGACTGAGGGCCCTGCTCGCTACGAGGTAATGGTGGTGACACAAGAGGTAGCAGGGGCGGCATTGCTTATACAGTGGTCAGACAATTTTGTAATAGAGGTGACTGTCATTACACAAACAAAACCTTATGAGTCATCACTAGTAGTGTCCTGTGACATGTGGATGGAGTTTGGACAAATAAAGTTAGCCTGAAAAGACATCATATCATGTGGGGTAATGTGGGAGTGGGGACAGAGGAAGGTTAAATTCTGGGGATTCTAATTATAGTACGGAAGGGTTTACATTAGGAATTGTGATAGGCCTGTCTGAAAAGATGTGTATTTAGTTTGCATTTGAAACTGTAGAAATTGGGAGTTAATCTGATTGTCCGGGGTAGAGCATTCCAGAGAAGTGGTGCAGCTCGGGAGAAGTCTTGTATACGAGCATGGGAGGTTCTGATAATAGAGGATGTAAGTGTTAGGTCATTGAGTGAACGGAGAGCACGGGTTGGGCGGTAGACAGAGATGAGGGAGGAAATGTAGGGAGGTGCAGCATTATGGAGAGCCTTGTGGATGAGGGTGATAACTTTATATTTTATTCTATAATGAATAGGCAGCCAATGTAGCGACTGGCACAGACCCGAGGCATCGCTGTAGCATCTAGCCTGATAGATGAGCCTGGCCGCTGCATTCAGAATAGATTGTAGAGGGGAGAGTTTAGTGAGGGGAAGACCGATTAGTAAGGAGTTACGATCTGATATGGGAAGGCCCGGGCCCCCTGGAGAGCTGTAGTGGAAGCAGAGGCGGCTGCAACCAGGGGCGAGGTTCAGAAACTAAATAGGGCCCGTTACCTGCTGGAGTTATTCCGGCCTATTTAAAAAAAAAACAAACAAGCAAACAGCAGAAGCCGCAGTCAGCAACTGGCAGCCAAGTGGGCCCCTCAGGAGCTTGGGGCCCTAGCAATTGCGCGGGTATGCCGGGTGCTGACATCAGCCCTGATCAGACATCCCTGATCAGTGCAGCTTCTGGAACGTTCTGTACAATAAGAAGTGGGGCTGGAACAATGTTTAGTGTATCCTATGCCAGCTAAACCATTTGACTCTAGACATCTGCTTGGTTTCCTATTATCTTTGAGTTACCTGTATACCTTGGGGTGCCAGCTAGCATGGCTTTGGGTTCCCTCAGGCGTGAATGTGGTGTAAGTTTTGGTTCTTGGTTACCATTTTTATTTGCTTGCTTAATTTTTTTTTAAATTAAGATCACCTAAATCAGTGGTTTGTGGTATTTCTGATCCTCACTATCTTTAGAATTCACTGCAAAACAGCTATGTATTCACTTTATATATATATATACATTTTATTTATATAGCGCCAACATATTCCGCAGCACTGTACAATTTATAGGGTTCAGATACAGACATACATAACAAAGAACGTCATTTCACACAATGGGACTGAGGGCCCTGCTCAAAAGAGCTTACAATCTATGAGGTAGAGGGGGTGACACAAGAGGTAGCAGGGGCGGCATTGCTTATACAGTGTTCAGACAATTTTGTAATAGAGGTTACAGTCATTACACAAACAAAACTTTGTGAGCCGTCACTAGTCGTGTCCTTTAACATGTGGATAGAGCTTGGACAATTATGTTAGGCTGAAAAGGCATCAAGAACGGAAGGGTTAGCATTAGGAATTGTGATAGGCTTGTCTGAAAAGATGTGTCTTTAGTTTACGTTTGAAACTGTAGAAGTTGGGAGTTAATCTGATTGTCCGGGGTAGAGCATTCCAGAGAAGTGGTGCAGCTCGGGAGAAGTCTTGTATACGAGCGTGGGAGGTTCTGATAATAGAGGATGTAAGTGTTAGATCATTGAGTGAGCGGAGAGCACAGGTTGGGCGGTAGACAGAGATGAGGGAAGAAATGTAGGGAGGTGCGGCATTATGGAGAGCCTTGTGGATGAGAGTAATAACTTTATATTTTATTCTATAATGAATAGGCAGCCAATGTAGTGACTGGCACAGACCAGAGGCATCGCTGTAGCGTCTAGCCTGATAGATGAGCCTGGCCGCTGCATTCAGAATAGATTGTAGAGGGGAGAGTTTAGTGAGGGGAAGACCGATTAGTAAGGAGTTACAGTAGTCAAGGCGAGAATGAATCAGAGAGACAATAAGTGTCTTTAGTGTATCTCTGGTAAGGAAAGGACGTATTCTGGAGATGTTTTTGAGGTGGAGGTGACATGAACGTGCGAGTGATTCAATATGAGGGGTGAAGGAAAGGTCTGCGTCAAATATGACCCCGAGGCAGCAGGCATGCTGCCTAGGAGTTATAGTAAGGCCTGAGACTGCAATGGATATATCAGGGACAGATCTGTTAGATGGTGGAAACAGTAGTAGTTCAGTCTTAGAGAGATTTAGTTTCAGATAGAGCAAGGACATGATATTAGAGACAGCAGAGAGACAGTCACTGGTGTTCTGTATGAGTGCAGGGGTGATGTCACGGGAAGATGTGTATAATTGGGTGTCATCAGCATAAAGATGGTACCTGAAGCCAAATCTGGCGATGGTTTGTCCAATGGGGGCTGTGTAGAGAGAAAAGAGCAGGGGGGCGAGGA
Source organism: Leptodactylus fuscus (assembly GCF_031893055.1). Classification (NCBI taxonomy): domain Eukaryota; kingdom Metazoa; phylum Chordata; class Amphibia; order Anura; family Leptodactylidae; genus Leptodactylus; species Leptodactylus fuscus. Next base: position 79,106,483 of record NC_134271.1, on the reverse strand, counting down.
CCGAGCCCTGAGGAACCCCAACAGCAAGGGAAAGAGGGGAGGAAACAGAGCCCGCAAATGATACACTGAAAGTGCGGTCTGAGAGATAAGAGGAGAACCAGGAGAGCGCAGTGTCCATGAGGCCGACTGAGCGGAGCATAGTGAGGAGAAGTTGATGGTCAACAGTGTCAAAAGCTGCAGAGAGGTCCAGAAGAATAAGAAGAGAGAAGTCACCATTGGATTTAGCATTTAGTAGATCATTGGAGACTTTTGTGAGAGCTGTTTCAGTAGAGTGCAGAGCGCGGAAACCAGATTGTAAGGGGTCAAGCAGAGAGTTAGCAGAGAGATAACGGATTAACCGAGAATAAACCAGGCGTTCCAAAAGTTTAGAGATGAAGGGGAGGTTAGAGACGGGTCGATAGTTAGCAGCACAGGATGGGTCCAGGGAGGGTTTTTTCAGTAGCGGGGTTATAACAGCATGCTTGAAGGAGGATGGGAAGATTCCAGAAGAGAGAGAGAGGTTAAATATTTTAGTAAGGTAAGTAGTGACAGCAGGGGACAGAGATTGGAGAAGGTGTGAGGGGAAGGGGTCACTACTGCAGGTTGTGGGGCGAGATGAAGAAAGTAGCTGGGGGACTTCCTCTTCTGTAACAGGTTCAAAAGATGAGAATGGACAGTCTGAGGTGCGGCTGTTCAGTTTGTAGCATGGCTATCATGAATATCTATTTCACTATTACACAAGATTGTTTCCTAATATACTATATTTAAAGTTCTGGCTCCAACAACCTGTTCTCCCCCATGGTCACATGACTGGAGGAGCTTAAGAGGATAGGTTAATAGCAGGATGATGCGTCTGCTGATCATGTGGCCTTCTCCTGCTTGCTGCTCTAATGGGGCATGAGACACAGGATAGGGTCACATCCTCTAAAATCCTCCTGTAACATGATTATAAGGTAGCTGGAGACAGAATTGTAAATACAGTATATTAAAGAGGTTGTGCAGGCTAAATCCCCTTATTCACTGTCTGATTAATTTCTGTAGGCACATGACTGTGTATTACACAGTTCAGGGCGCAGGCTGACAGTCCAGGCCAGGAGAGGTCAAATCTCAGGAGAGGTCCTTTTCCTTTCCAGTTTTGCAGCTGTGCTTCCACAACACTTATTCATTAAATGAAAGGGGCCACAGAAGTGCGTCCAATACACAGACTGTACATTGTATTTTTTAATTAGGCCGGGGCAGGTGAACAAAATAACATAAAAAAACATACTCACCTGTCCTCGATGTCCTTCCAGCACAGTCCAGTCCTTCTGCTTGGCTGTCTTCTTTTGCGAAAGTTCTGGCTGTGACATCCCAGGTCCCTTCCACCAAGGCCACTGACTGGCCTCAGTGGTCACATGAGGCAGGGACTTCCATGGAAGAAAACAATGGAGCTGCAGGATCAAACCACTCTGGGAGGACCCAAGCACTGGGGTCAGGAGAGCATGTTTGTTTGTTTTTTTTCACCTCCCCTGGTCTAATTAAAAAATAAAATTTTAGCCTGGACAACCCCATTAAGTAAAGATCCTTGCCTAATGCAAGGAACAGATGGAGTTGTTCCAAACAGGAGGAATGGAACCACGCTTTGCCCAATTATTTAGACTTTGTTCTTCATTATACAACTATTACACAATGCGTTTCAGAAGATATGGTTCCTTTATCAAGTTTATAATAGTAATGTTCATACTGGGCAAGGAATATGCAAACTCACCTAATTGGTGAAAAAGATCAACTTGCCTCTAGCGCCACCTTTTGAAGGGTAGCTCCCTTTAAATAATGCCTCGTCTTGAAAGAAACCTCAGGGCATAATCTGGAAATAATACCCAAACCAGAATAACTTTTCCAAAAGAAGGGGAATCTCATCTGCAGACAGCTGTTTCGGGGTTGTTGTAGTCCTAGTTTCAACCTTCACCCAACTCCACAGCTCACTGGGCAACATAGACAGTTTTCATAAATCTGCTCCACTGAATCTGCCAGGCATCTGCAAAAAATACCCAAGAGAAAATGTATGCAGTTTTCTTTATTTCTCAGCATAACCTAGCAATGTATTTGTCAAAAATGGACAGCACACAGCACCATAGAGTTGAATGGCAGAGGTGAGTAAAGAAAAAAAGAAAAAAAAATTGCTATATTGTCTGAGTGACGTTTTTTTCACAAGATACACAGAAGTTGTTAGTGTGAAATGACCCTGAGCAGTGACCCCATTCTCCCAGTTAGGCTTAATTCACACATCATCTGTGTGCATTAGTGTTTATAAACCAAAACAAGGAGCAGCTTGAATGTACAGAACATGTGTACGTTTTGCTTTTATATCTTATCTCCATGTAGTTTCCACTCTTGGTTTTGGTTTACAAAGACTGATGCAAAAGAAACTGAGCCTTCTAGGTGAGCCTATCCACCTGACAAAGAGCAGGACCCTGGAGAAGATTTATCAACACCAGTCTTCATAATCCCATTGTCCACGTAGTGTGTATATGACAAGATGCACGTCTCTTCTCAAATTAGTTGCACTGAGTCTCTAAAGTGACCTCCTTTGCCTAGCAGGGCTGGTGTTAGGGGGCTGCGAACTAGGCAGTTGCCCAGGGCCACCATCTTCACAGGGACCCCCTGGATTCAGATCACCAAGCTTTTAGACTGATGATTCAGATCAGGGGCTCCGCTTACAACTATATCAGCATGTGGATTGAAATCTGTGACAAAAGCAGGGAGCTGTAAAGTCCATTCTCTGCCATAGAAAACTGATAGTGACACAGACATCACTGCGCAGGTGGTGCAGTGACATCATTGTATCACTCAACCTGCGCCAAGCTAGCAGACTCCAGCTGCTCCACTCACTTAATGAAACGTAAAACTATTATATATAGCCCCCCTTATAAATAATAGTTCTCCCTTTTAAATACCCCCATATAAATTAGGAAGAACTATTATTGGTGCTGTTATTATTGTTATGGGGGAACTTTTCTGTAGAACGGCGCGGATTATTTATGTGAAAGAAAAGAACTATTATTATAATAATAATAATAATAAATTTTATTTATATAGCACCAACATATTCCGCAGCGCTGTACAACTATTATTATTATTTATAAAGAGAAACTATCATAAATCACCCCTCTATAAATAATAGTTCCCCTGGCTTTATTATTTTTTTAGTTCCTTCTTATGGTATAAATACCCCCCTATTAATAAGAACTATTAATAATAAACAAGCAGACGTTTGAAAAATCCAGCATTAAAAGAAGGGACCCAGGAAATGATAATTTTTATTCCATAAAAATGTTATAGAACAAACCTCGATCATTGGATCGTCTATTTGAATCCACTGATCAATGTTTTCATTTTATAACATTTTTTATGGAATAATTAAAGGCTAAGTTTTATCCTTTTGTGGTTCCCTTCTTTTAATGCTGGATTTTTCAAACGTCTGCTTGTTTATTATTAATAGTTCTTACTTATTTATAGGGGGGTATTTATAAGAAGGAATTATTAATAATAATAAAGCCAGGGGAACTATTATTTATAGAGGGGTGATTTATAATAGTTACTCCTTATTGTTTTCAACCAAGGAGACCGACGTCATTGCATTGGAAACACTCTCCTCCTGCTACTCGTGGACTTGGTGACTCTCCTTTAGTCGAATAGTGGTTTCCCCTGAAACGAGCATTTTTTTCCCCATAGACTATAATGGGATTCGATATTCGATGAAGTAGTCAAATATTGAGGCTCTACTCGAAACAAATCTCAAATATTTGACTTCTCGCTCATCTCTAATCATGGGTTTTTGTTCAGTAGTTGTCTGTATAGCGATAATAATAGTTTTCAGTATAGCAGTATTATAGCATAACTCTACACATACATTTGACTTCTGAATTGCCTTAATATAATGGTGTTATTGTTACGTCAGGCTTTTGGGCCCAGATTTAAATTTTGCCAAGGGCCACACTTTGTCTTACAGCGGCCCTGCCGTCTAGTACCGGCCACTGAGCCACATAAGCCCCTTACTCTCGGTGCAGCGTACTGAGCAGATTTTGGTGACCTATTTGAGTTACATTGTCTGTCAGTCTCTGAGCTTTCCTGGTCAGGTTACATCATTGTATGACTGTGAGTTCCCTGGCTGTGACCATGAGGGTGTCTGGGTAGCATCTATCACTCTCCTGTCTTATGGATTTAGAAGAAGGGAACCTGCCCCGAACAGGCATGGCGCCTAGCGCTGCAGTCACATGACCCACTCCCCGGTGCCGCGCCTCTACCCCGGGGGTTCTGTTGTTCCGGGTCAGGTTTGACCAATATGGCGGCTGGCAGTGGCCGCTAATTCCGCCATGTCCGCCCTCAGCCGGTACGACCGGCACTGCGACTCTATTAACTCTGACTATGGGGACTCAGTGCGGAGCTGCGGGGCAGAGCAGGAGGAGCTGCACTACATCCCCATCCGGGTGCTCGGACATGGGGCTTACGGCGAGGCCACACTTTACCGGAGGACCGAGGTGCGGGTGGGGAAAGGAGGGACAATTGTATTTAATAAAGTTATTCTATGAGGTACAGCCTGATATGGCGAGAAAGTAGCATCCTGCAATACACCTATAGTACATAACCCAATATACGTGGTATGTAACATCCCCTGCATGTATAGTATATCATCCCACAACTATAGTATATAGGTAACGTCTCCCTCGCATCGATAGTGTGCCTGGTTCCCTACACTTATACTATATACCCCTTCCCAAACTCTTATCATGTGCCCCATCCTCATTTTATCTCCCCATCTATAAGTATTACCCATTCACCATGGTAGGATAAGAGTCCTCACCCACCTCTACAATACATAACCCAACATTTCTATATGATACAACCCATCTAGATCATGTTCTTACTGCCTCATCTGTAGCTCCTGCTCCACCTCATTGCTATGTAACCCCTTATGCGTGTGTTTCTGACCCCATCGTTCCCATAGGATGACTCTCTGGTGGTATGGAAGGAGGTGGGCCTAGCACGGCTTTCAGAGAAGGAACGTCGAGATGCTCTGAATGAGATTGTCATCCTGTCCCTCCTGCAGCATGATAACATTATCGCTTATTACAACCACTTCCTGGACAGTAACACGCTGCTGATCGAGCTGGAGTACTGTAATGGTGAGCTGGGCTCTCTGCTGTCCTGTGTCCTCTCAGGAGCCACATGGCTACTCTGACATCAGCTTCCATCTCCACAGGTGGGAATCTGTTTGACAAGATTGTCCGTCAGAAGGAGCAGCTGTTTCCGGAGGAGGTGAGAAGGTTCTGTGGGGGTGGGATTTAATAAATGTGCTGTATTTGTTTTGTCATGGCTCCGCCTCTTCCTACAGATGGTTATCTGGTATCTGTTCCAAATTGTGTCTGCTGTCAGCTGCATCCACCGAGCTGGGATCCTGCATCGGTGAGTACTGACTAACTGCTCTGGCTGGGTAGAGCTAACAGGCAATATTGTGGACATAATTCTAACATGGTGAAGAGAACAGGTAGTCACTGTGCAGAGACGGGGAAAATGGAGCTTATAGGCCATCAATGTGCAGATAAGGGGAGAATGGAGCTTATAGGCCGGCACTGTGCAGAAAAGGGGAGACTGGAACTTATAGGCTGGCACTATGCAGAAAAGAGGAGAATGGAGCTTATAGGCCATCAATGTGCAGATAAGGGGAGAATGGAGCTTATAGGCCATCACTATACAAATAAGGGGAGAATGGAGTTTATGGTCCGCCACTGTGCAGAAAAGGGGAGAATGGAGCTTATAGGCCATCACTATACAAATAAGGGGAGAATGGAGTTTATGGTCCGCCACTGTGCAGAAATGGAGAGAATGGAGTTTATTGGCCGTCACTGTGCAGATAAGGGGAGAATGAAGCTTATAGGTGGTCACTGTGGAAATGGTGAAGGGAGAGTAAGGATACATGCACAGTAATGTTACTTTCATATTTCGGAAAATGAGAAGAGGAATTTGAGGTGAACATGAACATGCCTCTGATTCCTCTTCATTTTCCGCCCTTGGTTAGGTCCACAGGAATGGACCTAATGTGCAGGGAGTCTCGAGCAGGATGCTTATTTTTTCCGGCATGACCATAATAACGATTGATCGGCTGAGCAATGTTTGGACACATGACCTTCTGTATCCCTTTGGTTTTGCTGGGTACCTAGCCTATACTTCACTGAGTTCCAAGGATGCTAATACTTCTAGATACAAAACCAATTCACTGACAAATAACTTCTAGAAGAAAAAAAAAATATATAAAACTTCACTTTTAATTTTTATTTGTTAAAAACTCACAAAAATTGAAACAGTAAAATAATGGATCACTGTTTCGGTCACCATTTGTTAGAAAAGAGGTATCATATACCCAATGAGATGAAAGACAGGGTGTTGACATATAATGAATATAGTAAAGTAGCTATATCTGCTGGGAATACAAGGTAGATTTTGCTGATATAGGATAAATAAGTATCCCTAGAATACTAGTAACCTCACTCGCTTTGATTTGTAATAAACACATGCCAGATAAACTGATAGCCAGGTATCAACAGTGCTGTGTTCAGTGTGGATGGTAATAAAGGCTCTCCAGCGCCTGCCTCCCCCGAGGTTACTGGCCTAATGCCACGCCAACGGGATCTGGCAGACTGTGGAAGAACCTTATGAGCCGAGCTGACCTGTATGCTATCAGTATAGCTTTGATAGACATGAAGCTAACTCCTATATCAACACCCTATACTGTCTGCCCAACGCTGCGTTTCTTCACATCAAGAATCATCAGGGGCAAGTAACATATATAGGACTGAATTTCTCTGTTGTGTTCCAGAGTGACCGCATGTGACTGCCGTTATCAGTGCTAGTATTCTAGGGATACTTATTTATCCTATATCAGCAAAATCTACCTTGTATTCCCAGCAGATATAGCTACTTTACTATATTCATTATATGTCAACACCCTGTCTTTCATCTCATTGGGTATATGATACCTCTTTTCTAACAAATGGTTAACGAAACAGTGATCCATTATTTTACTGTTTCACTTTTTGTGAGTTTTTAACAAATAAAAATTAAAAGTGAAGTTTTATATATTTTTTTTCTTCTAGAAGTTATTTGTCTGTGAATTTGTACCTAGCCTATAGCAGGAACTAAAATAGTACTTTGTATCAGATACTTTGCAGTTATGTTTTTTTTCAAGAGGAGAAATGACAACAGCAGCCAAAGATGAGGCATTCCCAGAATCATGCAATGGAAAAGGGGCTATAAACACCAAGCATGTTAGAAATAACAGAAAATATAAGAGAGAAAGGTGGCGCTAACTGATTGTCACTATGAAGACAGCAATGGGAAGGTGAATCTAACCGGGGGTCACTTTTTCCTGCAGAGACATTAAGACATTAAACATCTTCCTCACTAAAGCAAACCTGATTAAGCTGGGGGATTATGGACTAGCCAAACAGCTGAACTCTGAATTCTCAATGGCTGAGACGGTGAGCTGTGGATATGTTTACTACTGTGTGACCAGGAAGCTCACTCTTTACTCAATTACACACATTTTCTTGTGTTTTGTTCTAGTGTGTTGGCACCCTCTACTACATGTCTCCAGAGCTATGCCAGGGAGTGAAATACAGCTTCAAGTCTGACATCTGGGCTGTGGGCTGTGTGCTGTACGAGTTGCTGACTCTGACCCGCACATTTGATGCCACGGTGAGTGCCCATGATTCTTCTGTCTGTCCTTGTTTATTTGAGTAGAATTTGCCAACTGACTGTTTCCTTTGCCCCCAGAATCCGCTCAACCTCTGTGTGAAGATTGTGCAAGGAAACTGGGCCGTGGAACTGGATAACAGTGTGTATTCACAGGAGCTGATAGATACAGTGCGGCTGTGTCTGCAACAGGTGATTGTGCACGCTTAGATACCAATGTGTAGGTCTCTGAACTGCAGTGCGCACTTGATACTCTTGAGGTCAAGATTAGTCTTCTACCTGTTGTTTTGGCTTTTGTTTTAGGACCCAGAAAAGAGGCCTAGTGCAGATGAGCTCCTTGACCGCCCACTGCTATGTCGTCGTCGCAGGTAGCTACAGCAGTGCACTTCAGAGATGAGGGCCTTTTTAGTGCAGAGATAGTAAGTACATGTTGATGAGATTTTCTTTTGATTCTCCTACAGAGATATGGAAGAACAAGTCTGTCTACTCAATAAATCTAACAAGAGACCCAGGTAAGCAGAAGATTGTGCACAATGTGTCGCCCAAACCTTTGTCCTTGCACTTATTGTTTATCATGTTTTTACAAAGGCCAGGCACTGTCAATGAGGCCCCTGTTGCAGTGGTGACGTCTCGAAGCAGTGAAGTTTATGTGTGGGGTGGTGGAAAATCCACTCCACAGAAGTTGGATGTGTTTAAGGGGGGGTGCCGTGCACGGCAGGTCTGTGCTGGAGACGCTCATTTTGCAGTGGTAACCGTGGAGAAGGAGCTGTACACTTGGGTGGTGAGTGTCTAAAAAGAAAAAGTGCAAAAGCTGCAAAGTTTGCTTGTGTATGATGCTGGAATATTTCTTCCCTCCCAGAATATGCAGGGAGGTTCAAAGCTGCATGGGCAATTGGGACATGGGGACCGCGCCTCATATCGTCAACCAAAACATGTGGAAAAGCTTCAAGGCAAATCTGTGCAACAAGTCAGCTGTGGTGGGGATTTCACCGTATGTATTACTGGTGAGTGGAGACCAGGAGAATAGTACCTAGTAATACATCTTTTTGCACCACAGTGCTAATAGATTTTACTTCTTGTTATGCAGATGAAGGTCAACTCTACTCCTTTGGGTCAGATTACTACGGCTGTCTAGGAGTGGGACAGAACTTGGGCTCTGAAGTACTAGAGCCTATTCTGGTGGATTTCTTCCTAAATGAACCTATTGAACAGGTGTCATGTGGTGACAGTCACGTCATGGTTCTGACTCGCAGCAAGTGTGTTTACTCGTGGGGCTGTGGAGAGTATGGTACGTGTGCTGTATTGCATACACTTCACCCTGATGATTTAAGTATGTGGCTGACCTGAGTTTTCTCTGTGCAGGACGCTTGGGCCTGGACTCGGAGGATGATGTCTCCACACCCCAAAAGGTGATTATCTTTACTCCCCTCTTTCTTGTTTTGCTTGTAAGATGTGCTGTTACATGATTTTCTGTTGTCAGGTGGAGGTGCAACGTGGTCTGTGCATCGTGAGTGTTAGCTGTGGCTCGGATGGCAGTTTCCTGCTTACTCAGTCTGGTAAAGTTCTTGCCTGTGGTTTGAATGAACACAACAAGCTGGGTTTAAATCAATGCACTGCGGGTATCATTAACCATGAGGTGAGTGGGCAAAGACCTTCTGGTTGTACACAGCAGCTTTTCTGCTTCTTTGTGTTGAATTGATTCACACTCTATTTAGGCTCATCATGAAGTTCTTTACACCACTTCACTGACTCTCGCCAAACAACTCTCCTTTTATAAAGTGCGTAGCATCTCGCCTGGAAAGACACACACAGCTGCCATTGATGGTGAGGAGTGGAAACAATTTATACACCATCGTCCTTCTATATTATCTGTTTTCTCATTCTTGCTTTGTTTTTTAAATTTATTTAGAGCGTGGCCGTCTTTTGACATTTGGGTCAAACAAGTGTGGTCAGTTAGGTGTGGGAGACTATAGGAAGCATCTAGGTGTCAATCTCCTGGGTGGACCTCTTGGTGGAAAGCAAGTAATTCGAGTGTCCTGTGGGGATGAGTTCACCATTGCAGCTACTGATGGTGAGTGAATGGGCAGTGAAAAGGAGAATGGTACAGGGTGAATAATACACCTCACCATAATATGTATGCTTTTCCTTCAGATAATCACATCTTTGCTTGGGGAAATGGGGGAAATGGCCGTCTTGCTATGACACCAAATGAGCGGCCTCAAGGATCTGACATATGTACCTCTTGGCCACGTCCAATTTTTGGCTCCTTGCATCACGTAACTGATCTTTCTTGCCGTGGCTGGCACACTATCCTTATTGTGGGTGAGTTGTCCTCTCGTAGCAGTTTTCCAGTATGTCAGGTCGTAGTTACATTTCTCTCATACGTTATATTTTTAACAGAGAAAGTCCTGAACTCAAAAACAATTCGCTCAAACAGCAGTGGTCTCTCCATTGGAACACGTAAGCTTTCATTGTGTGGGGGTGGGGGGTTATTACTCTTCTGAGGAGATCTGTAGAGCTGAATCTTTTTCACTCAGTTGCACAGAGCTGTTCTTCACGAGGCTCTGCAGGAGGTGAGGGAGACAGTGCCGCTGAATCCATATCTTCTGAGCCCAGTGATGGTTTCCGTGGGACTATGGAGGCAGAGCCAGAGACAAGTCCATTTAACACCACTGGAAACATGGAGAGTAGTGCATGCCCCAGCTGGCTGAGACAGGTAATACACCAGAGTCGCCTCAGATTGTTGTGTTGTGTATTAATGACCATAAATCATTTGCTTACTGTCCAGCATTATAACCTCAGGATCTTCCCAGTTGGCAACATCTTGTATATAGTAGTCACCAGCGAAAGGGCTATGTTCTGGATCTGAGCATCTTTCAGCTGCATAAATTGTTGTTTTTGAGTCCATTACTCTTTACTTGACCATATTATGTGGTTTTCCTTTCTCAGGAGCTGGAAGAGGCAGAGTTCATCCCAATGCCTGATACACCTTCCTTTCAAGGTATGGAGTTCTCGCAGGACATGTCTCCACCATTAGATGAGCTGCACAAGACTTCAGCAGATACTCCAGTGATGGCCTTGCCGGTAATAGAGTGATGGGACTAAGGAGGGGGACTGTGAATGTGTTCTGAAACTGCATTGTAAACCTTATATTTCCAGGATCCACAGACGTGTGTGTGCAGCACTCTGCAGGACGAGGTAAAAATACTGCAGGGATTGGTGGCCACTTGTATGAGTGAACAGGAGAATTTACGCAGAGAAAATGCTCGGCTAACTGTGCTGGTTCAGGAGCTTGAAGATAAGTTGCAGGCAGCGGTGCAGGTAGGTATAAAATTATGAGCAATGCCACATAGCTTATCCAGTCCATCCTGAAAATATAATGTTCTGTTTGTATTCCAGCAGGGTCAAGCGGTTAATAAACAAGGGGAGATCATCCAGGTGCTGCAGAGACAGGTAATGCCCTTCTGCCATGTGCATATAACAACTAAACTACCGTATGTCATATTTGCTCCACTAAGAAACGTCATGCCTTATGCAAGTGGTGGTACATGACATAGAAATTCAGAGCGCCTTGGGCATGAGTGCCCCTTTAGCTTCTTTCGGATGGGTGGGAGCAAATTCCCTATTGGTGCGGTGCCAAAGTCTCCCTTGCCGATAGGGAATTGGTGAACATCAAACTCATATTATGCCACTTATCAGAATACAGTCTAAACAGTGGTTGATAAGATCTCTATATTTATATGGTCTATAATCAGCCATTTCTGGCCAAAGCAAAGCTGACTATCTGGTACTTCAATGAAGGAGAGACAGGATGGTTTTAGATATAATCCAAGTACATGCATGAACATCTTTTACACACAAAACGTGCATGTACTAACTGGAGGTATTGTGGATTAAATGCATATACAATCCAGAATTGACTAGAAGTACAAGGATCTGGTTTACCTTTTCATGTTGCAGTTTAGGCAGGATGGCTGCTGAACTACCACATGGTACTCTAAATTAAATTCTGTTGGGACAACCTAATGTTGAGGTGTTCCTTGAAGACCTCTGATCTCCAGAGATATCTCCAAATGCTCCTGTAATAATCTCTTGCTTATTTTTATAATACTATATGTCAGAAAAATAACATATTGGTAAATCAAGTTTTTGTTGAAGGAACCTGTCCAGTTTCTGTAAATAAATGTTATTTGTATAATGAAAATTTATATAATTCTCCAATATGCTCTATCAATTCCTCACAGTTTTCTAGATCTCTGCTTGCTCTCATTCTTGACGTCCAGTGGATAAAAATCAGTCCATGGTCATGTGATGTACCATCCATGGTCATGTGATAGACACACATGCACATGTTATTACAGTCACAGCACAGTAATCAGACACCTGCCTGGTAATGAGCTGTTCTCCTGAGTCCATCATATGATCATAACTGACTTCTATCCACTGAAAGTAAGCAGAATGAATAACAGCAAACAGATCTAGAAAACCATGAGGAATTGATACAGAACATATGTTGGAAAATTGTGTAACTTTTCATTTTACAAATAATATTACTTATTTCCTGATACAGAACAATCCCTTTTAAGTCATTGTTAAAATTGGATTTAGCTGCAAATAGGTCATGTGAACATGATGTTGCGGCTTCTTTAAATTGTGGATCTTCAGCAGTGCTGGGCAGTGAACCTGATATCGATGATCTATTTAAGGATAGATCATCTATATTAAACTCCTGTTTATATTTTCCATCTTTGCTAGCAAAACAGTCTGAAGTGTTGTAATTATTACTATGGCCGCTGAATTGTCTAATAGGCTGAAACTTACTCTTTTGCACAAAACATTTTTTCAGTAGTCACCTCCTATTAATCTGGAGGGGAACACTGAGAGGCGTCACCTATGTATAAATAACATGTTGTCCGCTATTCATAATATGCGCTGGTCACAGCTTACCTCCACTATCTTTTCTCAGTCATATTTGCAGCTAACATCCCTGTATAATAATCTCTGAAGAGCGCATCTCCACAATATTCTTCCATAGAAATCAGTGGGGCAGATTTATTAAAATGGTCTAAATGCAAATCTGTCATACTTGCCAATAGCAACTAATCTCCAATGCCACCTTTATTTTTTAAATGAAAGATGTGATTGGTTGCTGTTGGCAACTCAGACACTTTTGCTTTTAGACCAAATTAATAAATGTACCCAGTGAGTCATCGCCAAACTATAGTCTTCTGTGGCCCATAATGCTGATGTAGCCTATGTTTCTGAATGTTAACAACAGCTCTGGCAAAATGGCCACCCCATAATCATGTACTGTAAACAAATTAGAAAAGAAAAAAATGAGAGAGAACAGGTTTCAAGTTATGCTTTATTTAGAAATATATTTGTGATGCTCCCTTTAAGAGACAAAGATAACACTATAAATATACAGTAGGAGCAGTGGGTTCTGGGGTATAACTTCTTGTTGATGCAGCAGTAACTCATGTAAAGATTGGCCTGTGTTCTGTATCACTGGGTAAAGTTATGAATTTTGAATTGGAGCCCATCAAAAGGCAGAAAAAAAAAACCAACAAATTTCTCTAACAAGATTATCCAGTTTTCCTCTGATGAGCCCCAAATCTACTGCTGAAGCTAAATGGGATATACATGTAGCCATGGCCCAGTATAGTATGGTGATCAGTAGAAGCTGCACATGAAATTGCCAGTGCTAGTGAGACTAACCATTCAGTTTTGCTCTTTCCCTACAGGTGGCGATCTGTATGAAGGCCGCGACTTCAGCTGTTGGCAGCACAGAGACTTCCAGAGAAGACAGTGATGAGGGTTCGTGGTGCTTCTTAGGGACAGATCCATGTCGCTCTGCTTCTGGGACTCCCATGTGATTTTTTTAAAGACTGCATCCAGTTCCTATCATGAATGGAAAGACTTGTTAGTGCCTTATATGAGCACAGCGCCCCTATGTGCCTCAAGTCATAAAGAGCAGTTGGTAGATCCCTGGGAATGGAGGAGGAAGGGGAGTATTTTATTGCCAGACTGGACAGTTTTTCTGCACGGCCACCTTTTAATTTTGCCAAAGATGTACAGGCTGTATGTAAGTGAATGTGGGCACTGCCAGCGCAGAAGCACAACACCACACACTGTCCTGGCAATACTTCAGTATTCAGTCATGCTTCCAGGCCCTTCTCACACTAAATGTGAAATAAAACACTGTGTGAAGCTGAGCTGCTGTCTTTGCTGATATCATGCCAAAGGCTGCAAGTCTGCGGTCTATGGCTTGTACAGTAGGGTAAAAACATACGTACCCCCATGTGTGGACCCATCAGTATCTGTTCCTCAGTCACACAGTAGATAAAGAGAGGTAGTAGAAACCACATAACAAGAACTGCATAATAGGTTCGCACTGCTGTCATTCATGTGGTTATGATTCATCATAAGATATGAGCAACAGACTGAGAAGCCAACAGTGACTGATGTAGACAACTCACTGCACCTGTCCCTATTTACTCTAATAATACAAAAAGCTTTCTTCTGTCTTGTATGTTTATTGTTTTAGACAGAAGAGAAGGCTTTTTTTTCCCATGGAAAAAAAATAAACAAGATGGAAGAAAGCTCTTGTTTTGGTTTTAAAATATAAGTGAGCGGAGATGGTTGCAGACGGAGGGTGCTCTCTATGCATCAGTTATTGTCTTGGCTTTTCGATCTGTTGCTTTTATCCTATGACTGATCAGAACAATGGTTTTGCAAGATGTTAGTGTGAACATCTTCCATACTGTACACCGATCTGCCATTTCCTTTCAAGTGACCCCTTGCCTCTAATCCCTAGTATTCTCTCATTTTGCAGATACAACATAGAGTAGGTGTTTCTTACCACTATCTATATCTCTCTTTCATACTGGATGGAAAATGTTCTCAGGTATGCAGTATTTGGGGGGGAAAAGGGAAGTGGTTCTCATCTCCTACAGCAATTCTATAGGATTTGTTTCTCTACTTCTGCTGTTCCTTGATGGAATTACTGGGATGATGACGATTATTGTGACAAGGGTCACTTCTTGATGAGCATCTTTCCTCTGACAGATGGTCTCATATTCACTTCAGATCACCACTGTATGTGTACCAGGTTCTGCTGGTGAAATTATGTCTTCTGTTGTCACTTATCAACTGATCTCTGTCTCATCTGTTCAGAGCATGAGGTTCCAGACATACTACTGTGTCCCAGAGGGGCATGGTGCAGCAAGATTTGATATAAAATAGAAAAATGTGTGAGATGATTAATGATACATCCCCCCCCCCCCCTGAATATTTTAACATGACAGTATCTGCACCAAACAATGCCTGAAGAGGAGACCTGAACGTATCCAAAGCTGTGCCATCTGTCTAACAAAGGTTGTAGACAGTCACAACTCCTATGTGATGAACCTGCCTACATGGTACAACACTGCTACTATCCTGATGTACACCAGATACTAATTTTAGGTGTTAGGTAATGATATATTTTGATGTTTTGCCACAGATCTGTGAATTTTAATACATTATTATAAAGTAATTTCTTGTTTATATTGTGTGACTGAAGAGCAGATCTTTATGCGTAAAATAACAAATGTATTTCCTTGGGGAAATATACATGCTTTTTACTAATTCACTGTGGAGATTATGCAGGCACTATAATCTAGGTCCAGCTTCATGGATTTACATAAGGGGTGAAATACTCAACAGCTCATCCAGTATTGTACCACAGTCATCTGCACCCTATTATTTCTCTATTAGCTTAAAGGGGTTGATCAGGACCTACCACAGGATAGGTCACCAGTATTATAGCAGTGGGGGTGCGACACCAGTAACTTGCGCCGATCAGATATTTTGCCCGCCAGCTCTAAACGGCTGAAACAGCTCTGCTTCTATTCTTTTGAAGCTTTTGTACACTGTGCCGGCGGTGCCAGTCACTGCAGCTCTGCTCCTATCCACTTGGATACAAGCAAACCTGGTTCCTGCTATATGCCTTGCATATGAAAAGGTTGGCACAGAGCCTGAGTGTCAGACCCCAACTTATTTTGTGAATACGTTATTGCTGTCGAACTGTGGTAGGTCCTGGTCAACCTCTTTTAATCCTTCCCACTGTCTCATAATAGTACATAGTTAACACTCAGCGCTATTACAGTGCGGCTTCCCTGCGCCCTCCTCTCTTCTTTGCTCCTGAAATAGCTGTGATGGCTGCAGTGAGATACAACAGTCCATCACAGCTGGGTTGTAAAAGATAAATGGTAGCAGTACCACATTGGTGATCACCACCATTAGTCACTAACTAAAAGGAGACTAATGGTGGCAATTGCCAAAGTGGGACCACCATCATTTCGTTTTGATCGAGTGTACAAGCTGGGATGGTCTGCTGTCCCAGACAACAGACTATCCCAACTGCCGTGGGACTTCTGCCAATTGTCACAGAACAGAGATTGCCACCATTAGTCGCGTGGATAATGGCGACGATCACAGAAGTGTGACTGCTGCCATGTGGGTCTATTTCCATGTGGAGCTTGGACTACACTAGGTACATGTGGAAGGGGGTAGGCTTGTCAGAGCAAGTCCTGAAGCCCTACAGTGCTATGTGTAAATCAAGGGTGTGGTATAAGAAACTGGACATATTATATGACGGTACTGTACAATGTGTATGTGTTATTTCAATGGGCAGGCAAGAGGGTAACTTTCCTGGAGTTTCAAGAGGTGGTTATCAAGAATCTCCTGTTAGAGCAGGGGTAGGGAACGTACGGCTCTCCAGCTGTTGCAAAACTACAACTCCCAGCATGCACACTTGCTCTGCTGTTCTTGGAACTCCCATGGAAGTGAATGGAGCATGCTGGGAGTTGCAGTTTCACAGCAGCTGGAGAGCCGAAGGTTCCCTACCCCGGTGTTAGAGAAAGGGGGGGAAAACTCAATACTTCTGGAAGCGAGGCCACACGCATAGTACCAGGACAACGCTTTCCAGGAGAAGCTCCTCATACTGCAAAAAAGGAAGAGAGTCAAAAGAGGTTCTGAGTCTTTTCAAAAGGGGGGGGGGATAAGGAACAAGACTATATACTAGTGTGATACGTGTCCTGACAAGCCAGGGGTCTGTCTGAAAGTTTTTCACATTTAGCATAATCCCTTGATGTTTAATTTACCTTGATGCATTGTACATAGCTTATCCCCCTGACGCTTATTTTTCCTTCTACGCTCTATCATGTGCCCAAGTATCAAATAGCAGTCATACATAAGGAATTGTAGAGAACCCACATTTATGGAGTCTGTCACCGGTGACACATGCTGAACACAATATATTGGGCACTGAAATGGCATATACAATTTGAAAATTGCAATTCTCACCCTGCACCTGTTGCTGCATAATACCTTTAGAAAACACCTGTGGGGTTAAAATGCTCACTACACCCATAGATGAATATGTTAAGGGGTGAAGTTTTAAAATGGGATCACTTCTTTGGGGGTCTTACCTGAACTGCTACCTCTGGGTCCTGCATACATGACTGCACCAGAAAAACATTCCAGCTATGTCTGTGCTCCAGTAGTCTAAGCAGTGGTCCCTCCCTTCTGAGCACTGCCGTGTGGCCAGGCTTCGCATAACAGCCATATGTAGGAAACTGCTGTGCCCAGTAGAACCCACATTATAATTTATGGGGTTTATGTCTTTGGTGACCTATGCTGGACACTATTTTGTGCACTGAAATTATATATACAGTTTGAAAATTGCAATTCTCATTCTGTACCATCTGCTGTGCCATATTACTTGGAGTCAAAATGCTCACTATCCCCCCAGATGAATGTCTAAAGGGTCAATGCTTGCATACATGTCGGGTTTTTCTGTCCGCTTGAAAAGTCGGACATCTTTACAAGCGGACAGGGAAGGACAGGCACGGAGTGCAATAGAACGCACCCGATCGCCATTTAAGTGAATGACAAGTGTCACAGACACAGCTAGTGTCCGCTCCTAATGTCTGTGCGAGATTTTGAACGGATACTAGGAGCGGACAATGACGGTAGTGTGAACGCCCTCTAACGGACAGTAACTGATAGCCATCAGTTACTATCCATTTGTGTCTGTTATGATAGGTGTCCGTTTTTTTTTTTTTTTTAAATGGACACCTTCATAATGGAATCCAACGGTAGTGTGAATCCTACCTTACCCATGAAGAGCTGCCGGGCAACCTCCTTCTGACTACAAGCACTGTTGATCTACGTCATCGCGCCTGCGTCGGAGCAGAGCTCTACACTGACAGCTTTCAACTGTATGTACATTTGCAAATACAACTGAAAGCAGCGATCTCTCACTAACGGGGAATTCTGTACAGGATTCCCCGTTGGTGAGTAATCCGGGCGAGACCCTCTTTGTTTGGGCCAGCCCACTATAGACTGTGTATATATTTCACACAAAAGCTCCAACTATAGTCTGAAAGCCATATACTTCACTTATGTTTAGATGGGAAAACTTTTACCTGTGTCAGCGGCGACGGGATGGTGGAGGGCGGGGCTTGCTTTTAATTGTCTCACACTTGGGAATATGTCGTTCGGCTGCACGTGGAGCAAAGCGTCGGCTGCAGTGAGGACAAGAAATGTAATCTGGGTTTTCCTCTGGGGGAGGAGGAGGCAAATCAGATATCCTTCCCCCTCTTGCAACTACATCCTGCACAACACGTGCCTGACGAATTGTCCTTAAGAAAGATTCATGCTTTTGACGCCAAGAGTTGGTCTTCACCTGCTAAAAAAAAATTAAATAAAGAAGATAAAAAGAAAAGCCTAAATAGAAGAACAGTAAAAAGTCTAAGGACATAAGAAGGAGAAGGAAATAAGAAACTAAAATAAGGAAAGAGAATTCAGGAGGTAAGCGGAGAGGAAGATAGAGGAAAGTGCAGTAGGTAAGAGCTAAGGGAAGGACAGAGGAGGATGCAGGTGAAAACTAGCTGAGTGAAGAAGAAAGTGCAGTAAGTAGGAGGCTGTGGGCAGAAAGGTGCAGGAGGTAGAAGGCTGAAGTAGTGCAGAAGTAAGAGGATACTACAACAAGGGATAGGTCGGGAAGTAAGTAGCTAAGAAGAAGTTGCTGGAGGTCAAAGGCTAAGAGAAAAACAAAAATGTACACTAACTGACCTGGGGGACTGTGGATGGTTGTATTCCTTTTTTGTGAAGATACTGCTCTAAATCTGTTCCTTTGGCTCGGGCCTTGGAAGAGTCAAACACCTTTCTTTTGGAGCTGTGCATCTTCTGACATACCATGGTGTGTTTCTGCAGACGATTTTCCATAAAGCTTCGTCCACACAGATGACATGGGACCAGATGCTCTCCCAGACTCTTAATGGTGTTTTCATCATCTAAGTACTCAGATGATGGACGTCCATTATCCTGCACTTCTGGAGCTTCTAGTCTCAGCTCATGAAATGAGTCTACAACATGTGTCAGAGAAGACCCTTGTAAGTCAAGGTGGGCTATTCCCCTGGCTCCAACATACTGTTGATGGGCCTCGTCTATGAAGATGGGATTGTCCTTCTCCCTCTTTGCAATGCCTTTGCTGTACTTGTCTATAGAGAATGGACTGTCCTTCCCATTTTTCACTCTGTCCCTGCTGAACTGGTCTGTGGAAAGGGGACTATGCTTCCCAACCTTCACACTGCCCACATTGTAGTGGTCTATGGAGAGTGGACTGTCCTTCAAGGCCTTCACACTACCCCTCCTGTACTGGTCTATTGAGTGGGTACTGTCCTTTGTAGACTTCACACAGTATTGGTCTATGGAGAGGAGCCTGTCCTTCCCAGCCTTCACACTATCTTCTTCCACTAGTCTGGTTCTTCTGGGCCTCATCTTAACATTCTGCACCTCTCGGTCCCTCTTTTCTTCCCATTCTGTCTCTTCCTTTTCCTTCTGGATGCGCCGAAGCTCTTCCTCTGTTCTTCGCAGCTTCTCTCGAAGTAATGCCTCTTTTCTGCGGATCTCAGCCTCCAGATTCATTTCATTTCTCTCCAGCTCTTTCCACTGCTCAGTGCGACTTGGTCCTGACTTGGAGCGGACATAAGGCAGTGAATTCTTGATGCCAGCAGTACTGGCTGATGGAAAGCGGTGGGCTTTGGATTCATGGAGGGGATAGACAGGCTTGAGTGGGTGTGCCCTGTCCACACCTGCAGTTCTTTTGGTCACAGTCCAGTTGGAGGCCCACACCTTCTCCTCTGTAGGTTGCAGGGCTTTGTAGCCATTGATCCGGTGAGAGACGCGCTCTTGTTTTTGTGTCAGCATCTTTAGCATCTTCTGCTCCTTCTCCCGCAGCACTCTCTCTTGGTACTCATTTTTCAGTATCTCTAATTTGGAGAGAACTTGTGGGCTTTGTTGTCCTTGTAGGACGGGTGACAGCTGACTTTCACTCAAGTGCTCATTGTACGTGTAGGAAGCCATCTTAAGTCTTGCCATGCTGAAGGGATATAAGAGTTCCTCTCCTGTATAGCAGGAGAACTTGCAGACGGGCACGGAATAGATCGGACCCCAGGTCCAGCTGAACACGATCCAACCGCCGCACGCACTAATGACAACAGGCCGCAAACAGGGGTGGACCCGGCCGGAGAAGTTATTGCCTTGGAACTCACCTGGTCGGCGCTTCAGAGCTGTTATGTTGGTTGCTAGGAGACATAAGAATATTACGTCACTAACGGGCTGGTCTTGGTTGCGTCATCACAAGGCGCCTCTTTCCCGGGCCTGTTGTCATAGGGACGGTTGGAGCGCAGCAGGTAAGCTATGGAAGAATTCAGTTATTCTGTTTAGTCATACCGGGAAGCGAATTCTATATGTACCCCCTCATCTGTAGTGATAACAAGGTTGTCTTTTGTTATGTACTATGTCCTGTGTCTCCCCCTCCTGGATAATAATAAGAGTGCCTGTCAAGTGCCCCACAGGCGTAATATTTAAGATGATGAGCTCTAGTATAACTACTAGACCAAGAGTCATGGCATTAGTATAATCTATGGATTGAGAGCAGTAGCAATAATATAACTGCAGGACCGAGGGCAACAGCAATAGTATAACTGCAGGACCGAGGGCAACAGCAATAGTATAACTGCAGGACCGAGGGCAACAGCAATAGTATAACCGCAGGACCGAGGGCAACAGCAATAGTATAACTGCAGGACCGAGGGCAACAGCAATAGTATAACTGCAGGACCGAGGGCAACAGCAATAGTATAACTGCAGGACCGAGGGCAACAGCAATAGTATAACTGCAGGACCGAGGGCAGCAGCAATAGTATAACTGCAGGACCGAGGGCAACAGCAATAGTATAACTGCAGGACCGAGGGCAGCAGCAATAGTATAACTGCAGGACCGAGGGCAGCAGCAATAGTATAACTGCAGGACCGAGGGCAGCAGCAATAGTATAACTGCAGGACCGAGGGCAGCAGCAATAGTATAACTGCAGGACCGAGGGCAGCAGCAATAGTATAACTGCAGGACCGAGGGCAGCAGCAATAGTATAACTGCAGGACCGAGGGCAGCAGCAATAGTATAACTGCAGGACCGAGGGCAGCAGCAATAGTATAACTGCAGGACCGAGGGCAACAGCAATAGTATAACTGCAGGACCGAGGGCAACAGCAATAGTATAACTGCAGGACCGAGGGCAACAGCAATAGTATAACTGCAGGACCGAGGGCAACAGCAATAGTATAACCGCAGGACCGAGGGCAGCAGCGGGACATACTAAAAAGAATGAAGAAAAAGAATAAAGAAAAAGAATGAACATTATTACAAATGGGGAAAGATGTAAAATAAAGATTTTCTGAGCTTTCTAGGGTCAAAAGAACTGGAATGAACAGGATATATCTGTAGTCTCTAGTGGAATGAACATATATTCCATAGAAACAGATGTATAACACTTTTCCTGTGCTAGATACACCAGGAATGAACAGAATATATCTGTAGTCTCTAGTGGAATGAACATATATTCCATAGAAACAGATGTATAACACTTTTCCTGTGCTAGATACACCAGGAATGAACAGGATATATCTGTAGTGTAAAGTGGAATGAACATATATTCCATAGAAACAGATGTATAACAATTTGCTGCACTAGATACACCAGGAATGAACAGGATATATCTGTAGTGTATAGTGGAATTAACATATATTCCATAGAAACAGATGTATAACACTTTTCCTGTGCAAGATACACCAGGAATGAACAGGATGTATCTGTAGTCTATAGTGGAATGAACATATATTCCATAGAAACAGATGTATAACACTTTTCCTGTGCTAGATACACCAGGAATGAACAGGATATATCTGTAGTATATAGTGGAATGAACATATATTCCATAGAAACAGATGTATAATACTTTTCCTGCACTAGATGCACCAGGAATGAACAGGATATATCTGTAGTCTATAGTGGAATGAACATATATTCCATAGAAACAGATGTATAACACTTTTCCTGTGCTAGATACACCAGGAATGAACGGGATATATCTGTAGTATATAGTGGAATGAACATATATTCCATAGAAACAGATGTATAACACTTTTCCTGTGCTAGATACACCAGGAATGAACAGGATATATCTGTAGTGTAAAGTGGAATTAACATATATTCCATAGAAACAGATGTATAACACTTTTCCTGTGCAAGATACACCAGGAATGAACAGGATGTATCTGTAGTCTATAGTGGAATGAACATATATTCCATAGAAACAGATGTATAACACTTTTCCTGTGCTAGATACACCAGGAATGAACAGGATATATCTGTAGTATATAGTGGAATGAACATATATTCCATAGAAACAGATGTATAATACTTTTCCTGCACTAGATGCACCAGGAATGAACAGGATATATCTGTAGTCTATAGTGGAATGAACATATATTCCATAAAAACAGATGTATAATACTTTTCCTGTGCTAGATACACCAGGAATGAACAGGATATATCTGTAGTGTATAGTGGAATGAACATATATTCCATAGAAACAGATGTATAACACTTTTCCTGTGCAAGATACACCAGGAATGAACAGGATGTATCTGTAGTGTATAGTGGAATGAACATATATTCCATAGAAACAGATGTATAACACTTTTCCTGTGCTAGATACACCAGGAATGAACGGGATATATCTGTAGTATATAGTGGAATGAACATATATTCCATAGAAACAGATGTATAACACTTTTCCTGTGCTAGATACACCAGGAATGAACAGGATATATCTGTAGTGTAAAGTGGAATTAACATATATTCCATAGAAACAGATGTATAACACTTTTCCTGTGCTAGATACACCAGGAATGAACAGGATATATCTGTAGTGTATAGTGGAATGAACATATATTCCATAGAAACTGATGTATAACACTTTTCCTGTGCTAGATACACCAGGAATGAACAGAATATATCTGTAGTATATAGTGGAATGAACATATATTCCATAGAAACAGATGTATAACAATTTGCTGCACTAGATACACCAGGAATGAACAGGATATATCTGTAGTGTAAAGTGGAATGAACATATATTCCATAGAAACAGATGTATAATACTTTTCCTGCACTAGATGCACCAGGAATGAACAGGATATATCTGTAGTCTATAGTGGAATGAACATATATTCCATAAAAACAGATGTATAACACTTTTCCTGTGCTAGATACACCAGGAATGAACAGGATATATCTGTAGTCTATAGTGGAATGAACATATATTCCATAGAAACAGATGTATAACAATTTGCTGCACCAGATACACCAGGAATGAACAGGATATATCTGTTGTGTATAGTGGAATGAACATATATTCCATAGAAACAGATGTATAACACTTTTCCTGTGCTAGATACACCAGGAATGAACGGGATATATCTGTAGTATATAGTGGAATGAACATATATTCCATAGAAACAGATGTATAACAATTTGCTGCACTAGATACACCAGGAATGAACAGGATATATCTGTAGTGTATAGTGGAATGAACATATATTCCATAGAAACAGATGTATAACACTTTTCCTGTGCTAGATACACCAGGAATGAACAGGATATATCTGTAGTCTATAGTGGAATGAACATATATTCCATAGAAACAGATGTATAACACTTTTCCTGTGCTAAATACACCAGGAATGAACAGAATATATCTGTAGTCTATAGTGGAATGAACATATATTCCATAGAAACAGATGTATAACACTTTTCCTGTGCTAGATACACCAGGAATGAACAGGTTATATCTGTAGTGTATAGTGGAATGAACATATATTCCATAGAAACTGATGTATAACACTTTTCCTGTGCTAGATACACCAGGAATGAACAGGTTATATCTGTAGTGTATAGTGGAATGAACATATATTCCATAGAAACAGATGTATAATACTTTTCCTGCAGTAGATACACCAGGAATAAACAGGATATATCTGTTGTCTCTAGTGGAATGAACATATATTCCAATGAAATAGATGTATAACACTTTTCCTGTGCTAGATACTTCAGGAATGAACAGGATATATCTAAATTTTTTTTCAATATGGCCAGGTAGACGTCAGGTGAAAACAAATACATCCACTCCCCACCGTGCTTCCAGTACTGACTGCTAGAGTCTGCCTCTGTGGTCTTCATCATTTCCTGGTCTGGGACCTGCCATGTTACACAGCAGTTCTACTCAGGCAGTCATTGGCAGAGGTTGGACACCACTACAACCGTTTTAAGACATGCCCAGTCCTAAGTTCCCCTTTAGATTATGTTCTCACTTGGGAACATTTCAGTGAAAGGCGGTCGTCTCATTATAAACAGCCAAAAATAATGATCATTATTTGTGGTCATCCATATAAAAACATAAATAACAAAAAATCATGCCATAATTTGGAAAATAGGGGAAAAAATCCTCTATAGCCACATGTGGCTATAGATATATACAGATATATCCTATTCATTCCTACTCTATTTAGCACAGGAAAAGTATTATACATCTGTTTCTATGGAATATACGCTCATTCCACTATAGACAACAGATATATCCTGTTCATTCCAGGTGTATCTAGCAAAGGAAAAGTATTATACATCTGTTTCTATGGAAAATACGCTCATTCCACTATAGACTACAGATATATCCTGTTCATTCCAGGTGAATCTAGCACAAAAGTAGTATTATACATATGTTTCCATGGAATATAATTTAATTCCACTATAGACTACAGATATTTCCTGTTCATTCCTTGTCTATTTACCACATGAAAAATATTATACATCAGTTTCTATGGAATATATGTTCATTCCACTATAGGCTACAGATATGTCCTATTCAATTCTACTCTATTTAGCACAGGGAAAGTATTATACATCTGTTTCTATGGAATATATGTTCATTCCACTATAGACTACAGATATATCCTGTTCATTCCTGGTGTATCTAGCACAGGAAAAGTGTTATACATCTGTTTCTATGGAATATATGTTCATTCCACTATAGAATACAGATATATCCTGTTCATTCCTGGTGTATCTAGCACAGGAAAAGTATTATACATCTGTTTCTATGGAATATGTGTTCATTCCACTAGAGACTACAGATATATCCTGTTCATTCCTGGTATATCTAGTGCAGGAAAAGTATTATACACCTGTTTCTATGGAATATATGTTCATTCCACTATAGACTACAGATATATCCTGTTCATTCCTGGTGTATCTAGCACAGGAGAAGTGTTATACACCTGTTTCTATGGAATATATGTTCATTCCAGTATACACTACAGATATATCCTGTTCATTCCTGGTGTATCTAGCACAGGAAAAGTGTTATACATCTGTTTCTATGGAATATATGTTCATTTCTTTATTCACTAAAGATATATCCTGTTCATTCCTGGTGTATCTAGCACAGGAATGGAAGATTATAAAGATAATCTGTTTTCCCTTAGCCCAAACAGCAGCACAAGATGGGGTATTCCTGCCCCTGTGTGCTGTTAGGACAGGTGGAACTTTTAATTAGCTAACAGTTTTTCCCCCTATAAGAGGCCAGAGCGACCTCCTCCCCCCTGTGTTAGTCAAAAAGTATAAAAGGCAATATAACAATACAAACATTACCATAAACAATGGGAGGGAGCCTTGTGCTGCTGTTTGGGCTAAGGGAAAACAGATTATCTTTATAATCTTCCATTCCCCCTACGCCAAACAGCAGCACAAGATGGGGATCTAGCAAGTAAAATCCCAACTAGGGTGGGAGATCTTGGCAAGCAGATGCCAAGACAGAATGTCCAAAGGCTGTGGCCTCTGAGCTGCGCCAGTCCAATCTGCAGTGTCTGGCGAACATCAGATGAAGACTCCAGGAAGCAGCGGAACATATCTGCTCTAAGGAGAGCGAGCGTCTCTCTGACCGGGAAGTTGGTCCAATTCCGGTACTGGTAGGTCTTGAGCGCGAAGAGAGCAAGCGATGGCCTCCCTGATCCATCTTGACAGGGTGGCTTTAACACCTTTGTTACGGCCGTAGGTATTGATGAGCAGGTTCTTCGAAAGGAAGCTGTACAATCCAAATATATGCGCAGATATATGCGACCCTAGGACAAAATCCCTGGATGAACCCAAGTTGAACCCTATCAGGGAAAAAGGTAATGAATGGCTCCGAGGCAGCCAAAGCTTGTAATTCTCCAATCCTTTTGGCAGAGGTAATTGCCAACAAGAAGGTTACCTTGTAGGAGAGATATCTCCAGTCCACTTCTGTTAAGAGTTCAAACGGGGGAGAACAAAGCCCCTGAAGAACCGCAGCCAAGTCCCATTGCGGGACAGGGGGCTGCATCTGAGGGCGGAGCCTAGAGGCCCCTTTAAGGAATTACTTTAATAGAGGATCTTGTTATAACCAGGTCCCTAGAAGAGCGGAAAGTGCTGAAACATGAACCTTCAGGGTAGCTGGAGTTAGCCCCTTATCCAGGTCACTCTGTAGGAACTCCAAGACCGATTCGATAGCAGAGTTATTAAGCTGCCTATCCGAGATCCTTTGGTAACTCCTGTTAGTTGAATCCGCTCTTGAATGGGCCAACGTTCTTAGAACGGCCTGGGATAATCGTCTATCTCCGTATACGATGCGGTCAACCTCCAGGCCATGAGGTTGAACCTGTCCAGGTCCTGGCAGAGCTGTCAGTTCAGAATTACCAGGTTTTGGACTTGTGGAAGCCTCCAGTAGGTCCCTTGACTCATTAGGATGAGGTGGGTAAACCATGCCCTTTTTTGGCCAGAACGGCATGATCACTATTGCCGAAGTCTGGTCCTGCCTGAGTTTCGCCAATACCTTCGGAATCATCAGAATAGGAGGAAAAACGTATGCCAGTTTGAACCTCCAAGGTATTGACAGGGCATCTACCGCCAAAGGATTGTCTTCCCGGTAGAGGGAGCAAAACCTCGTCACTTTGGCGTTGTACTGGGTGGCCATCAGGTCCACCTCGGGGAGACCCCACATCTCAGTGAGATGATGAAAGATGTCCGGATTTAGGGACCATTCGCCTGTCATCACCAGGCCTCTGCTTAGCTGATCCGCAAGGATGTTCAGCCCACCTTGAATATGAACCGCTGATAGTTGTGAAAGATTCCTCTCCACCAGGAGAATATTAGATTTGTCACCTGCAGAAGCGAGGGGGATCTGGTTCCCCCCTTGTTTGCTGATATATCGGACTGCTGTTAAGTTGTCTGTTCTCACTCTCACAGCTTTCCCTTGCAGGTGGGGTGCAAACATTAGAAGCACACGGTGCACCGCAGTGAGCTCTCGCCAGTTGGACAAATGAGCCTTCTCTAAGCTGGTTCCAGGTCCCACGTACCGGGGTCTCCCCCAGAAGCACTCCCCATCTTGTGAGGGAGGCATCTGTGGTCAACAGGGTCCAGGATGTCTGGACCGTGGATTTCCCGTCTCTGAGCTGGGACCACCAAGCCAGTGATCGACGGGTTCTGATGGATAACTGGATAGGCTTCTGTAGCCCCGAAGGACTGTGGTTCCCGACTCTCAGGATCTCGCACTGTAAGGGGCGCATGTGCCATAGGGCCCACAGAACTGCCTTGATGGCTGCGGACATGAGACCTAGGACCTTCATGGCGGTCCTGATAGTAACCTTCCGGGTTGTGGATAGGTGATGAGCCGCTTGACCAATCTTCTCCTTGCAAGGAGGAGGCAGGGAGATCATCATGCTGAGAGAATCCAAGATAAACCCAGAAATTGAATCGGGGTAGATGGAACCACTGCTGACTTCTGCCAGTTTATTAGCCAGCCCAGCTCATTTAGGAAAGCCACAGTGGATTCCAACTGTGTGGCAAGCACCTCCTTTGACCGGGCTTTTAGGAGCCATTCGTCTAGTTATGGGACAATAAGATCCCTTGGAGGCGCAGGGCGGCTACGACCGGGGCCACTACCTTTGTGAAGGTGTGGGGGGCCAAGGATTTGCCGAATGGGAGAGCTGTCTAGATAAAGTTGCTTGATGCCCTGAAGAGGGAGGGTCCTTACGTATTTGTCTGGCTTGAACAAATTGAAGGACCGATGGATCTTGGATAAGCCGTGATCAGGCGGACATATGATGAGACCAAATAGCCTACCCAGCCGATCTAGATGTGCTCTCCTCAGAGAGGGAGGCATAGGTAGTCAACAGGGTCTGGCGTTAGATGGACCATGGCCACTCTCCACCAGAGAGGGATGCATCAGTGGTCAACAGGGTCCAGGTAAACTGGACCATGGACTCTACATTTAATTTCATGTTCCTCCTATGGAATGCTTCTCTAGATGTGCTCTCCACCAGAGAGGGAGACATAGGTAGTCAACAGGGTCCGGCCTTAGCTGGACCGTGGACACTCTCCACCAGAGAGGGATGCATCAGTGGTCAACAGGGTCCAGATAAATTGGACCGTGGACTCTACATTCAATTTCATGTTCCTCCTATGGAACGCTTATCTGGATGTTCTCTCCACCAGAGAGGGAGACATAGGTAGTCAACAGGGTCCGGCCTTAGCTGGACCGTGGACACTCTCCACCAGAGAGGGATGCATCAGTGGTCAACAGGGTCCAGATAAATTGGACCGTGGACTCTACATTCAATTTCATGTTCCTCCTATGGAACGCTTATCTGGATGTGCTCTCCACCAGAGAGGGAGACATAGGTAGTCAACAGGTTCCAGCCTTAGCTGGACCGTGGACACTCTCCACCAGAGAGGGATGCATCAGTGGGCAACAGGGTCCAGGTAAACTGGACCATGAACTCTTCATCCGATTCCACTTTATTCCTATGGAACTTTTCTCTAGATTCGCCCCACTAGTGAGAGAGGGGCGTTTATAGTCAACAGGGTCCAGCGCTAGCTGGACCATGGACATCCCGTCCTTAAGATGGAACACCACCTGGATGAAAGACAAATTTTGAGGAATAACTAAATTGGCTTGACCCAGACTGCTGAGTTTTTTGTCAGCTGGATGACACAGCCTCCTCCATCCAATTCCTCATTGCCCGTATGGGAATCTCCTGTAGATGCGCTCTCTACCAGAGAGGGCTGTCTCTGTGGTCAACAGGGTCCAGACTATCTGGACATGGACATCCAGCCCTTAAAATGAAGCCCCTCCAGGCCCCATGGGTTGTGATTCCAGGCCTCAGACTTACCTTCTGCAGGCCGCATGCGCTATATGGCCCAAGGGACTGCAACTGCAGACCCTGACATAAGATCCAGTAACCTTTGGCAGTTAGGATGGAAACCCGCTGTATCACCTATAAATAATGCACTGCTGATATGATCTTTTCCCACCTAGAGGAGGGAGATTTTCAAGCAGACAGAGTCCAGCATGAAGTTTAGAGACTTTATCCATGTGAATGGACCATGAGAACCACAAGTACCTTATTAACTTTTTTTTTTTTTTTTTTTCATATCACAAATGCAAAGTGCAACTGGGATTGAACCCAGGATACTGTGGATTCAGGCATACAAGTCTGTAACCCTACAGCTTGAGCCACTAGGGCTTCTATTTTTAAGTAAGACCTCTTATGAAAACTGGGAGAGGGAACCTTACCAGAAATCTGCATGTACTCCTTCACCCAGGAGATGACAACAATAAATGAAGGGCTCCTAGCTGGAGGACCCCGTACTGACAGCAGTGCAGACATGCATAACCTTACAACAAATTGCCTTAGAGCATCCACCATCATGTGAGCACTAAGCAAATATGCACCTAATAAGTAATGATAGTACATAGGTATATGAACCCTTCTTTTAGGTTCACAGCATATAGTCCCCGCTTAGGAATTAAATGCACATTGAAAAACCGCAAGAAATACAAAAATTTGGTTGGATCTTACCATAATGGCGGTGAATCGACTTCGATATTGTGAAGTTGACAGAGTGCCCATAGCAATAGAAATTAGTGCTTTTAGTCTCTGCAGTGAACACAGAGGGAAAGCTGAAAGAGGACACGGCTTACCTTACTGCAGGCAGTAAATGAACTGCAGCTGAAAAAGTCAGTAACCTGCACAAGGCAGGTAAGACAAGAGACTGCAGTATAAACCTAGATCTTTCACTCAGAAAGAAGGAAAAGAGAAGAAAGGATCTAAGACACCTTATTCTAAACCATAGAGGAGGCCACAGCCTCCTCCACCTGTCCAGTCACACAGGACAGAAAAAAACACAGGGGGGAGGAGGTCGCTCTGGCCTCTTATAGGGGGAAAAACTGTTAGCTAATTAAAAGTTCCACCTGTCCTAACAGCACACAGGGGCAGGAATACCCCATCTTGTGCTGCTGTTTGGCGTAGGGGGAAAAGTGTTATACATCTGTTTCTATGGAATATATGTTCATTTCACTATACACTACAGATATATCCTTTTCATTCCTGGTGTATCTAGCACAGGAAAAGTGTTATACATCTGTTTCTATGGAATATATGTTCATTCCAGCAGAGACTACAGATATATCCTGTTCATTCCTGGTGTATCTAGCACAGGAAAAGTATTATACATCTGTTTCTATGGAATATATGTTCATTCCACTATACACTACAGATATATCCTGTTCATTCCTGGTGTATCTAGCACAGGAGAAGTGTTATACATCTGTTTCTATGGAATATATGTTCAGTCCACTATACACTACAGATATATCCTGTTTTCCTGGTGTATCTAGCACAGGAAAAGTATTATACATCTGTTTCTATGGAATACATGTTCATTCCACTATACTCTACAGATATATCCTGTTCATTCCTGGTGTATCTAGCACAGGAAAAGTGTTATACATCTGTTTCTATGGAATATATGTTCATTCCACTATACACTACAGATATATCCTGTTCATTCCTGGTGTATCTAGCACGGAAAAAGTGTTATACATCTGTTTCTATGGAATATATGTTCAGTCCACTATACACTACAGATATATCCTGTTCATTCCTGGTGTATCTAGCACAGGAAAAGTGTTATTCATCTGTTTCTATGGAATATATGTTCATTCCACTATAGACTACAGATATATCCTGTTCATTCCTGGTGTATCTAGCACAGGAAAAGTGTTATACATCTGTTTCTATGGAATATATGTTCATTCCACTATACACTACAGATATATCCTGTTCATTCCTGGTGTATCTAGCACAGGAGAAGTGTTATACATCTGTTTCTATGGAATATATGTTCATTCCACTATACACTACAGAGATATCCTGTTCATTCCTGGTGTATCTAGCACAGGAAAAGTGTTATACATCTGTTTCTATGGAATATATGTTCCCTGTCGTCCTTACCAGCGGCACAATGTGGGGGGTATTTCGTGCCCCTGTGTGCTGGTAGGACAGGCGGAGTTTTAATTAGCCATGTATTAATTTCACATGGCTCGTTCCCTTTAAGAGGGCACAGATACCTCCCCCCTTTCCCCCCTCCCAGATCTGGTGACACAAGGAGAGCTGAGACACCACGATCTGAGGAGATTCAATCTGACAGCCTGGAGGTTGACCAGTCCCTATTAAGGAATAGAGGACTGTCTGAAGGCGTCCTAAGGACTTTAGCCAGCACCAGGGCCAACTCTACCAATAAGAATTACCTTAGGGTCGGTAATATTTTCCAGGCCTGGTGCACGGATCACGAAGTGGACTCCTCCGATCCCCTGTGAGGGCAATCCTGGATTTCCTTCAGGACGGCCTAGACAGAGGGCTTGCAGCTTCTACCCTGAAGGTACATGTGGCCGCTCTGTCCGCCTATCTGGGGAGGCGGTTGTCTCAAGATCCTTTAGTGAGCACCTTTATCAAAGGGGCAACTAGGCTGAGACCAGCAGTGTCTGCTCCTGTCCACCAATGGGACCTCAACATGGTCCTAAAGGCACTTTGTGTTGCTCCATTCGAACCCCTGGAGGAGGTGGATCTAAAGTGGCTGACCTATAAGGTATCTTTTCTCCTCGCTGTCACCTCGGCAAAAAGAGTAGGGGAGCTTCAAGCACTCTCATCGGAAGCTCCTTACATTGCCTTCTTTGAAGACCGTGTTCAGTTAAGATTTCTGCCAGGGTTCAGGCCTAAGGTTTCTTCTAGGGCAAATGTGTGTCAGCTCATTTGCCTGCCAACCTTTTTTCCAGTACCCACTTCCCCTGAGGAGGAGAGGAGGCATACCCTGGATTTAGTCCGGAACCTGCAGATTTATCTTCAGCGCATGCGCGCTTTCAGGAGATCTGAAAACTTATTAATAAATTATGTAGGTGGCCATAAAGGCCGCAAGGCTTCTAAAGCAACCATCTCCCGCTGGGTGAAGGAAGCAATCAAGTTGGCTTTTGTGAAACAGAACTTACCTCCGCCCACTGTCCTAAGGGCCCACTCGACACGGGCAGTGTCGACCTCTTGGGCGGAAATCAAGGCTCTTGCCTTGGATCAGATTTGTGCAGCAGCATCCTGGTCTTCAGAATCGACTTTTGTGAAGCACTACCGACTTGATCGGTATAGCTCAGAAGCTACTGCCTTCGGGCGCACTGTATTACATTCTGCTTGTGTTTAATGTCCCACCCTTATGGGGATTACTTGCTATTTCCCCACATTGTGCCGCTGGTAAGGACGACAGGGAACGAAGGATTATGTAGATAATCTTGTTTCCCTTAGTCCTAACAGCGGCACAAGGATTCCCCCCCTATTGTTGTTTATTTGAAATGTATGTATTATTACTTGTTATTTACACACAGGGGGGAGGTATCTGTGCCCTCTTAAAGGGAACGAGCCATGTGAAATTAATACATGGCTAATTAAAACTCCGCCTGTCCTACCAGCACACAGGGGCACGAAATACCCCCCACATTGTGCCGCTGTTAGGACTAAGGGAAACAAGATTATCTACATAATCCTTCGTTCGTTCCACTATAGGCTACAGATATATCCTATTCATTCCTACTCTATTTAGCACAGGAAAAGCATTATACACCTGTTTCTATGGAATATATGTTCATTCCACTATACACTACAGATATATTCTGTTCATTCCTGGTGTATCTAGCACAGGAAAAGTATTATACATCTGTTTCTATGGAATATATGTTCATTCCAGTAGAGACTACATATATATCCTGTTCATTCCAGTTCTTTTAATCCTAGAAAGCTCACTAAATCTTTATTTTACATCTTTCCCCATTGGTAATAATGTTCATTCTTTTTCTTTATTCTTTTTCTTCATTCTTTTTAGTATGTCCCGGCAGCAGCAATAGTATAACTGCAGGACCGAGGGCAGCAGCAATAGTATAACTGCAGGACCGAGGGCAGCAGCAATAGTATAACAGCAGGACCGAGGGCAGCAGCAATAGTATAACTGCAGGACCGAGGGCAACAGCAATAGTATAACTGCAGGACCGAGGGCAGCAGCAATAGTATAACTGCAGGACCGAGGGCAGCAGCAATAGTATAACTGCAGGACCGAGGGCAGAAGCAATAGTATAACTGCAGGACCGAGGGCAACAGCAATAGTATAACTGCAGGACCGAGGGCAGCAGCAATAGTATAACTGCAGGACCGAGGGCAGCAGCAATAGTATAACTGCAGGACCGAGGGCAGCAGCAATAGTATAACTGCAGGACCGAGGGCAGCAGCAATAGTACAACTGCAGGACCGAGGGCAACAGCAATAGTACAACTGCAGGACCGAGGGCAGCAGCAATAGTACAACTGCAGGACCGAGGGCAACAGCAATAGTATAACTGCAGGACCGAGGGCAGCAGCAATAGTATAACTGCAGGACCGAGGGCAGCAGCAATAGTATAACTGCAGGACCGAGGGCAGCAGCAATAGTATAACTGCAGGACCGAGGGCAGCAGCAATAGTATAATTGCAGGACCGAGGGCAGCAGCAATAGTATAACCGCAGGACCGAGGGCAACAGCAATAGTATAACCGCAGGACCGAGGGCAACAGCAATAGTATAACCGCAGGACCGAGGGCAGAAGCAATAGTATAACCGCAGGACCGAGGGCAGCAGCAATAGTATAACCGCAGGACCGAGGGCAGCAGCAATAGTATAACTGCAGGACCGAGGGCAGCAGCAATAGTATAACTGCAGGACCGAGGGCAGCAGCAATAGTATAACTGCAGGACCGAGGGCAGCAGCAATAGTATAACTGCAGGACCGAGGGCAGCAGCAATAGTATAACTGCAGGACCGAGGGCAGCAGCAATAGTATAACCGCAGGACCGAGGGCAGAAGCAATAGTATAACCGCAGGACCGAGGGCAACAGCAATAGTATAACTGCGGGACCGAAGGGAACAGCAATAGTATAACTGCAGGACAGAGGGCAGCAGCAATAGTATAACTGCAGGACCGAGGGCAGCAACAATAGTATAACTGCAGGACCGAGGGCAGCAGCAATAGTATAACTGCAGGACCGAGGGCAGCAGCAATAGTATAACTGCAGGACCGAGGGCAGCAGCAATAGTATAACTGCAGGACCGAGGGCAGCAGCAATAGTATAACTGCAGGACCGAGGGCAGCAGCAATAGTATAACTGCAGGACCGAGGGCAGCAGCAATAGTATAACTGTAGGACCGAGGGCAGCAGCAATAGTATAACTGCAGGACCGAGGGCAGCAGCAATAGTATAACCGTAGGACCGAGGGCAGCAGCAATAGTATAACCGCAGGACCGAGGGCAACAGCAATAGTATAACTGCAGGACCGAGGGCAGCAGCAATAGTATAACTGCAGGACCGAGGGCAACAGCAATAGTATAACTGCAGGACCGAGGGCAGTAGCAATAGTATAACTGCAGGATTGAGGGCAACAGCAATAGTATAACTGCAGGACCGAGGGCAGTAGCAATAGTATAACTGCAGGATTGAGGGCAACAGCAATAGTATAACCGCTGGACCGAGGGCAGTAGCAATAGTATAACCGCTGGACCGAGGGCAGCAGCAATAGTATAACTGCAGGACCGAGGGCAGTAGCAATAGTATAACTGCAGGACCGAGGGCAGTAGCAATAGTATAACCGCTGGACCGAGGCAGCAACAATAGTATAACCGCTGGACCAAGGGCGGCAACAATAGTATAACCGCTGGACCAAGGGCGGCAACAATAGTATAACTGCTGGACCAAGGGCGGCAACAATAGTGTAACCACAGGACTGAGAGCAGCAGCAATAGTAATTGCTGGACAGAGGACAGCAGCATTAATATGACCACTCGATTGAGAGCAGCAGCAATAGTATAACTGCTGGACCGAGGGCAGCAACAATAGTATAACTGCTGGACCAAGGGCGGCAACAATATTGTAACCACAGGACTGAGGACAGCAGCAATAGTAATTGCTGGACAGGGGGCAGCAGCATTAATATAACCGCTGGACTGAGGGCAGCAGCAATAGTATAACTGCTGGACTGAGGGCAACAACAATAATAAATGCTGGACAGGGGGCAGCAGCATTAATATGACCACTCGAATGAGAGCAGTAGCAATAGTATACTTGCTGGACCGAGAGCAGTACCATTAGTATAATTGCCAGACATAAGTATTGGCACCCCTGAGATTTTTCCAGAAAATGAAGTATTTCTCCCAGAACATTATGGCAATTACACATTTTGTTATACACATGTTTCCTGGAACAACATAAGAAAGAAATTTAAAAAAAAAGCCAAAAATGATAAAATTTCACACAATACTCCAAAAATGGGTCGTACAAAATGACTGGCACCCCCAGCTCAATATTTGGCTGCACACTTTTTGGGAAAAAAATAATTGAAATCATTCACTTTCTATAACCATCACAAAGCTTCTTACACCTCTCAAATGGAATTTTGAACCACTCTGCAAACTGCTCCAGGTCTCTCATATTTGAAGGGTGCCTTCTACTAAAAGCAATTTTAAGATCTCTCCACGGGTTTTCAATAGGATTTAGATCTGGACTCATTGCTGGCCACTTCAGATCTCTACATTACTTTGCTTCTATCCATTTTTGGGTATTTTTGAAGTATGTTTGGGGTCATTGTCCTGCTGGAAGACCTATGACCTAGTACGCAAACCCAGCTTTCTGACACTAGGACCTACAACCCAAAATCCTTTGGTAATCTTCAGATTTCATGAAGCCTTTCACACAATAAAGGCACCCAGTACCAGAGGCAACAAAACAACCCCAAAACATCTTTGAACTTCCACCATATTTGACTGTTGTTACTGTGTTCTTTTCTTTGTAGGCCTCATTACTTTTTCGGTAAACAGTAAAATGATGTATTTTACCAAAAAGCTCTATTTTGGTTTCATCTGTCCACAAGACATTTTCCCAGAAAGATTTTGACTTACTCAGGTACAGTTTCGCAAACTGCAGTCTAGATATTTTTATGTCTCTGCGTCAGCAGTGGAGTCCTTCTGGGTGTCTTGCCATAGGGTTTTTTCATTCAACGACGGGTAGGTGGTTTTGACACTGATCCACCCTGAGCCTGCAGGAAAGCTTGAATTTCTTTGGAACTTGGTTGGGGCTGCTTATCCACCAAATGGACTATCATACGCTAAAACCTTTGATCAATTTATCTCTTCCGTCAATGTCCAGGGAGCTTGGCTACAGTTTCTTGGGTTGTAAACTTTTTGATTATGTTGCGCACGATGGACAAAGGTACATCAAGATCTCTGGAGATGGATTTGTAACCCTTGAAATTGTTGATATTTTTCCACAATTTTGGTTCTCAGGTCTTTTGAGAGTTCTCTTTTCCACTTTTTGCTGTCCATGTTTAGTGTGGCGCACACACAATGCAAAGTGAACTTCTCTCCTTTTTATCTGGTTTCAGGTGTGGTTTTTATGTTGCCCACACCTGTTACTTGCCACAGGTGAGTTTGAACAAACATCACATTTTTGGGACAAAGTTATATGCCCACAATTTTGAAAAGGTGCCAACAATTTTTTCCTGCCCATTTTTGGAGTTTTGTGTGATTATGTACAATTCTTTTTTTGTCAGGTTTTTTTTTTTGCATTGTTCTAATACACACAAAAGAAATAAACAAAACGTGTAATTGCAGTAACTTTCTAGGAGAAATACTTCATTGTCTGGAAAAATTTAAGTGGTGCCAACACTTACTTAGTATAACTGCTGGACCAAGAGCAGTGGCATTAGTATAACCACTAGACAGAGGACTTCATATTTCCCAGCTTTTAGGGTTCACCTTGGCCTTTGCTGCAACATGGATAATGGTAGCAGTGTAGGCTCATTGTATGGATGGAGGAAACACAAGGTCACAGCACAGATGAGGTTGATCTTGTATGATCACCGATTGAATGTGGCAATGGAGGGAGTTGGCAGGTAAGCAAGACATCTTCCACTGGCAGGAAACAGACCTACAGCATCCCTGAATCTACTGGGTTTGGGTTCTGATCCAGGGTTTCCATCCGCAGCACCTGGAAGTATGTACAGTATTGAGTGCAATATTTTAGTATACGTTAGTTCAGACAAGGAAGTCAGAAAGATGGGAGAGTTTGTAGCTTTTAAAAGTGTAGTTGTACAACATGGGGTGCTATATCATATGACGACTTTTGTATGAGTTATTCCATGGATATATCTCTGATACTAGAAGTTTGCATGTTCTATTTTTTTCCCCATTTCTTGTGTCTATACTGAAGGTGTGTACATTGCTGTTTTCTCTGTATGCCGTGCACTTTGTTACTGCAGGTGCCCATTACTTATCACATGATGTGTCCAGTGGTGTCCTCTATTTATAATAGGCTGAGAGTTTGGTGCTTTTTGTATAGGATACACAATAACAAGTGTCCATTATTGTTACCATTGGAGGCTGTGACTTGTAGATATGTATAACTGTTTTACTTGTGGAGACAGGTGTCAGTCCATTGTTTGTTTTGTCTCATTTCCAGGTGGCCATTGTGCATTACCCTAACTGTGCCGTCTGCTCCAAATTCCTGGATCATGACGGAGAGCAATCTTATCTGTCTGGATTATGAGGTGTTTGGGAAGGTTCAAGGTGTTTTCTTTCGCAAGTACACCCAGGTAATGGAGGTGTCAGCAGTCAAATTGTGTACCACAGTGACTATCCCCCTTCCTGATTGGTGACTCTTGCTCTTCCTTTGACTGCTTGTATGATGGGGTGTATGTGTTTCCCCTGTTGCAGGCAGAAGGGTCTCGCCTGGGTCTGGCTGGATGGGTGCAGAATACAGAACATGGAACGGTCAGAGGTCAATTACAAGGACCTGTAGCTAAAGTGCAAGAGATGCAGCAATGGCTACAGAAAACAGGGAGCCCAAAGTCCAGAATTACAGGGGCCCAGTTTCACAATGAAAAGAAGATCCAACAACTGGAGTACGACAGCTTTCAGATTCGGAAGTGATAGGTTCTGCTCTCCCTAGTGCCATGGCTTCTGTTTCTACAGGATCCATGGCTGATAGAACGGATCTTTTACTGGATAACAGAGCATGATACAATAACCTAAAGGAAAAGACTGAAAGGGTTCTTCACATATATCTGCCCCTTCGTCACTATTTCCCTCTGACATGGTCCAAAAACTCTGGAGGAACAGCTGACCACCATGATCCCATAGTTTTGTATGGGGTTAGGTGACTCAAACTCCTTCCAGATGCATTCTAGCCTAGAATCTGCTGATGATGGGTATAGTGAACACTATCATCATAGCAAATATACACTCTTCATGTACTCTGAATGTGATGTTTGCTCATTGCACTATGTGTGATGTTCATGGACAATGATCTGTTCATTAAAATAATGTTCATCATCTTTTAGTGCATTTCTTGTCTCTGTACATTGCTAGTGTGTAAATATCCCATACAGCTTCTCCCACAATTATAGCTGTCTATAGTGATAATCTGTAAGTAGGTATCAGTATAGAGAGGAGTTTATATACTGAGCTCTTCATATAGACATTACAATATATGGGAGCGTTTCACATGCATAGCACAGTATAGGGGAGGGGTTATATACCAAGTCCTGAATATAGATATTAAAGTATAGGGGGTGTGGGTTGTATACTGAGATCTTACTATAGATATCACAGTACAGGGAAGGGGGTTATATAACAGAACCTGAGTATAGCTATCACAGTACAGGTGTGGTATTCTTCAGCTGACATCAAGGGGTTATCTGGTTTCTAAGACTGATGGCGTATCTTCAGGATAGGACATAAATATTA
The DNA here is from genome assembly GCF_031893055.1 of Leptodactylus fuscus. NCBI lineage: Eukaryota > Metazoa > Chordata > Amphibia > Anura > Leptodactylidae > Leptodactylus > Leptodactylus fuscus. The sequence goes on along the minus strand of NC_134271.1, from coordinate 79,067,168 downwards.
GATCTGCAGGGATCCAATACTTGAGTTGGCAAGTGTCAGTCTATTATTAGGCTTAGTAGCAAGAGTGGAAGTCACAAGACATATTACTTTAGTTTATTTTATTTATTTTTTTAAATATACATAGTGACATGGAAAATAAAATCATCAAAAATTCTTAAAAATGTTTCACATAAAAACTTGGTTTAAAAAGGACCTTTCTTTCTACTCTCCATGTACTTTAGTTCTCCCCATGATTTGTATTGAACACGTCTAATTTAAGTAGTTGCTCGTAGCTCTACTGCAACAGATGTTCTTGTTTTGTGCTATTTTGCTTCCTCTCCCCCCTCCACCTTCCCTTTTTCACTCCTTCCCCTTGTTTGTCCTCATACTTGTTATTGTTTTATTTATTTATTTAATTAAATTTCAATAAAGCTTTTAATGTTAAACCAGTCACAGGGATTTATGTTGTTTTACAACTAGACACCACGTGACTGATCAAAGGAACCAAAAAACTCTGAGAACCTTCCTGTGAACTGATATATATGTTTTTTTGAACTGTTTATTAGCATGTACTGTTTTCCATCAATTGTGCATCTAACACTCTATTCCTGTATAAATGTGCTTGCCTTCAGATATTTTGTTATACCAGACTGATGAAGGGACCTTTTTAGTAATCCCGAAAGCTCGAATTATGTCATCATTTTTAGTTAGCCATTAAAAAAGTATCAACTACTGAAGACTCCTCAAATTTTTTTTTATATAACCTGTCAGTCATCATATAGAGATTACTTGTCAGCAGTAATAGCTGTTACTATAGCATAGGATTTTTGCATGTCGTATACATATAGCTGATCACAATAACAGGGCTGTGTAAAATGTAGAAAAAATGAGGATCACTTCAAACAGTGATATCTCAAGCATTATAAAACATAGAAACTTGCTTTTGGTGTTATATGACATATATTATAACCAATATTATTCTCAGAGATATCACTGGTCAATAACACAGTCGGAATTGGGATATTTAAATCATATATTTGGCAGCTGCATATAAATATCCTTAGTGTCATAAAATTAGAGAATCTCCTCTTTCATATGACACCAAATGCAAGTTTCTACGTTTTATAACGCTCGACATAATTGTTTGAAATAACCCTCCCCACCCTCATTTTCCCTACATTTTACACAGCCCTGTACTCCAAGTCCATACTCCATGCACAGCTAAAATTTGTTAATAAAATATATTACAAATACTGTCAGAAAATTGAAAGTTGTATGAAAGTTTAGTTATGTTTTAAAGAATAGTTCCAGATTAGAACAAACTTCCAGCAGACATGGTTGGAAAATCTACAGTAAGTGAATTGATGAGATGAACACAAATCTAGCCTAAGATACATTGGTAATAATAAAAGGACAGCCTAGATGGACTATGTGGTCTTTTCTACCAACAAACTTTTATGTTCATATAATATATGTGGATGGTTGTGATACCATATGTAGTAATGCAGCTGCCATCAACCTTAAGGGATGAAGTAGAAAGTTCTGTTATGTATTAACGCTTCATCCTCACTGTTCTACAGCGGACACGTCTTGGACACTGATTGACCTTTCCTTTGCACATCCTCTCAATGATTCGAGTCTTGTCAGAAGATGTGAGATGTCGTTTGCGCTCTGGAGTGGCCATCACATCGGTGGCCCAGTGTGTGGAAGAACTTATTCTTAACAGTGCCGATGCTGAGGCCACATGCATTGCAGTGCGAGTTGACTTGGAAGCATTTAAAGTGCAAGTTGTGGACAATGGCTGCGGTTTGTGCTGTGAAGACATGGAGCACATGGGGATAAGGTATTTTACAAGCAAATGTCACTCTGTACAGGACTTAGAAAACTTGAGGTTTTATGGCTTTCGCGGAGAGGCTATTGCAAGCATAGTTGATGCAGCCAATGTGGTAGAAATATGCTCAAAACAAAAGGATATAGGTCGGACGTACAGCAGACTCTTTCAGAATGGAAAACCCATGGAAGTTGCGGAAGCAGAAAGTCCCCGGCCAAGTGCTGGGACAACGGTCACAATTTACAACCTTTTCTACAATCTGCCTGTTCGGAGAAAATGTCTAGACCCAGTAATGGAGATAGAGAGGATCCGTCAGAGGGTGGAGGCTGTTTCTTTAGTGAAGCCATCTGTCTCTTTCTCATTAAGAAATGATGCCGTTCATTCTGTGATGCTTCAGTTACCAAAAACCAAGGACCAATGTTCTCGTTTCTGCCAGATCTATGGGCTTTCCAGAAGTCAGAGTCTCAGGGAGTTGCAGTACACACATGACACATTCACAATACATGGACTCATCAGCTGTGATGGACACTACAACAGGACGATGCAGTATTTGTATGTCAACAACAGACTAGTGCTGAGAACAAAGCTACACAAACTTATTGACTTTATCATCAGGAAAGAGAGTTCAGTCTGCAGGTGGAGAAGTGGCCGCCCGCGCTCTGCTGCTGATCTCTATGGCATTTTCATAGTTAACATCCAGTGTCATGTTTCAGAGTATGACATTTGCTTTCAACCTGATAAGACATTAATAGAATTCCAGGACTGGAATAAGGTGATGCTGTGCATAGAGCAGGGGCTGAGGAGTTTTCTTAAGAGGGAGAACCTATTTTTAGAGCCATCAAAAGATGACATTGTTGAATTTAGCCAAAAACACAACTATAATTTATTATGTGAAGGTGGTGACCAGCTAGTGTCATCCCAGGATCCTGGTGAAGGGACAGCATATACCTCTGATTCACCTAATTGGATATCCAAGTGTGTACAAAAGAGCAGTTACATCATAGAAGTTGGGTCTCCATCACTGGGGGCACAGAAAGAGTGTGAACAACTCTCTGGAAACAGTAGATCAGAATCTTTACCTACAGACAACCTTGAGACACACATCAAGTCAAGTGACAGCACTTGTATGAACAAGGGAGGAAATGTATGCGGCACACAGGAGGTAGCAGATACCCATAGTGGAAGCCTCCTCACCCATCCTGACACCTCCAGAATACTTGAGGTGGCAGTGGTCTCCAGTACGCTGTCCTGTGCAGGAGCCATGAATGAGAAAAACACCTCATCTATGCTTGAAAATCCAGTTATCCCTATAGTTCCAAGAACAGAATCCGAGCCCCTATGTAGTATCAGTAAATCTGAAGATATTGGAGTCATCCTACAAGCAGCCAACAAAACTCAATGTTCAATTTCAAAGCAAAGACAAAAACACAGACCAACAAAAAGAGCGACCAGTGAACTGCACGGATGTGGTACAGACCCAACACTCATCCACTTAGGCACAGCCAAGAGCCTTGGGGGAACCTTGGACAGGTTCAGAAGATGCTATGGAAGGAGTTCCCAGGTACCCAATATCCCCAAAAGCCCTGGGAAGATTGAAGGTATCAGCTTTAACAGTTGTTCTGAAATAGAGGTCTCCACCTCATCCATTATCCAAAAGAACCCAGCACAGGAGCCAAAAGCACAGACCACTGAATCACAGCTGAACCCACCAACACTATCAGACTATGTGGACTTAAAACAAAGAGAATCACATGATCCAGAATGTACGCCAACATTAACCACAAAACTATGCAAGTTAAAGAACTACATGGAGGAGGCTACATCGGATGAGAGGTGTAACCTCACTAGGAGTACACTTCCAACACCTAATATCTGTGAAGATGGCGACATTCAATCATCCAGTAAGCAGCAAGCAGCACTGAATGAAGGTGACCAAATGTATGAGAATTCTCAAGCTGGGTCCATGTCCCATGAATGGCTGCAATGCTATGAAGAGTCTATAGGTAAAAATGTCTTTGTTAACACTGTCACTGGGCTAAGTAGTTATAGCGCCCCCAGTAGAGACAAGACTGCTGCTTGCACCAAGGACCTATCCAACATGAGCGTGAATGTGGTCTGCAGTAATGGTAGGTATAAAAGTTCTGGTTTTGGATCTTCCTTTCACCAGCACACAAAACAATGTGTGTCTCAGTGAAAAGGACTCCTGGATGATCTCTGCTCTTGTTGCTTTAGGCTTCCAGTACAAGTGTCATCCTTTCAAGAGTCAGGCAATTATACCATTCCTGCCCAGACCCCGTGATGAGAGGGACCGAGGACAAACAGGTAGTAATGGCCACCTCACTTCTCCAGTTTGATGTGTAGTGTAGTGTAGTAAATGCCTTGTCTTCTGCAGATAATGGCTTCCTGGCCTCACTGTATAGCAAATGGAAGAACCCAGTGTATGTGCGCCATCCAGCGGTGAGTGTACAGTATCTTGTAGTAATGTGCAATCATTCTACATATTTGGGGGCATTAACCCTATTGTTAGTAGTTTCCGTTGGTAGCATCCGTTACATTAACGGATCCGTCATAAATCTGTTTTAAAATACCGTTTCACTGGGATTTGATCTCTTGTCTGTTAGTGTCTGTTTCTTTTAGCGGACATAATAACACAGGGTGCAGGAATTTTTTGTCTGTTCAAGATACCAGACTTATGATGGAAGTTAAGTGTCTTATTTTTTTTTTTAACATAAATGTCTATGGCTAACAGATGCCATACAGTTCGTTTTCTTTCTGTGCATGCTTAAAAAGCAGAAACAAAAAAAATGGACAATAACCGACACATTAACACTAGTGTACGTTATGATAAGCTTTTTTTTTTTTTTTTTAAATTAATTAAACGGACACTATCCAAGCGAACATCCAACAGTAGTGTGAATGCCCTCTTACAGTACAGCCAGTTCTCTTTGCATGTTCTGAACATTATGACCTTGCATTACATATTCTACAGTAGAATTCATACTGTGCCAGATAAGACTGTCTTGACGCCACGTTCAGTACGTCACTATTCCTTTATGTGCTACATATCCTAGAATCTACAGTGCACATTAAAGGATAGGGCTACACATGTGCCACATTCTAGTACTGTATGTACACCATGCCAGATTGGATGTAGATAAGTGCAGTTGCTATTTTTTTTTTTTTAAATGTCTTCCATTTCAGTTGGCTGTTGATGTCAGTCGGGAACATTCAGATGTTTTGTCAGTGAAAGTCCACAACATATTGTATCCCTATCGCTTCACCAAGGAAATGGTGCACAGCATAAAGGTAAAGAGTCCTGCGGTGATGGCTTCATGGTAAGGCCTCATGCAGGTGGCTATATTGTGTGCGCAAATGCCTTCTTGCCCTCACATCTAATGACTGAAACATACAGAATTATAAATCTCTGTAATGCTGCTAGTTCAGATCATTAGACCAGCGGTCAAGTCACAATTTGTAGCTATAGAGCAGACTCTAAATCCTGCCCAAAGTATGGCCATCTGAATGAGATTTTTTTGTGTAGCACCATTTATAATACCGCCTCTCTACGCAGGTGCTGCAGCAGGTAGACAATAAGTTCATAGCATGTCTGATGAATTCAGAGGATGGACATTACGCAGCTTCAGGTGGGCACTTTCTGTTCATATATAAATGATCCCCAACTATATACAAGCTTAGGAGGGTGTGACATGGATTATTGTCTTGGCTCTGAAAAATCCCAGTCTGGCACATAACATCTCCAAGTTGTGTCACACAGCGGCATGTAGATTTATATCAGGCCAATATATGAGCAGGTCATTGATTTACTGGGTGTCATTTATGATGAAACACATAAGTACATGTACATCTCTCTATGTGCAGGTGGAAATCTCCTGGTATTAGTGGACCAGCATGCGGCACATGAGCGCGTGCGCCTGGAGCAGCTTATTGCAGGTAGCATCTTAATGAGCAGCTTATAACAATGGCAGACTGCTGACTGTATGCTCACATGATTTTGAAACTTGGTCTAGGTTCTTTTGAGGCATCCTCAGAAGCCTGTGACAAACGTCTGAAGGTTTCTATCGTTGATCCGCCTTTAGAGGTTCATGTGTCAGAGGAGGAATATCGTATTCTTAGGTAAATAGTACACCTACCACTGATGCTGCTGTGTAAGCACTCTGCCATGACAGCTACATCTTCTCTTGCAGGACCCGAGCAGGAATACTATGGAAAGTTGGGCTGACACTTTCATTCCCCGACACTGGGAGCCCCTGTATTTTGGTTACTGAGATTCCTTTGTGCTTTGTGGAAAGAGAAGCCAATGAAATGCAGCGGGGAAGAACACCAGTGGTCAAGAAAATTATAGAGGTGATTAAAGCATGTGTAGGACTTAGAGGACCTTTCATGTCCTCCTGCACATGCGGGTTTATATACCACTAGAAAGCTGAGAGTGCGCTGAATTCAGCTCACTGTTGATTTTCCTGTTATGTGCCCCCAGGGTGGAGACATCGGTGGCGTTAGTTTCGGCACCGATCTCTGCCTATCGTCAGAAGGGCGTTCCTGACAGTCTAGCTGGGCTGTAAGGTACACCCCTCTTGACAGTTCTCATCCGTAGACTTGTACTGGGAGGGGGAGTTCCTCACAGCTCAGCGTCACCACTGGGTGGGTAAGGAACGCCCCCTGTGACAGTACAAGACTATGGACGAGTACTGTCAGGTGGGGCGTTCCTCACTGTTGGGAAAGCCAACCGCGCACGGTCAGCTTTCTAGCAGTATATAAAACCGCATGTGAAGGAGGACATGAAAGGTCTCCTTTAAGAACTAGGGGGTAGATGGAAGCAACAGACTTCATCTCATCATTTTTCTCTTCCCTCAGGAATATCTGCAGGAGCAAGTGGAGGTAAGATTCAAAATGTAAAAAGTGCTAGTCCAGGGGCTGTACAGGAACAGGTTGTAAAATAAAAGTGACTTGAAGTTTAAGGCTACGAACACGAGTAGTATTTGCAGTAGGACAGTTTTGACTGTTGTGTTTTTGCTCAGTTGTTGCAGGTGCCAGGTGCAGGACATGGGACTGTACCAGGAACAGTTTTGAAGGTTCTAGCATCACAGGCATGTCATGGTGAGAACATACTGTCCATTTTAAAAGGGATGTATTCAGGCTTAGCAATTAATCAAAAAATAACCAAAACAGTCAATCTGGATAACAAACTTGATTTTGTGCCCGACTTATTTCGGGTTGGTTACTGCAGTCTTCACCTGTGATTGGCCTTAGCAGTAAGCTTCATGATGTGATCTTTGTATTATTTTTGTACATAGTTATCAAGGCTGCCATCTTGCCTGAGTTCCTCAGTTCACATTACAACCTAATGGATGTTGTGACCACAACGTGAAGAAAAAAAAAAAAAAAAAAAAACCTGCTCTATCTTTTTACCACTAAAATTCACAGCATAATGCGTTTCGTTCACTTACGTTAGTCGTAGGTTAACACATCAATCTTTGGCCATGTGACAGGAGTTGTCATTTAGCCCTCATCTAAAGCTGGCTTTTCACATTAGATTTTAGACTGTCTGCTATTGGTTGGTCATGCATAAACAGTCTTTCCCAACCAGCTAACCATCAACTAAAGTTGGTCAAAACCAGAATCTATTGTCTATTTGCCAAGATCAGTGTCCATCATTTGCTATTTTCAGCACTTTATTGGCATTGAATAACTTTCATCTGTTAATTTTCCAAGTGTCTGGGACAGTCATACATTCATTGAAAGGTTTCTGCTAAAGGTATTTTGGTGCACTTATTGACCTAATAATACCACTAACAGACACTCCTTTTTTGAAAATTAATTTTTTGCCCAGAAAAAAAAACTCTTTCATTTCTATGTATTTGAAAATTTGCTGGGCATATGCCTAGTCCTGCATACACAGCTGTAGTTCAGTGCACTTTGATGCTATATGTCTGTAGCTTACAGTGTAGGCACAGTAAATACATATTGTGGCAACACCTGACCATCCACTCTGATCACAGGAGCAGTGAAGTTTAACCAGTCTCTCACTGTGGATGAGTGCTGCCATCTGATGCAGTCTCTGGCTCAGTGTTCTCTGCCATTCCAGTGTGCACATGGACGACCATCAATCCTGCCACTTGCAGACCTGCAACACTTGGTTTCTGAGCCTGAGGTGAGTATGCTGGAACTAGTCTACTAACCCAGTGTGTATGGAGATAGCTCACCCACCTGCCCTGCAATAATCAGGGAGGAGGAGGGGTGATAACTGTTTTAAATAACTCACCTCTCTAAGATTCTGATATCATTTTCTCCAGGTTCCTCCCAAACCCAACCTAAGACGTCTGAGAAGACAGTACCGAGCCTGGCAACTATATGAGATGTGTCAGTCAAGTAAATAGGACTCGCTTCCATTGTACAGAGTGCCATGTGTTTATTGTGCTCACAGTTCATGGTCAGCAGGGTGGTAAAGTTCACTCATTAGGCGGTAGATGTAGGATGGGGCGTTTCCTCCAATGTTGGATATAAAGAGAGTGATAAGTTCAGCAGGAACATGATCAAAGATGGGGCAGTGTGCGCTGACCTTTGACAGAATCTCCCCTGTCAGAAAAAAAAAGAAGAAGATATGCATACAAGCTGTACCAAACATCACAAGTGTTGACCCATATAGTCTCTCACACTTACCCTCTGAAAAGGGAAGAACTTCCTGTGGAGACACAAACTTATGGAAGGAGTCTTCTTCATTAGGAAACTGTGCAAAAAAAAAAAAAACCAAAACTGATCAATTACCTCCCGCAGACCCACATTAAAAATTACCATAAGAAAAAATGGAGTACCTGAGGAGACAGCTTAAACATGGGGGCACACACAATGAGGGGGGTGGAGTGATGCTTTGCAGCAAGAGCCAATGTGTGTGTCCCAGACACTGCCCGCAGGGAACCATTGGCCAGAATGGTCTTTGTTCCTATGATAACCTGCAATGGAGCACACAACATGAATGTCTGTAGTAACGTGCTAAATGGCAAAGCTGGACATAACGTCTTCTATAACTTACCTTATTCACACGTGACATGACTGCAAAGATCGCAGCATCTGTGATCACAGTGGTCTCTATTCCTGCCTTAGATAAGCTGACTGCCATATCATGGCCCTAGAAAAAGAAACATTCAGTAATTGTGTAGCAACCACTGGCTGACGGTAGAGTGTGAAGTGACACTTACCTGACAGAAAGGGGCACATTCTGCTACAATGACATGGAACTTGCGCTTTCGTGCAGCTTCTTCCAGGAAAAGTTGCACAGTTCTTGAGCACCCAATGGTCATTATCACTTCATTTGAGTGAATGTGCTCTTTAGCCTGAGCTGCAATATTGTCTGTTGTGCCCTCTGTGAAATAAACAAGAGTCAGGACTGAAGATTTATCACAAAGCAATGAGTGGAGCACCATATGGCAGCACATAGAGTCCCTGCAGCACTACAGACCAGTGCCAGAGAGTCTGTGTAGCATATAGGCATCATAGGCCACCGCGTCCCACAATTACCAAGTTCAATCAGCAGCTCGTTCACAGCCTCAATCACATTGGCCTTCAGCAGAGGGAATGCCGTGTTGAAGTCGTCATTCAGCCCCTCAGCAGTCACCAGCTTATGCAGAGACTCCTGCTGATCATTCTCCTCACTGCACCCTCGTAGCCTGGACAAAACACGAAGCATGAGTCAGGAGGGTGCAGGCTAACACTGGGAGTAAAAGGCAAGGCAGCATGGAAAAGAAGCCCAATTCTGAAGGGAATGTTGGAGATGAGAGCAAAGCAGTGTAGGTGAGGAGTGGAGGCTACAGACAAAGGATGTACGGAAAGACCTGAGTGGCCAAGAGTCAGCACTGACCAACAGTAGAGAACCTAGTGAGTGGGGAAGAACAACAGACCTCACCTACTGTATTCTTCCCGGATCAGCTTTAGGACACGCCGCACCATGTTACCCACTGTGGTCTCAGACGGCTGAGCAGCAGTCATTCGCCTTCCCTCTCTACGAATAATATCCATCAATTCACCTGGAAAATGGGAGGTCACCATCATATAGAGCCCCACAAATATAATACAATGAAACAGTATATAAAAACACGTTGTGCATTTGTATGTGCATACGCGGTTGTACTGTCTGCCACATATGGGGGACAAAAAGGAGTTAGCACTGGTGGAACATCTGGGGATGAAGAATTAGAACAAAGGCTAGTGAAAGAGGCATCACTATTATATAGGGCCCCATAAACATAGCATAATATCTCGTATAAAGACATGCTATAGGGTGCACTGTGCATGTATAGAATGCTGTAGGTCATTTATGGTGGTGCAGTGTGCATGTAGGCAGTGGAAAATCATGATAGCACAAAGCACCCACATACGACGTATGACAAATCACAATAAATGCACATAAGTACTGCAATGGCATATAATACATACATAATTAAAGGGGTAATTGCAGCTTCTTCCTATTGACTTCCATGGGAGGAAGCTGTAATGACATCACATGGCCACACTATAAAACAGGCAGCATGTGATGTAAACAGAGAAGAGGTCGTCCAAACACCATGTTCAGTGTGTAGCAGGTTTCTGTAAAGTTATGCTAGGATCACACTAACATTCAGGTACATATGGGGACACGAAAAACAGCGGTTACCTGCAGACACCATAGACTATAATGGGCTCCACCAGGTTTTATATGGAAACCAGTGGAGAGAAAAGTCATCTTGCAGGACGGTTCTCTCCAAAGATTTTAGGCAGAATACGGTATATGTCAGTCTCCAACGCAGATGTGAACCAGACCTTACAGATTTAGTATATGTTGTTGTAGTTTCAATGTGCGTGTATCTATTCATCGGTTGTGGGTCTGTCCTTGTGTTGCATGGCTGATTTATATTTGTAACTTTGTGTGGAACAGTTAATATCACAATTTCTGTCGCATACAAAGGGTGCAGGTCATATAGATGTACATACTGGGGGTTGTAGGCCATATGCAGCGTTTATATAGTGGGGCTGTATATTTCAGGTTGCACTGAATACAAGGAGATTAAGTAAACCTTTGGGCTGGTAGAAGCCAGTGTACCCTATTATGTGGGGGCACAGATCAGATCTCGGGGCACAGCCTGTACCCTAGGGTTGTGGATCATATCCAGGAGTACAGCTGAGGGTCACAGCTAGGGATGTAGTCTGTATATCGGGTGATGGTTCTCCCCGCCCCGGCACTATATACACAGAGCAGGACTTGTCATGTGCCGCCAGCTCCTCCTCACCTGCATTGCTCCATCGGGCCTGGGCGATAATCTTCCGCAGCAATGCCACGGTCTCCCGAGCTGTCTCCTCGGACGTCTGCCGCCCATCACCTCGCTTCAGGCCGGTGATGAAGGCCTCAATCCGCTCTGACAGCTCCGTCTCTTTCTCGGTGGCTGCCGGCATTTTAAAGAGAGTACCAAGATGGCGGCAAACGGCGTGTGACAACTCACTGTGTGCGACCAACCGTAGGTGGGAGGGGCTAAGGCAATTCCACGCCCTTTATTTTACAGTATAAATATATTGATTGCGCCGTTAGTAAGAGCGCAGTGTGCTCCATGAGGAGAAGGCAGGGCTTGTGGGGTTTTATGCGCTGCTGTTGCCTTTTTATTACCTCTTGGTAGTTTGCTCCATAGACTGTGGAGTGTCAAGTCCGCTTCTTTAGGACAGGGATGTAACTTGAGGGGGACATTTAAGGGTTCATTCACATGGAGGAAAATGGTGAGGAATTTGGTGTGGAATTTCAGCTCTGAAAAAAGCGCCTCCCATTGACTTCAATGGGTTCCTTTTTCTCAGTGCTGAAATTCCACACTAAATTCCTTATAAAACCCGGTTTCGCGGCGGAGAGCATAAACCGCTCACGGCCGGACCAGGTCTGTGTTTTCCGTCTTCTTGCATGCAGAAGATGGAAAGCACAGAACGGAGACCAGAACGCAGGTGTGAACCTAGCGTCAAGGGGTTGTCTTTTTATTTTATTTTTTTTTATAGGTCGGGGAAGGTGTTTTCTTTACAGTTGAGGCCAATTAGCAGATTAAGGAAAGGAACACGGGCCCTGGCGGAGGCTTCCACTGGAAGAAAACACTAGAGAAGCACAGAACCCTGCTGAGAGACATGAGAGCATCAGGAACAGGCAAGTATGGGTTTTTATTTATTTATATACATATATAATCTGACATGTCATTTTGGCTAAAGAATGAACGTCATAAAAACAAAGTAATGGTTGGTTTACATTAGTGTATGTATTCTGTCCAGTTAGAGTCCTCATGGAGACAACCCCCCCCCCCCCCCCCCCGGATGGAATTATCACAATTGCAAGCGCTGTGCTGTAACAGCACACGGACCCCATTATAGTCTATGGGGTCCGTGTGCTTTAACTGCACAGTACTTGCAGTTGCGTTGGTATTCCGTTCGGGGGGGGGGGGGGGGGGTCATCATGAGGACTCCCCCGGACAGAATTCAAACGCTAATGTGAACCAGTGATCAGAAACTTGCACAAATGCACTTTTTCTCCAATTCCATCCCATTCTGATTTTTTTTTCTAGCTTTCCAGTACATTGTACAGAATAATGCAATTATATAGAACAATTTGTCTCACAATCATTAAGCCCCCAGTGCTGCGAAAGAACTCATTTACATACCGACAAAAACCAGGATTTTAGGTGAACAGCGGCGCGGAGAAGACAACGAAAGGTAGGAGACGAATAGCGTTTCTTAAGGCTATTCCGACGTGTTAGTTAGAAAAAAAGGGTTTGAAAGATAGGATCCCTTTAACATGAGTACTAATAAAAGCTGTAGAGAGAATGCAGTGTGAAACAAGTAGTGCAGGTGGCGAGTGCTCAATATAATCTGCAGCTGGTAAGGGACAGTCACTGCCAGTACCAACAAAAAGGGGAGAGGAAATTGGGGGGAAAAACTGAACATCACATAATTCATTAATATAGCAAAGAAAGTAATTGTAGGGTACACTCCATTATGTGTCTAGGAACACATTTCCAAAAGATACTACGGGGGAGAGACCCAGGAGATGCGGCCAGAGCAGAAGAACTAGGACGCATGGGAGGACGCTGGAGAATCGGTGATAGGTGAGTATTTTTATTTTTTTTCACTACTCCCCAGCTGATTTAAACGTTAAAGGGGTTGTCCATTTTCGCCTGGAAAACCCGTTTACGCAAAGTACCCCCTTGCCCCAACCAAATACCAAACCAAATTATCCAAGTGCACAAATGCTCCTTCTAAAGATGGATCATATTTACAGGATCTAGTAGATAAAAGAGCAGAATGTACAGTCAGGCTAGGTTCACCTCAGGACTAAAGTCTTTGCTGGAGATTCTGTCACAGAATCCGCTAAAAAATTGTTGGAGAAAAAAAGACCTACACTGAGAACTATTTTCACTGCTGCTTTCAGTTTCAAAATAACGGACACCTGATGGACCCCCCTATTGTTGTCAGTGGGGTCCATCAGTCTCTGTGTGTAACCACTGTTTTAGAAGACCCAAACAACGGAGAGTCAGCAGTAGTGTGAACCTAGCATCAGTCATTGTTATTCGGCAGCTTTGCCCCTAGGTGTCAGTGGCTGCACCCACAAATGAGGTACCAGAAAGCATTGAAGAGACTTGGGTCAACTCCAAAGAGACATTGACACGAGGGCCTCAAGAAATTATTTATTGGCTTTCATCATCTCGGCCATCCCCTATGATAGTATTGATCTCAGGAATGTCAAATTCAAGAAAAACAAAATAAATGAACTACAATATTCAATTTGTTATATCATATATTGACGACTATAAAATATAAACGTAAGTAAAGGCTTGTCTTATTGTACTACAATAGAGCCAGTTGATCTTTTTCTATTTTCAGATCTCCACATGTTTGTTCACAAATTAACCTTGAAAAGACACTTCCTTAAAAAATCTGAAGAAGAGTAATTAGATCTCCCAATAGACCACCACAAAACCTGATTGAAACACATTTTTTTTTGGAAACCTTCCTGGAGCTAGTAACTCAAGATCTTCAGTTACTAGTTTGAAAAACGCAATGTAAATGGAACAATCTCACCTGGAGTGACGGGAAAGCTCTGAAGGAATGGAAAGAGAATATAGATGTGATCATGCATTCTGCAGGTAAAAAAAAGTGGAGTGGTGCTGCAAGACGAGACAGATTATGTAACCCCTTCGCTGCAAGGAGTTTTTGGATAATTTGCACCTCTGTTAGCCAAGGCAATTTTCACAGTTTTGAAATGGACAAATAAAATCTATATAGTGACATAAAAAAAATAAATAAAATATATATATATATATATATATATATATATATATATTAACTCTCCCCATATTTATACATTTTCTGGTACTATATACGAACAGGCACCTTCATGAAATGTAGATTTAAAGTGTATGTTTTATTAAAAAAATGCAAATAAATTCTATTAGTTGATAAAAATGGAGAGCAAAAAAAAGTTATATGCACCACACCTTCTAAAAAATAAGTGTTCAGCATGTGCAAAGTTCATTCATTGCCAAGGATTTACTGGACGCCAAAATCACTTCATCAGTGCAGATTGCCTGGAGGCTCTGATGTGTCATTCACACAGAGGAAAATGGTGAGGAATTTCAGCAGAAAAAAAGAACCCATTGAAGTCAATGGGAGGCTTTTTTTCAGCGCTGAAATTCCACACCAAATTCCTCATGATTTCCTCCATGTGAATGGACCCTTATAGAGCTTTTTTTCTGGTTCACATGCGCCCTTAGAGAGCCCAGGGCAGGGGGTGTGACAGCCACTCCATGGCAAACAAGACGCTTGATCCTTTTGTTTGACAGCCTCTTGGCAGACAGATTCGCTTGATTAGTCAGATCCTCCTTAGGAATCCCCCCACACACACTTCACATTGTGGACCTTTCCCTGTTTTTAGTTATTTGTTCTATTGTTTATAATAATCTGATGAAGCGAAGTGTTCACCCCAGAAATGTGTCATCTTTTAAAGTCAAAATATACTTTTTTTTTCTGAAGGGGATGTTTTCTATGTCCTTCTCTGTCTACAGCAAGACTTTGTATACTCTGGTGCAGCATTGGTAACAGTTTTCCAATCAGACGCATTGTTCTACTGCAAACACCGTCATACTATGCAGCTCTCTACTGTAAGAGTATTCACACTATGGAGCTTTCTACTATAAGAACAGTCATTATGGGACTGTTTACTGTTAAAGTGTTCATACTATAGAGCTCTGTACTGTCAAAGAAGTCACGCTATGGAACCTGCTACTATAAGAGCAGACACACTATGCAGAGCTCTCACAGTAGAGTGCTCCAGGCACACTATGTAGCTCTATTCTAAGAGTACTCACATTATGGAACCCCCATACTATGCAGTTCTCTACTGTAAGAGCAGTCACACTATGGAGCGCTCTACTGTAAGAGCAGTCACACTATGGAGCCATCTACTGTAAGAGCAGTCACACTATGGAGCTCTCTAATGCAAGAGCAGTCACACTATGGAGCTTTCTACTGTAAGAGCAGTCACACTATGGAGCTCTCTAATGCAAGAGCAGTCACACTATGGAGCTTTCTACTGTAAGAGCAGTCACACTATGGAGCTCTCTACTGTAAGAGCAGTCACACTATGGAGCTCTCTAATGCAAGAGCAGTCACACTATGGAGCTTTCTACTGTAAGAGCAGTCACACTATGGAGCTCTCTACTGTAAGAGCAGTCACACTATGGAGCTCTCTACTGTAAGAGCAGTCACACTATGGAGCTTTCTTCTGTAAAAGCAGTCACACTATGGAGTTCTCTGCTGTAAGAGCAGTCACACTATGGAGTTCTCTGCTGTAAGAGCAGTCACACTATGGAGCTCTCTACTGTAAGAGCAGTCACACTATGGAGCTCTCTTCTGTAAGAGCAGTCACACTATGGAGCTCTCTACTGTAAGAGCAGTCACACTATGGAGCTCTACTGTAAGAGCAGTCACACTATGGAGCTTTCTTCTGTAAGAGCAGTCACACTATGGAGCTCTCTACTGTAAGAGCAGTCACACTATGGAGCTCTCTACTGTAAGAGCATTCACTCTATGGAGCTCTCTGCTGTAAGAGCAGTCACACTATGGAGCTCTCTACTGTAAGAGCAGTCACACTATGGAGCCATCTACTGTAAGAGCAGTCACACTATGGAGCTCTCTACTGTAAGAGCAGTCACACTATGGAGCTCTCTACTGTAAGAGCAGTCACACTATCAAGCTCTCTACTGTAAGAGCAGTCACACTATGGACCAGTCTACTGTAAGAGCAGTCACACTATGGAGTTCTCTACTGTAAGAGCAGTCACACTATGGAGCTCTCTACTGTAAGAGCAGTCACACTATGGAGTTCTCTACTGTAAGAGCAGTCACACTATGGAGCTCTCTACTGTAAGAGCAGTCACACTATGGAGTTCTCTACTGTAAGAGCAGTCACACTATGGAGCTCTCACAGGAGAGGGCTCCAGATTCCATAGGTAGCTCTCTATGGAACCCCTCTATTGTAAGAATGGTCATACTATGCAGTTCTCTACTGTAAGAGCAGTCACATTATGGATTCATCTACTCTAAGAGCACAAACACTATGGAGCTCTCTAATGCAAGAGAAGTCACACTATGGAACCCTCTACTATAATATAATACATGGCCCAAAGTACCCATCTTAAGCATTCTCTGTACATTTCACAGCTCATGGTCTCCTGTTCTTGGATTCAGGCAGCGGCTGCTGATGATGGGGAGCTGGAGGCGGAGGAGACGTGTAACTGAGGATGTGATGAGGCAGCCGCCCGCTGATTGGATGACGTCTGACATCATTCATCTGATCAGCAGAGACAGAGCAAAGGGTGCGGCAGCTGCTTCATGCTGAATCCATCCTGAAGGTGAGAGAAGTGTGATGTATGTGAGCGAGATCAATGTGTGATGTGACACTTTAATGTTTCATGTGTGTATGAGATATTGAGTAGTGTCTGCTCCATCTGCATATAACATACTAGCCAGTATACTCATGTAATAGTTTTCTCTGCATTTTCTGTGTTTGATGCTCCTGAGTTGTGCCTGTGGCCTCTGTGTGTTGCACCTGCATAAACTACAATGAATCATCTGTGCTGCATCTGCATATAATGCTTGTATACGAGCTTTGTATCCTGCACACGTTCTTCAGAATTGGACCTACTGCATCGGTATATGTCGTGTTACACAAAGACCCAAAATAGGAACCATTTCTTCGCATTTGGCAGATTTGCACTAGACATATTTTGCATACACTGTATAACACCATTCAGATCTATTGATCCATCTTAGATATTCTTATAACAAACATTCCACTCTGTGAGCTGTATCTGCTGTGTATGACGTTACTGGATCTGCATATACACACTGAACTTTATATATGTTATGGCCGTGTATGAGGTACTGGGCTTTCACTGCTACAGCAATTTATGTTGACATATCATATGGTGTTATAGCAGAGCAAGGCTTAATAAACAATGTCAACATAAATTGCTGTAGCTGTGAAAGCCCAGTACCTACCCTATGCATAGTCCTTAGTGTGTTCCTGCTGCACCTGTCCCTGAACTGCAAGTGAATTGGTGAAGTGTCTGAATATACCCACTGACTGACTGATCATCCATTCTGGTTGCAAATGATAATATCAATTGTTTTTGCTGACCAAATGTGCACATGCAGATTTTCTGTTGTATCTACGTATGTTGTATGTTTCTGAACATCCTATGACATTTTGATCTATATCTGTTGTACCTGCATGTGTGCAGTCTTCTCACCAAACTTCATAATATGCTGCATAAGAGTCTGCTGCACCTCTTGTATGCTCACTTAAAAGGTTTGTCTGGGATAAAATGATATTTAACCTCTTCCTTGCCTAACTTCTAACTAACTTTATCAAAAATGTATATTTACCCATATCACTAGGGCAGTCATGTGACTGCCCAGGGACATTTTCAGATTTTCTGGTGACATTCTGTTTCCCTGTTTCTGGAAATGGACCTTCACCAATACTACCCCTCCAGCCCATCATACTTGCCTGTCTTCCTGTCTGGATCTTCTGGCCACAGAACATCACTTCCTTCAGGGGGACCGGCTCCTCCTCTTCTTGATGTCTGTCTTCCTCCCACACATCCTCAATAGAGCCAGAGTGCCATCTCTGTTGTGCAGGTGCCAGCAGTGATCTTCCGTGCCCAGAAGATCTGGACAGGAAGACAAGTAAGTATGATGGGGCAGGCAGAGTTAGTTAGTTAGAAAGGGCTAGTAATGGGTGGTCAAGCTAGGGAAACAGGAAGTGGGAGTGAGAAAGGGAGGGGGAAGGAGTGAGAGGGTGATGTGATGTGAGTTTGCTCTGAGCAATGCATCATGGTAGTTGTAGGATAAACGAACAGGAAGCTACAAAATGTAAGCAAATGCAGAAAATGCCAGGAGCTCCCAGAGAAACACAGAAATCACTCAAAACACTGCTAAAGGTATTTGAGTGCACTTATTAACCCATTAATAGCACTAATTGACCTTTTTTTTTTCTTTTTTTTAAAATAATTTTTGCCCGGAAAACCCTTCAGCTAGTTCTGCTGCACCTGCAATTTCTCTGAACTGTATAACATGCTGAACTATATTTGCACCTGTGTATGATGATCTGATCTCTTTCTGCTGCACCTGCATATCCCCAATAAACCATCTGCATATTTCTCCAAAATGTATGTACTGTAGCTGCAAATGTAGTTTTTGAACTGTAACGCCAGGCCTCGGACTTGCCCACAGTTGGGTTTACAGCCCACCCTGACATGGCACAGTGCACTCATCGCACAGCATTTCAACCAGACTATAAGCCAGTATAATATAAACGGTAGATTATTTAAGAAAGTACCCAGTTTATATTTATATACTGTAGACACAATGGGTGACTGAGAGGACATCTAGGTGCATGGTCAGGCCAACAAGTATCCTTCCTCCCGGGACCTATTTTATCATTCACTTTGCAGGGGGCCCCAATCACCAAGTAGCTGCCGGAGGTCTATTGCTTTGTGGACACATATCCCCAGTTTACAAAGCAAATCCAAGGCAAGAGCCAGAGAACAGGCTACTAGAAGGGCCCCAGGACAGGAACATTCATAGGAAATGGCTAGGCACCATTTTAGGATTTTACAAACCAGTGTCAGGTAATATTCGCATTTAGCTGCATAGTGGTACCCCAGGATGAATTTTTCTGGTGGACTCTAGGCACCCCAGTCTCATATTGGTACCAGTTTTTATGATTCTTAGATTTTTTTTTATGGAACGCTTCACGAATTTGCACGTCGTCCATTGCGCAGGGTCCATGCTAATCTTCTCTGTATCCTTCCAATTTTAGTGTACGTGCTACCGAAGCGAGCACTAATTCTTCGAATTTTGTCTGCTGGTTGTGTATGTCTCACATGGATTAATTTCTGCTAGATCTGTGTGTGTTTTATTGAACGGTGCATATAACATGCTGAATTATATCCACTACAACTGAAAATGACATGCTGAGGTATATCTGCAAATATACTATATGGAGAACAGTATTGGGCCATACATCTTAATCAGTCATTATTTCATTCAGCCTCATTGCCACTGATATAGAAAACCCAGCACCTAGCCATACAGTTTGGGTTTACAAACATTTATGAAGAAATGGGTCATTCTAAGGAGCTTACTGAATTACAGTGTAGTACTGTAGGACGCCACCATTGCAACTGGTCAGTTTGTGAAATTTCTTCCCTCCTAGATATTCCATAAACAACTGTGATTGATATTATTGAAAGGTGGAACCTTACATGGCAGACCTTGTGAAGTTACAAAGTAGGGTCGCCAAGTACCGAGTCACATAAACACGACCAAGCTCTTCTGACACGATGGGGCAGATTTATAAAAACTGTGTTGAAGAAAAACTTTCGCAGTTGCCCTCAGGAACAAATCATATCACAGCTTTCTTTTCTCAAAAGCACTAAAAAAATAAATAAATAAAAAAAAACAATGCTGTGATTGGTTGTTGTGGACAACTAAAACAGTTTTTCTTTAAAGGATTGTCCAGTTTCAGCTGCTCGGACATGCAGAGCCAACTGCGCATGTCCGAACGGCCATTATGTGGTGGACTAACTGACCAAATGAGTGCAGTCGGCTCTGCCGGAACCCACAGTGGCAGAGCCAATTGCGCATGCCTGAAATTGGTACTGCGCGGTGTCAGAGGACATGTATGACACGGGGGCGGAGCAGAATGGTGCTCGGAGCACTGGCGGGGGGGGGGGGGGAATGGTGCTCGGAGCCCTGAGGGGATGTTTCCGGTGCTCTGTGATGCTCATTACCATAGGAGAAGAAACCGAAATAATGAAGAAACTGCAGGGAGAATCAAAAAAGTAAAGGTAGGACTAGAATAGCCTTTTTAAAGGGTATTCCAATGTGCGATGATAGAATCCCTTTAAAGATGACCTTTCATGTCCTCTGGGCACATGTGTTGTAATGCACTGCTAGAAAGCCGACAGTGTGTTGTATTCAGCGCATTATCGGCTTTCCTGTTCTGTGCCCCTGGTGAAAAGCTATCGGTGGCAGTACCGTAGCTCTTCGCTGTCAGAAGGGCGTTTGTGACAGTCTGTCAAGAACGCCCCTCCCCTTCTGACACTGAAGAGCTACGGTAATGGCACCAATAGCTCTTCAGCTGGGCACAGAACGGGAAAGCCGATAGTGCGCTGAATTCAGCGCACTGTCGGCTTTCTAACGGTGTATTACACCGCATGTGCTCAGAGGACGTGAAAGGTCCTCTTTAAAAAATTAGTCTATTTTCATGTGATAGACACATTGGAGCAAGGCATGTTACATTCACAGCTCAGTAATCTGATGGTTGTCTTGTAACAAGCCATGCATTTTTGTTAGGGATAGATTCCTGTTTGGTTGGTTCAGTCCAGAGATTTGTTTCAGGTTGAATTCGTTTGTCATGAATCAGAGATTGGCTTTAAAACATAGTGTAACACAATTCTATGGATGGGAGGCTAGGATTAGATTCTCTCCTAAGGACCTACAACTCTAGACCCTCCTCTTACCGTGCAGCTGCGAAATGTCTTGCATTCACTTCCCCACCATCTGATTTTCAAAGTGAGCATATGCATTTGAAGTGGTGATGTGACGTCCTTCTTCGTCACTGTCTTTCGGCGATTTAGAAACTCTTGATTGATGCCCCTGGCTGTGCACCCTATCCATTATATTAAGATGGATGGATGGATGCATGGACATCTTTTTTAAAGAATTCTTATGAAACATTCTACAAAACATGGTACTGTTTGATGGACTTCCTGTCATCCTGTGAATAGCAAATGCTCCTGGAAAGTTGTGCCCCACTGACCTGCCACTGGGCGCACTTCTGGGTGGGTCCCTCTCTCTGTTTCGGTATCCAGAGCCACATGTGATCTTTTTTTTTTTTTTTTTTAAATCCTTATCCATGTACTTATTGTACGTTTATACTGTTATTAGAACAGTAAGTAGAAAAAAAAAAAAGTGTATGACACTGTCAGGACTCCTAGGTGACTAGCCCATTTCTAGACCGCTTAGGCAAACATAGCCAACGTTATGTCAAAGTGAAAGGACTTGTGTCTGTGCAAAAACAGATGATAAGCAGTGGTTACAAACTCCTAGTATAATCATACACTGCGCTGCCACTTGCTTGTATACAGTTTAAAATTTAAAACGCTGAAAAAGTTAGTCCTGGTTCACATCTGCGTTTGGTATTCCGTTAGGGGAGTCCGCTTGGAGACCCCCCCGAACGGAAACCTATACGCATTAAAGAGCGGTTAGCTAGGAAATCACACGGACCCCATAGACTATAATAGGGTCTGTGTGTTTTCCGCGCAGCACTTTTCTCTCCGCATGATTCGTGCGGACACCGCGAGGAAAACACACGGACCCCAATATAGTCTATGGGGTCCGAGTGATTTCTTAGCTAACCGCTTTTTATGCTTAAACGGATTTTATTAAAGATTTTTCAATAAAATACAAAACAATCAAAAAGGAAAAAGTCGAGCAACAATGAAACACTATAGAAATCAGCGGGCTGGGAAGCCAAAAAGACCCCCCCCCCCCCCCCCCCCCCGCACAAACCAAATACAGCCCAACAAAAAGAAGAAAGGGAATAAGGAGTAGACAAGAAACAGACCAACAAACACAAGACGAAGACAAAGAAACCACAAGCAAGAAGAAAGAAGCAAGAAAGAGAAAGGAGAAGAAAACAGACGGCCATGTCATACTCATGCAAAAGCAGTAGAGAAGGCAGACGATTCCTGGAACAGGACCCAGGGACGCCACCGAAGTTCAAATTTGGAATAAGCGGGAGAGTCCTCCGCCACCACGGTCTCCATCCGCTGAATAAGAAGGAACTCCTGGAGGAACTCAAGCAGAGAGGGAGGGGTGGGGCTGCGCCAATGTCTTGGAATAACAGCCCTGGCGGCCATGAGAAAGTGCCCCAGGAGGTCCTTCTTAATCTCCGACAACCTGCCAGGGATGACCGACAGAAGTGCCAGCTGGGGAGAAACAGCCACCGAGCGCCCACTGACCCTGGAATACAAAGAAAACACCACGTCCCAGAAGGGGCGCAGAACGTCACAATCCCACCAAATGTGCAGCATAGTGCCCCTAGCGGAGCCACAGCGCCAACATAAGTCTGAAACTGCAGGAAAAATCCTATGAAGAAGCACTGGACACCTATACCACCGGGACAGAATCTTATAATTTCTCTCCTGAGAGCTAACCGCTTTTTAATGGGTATAGGTTTCCCTTAGGGGGGTCCCCAAGTGGACTGTCTGAACGGAATACCGAATGCAGATTTGAACTAGACCTCAGTTTTAGGGAAAGGTGCTTGCTTGTGGTTTGTTTTTTTTGACACACATGGCAGTGGCAATTTTATATAAAAATTAACCTGTTGTTTTTAAGAAATATTCGTGGCAGGGTGCCTGGTTGAAAATTGATGAAGTGACTTTCCAAAAAAATCATCCCTTTTTGGGGACAGAAGCAATGGTGGGGTTGTTTGTTTTATTTTGGTGTTATTATGCCAATAGTGTGACAGTGGCAATTACAGAATTTGTAGAAAAAATAAATACATTTTGGTACACTGTCAGTGTGCCTGCCAGTTGAAACGTGATGAAGAATTAACTAAATCCATATAAAAAAAGCCATGTACACTAAGGTTCACACCTGCGCTTGGATTTCAGTTCTTCGAGTCCGCTTGGGGACCTGAAAAATGGAAACTCAATCAGGCTTAAAAAGTAGTTACGCGTGGAAACCTGCAGACCCCATAGTCTATAATGGAGTCTGGTGGGTTTCTGCCTGAAAGATGCGGAGCAAAAAGTCCTGTTTGAAGAACCTTTCTCTCCGCCTTTTTCATGCGGAATTGGAGATGGAATTCCTAAACAGGCAACAAGCGCAAATGTGAACCAAGCGTAAGTGGTGACAGCTGTAATAAAATGATAGGCACTACAATATGGAATAATGTGATGGACCAGGCCGCAGGAGATGATGTCCACAATTTTAGGAGTAACGGGCAGTATCAGCGGTACAGTAAATGGAACATGATGCAGAGTCAGAGACAGTCAATGGCAGATATATACCTGAGTTATTTCGACAAAAAAATGTTTTCCTCGCTTGTGGACAGTTTGGTCTGCCTAGGTGTTACAATGCCACAGGCACCGCTGAAACCCTTTCAGCCATTACACTTTAAGGCTGGAGAAGATAAAACTCCCATGGCAAGCTGAGCAAGCTTTTTCCACTGCTCTGGTCTATTGGCCCAGAATTCGAAGGGGTTAAAATGATCTTCTGGAATATAGGTGCGCGTCAGTTACCTACTGTGGGTCTGGTTGGCGTTGCAAGGTGAAAGGTTTTTGGATCATTATGTTCCAGATACTGGCTCCTAATGCTGCTGCTTTGCCTCCTGGTACTTGAAGCTGTGGCACTGTCAAAGGTGGTGGAGCACTGACTGAGTGATGGGGAGTGGGAGCGGGAAGAGGCCACCTGTGCAGACATGCAACTGGCACTTGCAGCGGTCTCCTTAAAAGCCGTGGCAAGATGGATATATAGCCTATTATGATAATATGCCAGTTTTGCCTTCCTTTTAGGAGACAGGGAACAATTCCCCCATTTTGCGAGGGTCTAAAAATACGTCAATCCAATGCTCAACCCTCTGCTTTATACTAATAATACACTTGTGAATGTGTAAGCAGTGAAGCATACAGTCTGCCTTGCATGCAAGTGTGTGCATGGACCCAGTGGCGTGTCATAGTTTGTTTTCCAGGCCAACGTGGTGGTGGTCATCATCATCATGTTAAAACAAGAAATGGGTCAACCTTCTCCCCTGTCTATAACATATCAAGGCTGTGCATCCAATGAAAAGCCTTCCTACTCCTCTTCAGGTTTAGGAAACCCAGATACTTCACCACAATGACCATGACCCAGTTTTTCATCCTCCTCTGGTTTCTCTTGCATAAACCCAGGGTGATGATGGTGATCCAGTAGGATGCGAAAGCCATAATTTACCCTTGTCCATATATGTTGCTCCATGCATCGATGGTCAATTGCACCTTTTCCCACATTCACTTATCCAAGGAATGGCCCACACTCTCCAACTCATGGTGATATAAAGCAGGGACAGCTTTGCTAGAGAAATGGAATCCAATAAGTGGTATGATAATGACTGCACTGTCAGCAACTTGATCAGATGTGAGTAAAATTACAGTTCTGCCTGATGGCTGGGCGTATATTGATGTTTCCGGGACTAACATTCCTTTATGAATGACTCACAGCGTAGAGGAGGAAGATTAGCATTCATATAGTGATTGGAGGCTTTATCTCTGGTGCAAGTTATACTTGCACATGATGTCTGTTTTTGAGATGGCTGTGATAGTCTATTTATGTATCAGAACATCACATAAAGAGTAAATGGTGAAAGAATGATGTCACATACGTAAGCTGAGTTATGTTGCGATTTAATGAGTGGTTTTACAAATTCTAAGATTTAGCCATGAGTAAGAGTAATATGATTGATAAAATATCTTATGCCTCTATGTACCGATAGGATTTTAAATATGTGAACTAAAGATTTTGGATTCTCACCTTAAAGGTGCTGGATCGATGAAAACCTTCCTAAGTAGGAGTCGGTGGTGGTGATGATGATAACAATGACCTTGTGCTAGGTGTGGGTGTGGCCTGCCTACAAAAAATATCGGGGGGGGGGGGGGGGGGAGTAGGGCTGTCTTGCTTGCTTACCCTGCCATTCCTAATGCCAAGTCTATTGTGCCAAATAAGCTGCTGCTGATTTTTCATGAGAGTATAGAGCAATGTAATTCCCAAATTTGTTCTTACACGGTCAGAGCTATTTTCTGCTTGCTGATCTTGCACATTTCTATGTACAGGGTGACCATAATATAACCTCAGGTGTTTGGAGTCGTGTACAGGCTGACCCAATGTACGGAATTGCCTGAAAATTTGTATGTGCGCTAATCAAGGCATGGGGAAACGGACGGCATGAAAAAAAAACAAAACAAAAAAAACCTAAAAATCATCACCAACTGCTTCCTCGTGACAATGACACCCGCATGACATTTGCATTAATGTTTCTGGCCAGAGTGGAAGTGGATACCAATTGGCCATGGAATATCCTGTGGAGCAACGAAGCGTATTTTTACCTGAATGGAAGGGTCAACACACAGAACTGTCGCATATTGGCAACCGAAAACCCGCGTGCGCTCAAGGAGGTTCCGCTGCATTCGCCCAAGGTGACCGTTTGGTGTGGGTTCACCTCATCGTTCATGATTGGACCGTTCTTTTTCGAAGATTTGGGCCCAACTGGGGTTGCCACCTGTTCCATCACAGCAGCGAGGTACCGGACAATGCTGGAAACAGTGGTCGTTCCCCAACTCCAACAGTGGCAGTGTCTGCAGACGATCACCTTCATGCAGGATGGAGCCCCTCCTCATATCGTAAATCCTGTGAAGAACGCTCTTCATGCACATTTTCCTGATGACAGGATTTCAAGCCGCTCATTCCCTACAGCGTGGCCACCGCGCTCTCCGGATCTCACTCCTTGTGATTTCTGGTTGTGGGGACACATGAAGGAGCGTGTTTATCAGGGGAATGTCAAAACCCTGCCTGACCTCAAAGACCGCATCACATTGGAAGTGCGCAGCATCTCACCAGAGACGTTACACGCAAGCGTCGAGCACGTTCTGCATAGGATGACCATGCTCACCATGCATGATGGCGGCCACATTGAACAGTCATGCTAGTCAGTGGTCCAAATGGGACATCCCCAAGTATCGACAGACGAGTTTTGCATCACACGCTCACTGTACAGTGCCACATTATCCCCTGGTGGGGAGTTTTCGTATTAAATTTTTTTTAAAATTTTTTCATGCCATCCGTTTCCCCATGCCTTGATTAGTACACATACAAATTTTCAGGCAATTCCGTCCATTGGGTCAGCCTGCACACGACTCCAAACACCTGAGGTTATTTTATGGCCACCCTGTATTTGTTGTTTGGAAATGTAGAAAACAAATCCCACAAAACAGATGACTGCAATACCAGTAGCGCTGGAACCACGTCTGTCACTGCTACCACTAGTTTCCCCTGGGTCTCCTCTGAGCATATAGCAGTATTTTTGGCTGATTAAAAATTCCGCCTGACGACAGGGAATATACTTAACTTCTTGCAGGATGGCCTACATCGATGTTGGTGAACCTATGGCACGCGTGCCAGAGAGGGCGCACTGTCACCTATATTGCTCACTAGCGGGGAATCCAGCACATAGTGCTGAAAGCTGTCAGTGCAGGCAGCAGTCCGCACGACCGCGGGCTACACGGACTGCAGAGTGTGACCTCTGCCCTAACGCAAGCGCGATGACATGAGTCATCAGTACTTGAAGTCAGAAGAAGAAGGAGGATGCGCTTCTGCTCTTTGTAGGACTTCAGGTAAGTATAATACTCTTTAGGTGTGTGGGGTGGATTGAGGGGCCCTACTGTGGAGCATAAAATACTGTGTGGGGGACCCTACTGTGCAGTATAAAATATTTTATTTACACACACATATATATATATATATATATATATATATATAACTAAAGGAGAATAGATTAACAACATAATCAACGATTCTTTCTACTTTTCTTTTTATAATTGTCCTCTTGCAGGGTTGCTTGACCTTCCTCAGTCCGCCACATTCTGGGGGGCAATGAGCAGTGACCGTGAACTGTGTTGTCAATATCGCATTGGATTCACAGAGGTCACTGAACAAACACCAAGTTCAAAGATCCCATTCAAACGTGATTACCTGGTGGATGCTGCCAAACAGCTGCATGTGGCACAAGAGCGGGATGCTAATGAGGAGTATGAAGCCGCTTTCAGTCACTACAAGCATGGAGTGGAGCTGCTTCTGAGTGGAGTGACAGGTCAGAGCTTTGGAGTCTTTCCTGCATATTTGTCACGTGACATCTTCATCAACAAGCGTCTTGTCTTCATTCTTTCCTCTTCTCCACTAGTTGACCCAAGTAGAGAGAGGCGCGAGGCTGTTAAACGCAAGATCTCACAGTACTTAAAACGAGCTGAAGAAATCTTCAACTGCCACCTGCAAAGGCCTCTGGGAAATGTGACTGGTGCAGCAGAGGTGAGAACATGAGCGCTAACCCCAATAACGATAGTGAGGACTCATACTTTACAAGGAAAATCTCAAGAAATATCTACTGTACAAGTATTACCTCACCTGAAGCCTGATAGACTTGAAGTTGGAGACTGTCCTAGAGTAATGTGATCTTGCTGCTACATTACTTGCATATGAGTAAATCCCTACTCTACATTTTCTGTTTCAGGGTTACAGCAGCCTCAGGTTCCGACCAATCCGAGTACTGAGTTCTGCGGTGGAGAACCTGAAAAGCTGTCGTGTTCTAGAGATAATTGATAAGGTATGTGTTTGGAGCATGCAGTGCTACCTTAGCTGATTCTGCACAATGTATGTCCGCTGTCCACCTCTTAGCTGTTCATTTCTCTTGCCACGGGTTAGGTGCAGCTGGTGTATGACCCGTCCTCAGGAACAAAGTTTATTCTTAAGGTAATATCCAGTAGCTCAATCATCATACAAAGGCTTGTGGAATTATGTGACTGGTTTTGTCAGCAGCACAGGGAGATGCAGAGAGAGGTAATTGTTGGCACTAAATCTGTGATAGAAGAACATACATTCGTTTTGAGCTTTCCGTCTTCTGCATGCACAAGACGGAAAGCTGTCAGACTGGGTCCGGCCGTGAGCGCTGGTGTGCGTTTTATGCTCTCCGCTGCGAAACAGTTTTTTTTTTTAACCGGACACAGAATACTGCATGTCCGACTCTGTGTCCGGTTTAAAAAACCCGGTTTCGTGGCGGGGAGCATAAAACGCTCAAATGAATCAGTTTGAAAGAGTCCTGCAGCTTTCTGTCTCCTGCTCTGTTTTGTGCAGGAAACGGAAACCTGTATGAACGGAGACTGGGCGCAGATGTGAACGAGCCCTTAAGGGCTCACGCAAAGATTTATTCACACTGATTACAAAATGAACAATGCAGCAGAATCAGCATGGGAAACCACAAATCATTAATCAACCATTGCTTTTAATTGGAGTTGGTGAAAGATTCCCCATCTTACCGCCGTTTCAGCACTGAAACCGCAGCAGGTGACCCTACAATGAATACTCCGCTGAAAAGAGCCAATCAGCATGTGCCAACTTGTGGCAGTAACAACATAGACCTACCAAAAGTGCATGCTGTATTTTTTTTTATGCCATGTAAATGTAGCAGAACTGCTGGCATGTGCCCAGTCACAGAGATGGCACATATTCCACCAGATGTCCCTGATTGTGGCCAGTTTGTTTTCTTTGTAGTCTCTGATGAAGTCGGGGCGTTGTGGCCATGGAGCAGTCACAGTTATTCCACAGAGCGTTCCATACATGGTCCAGCTGCAGAAGTTTTATGTTGGGGAAGATTCTCTTTATCTCCAACTGCAGCACATTCCAGGTCAGACAGCTCACGACATTGAAGCATTTTCCACACCAGTTACATGTGTTCTATATCTTTGTATTTCTGCTCCATTCTTGCAGGAGGACGTCTGTGGGGACATCTCAGGAAATACCAGGCTCAGGTTGCAAACTCCAGTAACCCCAATGTAGTGACCCAAACACACAGCCGTTTTGGCCACCTGAATTCACATGACACAGACCATGCAGTGCAAGAGTCACAGGTTAGGCTTTGGGGTGCACAGCTGATACTAGCACTAGAAACACTTCACCAGGAAGGGGTCCTCTGCAAAGATCTAAATCCTCGAAATGTGCTTCTGGGAGACAAAGGTGAGATAAAGTTTATTCAGGTGTCCTCTGAGCAGCAATAATGTGGAATCTGAGGCTAATGTTCCTTTTCTCTCTCTACAGGTGAAGTGCTCCTGACATACTTTGGCCAGTGGCGTGAGGTTGATCACACCTGTTGTCCTGAAGCAGCAGAGCAGCTGTATGTGGCACCAGGTAAGCTCCTGTTACTTCCTTTGTACCAAAGATTGCCCCTGATGTATACAGAGTCCCTGAGTGTTTTCTTCCTTTGCAGAGGTCTTGGGGGTGGGATCAGTGAATGAGGCATGTGACTGGTGGAGCCTCGGAGCACTCCTGTATGAGATGATGACAGGGCAGGTAAGAACGTGGCTGCTTCTCTCTAGTACTTGGTTGCTTGGACAGGATGACTCATTTCTGTGTCTCCACAGCCTCTCTACAAGACCCTGATGTCAGGAGTTGGCAGTCAGATGAAAATTCCCTTCCCAGAACATCTCAGTGTGAATGCAGTGTCGCTACTGAGAGAGGTATGATCTACTGTATGAGAAGAAATACTGCCATCTGTCACAATGTCAAGGTTACTGTATTAACATCTCTGTGTAGTCTGATTTGTGAGTGTAGGCTACACACAAGTGATCAACTAACTGCAGATCAAAGGCTGTGATACCCTCTGTCACAGACTTTATCTTTGATATTATGTCCTCTACCTCAGAGCTTTGTAGTTCCATTAGGCTCTTGTGTCCAGGATTATGTTAAGACAGTGAAGAAGTCTTCTATAACATTGTCGATAACCAAATTTTGACTTATTTCAGCTGCTCACTTATGATGCAGACAAACGGCTTGGCGCTGGTTCTGGGGGAGCACAAAGGATCAAGTCCCACCCATTCTTCAGTGACATTCAGTGGAACAAGCTGCTATGAAGAGCTGAGGAGCAAGAGGCTGCATGTTGACACCAACCGTGAATGGCATATAATGCACAAATTCAAGCCAGTATGTAAAAGGGCACAACAATGTCACGACAAGTACCAGGCTGCCACAGATACTTACTAGGCCATCAATGCAATCTTATAGTAAGTTACCAGGCCAGCACAGCAGAGTCCTAGCCAGTTATCAGGCCGTCACTTGATCAATAAACAAACAAATTTCAACCACTGTGTGTGTGTGTGTTAATGATGAAAACTGGGTCTGTAAAGAGGTGATAACTACCAGACCAGAAAATATGGACAAAAAAGAAGTCTCTCCACTGATTATTAAAAAATAACCTCAAAGCAGAGACTACAAGATGGCACAGTCTTATATGCTAGACAAGTGCTTATCAAACTGTGAGGGATTGTTCACACACTGGTGAGGAGCATAAGCCAGAAACTGCAGTGCAGTCTCCATGGATAGAAGGCCTGAAAAACCTGTAATGACATCACAAAGAGTCCACAGCTCAGCTGGGAGCAGTTCAGCCAAAGGCTGCAGGCTGAATGCTTTAGGCTAAGGCCCCATGTTGCAGAAACACAGCTTTTGTTGCAGATTTTGCGGCGTGTTTTTTTTTTTTTTTTTTTTAGCCAAAGCCAAGAGTGGCTACAAAAGGAATGTGATATATAAAAGAGAGCTCTTATATCAATCCACTCCAGACCGGCTTAAAATACAGAAGGAAAATCTACAACAAAAAAGCTGCGTTTCCGCAATGTTTGGAGGCATAAAGCTCTTCTCTTTCTTCCTCTATCTGTTGTGTGGATGCTTCTTACAGTGTGGCAGAAGTGGAATTGGGAAAAGAATTGATTCAAATATGGGATGCTTTATTTGGGGAGAATGCAGCAGCCAATGGGCTAGAGGTGAAAAGGGGAAGACTGCCTGCCATTAAGAAAGAGGGGAGGCTTTGGAGACAATACTGCTACCTGTGTTGCACTGCTGTAGTATTTGACAACTATGTTTCTATATTTCATTTTTGCTGCACTGTTACTGACTTGTCTGGGGAGGTACTCACTGATAGACAGTGGTAACTGGTGTTGCTACAGGTTTATCGGCTGCACTGTGGCATTGGTTTGGCACTCTATAGTAGTATTTCTTTTGCTAGTAAGCCCCCCCATCCATCTTGAATCACATGATTGTCTAGCAAAACCAAAGTCAAAAAAGTTTGAGTAGTTGGACTAGGCAATGCTCCTAGGGGAAAAAATGCTGATTAGCAATTTTCTAGGAGGAAGAAAGCTGTCGCTCTATTGCCACCTACTGGAGATAGCAACTTCCAACTACTGGAAGTAGAAAGACAACTTTATTTTTCCTAAGGGGCCACACGGTGGCTCAGTGGTTAGCACCGCAGCCTTGCAGCGCTGGAGTCCTCAGTTCGAATCACGCCAAGGGCAAAAAAAACATCTGCAAGGAGTTTGTATGTTCTCTCCGTGTTTGCATGGATTTCCATCCCATACGCCAAAAAAAAAAAAAAACACTAATAGGAAAAAAATGTACATTGTGAACCCTATGTGGGGCTCACAAATTACATTTAAAAAAACAACAACTTTGTTCTTCTTGGAAGAGAGTTAATCCGCAAGTTAAAAGCAACCCCACAAGCCCATTCACAGTCTACAGTAAATACTGATTTGTATTCTCCAGGACGAGAGAAAATAATTTGGAGAACACAAAAAAAAAATGTTAAGGTGCAAAATTCTCTCTACCATATATATGAGCTAAGTGCAGAACAAAGAGCAGATCCTGGAATACACTTTCATCCTAATAATTCCCCTCTCTCAAAGGGGACAAGCCACAGGAAAAGGTCATCAGACTTTTTAAAGGGTTTTTATTTTATACTCCTTTAAAATCCAAGTGGTCTTTAAATATGGTTACCTCTGTATGCGGGTACAGTGCATGTGCCAGAACTGAGCACACCTGCAGAGGGGAGACCCCAGCTCTCCATGTGCAAAAGGGGAGGGGGAAAGAGTCTGTACACAATGTCCCCTCTACAGAAAGTCCTAATGTTCTGACATGGGGAAGGGGCAACATAAAACCAGTAGACTTGGAAGAAGCGGGCTCTCAGAGGTCTAACAGAAGAACACGAGGGTCCTCCACTACCGACTTGATTTTGCGCAGGAACAATACAGCTTCTCTCCCATCAATCAATCGGTGATCGTAGGTCAAGGCCACATACATCATAGGACGCACCTCAACCTACATGACAAACACAAACAGGTAAATAACCAGCAGATTCTACACCCGAGATGACAAGCAGGAAAACAAAATAAAGGCTTTCCAGCAACCCTATGGCTAAGATCACACAACATAAAACAAAAAGAAATGTACCCAGTTTCTGCCGTGGGAGAGCCACAACAGAATGCGGATGCAGTGCATCAACTTTCCTCTACTGATTAGGCCCAAATGAATACATAATTGGCAGGGACTCACTTGCCGGGAAATCCTCGACAAGGTTGAGCAGGACACTGATTTTTTTTTCCCCGCATCCCATTGACAGCAATGGGAGGCATGGGGGCAACGCTGTGGCTCAGTGGTTAGCACTGCTGCCTTGAAGCGCTGGAGTCCTGGGTTCGATTCCTGCCAAGGACAACATCTGCAAGGATGTTCTCCCCGTGCTTGCATGGATTCCCCCCCTCCCCCCAAAAAAACAACAAAGAATTCAGGAAAGAATTTGGAAAAGCTCCCAAATCCATAGCAGATTCCTATGTGTGAACCTAAGCTATATGTACTGAGGATTCTCTATATCCCAGGATGTACAAGCACTGTGACCTCACCTTTCCAGCTATTGCCACTGGACGATCGAAGATGCCATGCATTCCTAGAATTGCAGACTGTGGTGGGTTGATAATTGGTGTCCCAAACAACGAGCCAAACACTCCTCCATTACTGATGGTGAACGTACCCCCATCCATGTCTTCTATGGCCAGCTCATTTTTCCGGGCCTGGAGGTTAACAAACATAAAACGCATTAAAGGAAGTCTACCACCTCACCTAAGCATATTTAGAGCACGTTCCTGTTATGTATGTCACTTTTATAGAGTTGAAGAAAAACAACTTTATTAGATGGTTGGTTCACTGGGGGCAGGCCTTCAGTCCTGGAACCACTGATCTTGCTGCTCAAGTACGATCTTGCAGTGAAAGATCAACTCTTACTGCATGGGGGGGGGCGGCATAGGCAGCAGATGGTAGGGGGCCAGGGTGGCAAAGTCAGTGCAGACCTGAATGCTTGCCCCCCACAATATTTGCCTGTTCAATTATTCCCTTCCCAATTCCCAGTGGACTCAGCAACAGCTGAGGTAGAAATGCTGCATGGTTTCTTATATTGGCCGTGTAAATCAGCACTATTTTTGAATTGCTGTGTGGATCTACTAGGGGGTTTTATGCATAAGGCAGACACTTA
Source organism: Leptodactylus fuscus (assembly GCF_031893055.1). Taxonomy (NCBI): domain Eukaryota; kingdom Metazoa; phylum Chordata; class Amphibia; order Anura; family Leptodactylidae; genus Leptodactylus; species Leptodactylus fuscus. Next base: position 79,033,633 of record NC_134271.1, on the reverse strand, counting down.
TGAAGAAAGACAGGTCACCTTTTCTCCAAGCTCAGCAATTGTCCGTTCAATGTCAGCAAAGTTCATGGATTCCACGTTCCTCAGCACAGGAACCACCAGACCCTTGGGATGAGATTAAGGATGAGTTAACAGCCCTGTTGAAATACCCTCTTTCTACATAGTCTTACAGGGGTACTTACCTTAGGGGTGGATACAGCCACGCTGATATCAATGTAGTCCCTGTACACAATCTCTTTGGCTGAATCATCAATAACTAAAAAAAAGAAAAAAGGAGGTCAGTAAAAAGACAAACTAGAGGGCAACGACCCAAGCAAACAATAAAGCACAACTCACCTGCATTGACAGCAGGTTGGTCCTGGAGGGCAAAGGCAGCAGCTTTAACAAACGCAGACATGAAGCCAAGTTTCAGGTTGTGTTTCTTCAGGAAAGCATCCTTGTGCAGAGTCCTCATCTGCTGAATATTACTAAAACACACACACTCATTATACAGCTTTAGCTAACAATCCCACTGTACTCCTCCCCAACCTTACACCAGGGACACTCACCTCATGTCCACCTCATTGAAGGTGGTCAACATTGCACAAGTGTTCTGCGCCTCCTTCAGCCGCTGTGCAATTCTCTGGCGCATTCGATTCATCTTTACCTGGGGAGGAAGCGTCAGGCTGAGAACAAGACCTTACGTAACCTATCACCAAGAGGAGTAACCACTTACCCTGTGCTCTGACCGAGCTGATGCAGACACAGCCCCTGCAGATGAGGTGGGAGGAGATGATGATGTTGGTTTCACTGCAGACACTGAGGGGAAAATAAGGTGTAACATTTTTAAGTCTTGCCACTATCACCCTCCCATATATCTGTCTGATGTCCAACCCAATACCAGCAACAAAGCTAAGACATACCCATCAGTACTGGATACATATGTCTTGCTACCTCCTTACCAACCTTCAGCAACTCCTGAAGTTTAACTTCTATCTATGCAGATAAATTGTACATAACACTCACCAGGCTTAGTCTCTAAGGGCTGAGCTGAAACAGGTGGCACCGGTGGGATAACAGTAGGGATAGGTCCTACGGGGGCAGCCGGGGCAGGTGGTGGTGGTTGGGCAGTAGCTGGAGGTGCTGCAGCCTCAACAGGTTTAGTCTTTGGTGCAGCTAAGTGAGACAGAGATAGCACATAAAGTCGCAGGGTACACACTGAATGGGGTTACAAAGGAAAGGACTTATTAGTAGGTACCTCCAGACTTCCTGAGGACAAACAGAGGGGTGCCACCCTCCACCTTGCCTCCATCAGGGACCAGTAGAGCTTCAATCACTCCTGCAGATGGTGCAGGGACATGCACCGATGTCTAAGAGTAAAAGAAGTTAGTAGATCATCATAACATGACTGCATAGGAGATGGAGTTAGTGGAAAATTACCTTGTCAGTTTCAATCTCACAAACAACTTCATCTTCAGCCACTGTGTCTCCAACAGCTGTAGAAGAGAAGAGAATTACTGAACATCTAAACCTTCTGTGATCCCACAAACATCACTGACCCAGGCATACTATACTATACATGGAAACATGTCTAACTGGCAGTTAAACTCAGCATCTGTTCCTATCTGACAATGAGCCGTCACTTACCCTTTTCCCACCTGACATCTCCTTCTGTGACGGATTCGGCGAATGCTGGGGTGTTCACAGTCAGCACATCCTGCCCTGATAAAAAGGGGTGTACATGTTACAAGAAGTGGAAAATGTCAGGTATGATCTTTGGCTATGGTCAATGGACACTTACTGCAGACTGCTGACGTTCGATAAAATCTGGCTGCATGGAGGCTTAAAGGGGAAGTTCTGCACATAGAGAGAGAGGATAATCAGAAACCTACATTCTTCTCGTATACCACTGCTGCTCCCCTTCCTCCAATACTCCAAAACAGATGACTTGTTACAGGTTACCAATGTTTTCTCCTCATGTCACCTGATCAGTACTGCCCATGTCCTGTTATGACGTCCACCCCATTGTCCCCATCAGGAGTCATCCACTGGTTCTCAACCACCCACACTGACCCAACCCAGTCAGGTCCCAATCACAACCATGCAGGGGTAGGCAGTCTTCGGCATTCCAGCTGTTGCAACACTACAACCCCCAGAAATAGAATGGAGCATGTTGGGAGTTGTAGTTTCACAGCAGCTGGAGTGCTGAAGGTTGCTGACCCCTGCCCTATAGTATCTGTCTTGTACAGGTCTCCCTCTACTTACAGGATGTTCTTGCGTTCACCAGCTGATGTGACCCGGCTTGCTGCTACCTCTGAAAAAGAAATATGAGGGATAGTAAAGGATAGTTAACTAAATTAGTTAAAATTACGAAAATTATTTTCTCAATAGAAAGACTGGGAGTTAAAAAAGCACCATTCACCCCCCTCCACCAACTCCATGCATCCTTTAATTGGTGCCTCTCACAGATTTCGGCACCATTGGAATTTTTCTATAACCCCCACCATTTCATAGCAATTGTTTCTGATAAAGGATTCATTTGTTAAGGTCACTTATCCCCTATAGGAAGGACGGGGATGGGTGTACAACCACCAGGTCCCCCAGTGATCAACAGAAAGGGTGACCAAAAGTCTTCCAAATATAATGCAGTGTGCTTGCATGAGTGGAGCTCCACAAAATAGCTTTGGGCGGTCGGGCGCATAGTCATTGGACAGTTATCCCCTGTCTAGTGGAAAATGTCCTTAGCAGCACAACCCCTTTAATGCACAATAATGTAAAGATTATATTTTACCACCAAAGTGATTTGAGACTTAACAAGTCATTTATTTAACTTCATGGTTGGTTTATTGGACACACTTTATCATCTGCGTCATGTAGAATAAGTCCCAGTGCAATGCAAGGGGTTCTCCCATAAACTAATATATCACCTAATCCGTGCACAGATGATACATGTATGGTGACAATTAGTGCCACACCTCGCCATGCAACTTGTTTTATAGAGAGTTGAGGAGCTCCCTGTACAAGTCCTGACTTGAACATCTCTATCTCCATAAATTTTCTTTTCCTTCTGTCCTCCGATGTAATATCAGCATTGGAACTCTGGGTGATGGTACATAAGGTCTAGTTCACATGGGCACGGAATAGCATATTTTGGTCCTGATTTTGACACGGGAAGCAGTGTCAAAATCGGGATCAAAATATGCCTACCGCGACTGTCAGTCACTGCTTCCCGCTCCGGAGTAAGCCCAAAATTAATGGGCCTAGTCTGGAGGGTGCTTCTACGAGGCGGATGCTGTGGCTCAACGAGCCACGGAATCCACCTGAAGAAAGGACAGCTTGCTTTGGAAAAAAGATCGCTAGCGGTCTCCATAGACCACCATTGTGAGGGGGCAGATTTGGGTGAGGAAGTCTGCAGCAGATATATCTGACTTCTCCTTGCTGTACAAGCTCACTGAACTTTTTCTAAGCAAAATCTAGAAAATTGAGTTTTAAATTGAGATAAAAATCAAACTTTAAATACAAAAAAAGATATATATATATAGATATATATATATATATATATATATATATATATATATATATATATATTTTTTTTTTTAATTTGAAGCAATATTGCCCAGCCTACTTGAATGTAACGTCTGACATTTGTATGAATTTGCATTCTTTGGTTTCTTGTATTTTTATCACTAACTCCATTAGATATTTTGTGTGAACCTACATCACACCTACAACTACAGTCCACTGAAAAGCACTGAATGAGGAAGAATTCAGAAGAGATCTACTCACGTATGAAAGGACGAGCAGCTCCGGGGCCCTACAAAAGAGAAACCAACATAAGTAAGCAGGACTGCCAACCCAAAAATAAGGCCTTCATAATATATTATTACAATAGATTTCAACTATTCATGGGGTACTTAAAGGGGACTGGTCACCAATGCTGAAGTGTTTTAGTAAATATGAGCATTGCCCCTGAAAAAATCCTTCTAGAGAATATTTTCCTGTAATGGTGTATTCCCATCTCCAGTATTGTGTCTAAGCTTGTAGTGTAAAGTAACTGAAGTGTTTCACCCAATACACTGCTTTAGCTGAAAATACTTCCTCCATGTTTAAAGCGCTCTGCTTAGGTTTCAGACCACGATCTAGCTGTCCAGCCCCAGTGCTCTGCTAACTCAGTCCTTGTTCCTTGCCAACTATATTCCCTTCACCATGACTGATGAATAGTAAACTTATCTGCTGTCCTGACAAAGGCTAAACAGCACTTGATCACGGCTTCCTACCATTGTACGTAAATCTCAAACAGTGTTCTTCTGGAGAGCAGCTGCTGGCCCAAGCTGTACATTACCCACCTACCAAATTATCACTGAGATCAAGAAAGGGGTGAAACACTGATAGCACTTACAGGACAGTGTCAGTGTGCACGATATACCCCCAACTAGTAACACCCAGATGTCAATTTATTCGTAATTTTCAAGTCTGTTTCAGTCAAAAGAAAAAAAAAAAAAAAAAGATCCAGAACCATTGTTTATTAAGAATACGATTATTTACTAAAACTGAGACAGGAGAGATGCCAAGATTTTTTATAGGTGTTATTCATCCTTCCAAATATGATGGCACAACATTACGGCACAATACTTCAAAGTATTGTTCCGAATTAGTGGTTGATTATACCCTCTGTGAAGTGCATAACATTACGGCCATCAAATCTGGAAGGGAGATTTGGAAACCTGTGTTGGAGTCTCCACCGGAGACAGCATTTAGTATTATGCTTTACAGCATAGTCATGGACATAGGCAGCAATAGATTGGCGCTGACTCATTGAGGTCTATAGGAGTGTTTTCTAGGCATGCTCTGTGGAGGGAGGAGGAATAGATAACCTGTTGTCAGTAGTGGATGCAATGATGGGTGTTATGTGGAATTTTCCCATAGAGGTGTTAACTTCTATTATAATACTGTCTGTTATGTAACTGAGGTGATGTCTGCAATGAAAAATCCTGCAGAATTGGTATTTATCGGATAGAGCTGGACAACTGATTAAAAAATATCCAGTAAAAATAAAGCAGTGTATATAACTGGAGTACAGAGGGGAGATGCAGTGTATAGGGCACTTTTTACCTGAGGTACAGTGTGGGAGCTGTGGTTGTATAGGGCAGTGTATATCTGGGATAAAGTGGAGTTGGCGTGATGAATAAAGCAGTATACATATCTGGGGGTCAGAGGGGAGGCGTAGTGTACATATCTGGGGATCAGAGGAGAGGCGTAGTGTACATATCTGGGGATCAGAGGGGAGGCGTAGTGTACATATCTGGGGATCGGAGGGGAGGCGTAGTGCACATATCTGGGGATCAGAGGGGAGGCGTAGTGTACATATCTGGGGGTCAGAGGGGAGGCGTAGTGCACATATCTGGGGATCAGAGGGGAGGCGTAGTGTACATATCTGGGGATCAGAGGAGAGGCGTAGTGCACATATCTGGGGATCAGAGGGGAGGCGTAGTGCACATATCTGGGGGTCAGAGGGGAGGCGTAGTGTACATATCTGGGGGTCAGAGGGGAGGCGTAGTGCACATATCTGGGGGTCAGAGGGGAGGCGTAGTGTACATATCTGAGGATCAGAGGAGAGGCGTAGTGTACATATCTGGGGATCAGAGGGGAGGCGTAGTGTACATATCTGGGGATCAGAGGGGAGGCGTAGTGTACATATCTGGGGATCAGAGGGGAGGCGTAGTGTACATATCTGGGGGTCAGAGGGGAGGCGTAGTGTACATATCTGGGGATCAGAGGGGAGGCGTAGTGTACATATCTGGGGATCAGAGGGGAGGCATAGTGTACATATCTGGGGATCAGAGGGGAGGCATAGTGTACATATCTGGGGGTCAGAGGGGAGGCGTAGTGTACATATCTGGGGATCAGAGGGGAGGCGTAGTGTACATATCTGGGGGTCAGAGGGGAGGCATAGTGTACATATCTGGGGATCAGAGGGGAGGCGTAGTGTACATATCTGGGGGTCAGAGGGGAGGCGTAGTGTACATATCTGGGGATCAGAGGGGAGGCGTAGTGTACATATCTGAGGATCAGAGGGGAGGCGTAGTGTACATATCTGGAGATCAGAGGGGAGGCGTAGTGTACATATCTGGGGATCAGAGGGGAGGCGTAGTGTACATATCTGAGGATCAGAGGGGAGGCGTAGTGTACATATCTGGGGGTCAGAGGGGAGGCGTAGTGCACATATCTGGGGATCAGAGGGGAGGCGTAGTGCACATATCTGACGATCAGAGGAGAGGCGTAGTGTACATATCTGGGGATCAGAGGGGAGGCGTAGTGTACATGTATGGGGATCAGAGGGGAGGCGTAGTGTACATGTATGGGGATCGGAGGGGAGGCGTAGTGTACATATCTGGGGATCGGAGGGGAGGCGTAGTGTACATATCTGGAGATCAGAGGGGAGGCGTAGTGTACATATCTGGGGGTCAGAGGGGAGGCGTAGTGCACATATCTGGGGATCAGAGGGGAGGCGTAGTGTACATATCTGAGGATCAGAGGGGAGGCGTAGTGTACATATCTGAGGATCAGAGGGGAGGCGTAGTGTACATATCTGGGGATCAGAGGGGAGGCGTAGTGTACATATCTGAGGATCAGAGGGGAGGCGTAGTGTACATATCTGAGGATCAGAGGGGAGGCGTAGTGTACATATCTGGGGATCAGAGGGGAGGCGTAGTGCACATATCTGGGGATCAGAGGGGAGGCGTAGTGCACATATCTGACGATCAGAGGAGAGGCGTAGTGTACATATCTGAAGATCAGAGGGGAGGCGTAGTGTACATATCTGGGGATCAGAGGGGAGGTGTAGTGTACATATCTGGGGATCAGAGGGGAGGCGTAGTGTACATATCTGGGGATCAGAGGGGAGGCGTAGTGTACATATCTGACGATCAGAGGAGAGGCGTAGTGTACATATCTGAAGATCAGAGGGGAGGCGTAGTGTACATATCCGGGGATCAGAGGGGAGGCGTAGTGTACATATCTGGGGATCAGAGGGGAGGCGTAGTGTACATATCTGGGGATCAGAGGGGAGGCGTAGTGTACATATCTGGGGATCAGAGGGGAGGCGTAGTGTACATATCTGGGGATCAGAGGGGAGGCGTAGTGTACATATCTGGGGATCAGAGGGGAGGCGTAGTGTACATATCTGGGGATCAGAGGGGAGGCGTAGTGTACATATCTGGGGATCAGAGGGGAGGCGTAGTGTACATATCTGGGGATCAGATATGGCGGTGAAATCATGGGGGTACGTGTTGGGGGGTGTACAGAGATGTGCAATCTATAGAACACACAATACCTTGGGTAACCAGAGGGCGATGCGGTACAAAAGGTGGCATATTTCTGGAATACAGACATGAGGTGTACATAGAGTAGTGTCTATTTGGGGTACACTGGGCAGGGTATATCTGGGTGGAGTTGAGACATTCAAGGGAATATATATATATACATGGTAGTACAGTAAGGAACATTGAGGCAGCCAGCTCATTGTATGCCTGGCGGGGAGGGGGCAACATATAGCAGTTGTGCGGTACAATGATGATTATAGGAGGTGCAGGGTGACAATAACAAGCCGTAGAGTCCTTATTGGGAACCCGAAGTCTCTACGGGACAAGCAGTTACTCCTCAGACAAAAACTCACCCGCCGGAGAGTGGTAACAGGGCAGCGCAGTGCCCGGGCCAGGCAGCGGGACAACATGGTCGGGACACAGCTCAAGGACACGCCGGAAACAGGACCAGACCAATGACCCCGAAAGGAGGAGATTCTAGCGGTACTTCCGGCTAGTACGTGACGCCTTCCGAAACAGTGAACAGTGTGACTCAGGCATATTCCGGAGCCCAAACCACACAGTGCTCTATGGATAGCTGCAGGGGGACGGAGACAGGAAGTTGCGGAATAATCGGCCTCTTGTGAGCGGAATTTCTCACTGCTACACCAGGGAGGACATAGTTGTGTTCTCTCAGCTGACTGGGGGAGGAGCAGAATAGACTGCCATTGGGAAGTAATGTCTCCTGTACTGAGGGCTCTCTTATAGACTGTCGTGTTGTACAAGAATAGATTATTTACTTAGCCGGATTTCAAGCCCGCCATTCCGTGAATTTATTAGTTCACATTATTTGTTTTGTTAGTAACAAGATTCTACACCAATCCCCAATATATATGGCTTACATGTGAATAAAAAAAATCATTGAGTCTCAACAACAGATAACATTGTCCCTATTGTCTATGGCGCTATCATCAGCTTTCTTTACAAAGATCTGTGCTGCAGGGACTGGATCACACTCAGTCACAATCCCTACATTCTTAAAGAGACAACATCATCTTGGATTGGTGGGGGTTGGGTCCCAATACCCTAGTAATTTGCAGAAAATGATGTTGTTGGGGGAGACAGAGAGACAAATGTCCGCACGAAACATGCGGAGACAAAAGTAGTGTTTGAGACATAAATGAATGCAAAGTTTTGCAACAACCCATTTCTATCAGCTGTTGCTGTCCTAACAGCATAGTTCCTTCGTTTTTTCCTTTTAAATCCTATTGCAGTGTTTGCTTTCTGGGCAGCCTCAGAGATAATGGAGGCAACAGGACAATACCAGCTTGTAACCACTGCTGGTGTGGGTGCAGTAGCCATATCCTACCAGAAGCAGTGCTGTGGAGTCAAGTCAGAGCTTTGGAGTTTGAGTCATAAAAAATTACCAACTCCAGACTCAAAATAAAATGATTATGTTCAAATTATATTATACTATTAATATTTATTAAAGGGATTGGTCACTAGACCAATATTGAGAGACAAATGTTATTGTTTGTATAATAAAAAGTTGTACATTTCTCCAATACACTTTCTGTATCAATTCCTAACAGTTTTCTAGATCTCGATCCATTCTGCTTACCTCTGTGAAGGTTGTAGATATATGAATCACAAAAACATTGTTATCCTTAAAACTAAATGCAGTATAACTATTTATGTTTCAAACTGAATATGATATTATGTGACAAGATGATGTCAGCAATATCTGGATACAGCTATAATATGCCTTTTTGTCCCAGGTTGAAACTAAAATCATATGTCCCTGCTGGCATCTTGTAATCTATTGTCCTTGGAGACAGTAGTCCTCCCCCAGCTGACTTAAGCAGTCTCCATTTGGTTGGAGACAATGGGCATCTCTAAGTGAAAAAAACAGTTAGGCTGTTGTGGAGCATGAACAGATAAAATTCAATTAACCCCCAGCCCTTACACATTTAGTGACTGGGGGGTGGATGGAGGTTAGAGCTATGCCAAAGCTGTATACTAGAATATATGTATATACTGTAATGCACACATGGGATTGTGAAGATTGAGGCTGCAAAGAAATTCCTGTGTGTTATGGGCTGTTGACAGTGTACCAGACATCATGATAAGATGGCCTCTATACTGTGCTCAGGTGTAGGCCTGAACATGTAGACACAGAGATTATACAGGGTTTCCCATGAGAGCATGGGAGGACTTGGCACAACCACAGGAACTACATCACAGAATCACATGACAAGAAGTCACAGGAAATGACATCGGATAAGCCACACGGCAAGAAGCTACAACACTTCCTGGAGGTAGTGCCCTGGAGCTGATGTCACAGGAGGCAGATACCTCGACCAACCAATCAGAGCTTGCTGTTTGTCTACTTCCTGTATGTGGCTATAAAAACCTTGATGCATAATAAAGCTCTCTCTTTGTGTGCACTGCTCAGACTAAGAAAGAGATTCTTATACCAAACATTTCGTGTGGTATGAAATTTCATTGAGAGCACGTAGTCTTTGAATTTGGCCAGCAATAGTCACTCACAAGTTAGCTGCTGAACAGGTGACCAAAAAAGGTCCTGTTTCTGACACCTCTACAGTCTATGGACAAGTATTATCAGGAGGAGAGGGGGCGTCCTCCCTGCTCTCACAGTACAGCGCTATAGGCGCTGCTGTGAGGAAGGGTGTTTCTGACAGATCGTCAGGAACGCCCTTCTGATGGTGAAGAGCTACAGTACCGGCATCAATAACGCTGCACTGGGGGCACAGATCATGAAAGCCGATACAGCACACTGTCCGCTTTCTAGCGGTATATAAAACTGCATGTGCCCCCGATGGTGAAAGGTCCTCTTTAAAAATAAATAAATAAAAATGAATTTTCTCCTGCAATCAGCAAGTCATTTATACCACATGGTGAGATTATATATGCAAAAAAGGAACCGCTTGAGGCCGGGGCTCCACAGGCCGGAAATGCCACGATTTGCCCGCTGTAGAAAGTTATTCAGTAACTGCAAAGTGAATGGGATTCATGCGAATCTCCTGCCCACTTTGTGTTTAAAACCACAGCAAGGATACGCTACGATTTCCAAAACCGGCTCGGTTTGGGAAATCACAGCATGTCAATTATATCTATGGAAACACCGGTGGCTTTCCCGTAGGTACAATTGTAACAGAAAGTCTACAGAGTAAATCTCTGTCAACTTTCTGTTCAAAGAACTGCGGGTAGAACTGCGATGTGTTCCTGCCGCGGTTTTCCCCGCACTGCTTTAGCGCTGCGTATCGTCCCATGGGGCCTTAGCCTTAAGGGTATTGGCGCATTGAAGGAGGAGCAAAAGGTTTGTAACTAGAGATGAGCGAGTACTATTTGAAACTTCAGTTTCGAATAGCATGCACCCATAGGAATGAATGCACGTAGCTGGCACGCAGAGGTTAAGTGGTCGGCCGCCGGCAAAGTCTGCGTACCGGACGCTTCCATTCATTCCTATGGGTGCGTGCTATTCGAAACGGCCGTTTCTAATAGCACTCGCTCATCTCTATTTGTAACCATGGCAATTAACCTGTTCCCCCACAAGTCTAGTGATCCAAATGTCACACTAGGTCTAGTGGTGCAATGGCAGCAATTATGTGCAAAATGGCTGTTGAAGTCTAACAAAATATATCCACGCCTATAGAGTTATTATGGAGGTGCTAATATGGGGACTAACACTACGAGCCTCATTTTGAAATGTTTTAAGGACATTACATCCCAGTAGGATCAGCCTGTAGTGTGTTTTTCCACTTTAATTTTAGGGGTGACTCCAAATCCAGGCCTCCATTGGTTAATAAATTTGATTTCCATTGATGATTTTTGTGTGATTTTGTTGTCATCACATTCAACTTTGTACAGAACAAAGTATTCAATGAAAATATTTCATTCATTCATATCCAGGATGTGTTAGCAGTGTTCCCTTTATTTTTTTGAGCAGTGTATATAAAGCACTTTATTCTTTATGTATACTTGGATTGTCACAACAACTGATTGGACAAAGTGTATATGTGCTCACTACAATGAGCTAGAGGGTTGTAGTGTATGTTTACGTACACTCATAGACAAAGAAACGACCCACCCCTGATAGAAATATTGGATTGGGCAAAACTCTTCATCCCATTAATGTAAATGATTACAGGTGTGGTCGGATTAGATGCTGACCCTTGCCACATTTAGGGCATAAAAGTACTTCCAGCCTGCTTTATAAAAAGGCTCCTACAGGCTATTTGTGGGTACCCCTTGGTCAGAGATCGTTGACTACTAAGCATGCCTTTACAATGCACTCAAAGACATTTCATCCATGCGATATACTTTGAGATGGGGCACATCATTAGACTGAGAGAAATAGGATGGTTGTTTGACAAATTCCCTGCCATCTAGGCCATTCTAACCTAGCTATTATGAAGTGTGGGCAGCAGTGGTTATGTGAGGGCACGCACACGACAAAGAGGCTACAGGAAGTCAGGCAGACCACCAGTAGAGAGGATCATTTAATCCCCAGGCAAGCACAGTTTCCTTGTCCACCATCCAGACACAGGCAGCACCTTCATTACATATCCGTTTCCAACTGAGCCATTTCTTGGCACTTAGAAGAAGAAAATTGAGTTATGGCAGCCATTACATGTCCTACCATTGCCAGCCACTGGCGCCTTTGTTTGCAGTAGTGTTGTGAACAAGAAACCTGAATTAAGGATTGGAACCATATTGTCTGTAGCAATAGATTCAGGTTCTGTTTGGGAGCAGATAATCAATTTTGCCTTTGCGATGGAGGGACATACTGCCACAACTGCTAGTGTAATGAACAAGGGAGCCATCGCATTCAACGGTCAGCTCTAGTAGCAATATGAAGAGCAGTAACAGTTCAGCGATCTGTGACGGACATCCTTTGACAACACGTTGCCTCTCATGGTAGAGCTTCCTATTGGTATTTTTCAGCAGGGTAATGCTTCATAGCATTCATTTTCCAGATTTATCACCAACCAAGCTGGGACACCATTTTTTTTTAGCATAGTCTCCTCAGACTCCTGAGTACAATATAAGTAGGGATGAGGGAAAAATAACAAAACATTTGTACTCACCTTGTGGCATCCAATGATCCCCACTTCCTCCTCAGGCCTCTAGTTGAGACGTAGTCTTGGCCTCCATTAATACTCTGGAATCTCCACAGATAAATAAGTCCAGCAAAAACTGACAATTGTATTTCATATTTATAAAATAAAAAAAATTACAGGAAACAGTGAGTAAAGCACCAAAGTTTTAACTGTATGAAGAGATCTGAATTACAAGATCTGAACGTTGAGGCCATTTTCCTTTGTTCAGGTGTATATGGGACATATTGGAGAGGCAGTGGTAGTCTACCATTTGTAGGTCTGACTTCATCAACTTGGTTGTCTTATTTAAATCACTTCCATCGATATGTGACATTTTTGTATAGTATATATTTTTGGCCTCTTTTTTATTATGTATATAATAGCAAAGTAGACTGAGCTAATCAAATATATATATATATATATATATATATATATATACACACACATACACACGAAAGTATACCATAGAACAGGGATACTCAACCACAGCCGCCAGCTGTCCAGACCCGTCTCCCGCCACTTTGATTAGGACAGGGGTTTCATAAATAGTGCATCCAAACAATTACCACATAGCTAGCAATTTGCAAAAAAAATAGTCAGGGACAAGGATCACAATGAAATGTAAGTTTGTCCACTTCACTGGTTTATATGTGTTATGCTCTATGTTATATGACTTTCATGTAGGAGTAGACGGTCTTACAATTATCGCACTATACACAAAGTACCTCTTCTATGACAGAGATGAGCAAATTTATTTTTTTAAAAATTGATTTCGCCAGCTTTGCCAAATTATCTAATATGACTCGAATTAATCTGTGGTGAATCACGTTTAAAATAAACAATAGCTATTTACTGGCTGCAGCCAGCCTGTATTGTGGATTGGCCAGGTACTGGGGACTACTAGCAGCCTGGGGTCACTGGTCAGACACTGGGTTGTAGAAGATGCTTATCGGCACCGCTCGATCTTGCCGCAGGGAACATGTAGCATGGTGGAACCCCATGGATGCGGTGGTCATATTTGACTGTGGTATCCAAGGGGTTAAAACACACAATTGGATACAGTTACAGCTAACACCCGCTCACGATGCCATAGGGTTAAACAGCTGTGACATCACAGGACTAGCTGCTGATTGGCTTTACCTTGACATTGTGGGTGATCCTGCTTTCCCAGAATTCCCTGTCCTATGTTCTAATGTGCAGCAGCCATTTTATGAAAAAATGCAATTCATGACCACGAAGGGGGAGGAAATCCATAGTCAATGTAAAATGGAATACTTCCTGAAATTTGGATCGAATTCCACTCAGTCAACTTTGATTCACTTATCTCTAATTATAATCATTATTATTATTAAAAAAAAAAAAAATCTGTATGCCGTCTGAAAACTGTTGCCTACCCCTGCTCTAGCTGAAAGAAGGCTTAGCCATTATCATAGACAGGTGTTCATTACTGGAAGCCTAAATGATGTTTTATTTATTAAGCAAGCACAAAAAGGGCCTGGGTGCCTACTTAAAAAATTGGGCAGATAAACACAAAGAAGAGTCAATTTGTAGCAATAGTAAAGGAGCAAATTTTATTGTGATTCTTAAAACATTATTAAAACCATTTAAAAGTACCCGTCTGATGGTAACAGCTTATATCTACATTTTATTGCATCATGTGATGCCTCTACACAGAACAAATATGTTAGTATGCTCCCTTCACTTCAAAAATAAACCACAGTATGTATTGAAATGGGACATGCACTTAAAGTGCAAACAGAATGTCAGAAAGCTGATCATAAGATCACAACCAAGGCTAGAGCAAAGATTGGCGGGTTACACTGCTACTCAGTTACTAATGCTAATGAATGGAGTCATATTGTGACCTCCTAGTATGCCATGACTGTGCATTCTAGTCGCATAAGTGTAGAGAAATGTTGTAGTTGCAGCATACTACAAGTCGCAATGTGACTTCATTCACTAACATTAGGGAAGGAGACAAGGCGATCTAGAGACTTCTGGTCTCATGATGAGAGTTGTGGCCAACATCACTATGTAGCCATAGCCTGAAGCCAATATGTAATAGATATTTTATATACTCTGTGTCCTATAACTTTCAAATGCTGATGTGACTGTTCTCACACTTCTGAAATATATGAGCACACATATATAAATACATTATCTCCATGTGATGGATTTGATAGATTATACAATCAACATTGCAAGCAATGAGGATAAAAGCACAAAAGTTCATTGCGCCTTCAGAAATTGAGCCAGAGCAGGAAGAGGAAAAGGAACACATCAGAATAAACAATCCATGGAGTTCTGTAGAACAGTGTAATGGAGATTGGTTACTGGCTGTAAGGGTTACCAAAGCTCCAGCTCCTCTTCCTGATGTGTCCTACAAGGGAGTTGACGGCTGCAGCATCAGCTCCCCTCTGTTATGTTCAAGTCTCTCAGTGCATTCAATCTTCTAGTATCCTCCAGATCTTAGATATAGCTTCACCTCCCTTTCTTACTAGGGTCATCATTCAGGTCTCTCAAAAGCAAAGGATCTTTAATCCAGTATTCCTCATGGGGTTGGTTTCAGCAACAGTTCCTCTCTCCACTGGTGTCTTCAGTGTAACATCCAGACTATTCACTGGGTTGTAAAGGTGCTGCTCAAAGTGTGAAGTGCCCAGTTTCAGTGAACAGCTTACATGCAAGCAAATACAATATCCTTCTCTACCCCTCCCCCCTCCCTTTTACGTGAACGTGATGCAATGTCTTCTCTCCCAATACCCTGATATTTTCATAAGGAAGCACCAAACACTTGGGGAGACCACCACCTAACACTTTACCCTCACAGGTACCTTCATGCCTAAATAATAGTTCAAGTAAGCGTCAGAGCAGAAGAGACCAAATATTTCATGATGCAGAAGTTGGTAAATATCTGAGGTAGTTGCCAGACTTTGGGGTCAAAAGAGGTCGGCATTTTTTTTTTTTAACACCTGCACATTTATCAAGTTTGACATTCTACACTGGACTCTTTTATAAAGTATCTAGAATATAGGGGGTCCTATCTAGGAGGATTTATAAAATATACAAGATTAATAATGTGCAACTATTTATGCAAAAAAAATAAACAGTAGAAGTGTCTAACACTCCTTGCAAGATTCACTAATCAGTATGAACACCAAGAAACTGGTGGTTCATCTTCAAACATCTTTCTTACTAGTAAATCTGAGCTCAACCATGCTGCGGCGCACCTTCGCCATCATTGTGCTCAATCATGCTTCATCGCACCTGTCCTGGTATTCAGTCACGTGGTGCTCATTCACATTTCCGACGGCTGTCCTTGTAGTTTCCTTCTCCACGTGGCATTTAGTCACATTGTACTCCTTCACACATCTCCGGCTGTGTAGACACATTGTGCTCCTCTACGATCCCACCACATCTGTCCTGGTGCTCTGCCTCACCGTGCTCATCCATTGTCTGCTGCACCACTGAAATTTTAAAGAGTTACATTTATAATAACCACCACACACATTTCTTAACCATTTATTATCAAGCTTTCTGCTATATCCAGTAGTGGAACAAATCCGCTGCGACTCCAGCGATGGTGACTAAGATATTCTCCATGTGCTCCAACGATTAAGATAAATCTGCTTCAACAGCAAACAGCGAATTCACACCTTGGAGAATGAAGATGAATTTTAGGATGACATCCTCTACCGATTCCTAATTTTCTGCCTCAACCCACTGCGTCCCAGGTTGTGGCAACAGAATCCGCCGAAAAATTAACACCAGATTCCAAAATGTGTACATACCTTGATATTTATGGCAGGGGTTAGCCCTGCATAATCCTCATCCACATTCTGCTGGTCTTGGAACTCCAAAAGAAGGACTCAGCAAAAATGATAAGTCGCTTCAGTCCAGATCAGAAGATTTGTTGGCTGATGTTGGTTGAGGAACATAAGTAAATATGACCCAAGACATTCATGTAAAAAAAAAAAAAAAAAAAAAAAGTTGGATAATTACTGTATTGATCTCTATGAAGGAGATTCTAAGCTGAGAATTTACTTGGCCCTGTTCTACGACCACAGAACTGGATACACATTGTCCCAAAACTGATTGTCAACACAGTATTACACCGCCGAATTTGTCACTAGGTTTATGCTGGCCATGTAGCCTACTGGATTTCTTGCAGTATTTTCCATAAAATCACATGTCAAGCATGTAATGGCCAGAGCGTAGTTTTATGGAAGCTACTAGTAGTCTATAAAACTACAGGACGTCCTATACAACTGCAGCTGTATTATAGCTGCAAATTGTGCCCTGACATCAGAATCACTTATGTAGAAAAAAAAAAAAAACAAATAGGATGTCAAAGAACAGATTTAGAAAAGTATACGATATTAACTCATTGCCGACCCTAGCAAATCCCTCCAGTGATGATTGCAGAAAGAGCGACCAATATACGACCGGTGACAGCAGTGAACGCCAACTCTGAGCTTTAACGTTCTTTGACACACAGTTCTTCATCCTCACTCAACACCAGGTTAACGTGTGAATGAACTGAAGAAAGAGCTTAGAATTGTATACTGTGTATCGCACTCGAAACGTGGAAAGTGAAATAAGAGAAAAAGCCAAGATCAGAAGAAATTACTTTTATTGTGCTGTATCAAAATGTGTACAGAGTATTCCACCATGAACGGGCCTGTATGAAGAGTTCTTACACGTTCTGCTCTCCGCCAGCCCTCGCTGCTGCACGCCTCATTGACTTGCAGTATGTCCATGTCATGGTGTCCTTAGAAGCCTCAGCGATTTTCTGTTCACAGCTGAAAAATATCCTTCCAAATGTCGGCTGTAGAAAACCGACCACATGGGAATATTCAGACAAAGAGTCAAAGCTGAAGTAGTCTCAGTCCAAATCTCATTTATTTCATACTGAGAACAGGGAACTAAAACACAGACTATAAAAACTAACTATGTGCACAGATCACAACTGCAGCATGCAGCTACTACAAGGGGCCATGGACATCGCATTCATCCTCACATCATTAACAGCCTGGTCGTCGTCTTACCTGTAAGGAAGAAAACTTTCAGTAAGTACAAAAAAGGCACATTATGTGGAATACATAGAAATAGCTGTTAATCAACTCATGACAAACAGGGCACACAAAGGACAACGGGTGCATCCTCTGTCCTAGGACACATTGTAAGGATGGAATACAAAAAAATGGACATCAGGTCCCACTCACCGGCTTGAGTGTGATTTAAATATACTTGGTGCGGTTCAGCGCTCGCTCAGCCAGGTGCCCACTTTTATCTGTGATCTTCTCCCAGTCTGTTTGGCCAACAATAAACCCAATGGCCCTTTTCCTGTCTGCATCTTTCTTCTCCTCCAGATCTGCCCATCTGACCTGGTGGAAGTAGGTGGTGTTAATGGTCAAGAAGTAGAGATTAGTGCTGTGAAATCCCCATTGCCTTCTCCTCTAGAGTGTGCTTTACCCTTTTCTTTCCAGGTGCTGACTCTCGAGAGTCGTAATCATCTGGTAGTTGCAGGTAATCTTCCATGCAGCCAGCCATTGACTCCCAGTCACGTTTCCTGGTTTTTAAGCCATCTAGTTTATCTGAGAAAACAAATATTCAGGATTATTCATACTACACTGAACCCCAGGAATGGTTGTAGTTATATGTACAGAGCACAGCTCAATGGGTATGCTGGGACCGTCCAAAGTTGTTACCGGACTTCTGCCTAGCTCACCATGTTACAACCTCACAAAAGAACCCAGAATCACCGCACTCATAGCACTGTGCTCTCTATGCCACAAACTATGCTATATTTAGGGGATGAAGAAAGTTCTCCAAGCTCTGCTAATGTGGATGACACATAAAATGATACAAGTAACAAACCTGGAGAAAGAAAACATCTGCTTATAGAAAGGAATGGGTTTTCTTTTCTTCTGTGCCATACCATGTAGGATAACACCTGGCACCTTCTATCATGACATACTGAGAAGCTCAGGCTTGCTCAGCACAGTACTGTGTACTAATGTAACTCACTGAGGATGAAGACATTGTCCAGCAATATATAATGCAGATCTATACAACAACTAGGCTGGATTGATTATGAGCAATAAGCAGCATTCCCTACCTCTGGAGCCTTTATCATTCACTTACACAACTACACGTTCATCTGCCCTGTGCCATAGTAGTTTCATATGAAGGGCTCTCTCTTGTTCACATTGCAACGTTAATTGACAAAAAAGACAAAAAAAAACAACCCACATGACTTAACACTTCTATTTTAGAAAGCATTCTTACTTTGTGGAGTTTTCCCCTACACCTGGCTAAAACTTTTTCACAGAAAGTTTAAATTTTATTTATAATTTTTACCAGGTCTCAAAACTAGGACCATCTATAATGGAGGCAAATATCTGCTACAAACTTAAAGGGGTATAACCAACTGGCTTGTTCAGCAGCCTGCACGATGTCTGCTCTGTTCACTTCCATGATTTTTCGGTACATTAGTCAGTAATGAGGAATTGGTTGTAAATGAATTACCACAGTATAAAGCTGATGTAGCAGAACTGGATTTGAGTCAGTTTGCAATACATACAGGAGGTACAGGACTCCCTATCTCAGCCAAATTCAATTGAACCGACTGATAAGTGGAAGCAGTGGCGTAACTAGGAATGGCGGGGCCCCGCGGCGAAATTTTGACATGGGGCCCCCCTCCCCGACACCGAAGAACTCGACCGAGCCCCTCCTACGAATTCCTGCGTGCTCTATTATGTCCCACAGTGCCCCTATACACACTATTGTCCCCCATAGTGGCCCCTGCACACAGTATTATGTCCCATAGTGGCCCCTACAGGACTAAATACTGTCACGTCACCTGCTGACCGCTATACCCGGACGATTGTGGATAAAAAGTCTGGTCATGTGCATTACAATTTAGTAACTCCATGTGCCTCATATTAATAGCAATTAACCCCATCATGTCCCTCACATTAACCCTTGTGTACCTCACATAAGAGTTAATGATGTGAGAGAGACATGGAGGTAATAAAGTATCTTCATTATTATTACCCCCATATGTCTCAATATTAGTAACTCTTATGGTGAGGCACACAGGGGTTAAATGAGAGGGACATGATTGGGTTAATTGCTATTAATATGAGGCACATGGAGTTACTAAAACAAAATTAATCACCCCAAATGCCTGATATTAATAAGCATAGTAACCCCAGTATGCCCTGTGTACTTGTGTCTTTTTTTAGTTTCACTTTCCTGGACCTTCTTCTTCCTCTCCTCTTGTGTGCAGGATGGCAGGAGCTCGGCAGGGGTAAGCCCGCCTCCTGGGCTCTCCTCAGCCCTCTCATTGGTGGGCAGAGGAATGCCAGAGAAAAAGGGGGGGGGGGGGAGAGGAGAGAAAGCGTCCTGAGAGCACAGAGTGGAGCCAGACCTGCAGCTCTTGCATCGGCTCCTGTGTATTGGCCGTTGCTGCAGCTTCGGACATATACTCTCCATATATTAATAGGGAAAGTATTCCACCAACAGAGGGCCCCTGCAAGTGCTGGGGCCCTGGGCAATAGCCAAGTTTGCGCCCCCCCCCCCCCCCCCCCAACGCCGGCCCTGCTTACCTCTCTCGGGCCGCCGATCATTATACTTATCTTATAATTAAGATAGCAGCCAAACGAAGCTGTTTTGATAAAGCAATGTATTTAGGAAAAGTCTTAAGTCCACATAAACTAGCAGTATAGATAGGATCCTTGTGATGGGACAACCCCTTTAACTGCTCTCAATGGCAATATATTTTTTCTAAAGCCTTAGGCTGCATTCACACAGTTTTTGGTCAGGAATTTGGTCAGAAATCTGACTCAAAATCCTCCTCCTAAAAACGCCTCACCATAGGACTGTATGGTGAAGTGTTTTTTGGAGGAAGAATTTGAGTCCGTTTCCTGACCAAAAAACTCCATGTGAACTCAGCCTTAGTGTCTGTTCACATGGCGGAAACAGTTTCCGCTATTTGAATTGTCCTCGCGGCTAGCCACAACGCGATGCCATGACTGATTGGGCCCGAATGCGTAGGCCCAATCAGGTGTGAGTCTTGAGCTGGACTCCACAACTGACTCAGCCACGGAATCCATGGGAAGATAGGCCATGACGCTTCTTTTTCCCACTAGCTGAAAAAGGAAAAAGAAAAAAAAAAGGCAAGCGACGCCCATTGAAATGAATGGGAGGCCTATTTGCACAATACTTGAACAATATTTAGAGACATAAAGTTTGCATAATAGTTGGATAATTTTGCAACTACACATTCTGTATCAATTCCTCACAGTCTCACCAAATTGCTCCAATGAACATTACCTAAGGCTGAAGTTGCACACTGCATATTTATTAAACGGCTAAAACAAAAACAAAAACAAAACACAACAAACACAGTCTTTGTTGCCTATAGCGATCGATCACCATACAGCATTTTTAAAGAACCGGAAACAAGAAAGGAACGCTGTGCTGTGATTGGTTGCCACAAAGGTTTTTTTTTCTTTTAGACAGTTTTATTAATCTGCCTCTGACACTAGGTTTACACCTGTGTTCAGGTTTCCATTCGGGGGATCCGCTTGGGGGACCCCCCTACCCCTCCAAACATTAACCGCTTTAAATAAAACAAACAAACATACTATAACCTTCGGAAACCAATGGACCCCATAGACTATAATGGGGGTCTGCCAGGTTTCAGCCCGATAAGGGCAGAAAATACGGAGAGAGAAGTGCTGCTTGCAGGACTTTTCTCTCTGCATTTTTAAAGTGGTATGGGGAAAGGAACCCCCAGGCAGAGACCAGGCACACACAAGTGTGAACCTAGCCTTAGTTTTTGTTGCAGTTTTGTTTCTTTTTTAGTCAGAGGGGAGTAAATGGGAAATCTAAAGGAATAATATGCTACTCCTTGCAGAATTCACTTTGGTTCTGGATTAAAATTGTCACAAAAACCCTTTTTAGACAATTAAAAACTAAACATTTTTCAAATATACAAAAAGATTATACAGTTTTACATATTATGATTAATTATCTTTGGGCTCATTCACATCTGCGCCCGTACTCCATTCTGCAGGATTCCGTTTCCTGCACAAAACAGGGGCAGGAGACTGAAACCTGCCGGCATGTTTCAAGCCCATTCATTTGAATGGGCTTGAAAAGTCTCCAGCCGTGAGCGTTTTAAGAGTCTCGTGGCGAAATCGTTTTTTTTTTTTTAAAACCGGACACAGAGTCGGACATGCAGTACTCTGTGTCTGGTTTTAAAAAAAACGGTTTCACCGCCGAGAGCATAAAACACTCACCGGCGCTCACGGCCGGACTCGGCATGACAGGTTTCCGTCTTCTGCATGCAGAAGACTGAAACCTGAAAACTGAGTTCAGGTGCTGGTGTGAACCCAACCTTAGTGGTGACGACTTGTGTTCTGAATTGGTTGCCACTGAATAAGACTATGATTGCAGGAGCTTTCTATGGTTTGGGAATTTCCTTTTTGTAGCCAGGTTAAGCCATGTAAGAGAAGATAATACGGCCAACAATAAGGAAATCATGGATGGGTTTTGGGCAAGTTCCAGACCATACAAAGTTTAAGCATAGATTCATAAGAAAATGAAAGATGCACTAAGATTGGTTACAATGGAGAACAAAAGTATTTGTTAGTTTCATAGATCTACCCCTTTAGTGTACGTCTTCAGCCTAAATGTTCGAGATATACATAGATATTGTATGAATCCCTCCCCCATATAATATACAGAGAGCATAAATGACATTACAATATGTATATGCAAGGAGGGATAATAAGAGAATATCAATTTATTATTTTGTTATTCTAGATTGGGTTTTTTTTTTTTTTTTTGGGGGGGGGGGGTGTTTGGACTTTTTTTTTTTTTTTTTTTTTATAAAATTCCTTGCCAAATCAGTTATTAAACATTAATAAGACTCCACCTAGCGAGATGCAGCCAAGAGCACAGCGGAAAAGAACGTAAAGGAAAATGCCTCACTTTTTTCCACGGCGTTTTTCACAAAAGGTCTGCAGAATTCACCTTTGTGGAAGTTCTGTGTATTATACAATTTGGAAAACACCAGCGTTTCCAAAGGTATAGTTGACATGCTGCAACTTATAAATAAAAATAAAAATTTAAATCGTAACATTTCCACTGCAGATTTTTTTTCTGCAATATGTGAATTGGAAATAGCCAGAATCCTGTTCACTTTGCAGGTAAGGATTTTATGATGCTGCATTACAACTGTGGCCAAATCACAGCATTTTTGCAAAGCGAGATCCAGGTCTAAGTCAAGTATACACCAAGATAGTGGCAAACAAAAAAAAAAACAACAAAAAACAGTACCATCTCATTTTTATAACCATGTTCATCATGCAATATAAATGACACATTATCTTCATTCTTTGGGTTCATGTAATGATGCTTCTATTTTTGCAAGATAAGCTTTAGTTTTTACTGGTAACAGTTTGAAGTATGCAAAACACTTTGTTCACCTATTCCATGATTTGGGAGCACAAATGTAAAAAATAAATAAATAAATTGTATTTAGCCATTTCATGAATGGTTCAGGACCAGACTTTTTTTTTTTTTGCATACATGATTTGTAGGTATATAACCTTTTCCTTATTCAAAACATTTTTGCCATTTTTTTTCCAGTGAAAAGTAGGGCTTTATTTTAGGATTCCATATTTTTCTATATTTTAATATCTGAGAAATTAAACCAAAAAAATGAGAAGTGTCCTTTATATATATATATATATATATATATTTTAAGTATACATACTGACAATTACTTTCACATTCAGCTGCCCCAATACATCTTTGGGGTTGTATATGGTTTTTTTTTTTTTTTGTTAATTTTCCCTGTATCTGGAGCCGATAATGCTTAACCCTATCCCAACATCTACCGTAATTTAGTACAATGGATGTCCCGTACTTAAATATGACGGCCGCTGAGCAAGAGCCATACCCACTGGGTCTCCAGTGTATTGTACAGCGGATACCTGGAAGCAATGTCCATACTGATTGTGGCATTATCCAATGCTGACTGAGGCAACATTTTCCGAGCAGTACATAGGTGCTGCCATTTTGTGGTGGAACACCAGCCCCTAGAATGAGATCTCAGGCCAGCGAGCCATTGCCATGCCAGCCGAGAGCCTATTGAAGGCTCCAAGGCTTGTCTGGCATGTACATCTATTATAGACTGCATAGAGCAGCCTGTAATAGAAGTGCCACAAATTTACAGTGCATTAGCATTGTGATTCATTGCACTGATCAGACACTCTGGGGCTCAAGACCCCTAGGTGTGGTATATAAAATTATATATATATGCAGATCAGCCCGTTCCCTAGAACACATATACAAGTAAAAAACATAATATACACACATTAGGTATCCCTGTGTCCAAAAACACCCGGTCTACAAACTTATAAAAATATTATTCCCATATGGTGAAATCCCCAGCAAGAAAAAAAATTGTAACAGCCAAAACGACAATATTTTTGCAGTTTGCCTCCTATAAAAATTTGGATGAAAAGCGATCACAGCAATAGACTTTCCCCAAATTGGCATGAATTTCTATGACTGGGTATAACAAGGAAATGGAAGCATGGAGTTTTAAGAAAAAGATGCTCCTGAGCTCCATTTTATGGAGAATACAAGTACCGTATATACTCGAGTATAAGTCGACCTGAATATAAGCAGAGGCCCCTAATTTTACCACAAAAAAAACTGAGAAAACTTATTGACTTGAGTATAAGCCATGGGGGGGAGAGGAATGCAGAAGCTACTGGAAAATTTCAAAAGTTTAAATGGCCGGAGTTTTTGGGTGCAGTAGTTGCTGGGAAAGGGGAGGGGGTGTTTTGGTTGTCTTTCTGCCCCTTCCCTGAGCTTGAGGACTGGGATTCCCCCCCCCCCCCACTTGGAATTCAGCCTGGCTGAATATTGGGTATCTGCAGTGCTCCTATTAACCCCTTCCCGACGGAACAGAAGCTCTGCAGATACCCTATATTCAGTAGACCGGGCACACTCAGACACAGGGATACCTATTGTCCTAATGTGTATGTGTTTCACAGTAATTTTCTACTTTTATATGTATTCCAGGGAAAGGAGGGATTTAGAACTATTTAAAGAAAACTGTGCTGAAAAACTCGGCTTATACTCTAGTATATACGGAATATGCTAAAAGAAGAGAAAAAAAGTAGTCAGGAAATCTTATAGTTTGAGACACAGACAGAAACGATAAAAACTGCATATAACTGGTATTATTCTTACAGAAGGCAGGAACTGGTTTGAGAGCGTTACCGTTTTAATTGCCACTAAACGCGTTGTGTCATTGATGTAAGGTTAATATGGTATTTTTTTAATTTATTTTTTACACTCAGCGCTATAGAAATTTTGTACCCTATTTTTTTTTATTAATATGGAACCAGATCATATTAAAGTATATCAAGTTACATTGACAGGATTTTATAATTCAATGCTGTATTAAAAGGTTAATAAAAACAACTGTTACGACTTTCTTTATCCAATTCTGTATGAACAGGTTTTATATACTTCACTCTTTTATAGGATTTTATAAACCTGGTTCTACAATAGATTTTTTTTTTTTTTTTTAACAAATTATCCAATCACATTTTATATTCCCGTTTTTGTTTTAATATGATTTTATCAACCCAGTTTAATAGGATTTCATATACCAGATACTTTATTAGTATTTTATTTAATTATTATGTCATTATAGGATTATTATATAAACAGGATTTTTTTTTCTCACAACTGATTCTCCTTTAGTTAATTTTATAAACCTAGCCTTTTATAAGTGGATTTTAGATAGATTAATTAAAAGAATGCAATGCACATTAATAGGAGTTAATACACACAAATATTTAATATATTAAAACACCCAGTTCTTTTATAATAGGATTTTATACTCTTGATTCTTTAATAGGCTTTTAGCCATCCAATTTCTTTATATGATTTTATACAAACAATTCAGCAGTAACATGATTTTATAAATTTTATTCTGTTTTAATATGATTGAATACACATGCTTTAGAAAGATTTTATACACCTAGTATTAAGAAAATCATTTTAATTTCAATACAATTTTATCCATCCAATACGACATTAAAATAAGTTTTGTTGGTAATATACGATTATACAGTTTGGTTTCAAATGGATTTTATGCAAATAGTTCTATATGAATAGGATATTATACAGCTAGTTCACCAGTAGAAGGATTTTATGCATGCAGCTCTATATTTATAGAATTTTATACACTTGGTTCTCTATTTATAGAATTTTATATTACCTTTATACACAAGTGGATAATTTTTTTTTTTATATAAGATTCACAACTTTAAAAGGCCAAGACCCCAGGTTACGGAAATGTGTTTTTCTTGTTGCAGAAGCATAGCAGCAAGCAAACAAAAAAACAAAACTGCGTTTTACAGTATCAGCAAAGTGAATGAGATTCTGGGTAATCCCATCCACATATTGTGGGGATAAAAAACAGCAGCAAAAAAGCTCCATTTTCAAAAACACAGCTTGTCAATTTTACCTGAAGAAGTGCTTGCGGTTTCCCTATCGATTTAATAAAAGGAACTAAATCTGCAGAAAAAAATGCAGCAAAAACGCAATGAAAAACACTGCGGAAAAAATGGATTTTTGTATTCCTGAAAATCCTTTTCTTATTGTATTGATTGATGGACACAGAACTAAAGGTATAGACAGTCACTAGGAGGCTGACACCAGAAATAGCAAAAGAGATAGGCTCTGTCTCTGGGTTATACATTCTTCACCGACACTATGCTTACCAGTTTGTAACAACAGTAGAGACAAAAAAACGAAAAACACAGAACCACCACCATGTCCTGAACCCGAAAATGAACCAAAATAGCCTGGGGCAGGAACAGTAAGAAAAAGAGGGTGGAATCTGTGTTCCCAGTGAATACAACGAGAAAAGGATTTTATGACTAATACAAAAAAAAAAAAAATAATTCTCACTTATTTCACTGGGGGACACAGCACCATGTGATGTCCTAAAGCAGTCCCAGAGGGTGGGAATTACACAGCCATACACAAAGCTGCTTACAGAACTTTATGACCCAAGCTGGCATTGGCAAAGGCTGCAGAATGGATCTGGTAGAACCTGGTGAAGGTAGAGATAGAGGCCCAAGGTGGCAGCCTTGCAGACCAGGGCGGTAGAAGCCTAATGCCATAGAGTGAGCAGTCACGTGAAGAGTGGCAGCGGCTGGTTCTTGAACACAATGAACAAAGCGTCTGAATGACAAAAGGAGTTCAGTAAGAGACAAATAGACCCAGATTGCCCAGACCACATCCAGGCAGAAAGACGTTAAGACTATTTCCTCATTGATGTGAAAGGAAGAAACCACCTTAGGAAGAAAAGATGGTGGCAAACGAAAGAGAACCCTGTCCTTCTAGAGAACAAGAAAAGGCAGCCAAGTTCAGAGACCCTGCGGATGGAAGTAATAGACACCGGGAAGGCAAAGGCTTGAAAAGGGGAGCCTGAAGCACCTCAGGGACAAGAATAAAATCCCATGGTTCCACGGGAGGATGGTAGGGAGGAGCACAGTGTGCTACTTATCCCAGGAAAGTCATCACCTGATGCCAGAGGGCCAGGGTCCTCTGAAAAAGAATTGAAAGGTCAGAGAGCTGTCCTAAGAGAAGACAGACCAAGACTGAAATGGAGAAAAGCCAATATCCTGGGAAGAGAGAAGGAGAGTGGATGAAAGTCACTCACACCACTGAACAAAGGCCTTCCAGATATAAATCATAGATCTTTGCTCAATGGGGTTTCCAGGCCTTCAGCATGGTTTGGATACTAGACTCTGAAAAACCATGACACCCAAGAACCTCGCTTCAACAGCCATATTATTAAATACAGCTGATGTAAGGTGGGGTGGAGCAGTGGTCCTTGAGACAGAAGATGGACTTGCCAGAGGAAGAGGCCAAAGAGCGTCCACCAGGGTCAATCCAGAACCCCTTCTGACTTGGAGTTTTTTGAGAACTCAAAAGAGAAGAGGAAAAGAAGGGAACAAGTACAGAAGACTGACCAGGGAATCACGAGATCATCGGCAGTGATAGCGCAAGGGTCCTGGGTCCTAGCCACATAGCAGGGAACTTGTGGTTCAGGCTCGTGGTGATCCAAAAGCAGGTCAGATTGTCCAGGAAGGCTTGGGGATGCAGGACTACCAGGCAGGTCTGGACTTGAAAGAGGGCTTCTTGGAGCGAGAGTCCAGGAAGACTGTTCTCTGGAGCAAGAGGCAGAGCCATGAAAGGAGCTAAAACGCTGAGAACAACAGCTGGCGCTTAGGGTGCCTCTGGGGTAGGAGAGAGATGAACTGTTCATCTCGAGAGAAGGTATAGCCACGGCAATCTTCTTAAAGGTGGATTTGGTGTTCCACTATCTGATCCAACAGTATGGCTGATTGCCACTGCATTGGCGGTGCCTTGGCAGAGTGGCGAGCTGCTTCCAGGGAAGCATCACACAGGTACTTAGAAGCGTTCAGAATTTGAAAGATGAGCAGATGCTTGTCCTGGATGGAAAGACCCTTGTAGAGCAGTTTGTCCAAGGAAATGTAAGCCTTGCAAAGCCAAGAAGCAGTGAAGGAAAGCCACAGGGAGGAGCCAGCCGCTACAAAGTTAGCTTTTGTGAGAAAGTCCACCACCTGGTCCGAATTATCGCTGAGGGAGGCAGAATCTGCTAAAGGCAGAATAGAGGCCCAGGAGAGCCTAGCTATTGCGGGATACACAGCGGGAATCGGTGACCTCTTGGAGACACACTGGTCAGGAAAAGGGAAGAGGATATCCAACTTCCTAGTGGAAGGTAGGGGACAGAACAGGTTAAGCCATTGCTTCTTCATGATATGGTCAAACACCCCATGGTTGGAGAAGATCAGAGGTGGGCATCGACTGTGGCGGAACGAGATGTCTTCTTGAGAAGTAGGGTCCATGTCCTCAGAGACATGTAAAGTATCTATGACTGCATGGATGAGATCTTACATAGAAGTAGATATAGATGTGCCTATCTGATAATCCGAGTTGAAGTCCGTCACTAGTGTGATGTATCCACTGAAGACTTCACTGCACTTGAAAAACAACAAAAAAATAAATAAACTATGCAAGACAAAGACCTAGGATAAGTCTTGTCTGCCTCTCACAGACACTAGACTAAAACTGGTTAGCATAGTGACTGTGGAGAGGGTATAGTCCAGAAGTGGAGCGGACATCTTTCGTTATTCCTAGTGGCCAGGTCTACACCCATGGTGCTGCATCCCCCAATGAAACAGGCAAGAAAAATGTTTTGGGGGGCTTTGTTTGTTTGTTTTTAACTGCATTCCTGGAACATGGGGCCTTAGCTTAAGGGGGTTTTCCCAGAACTAAAACATGTTTCAATGTCCTGAATTTGTAAAATAAAAGTATGAAAACCATCAATTTCCCAAATTAAAGTACTTCTTAGCCTTTACAGGTTTTTATTATTCATATTTCCTAAGCTTAATAAACTGTATTTGTAACCTAAATACACATTTCTTAAACCTAATAAATCTGAACATGGGGAAAAAGTGCAAAAGAAACCAAAACCCCATGTGAGTTAAAATGAGACGCTAAAGAACAGACTTATTTGAAAACTATAGAATTGCCTCCATAAAAAGGTTACTGAACTTATAACCACATTTATTGCTGACATACTCCCTTTAACCCCTTAAGGACACAGCCCAAAAGTATGTTAAGGACCGGGCCTATTTTTTCAAAATTGACATGTGTCACTTTAAATGGCAATAACTTTGAGACGCTTTAACTTACACAAGTGATTTTGAGACTGTTTTCTCGTAACACATTATACTTCATGTTAGTGGTAAACACTAATCAATATGTTTGTATTTACTTATTAAAAAAATAGGAAATTTGATGGAAATTTGGAAAAAAATTGCAATTTTCAAAATGTGAAATTCTCTGCTTTTCAGGCAGATAGTTATACTACCCAAATACAGTAATAAATATTATCTCCCATATCTCTGCTTTATATCGGCATCATCTTTTGATTGTATTTTAATTTATTTTGGACGTTACAAGGCTTACAAGTGTAACAGCGATTTTCCAGATTTACAAGAAATGTAACTATGTTTGTTTTACACACTTTTTTTAAAAAAACCTTTTTTACATTTTTTTTTTATTTGTGCTGCAAGCACACTAGAACCAGTGATCAGAGAGGATCGCTGGTTCTATACTAACTATAGACTTGCAATACACGTGTATTGCAGTCTATAGAGGAAACTAGCTATGCAGATGCATAGACTAGCTTCCTCTCGTCATGGCATCCAAGGGGTTAACCCTCCCCCCATCGGAGCTCGCTCCGATGGGGGGAGGGATTAAGGAGCAGCGTGTAGCTGTAAATTACAGCTAACACAGACTCCTTATGTAGCCAGCAGCATGCTTTATAGCCGGCCAAACCCCTAGGGTGCCATGATCACTATGGATCATGGCACCTTAAGGGTTAAACAGCGGGGGTCGGTGCAATCACCGTCCCTGCTGCTACAGGGGAAGCCTGGCTGTCAGATACAGCCGGCCTCCCATGGAGATCGCACGGGCTCAGAAGCAGAGCCCATCACGTACAGGTACGTGGGAATGCGGGAACTAACCACATTCCCTGACGTACATTGTACGTGATTTAGCGTTAAGGGGTTAAACATACTTCTCCCATTCACGACATCTGCCGTAATGCCATGGCAAATATTGGGAGTTTAAATATGCAGGCTGATTAGGAGCTGAGAGGCCGGATTTCCACTGTGCATATGCATCGGAGACATGGCGGAAATGCATTAACCCTTTGATTCCTGAATCAAACTTGAGGAACCATTTTCCTGGTGATCAGTTAGCATGGCAGCCAGGCCTTCTGAAGGCTCCCAGGCTTGTTATTAGTGCACTTTTATTATAGGCTACACAAGGCAGCCTGTAATACATTAGAGGGATTTTACTATACATTGCAAAAAAACAAAAACTAAACCTTATACAGCCCAATACACAAATATATAAAAATACAGGTGGTTAAAATATGTAAAAAAAAAAAAAAAAAAACTATTTAAATTTGTTATTGCTATAAAATACATGTCATTTTGGATGCACAGCGAACGCTGTACAAGCAAAGATTTGTAAATAAATAAATATGTATGTCACATAAATCTCTAATTCTAGTCCATTCTGAATTTTCCAGCTTCCCAGTGCATCATACAGAATAGTAAAATGGTACCATTATATAGTGTAATTTGGCCTACAAAACTTAAGCCCTCAAAAATAAAAAATGTTATAGGTTTTGAAATTTTTTTTTATTACTATATAATATATATCGAGAAGTGTCTGGGGGCTGTTAAAAGTTTCCATCACTATCCCTTCTTTCCTTAAGGCTATATATAGTAAGTTCTTTATGTCACTCTGACAAGTTTTTTTTTTTGCTTAGACCCTCCATTTTTGTAGCCCACCATTGTACCTCTTCTATTAGATCTATATCTTTTTGTTTTTGAGGTTTCCAGAACTGGACACAGTATCCCAGTCATGTTTTCCCCAGCGCTGTATAGAGCAGCAACACAATCTCCCTCATTCTACTGGTTCTATCCCTAGCTATACAGCTGAGCATCCTCTCTGCCTTCCCTGCTGCCTGGCTGCTCCATTGACTCATTTGAGGCTGTCTGATTTTAGGACCCCTAGGTCTTTCCCTTCTGATGTCTTGGCTAACACAACACTGCCAATACAATGCTCAGATAGTGGGTTCCTTATCCCCCAAGTGCATTATATTACAAGTATATTACAAATCCCTCCAGAAATAACAATGCTTTGTTTCTCAATTGTAACACTACTTAATTTTAGTAATTTATTAGGGTTAGGATATATGCACAGGTTAGTTGATGCATTGTTAAATTTCACCAGTGACTGAAACCTACCTTATTTCATACTTTGACATACACATACGGGGCCTTGAACAGAATATCTAGGCTTTATGTAGGACATCTCAGAGACAAGCAGCGCTCCAGTGCTTGAAAATGTATTCACTGAGAAGGTGAAGTATTACTGCAGACTTACATTTATATTGATGTAACTCTTGGATCAAACAAAGTAATAGTCTAATCTTCTGAATCTTTGGATCTGTCTGACAGCTCTTGCATTTCATACATTACAGGAGCTACAGATTATGTACAGACTTACATGCAGAAAATCTGCAGCATAGTACAGTAGCTTTTAAATAGACACTGCCCTTCTAAGAACCTCTGCATAAGTCAATGGTACGGGTGATTATAAGAAGCTTTGTAATAGATAAGAGCAGGAAGATAGTATTTCTCTCTGATATGTCAGTATCAATTCTGCTACACTACATTTCACTCTGAAAATCACTGCTGTACTCATCTGAAGACTGACTGTAGATCACAAGACTCATGGCTATAGAGTGCAAATTCTGCAACTAAATTTGCATCAAAATCCACATGCAATACTAGGGACTGCCTTACTGACCAGAGAACTGGTTGCTCTTGCATGAAGTACTACACAAGGCACTTGCTTCAATGTGAGTTTGCTACACTACTTTTTCCACTCCCCACTAAGCAGAATACCAGGCAGAGCTATGAACTAAAAGCAATGATGTTTGCCTGGGTTCACCATCACTTGCTGTCCCCTTCATTTGTATATACACTAAACATCATGTTAAGACAATGGCTGTGCATTTTTCACTGAGCATTATAAGTAGCAGTTTCCCACCATGAGGCTGCCTTGCCAGTTACTACCGTTGTATGCAGCAGAAATTAGCTGCACATTTATGAGACAATAATAATTTGCTGCCTTCAGCAGAAACTACACTGAAGAATAGCACACTTCACATAGATGACGGAATGTTAGATAGTATATTATGGCATCATTAGATCAGAGCACCTTAGATTCTAGCATTATCAATCATATTACACATACCCCTGGCAGAGTTTGTTACCCCCATAAAGTCAGTCACATCCCTGTTTCCCAACACATAGTAAGACAACACATCAGCTTAAAAGTCTTCATCTTGCTGAGACTTCCAATTTGTTAAAAATTGTCTTATGGATTAATGAAAAATTCAGCTATATTTCACAATTCCTCAACACCTACAAGCACAGAAGGAAGGCTGTAAGGAGGCTTCTCAGTACCAAGACTTCTGTGAATCAGGTCTGTAAAAAGAATGCATTAAAATACTATGGAAAATCTTCTGCAGTCTGCCAAAAAGACTGCCACCGAAAAAGGGAGACTTTCCAGTAATACAATTACCCAAAGAAATGTAAAGGAACAGTTTAATTCTGACAACATCACACAGTGGCCAAGACACAGACCTCAAGCCATTAAGAATAGCTGCTCACTCAGTCTCCATGTGTGCAAAGAACAGCGAGCATGCAACCGTCAAGCAGCTAAATTCTGCATTCAGTTGCAACGAACAATGGAACAGACTTTTCTCTTGGCCACTATCATATTGAACAAGCAAGAACTGAACATCTGACCAGCAGTCTTGCACTCACCAAGTTTAGCTTCTGAAGTGTCCATCTCCCATTTGCTTTTCGGAAGATAACCCTATATCACAGGGAAAAATGTTGGAAGGGTTAAAGTGGAGCAAACAAACACAGCAACAAAACAATGGGAACGTAAGAGTTGATGCCTGAGTCAGTCCAGGTATGTTGCAGCAACATCTCTGTCAGGCATGATGCGGAGGAACAAAAAAGGGCTGTGTGTGAGAGCAACAGGATAAATGGATGAAGACGACAAACCTGACAAAGGAACTCACAGAGTATATGAATTTAAGGGGTTGACTTTATTTTTGGTGCAAAGTTTTATTTGTGCTGCAAACAGGGATACTAAAAATTAGCTTTGTGCAGGCCTGACAGATGCAATACCCAATATGTGTCACGTGACCGCTACAGCCAAACGCAGGCACTAGTTGAGATCTCTTCACAAAAGGCAATTCGCATGCAGTTTGTAAAGAGGTATTTGCTGAAGAGTGAATGGCTGCAGCGGCCACCTGACATCACCGTTGCCATCAGTTGTAATGTGCACGAAGCAGAGACGTTGGAAACATGAAGGGCATACCACTGGTGCAGGCTGTGAAATTGCACAGGGGCCCCTAGTGGCCCTATAATGTTAACAGCAGCATTCTGCTATCTATTAGATTGCAGGCAGGTGTCTAAGCTAATGAACTTCATTGCCAAGAATTACTGATGGATGCTAGTGAGACATCTTAAGAGTATAGTGTGTGCTCTATGCTGAGATATTGGGAAGCAAGGGGTCTGCAAACATCTGTGTCCACCCCTGGCTGGTAACTGAGGATGTGGAAGGAATTTTTTTTTATCACACCTATTTGCACCACATTTAAACCTTGTTTGAAACAAAAGACAAAAAAAACTTTAGTTAAATAAAAGCCCAGCTTCATGATATTGGTACAGTTTACAAAGGGCATGGTACCTCCCCACGTCCGCTATAGGAGAAAGGACAGGGTATAAATATATCATACAACCAGACTGAGCAGCCTGCCCTACCCGCTCACTCTCCTCCTCTTCCAACGCCTCCTTCTTCACTTCCTGCTCAGGCTCTGCATTTGGCTCAGAATCCTCCATTTCAACCTAAAGTAAAAAGTTTTTTGTCAATGAATTGCTTCACAAACCCAACATAATGTCACCCACTCCCTAGTGACTACTCTATGGTAGTGTCAGCTTCATTTACAGGTATATGGCTTCACGCTGCTATCAGAAGTCACATGTCCTGGTTTGTTACAGAAAATCACTATTGTTTCTGTTGCCAAAACCCAATGCAGATTTCTACACAGTCTGTGTCAGACACCATTGCTGCTGGGCTCTAGTTAATAACCCAGCAGAAAATATAATAGTTCTGCTGAGGCTTATACACCTCCAACTCTATCTGATAACATATCAGAGAAAGTTTTATACATATGTAGAATATAAGAAACTTTCTTATATTCTCTATCTATAGATATATAATCTCTGAACTGTTCATTTACAAATGCATTTGACATGTTTTTGTCCTGTACGCCATACACAAAACAGTCTCAGTCTTACAATGAAGTCGTTGGAGATGGGAGGGGGAGAATGAGAAAGAAATGAGGCCGTCTACATGCAATGAGTCATTTCTGTCAGGAGAAGGCTGGATAGTAATTCCTAACAACTCAGCTGTGTTATGAAAAATAGTTGTTTCTATAATGTAGATATCTTGCTATGAGCTCTCCTTCTCCTCCTGCCTCCTCATCAAGTTCTATTGTACAAATTTGATCAGTGGCAGAAGGACGTAAATGTGTGAAGAAATAGGCACTTTTCTTATGTTACTATATTGCAACTGTAAATTACCGCAGGTTAGCAAATTTACTCCTGCTAACCAGTGTCCATTTTGCACAAGGTGTCCCTGACTTTTGCTACTGTCTGAGCATCCCTTACAAAAACCTCAGTCCCATAGAATTGGCTAAAAACTCTTTCTAGGGCCTGTAACATGGCTTCAGCATTGGAATCATCCTTGCCATAATCCTCACTAGTAAGAAAATTAGCAACATAGTACAGCATCAGCAGAACACTTTTAAATGAGAGTTGCCACCTGTAGCCCATATTTACAAATTCTGACCTCTTTTTGAAGCTCCAGATGCTGTTTCTGGATATTGTAAATCAATTTTAATCAATTTGGCCTTATAACATCAAGGGAAAAGTATAAGTGCTTTTAGGACTTTCTACATCGCTATAGACAAGAATTTATGAAAAGAAAGTCAGCCATTGATAAAGGAGTAGAGTATTAAAACAGATGATTTGAAGTTGCAAGTGTAGCTTACCAACTTCACAGCCCTACATTGTGGTACAAAACCCCCCCCAAAAAAAAACAAAAAAAACAACGCATGACGGGTGAAGTGTGCAATGGAAAGGACAGCCACAATAATGGGTGTCTCAATGTCATCTATCCAGCTTAGTGGAATATGTGTGTATTTCACATCGTACTGTGATTGACAGATAGTGAAAAAACACAAGCAGGGGCCTGTGTATGTCAAAACCAGGTTTAGTTTGTGCCCGCAACGCTCTGGCCACAACCGTATAGCATAACTGCACTGACTAAGACAAACCTCTTCAATGGCAGCATCCTGAAGCAGAGAGCGGATATCCAGGCGAATCATGTGTCGTGGAGCTGGCTCCCAGTTATCAGACATCTGAAAGTGGAGAAAAATATCATCACGTGACCCATAATACAGGAACAAACAAGAAGTCAGGGAATTCAAGTATTGGCCACTGATCACCTCAATAGGGAGCAGCCCTTACCTTGCTAATCTCTTTCAGCTTGTGTCCATGCACATTTCTCTTTGCACATGTCTGGATGTCTGCAGAGATTTCAGCCAAGTAAACCTGAAACAAAGTCAGGAAGAATGATCAGTCACTGTGTGTGTGTACCCCTGGATTAGCCTCTCCACAAGTAGATGCTTCCCTCAGATGCTTCCCTCAGATCCTGGATTTAAAAACAGACAACTAAAAGAACAAACATGAGAGCCAGCTGCCGACATGACTAAAATGATGTGGTATGTTCACAGGTCAATAAAGTAAAACGATCATCACCATATACACACACACTGAAGTATAGTACCTCAAATCCTTTCGTCTTTGCTGCACTCCAGAACTGCTCAAACTGTCGTACACGGTCGTGGACACTGTCCAAAATAATGAATGGGAAGAACCCATCATCCAAAGTCTTCTTGAAGGTCTTTAACATGCCACTGCGGTATGTATCCTCCATCTCTGGTTCATACTCATACTCCATGACCTCCAGGAACATGGAAAATCCAGTGTTATGTACATAGAAAAAAGTAGGAGATTGTATTCTATGTACAATCACTTCTATCTAAAAACTCACCTTTCTTGTTACTTTTTTGCCAGTCTCTGGATCTTTCTCAACCTTCTCCACTTCAGTCATGAAATAGTCATCAAGGCTCAGGACTCTAGGAGCAGAACCACCATATTCCACCTCTTTATCCTGGGAATTAAACAGCAGGAAGGCTGGTGAGTGTTAAAAGGTACAACCAGATGGAAAATACAATGCACACGTCCTGCTACAAAACATCATCTCACCCTGATTAGTTTGGCAACATGTGTCTTTCCACTTCCAGGCAAACCTCTCATAATAACGACAATCTAGAACAACAATACAAATATCAATGTAACCTGAAGGAGGATTCACTGAAGAGAGATATCAAAGACACTGGGAATTTAAGAATGAACACTTACCCTGTCAGGTCTGTTTTCACGACCTGGCTTCTTAAGGAGATCATCAACATTTTTGGTCTCTGGCTTCTTCTCTGGTGGAGGTACAGGCACCGGAGGAGGAATTACAGACCTCTCCTCTGGATAAGCCCTACGAGTTGCTATTAGGAGGAGGAAAAAATATATATATTTAAAAAAAATTACCAATTTTTTTAAAAATTATTTTTTACTTTAAATAGCCACATTCCCATCTTCAAATCAAGCAGGGAATTTCTAACCTCCAAATGCAGGTTGAGGTACTTCGTAAGATGATCGCTCTGGCTTCCGCTCATAGGAAGATTTGTCAGAGCCACTACGACGGTTTGAGCTTTCTTTATCGCGGTAAGACGATGACGGCCTGCAGGAGTAACATACACGTGAGCACCAAGTCTAAAACAGCTGACCTCCCCCTTCTAACCATCATTTACCTTTCTTCTCGTGAGTGACGATCACGGTCATACCGATCTCGGTCATGGTCTCCTCTGTCCCTGTGAGTATCAGATCGATCACGATCTCTTTCTCGCTCATAGCCTCGACGGTCGAGATGTTTACTACTTTGCCTTTCAAAATATGGATCTCTGTCCCTGAGGTCTCGGTCAAAGCAATCAATCAAATAATCTACAAAAAAATAAATATAGTGGCAAGTCATTATAATAATTACAGAAGAATATCACAGAAATTTATGTTGGTGTAAAGTGCAGTCTTCAAGAGTAACGGTCATTTAAATTTTTTGGGAAATTAATAGTTTAGGTGCATATAATAAACTTTCCAATATAACTTAAAATCATTTTCCTTTATCTCCTCCTCAGCTTCCCTCCTTTGCGCTAAACTGCTAAATTTACTGTTGAGATCAATCATCAGGCTAGAACTCACACACAGATCAGGTTACATAGAAGTCTATGCAGAGGCAAAAGGAGGAGAGAAGAAGAAAAGGGCCCAAGAGAAAGACAATTGTTTCTAAATGAAATGGTATGATTTGTAGCAGTTTCTGAAAGTTTTAGCAGCAGTGAGAAGTGTAGACATGAGTAAAGGTCACTATTTTACGGTGGTCTCCAACACAATGTCGCCACAAAATAGCCGATGGACATGCACAGTCGGCAGTTCCGTCGGCCATTTTGCGATGGTCCCCTGTAAGAGAGGGAGAATGTCAGACTGAGCAGAAGAAAGACGGTGCTGGATGGATGACAATGCTGTGCTCAGAGCCCTGAGGGAATGCCTCCCTGTGCTTTTTGATGGGGTGTAGTTATTCCAGTCTTCACAAAGAATTGTGAGGTGGAAATAACCCTTAAAAAGGAATTCTCCAACAACTTGACAAACCCTTTAAGTGTGAAATTAATTTTAAGGGCTCCACTTCCCAGGGCTACCAATTTTTTTTGCCAGGAAAACCATTATCCAGGCATTTCCCTTGCAGTAGCCACTTCATGTTTTGTTACAGTTGGCTATAATCGCACCTGCATTATGTGACCATTTTATGGGAATGATCTTTATATTAGTTTTTGTCCTAGCTCCCTCTATGATCAGTCAGTAGCACACATAGCACTTCCAAAACATGAGTTTCTGTACTCCACAACCCACTCTTGTATGCAGATTTAACACTTCTGCATCAATAAAATGGGAAAAAAGTGACATTTTTGAGAGGGACCACTCTGGTTAGTTTTAACTTTACTTAATGTTCGGGTTGGCCAAATATGCTGTAGATACAGTCTAGGCATAAATGAAAGTTAAAACGTACCTCCAGGTACAAAATGAAAACCTTTCATAAATGAATATTATAGGTTAATATATGAAACTTTGTAATATATCTTTTTAAAGAAAAATGTTTTCTTCTACTTCACTTTCTACATATTAGCCCGTGAAGAAGGGAGGGGGTAAGATAATTCTGAACTCTTAACATTGACTATAGGCACATCCTCTTAAAGTTAATCATTTGGAACAGTTCAGTTCATGTATTTCAATAGGGGTAACAGAAGCAGCACAACATAGCCCTTTATTAAAACTGGTGTGTGAGGAAAGCTTACAGGCAAAAATGCAGATGACAAGCAGGCTAAAAGTTTCCCCAGGTAAAAGATACAAAGCACAACATGTTTTTAGTGACATTTGCTGACCATACCTTTTGGAAATGAAGAAATTCCCCTCTCCAATGCAGGCTCAGGCAACAACACCACTCTCTCCCCATAGGGGGTCTGCTCCACTTTCCCCACTGTGAGGTCTAGGGTAGAAAAAACAAAAAAACAAAACACGAACTAATAAGCAAGATGACAGCATGTAACACCCCCACAGTAAAGGATTGGGAGATACCACACCTCTACCATGTGCATAGTCCACAGTCTGCTGAATTCCTGACAGTTTGGATCCAACTGGAAGATTTGCCGATTGACTTGCTTGCCGTTCTTCATCCCAAAGTCCACTGAAAGAGTCTTCATCCCAGTGTTCTGCAACTCCTCTGCCAATAACGGAAGCCTCCCCTCTTTTTTCCATTGAGTCTGGAGGCATCTGAACATAAAACATGAAGCATTAAGTCCAAACAGTTTTCTCAAAAACTAATGACCAAAGTACTGTAGGTGCACAAGACAGAGGTCAGTAACTGCGCAACATCCAATGCATGATAACAACTGGATCATTTATACAACTATTATATATTTATTATATTATATTTTATTAACAAAACAAAATAAAGACACAAAATCCTCCTTAACCCCTTTCATCCACAGTCATTTTGTTTCTGAATTTTTGCTTTTTACTCCCTGCCTTCCAAAAGCCATAATGTTTTTCTGTTCCAGACTTAAATTTTTTGCCCCAACAAATTGTAATTCATAATGTCACCATTTAACACTCTGTACAATGGGGGGGGATAAAACTGAGAATGGTGTGGAATCAGAAAAGAAATAACCACTGAACCACGGCCGTACCATATTTGTATAGTTCGTAATGTAATGTCCCCCCATGACATTCACTGAATAGACTAAACATATTTTAAGGCTCAGGCCCACGAAGCAAAAACCTGCAGCGGATGAGCATTGCTTTTTTTTTCCCCTGCAGCGCTTTTCATTGCATTTTCACAGTTTCTCTGTGGACTTTCTGCCCCCATTATACCTATAGGCACACACCCTAAACAGTTATTTTTAAAGGGTTAAACTTCTTAGCACCACCTGCACATACAACTGCCCACTGTATGCAGACATGCTCACCTGAGGGTCTGTGGCAGGTTTCAGGGGATCAGATGGTTTTGAATCACTGAAAAAATTCTTCAGATTGTCCAGCTGTTCTTTCTGCTCCCTGTGGATTAGAAATGTAACGTCAAAGACCTGTCAGCTAGTGAACCTTCACTCTAGTAAATGCAGCCCTGGACTAGTGGAACAGTAATACTTCCTATCTGCTGTGGCTTTAACACACCACAATGTAGTAAGTTACTGAAAAATTGGATGGTCACTATCTGCAAATGACATTCACCAATAGGTATTTTAGGACCTCTACACAGAGGATTCTGGACTGGAAAATCCAATCTGTAAATCAGCCAGATTTCTCAGCCTGAAATTCGTTCTGAGATCTGGACACCGATCATCACAAGTATTCATCTGCAAGAAGATGGAAAGTAGGCAAAACTGAGCGGCATACTGGCTATAATTTTATAATTGTTAGAAGCACTCAATGTTTAATCACTGTTGTAAGATAGATCGATAAACACACGTAGAAGCCAATGAAATGCATTACATCTGTGCCACTTAATACCTACTAACTTGGTGTCAGCCAATTTTAAAGTACAATACTGCATTCTGGTGCCTGAAGCAGCGGCATATGATAGCTGTTACTACCTGGCTATTGTGGACTTTCAATAGTTTTTTTCTTGTTGTTTGGGATATGAATGAGGATATAAACTTGTGCACCTTCTGTCACGTACCCTGTCCTAGAATAAGGGAGCCTCAACTGGTTCAATGCAGGAGAAAAATAGATTCTCTTTGTAACCTCACATCCACACAGCAGAATGAGATATATTTCTGATACTAGGTTCACACCTGCGTTCGGGATTCCGTTCAGGGGTCCCCATAGACTATAGTGGAGTCTACCAGGTTTCCAAACAAAAAAGGCAAAAAATGTGGACAGAAAAGCACTGAACTGCATGAAACACTTTTCTCTCTGCATTTTTTTAAGCAGGTTCAGGGACGGAAACCATGAACTGAAGTTCAAGCGTTGGTGTGAACCCAGCTTGAGTCTCAATTTTTTTCTTTAAGGGAATGCATCGCCAGAAAATTATCTATTGGTTAACGTTTTTAGGCTAATCACTTTTTGATTGGGGCGTGATACAATTACGTTTAGTGAGAAATTTATCCAACTATGCTGAAGTTCTGACACTCAGGAGGTCATTCAGCCCTGCTGCTATCACATGCTTCAATGGCAATGTTACTAATGAGCTGGCTGCCACGAGGTAATTTAGGGTCTGAATCCCCCACTTTTTTTTTTTTTTTTCCCTGTTTATTTTCCTTTTAACTGGGGTTAATCTATCCTCCTACCAAACTTTACAATTGTTGAAGGTCCTTTAGGACACAGCAGCTCATACAATTACAGGCATCACATGACTGCTGGACCTGGAGGAGATTGCTCACACTACCATTACTAAAGTCTGTTGCTGTTTTCAGTCATAAGATGACAACAATGGTCATTAGCTGTCACAGAACGGTCACAAACAATCTCTGACTGTCCCATTGATGCTAAACAACATGAACGACCTTCTACCATGTTGGTTTGCTTTTGTAAGGAAGATAAAGTCCTGCATACACAACTTTATCTTCCATTACAAAAATAAACAAACATGAAGCTGTTCACTTAAGAATAAATGGGAATAAGAATCAGTCTGTGACAGGTAAAGTCTGTTGCGGTCATTGTGTGAAACCTTCCATTATTCCAATAAAGTATTTAAAGGGAGTTTGTCAGCAAGAAAATTAGTAAGAAACCAATGACAATACCTTGTAGGGCTCGTTTTACATTTTTCAAAGATGCATTTCGACCTGCGTTGCAGCATCAATATCACGAAGACTGGTTTTATTCTTATGGAAATTAGACTTTATGAGAGTTTCCTCACCTGGTGGGGTTTCCTTCTCATCTCTATATAACAGTATAGCTGCAACCCAGATCTATCACACTTTGCTTGAGTGACATCGCCCTTCCCCCCCACCCTTGCTTGGTCATGACAAGAACGTGCAGTACTACACGGTGGCTCAGTGGTTAGCACTGCAGCGCTGGAGTCCTGGGTTCATGAAGTACAAGCCTACTAGACCAAGATGCATAAGCAGAACTACTCCAGACAAAAAGCTACAGGTGGACAGCACACTTCGGTCAATACAATGATGCAAGAAAAGACAACTCACCGAAGCATTTTCAGTTCTTGAGCAGCCTTTAGTATGATCTCATGTTGTCTCTGGCTCAGTGCGACCATACCATGAGCAGCAGGTTCAGAGTCAGGTACTGTGGATGGTCCAGGAAGTCCAAGTGATTCTGAAGCTAAAGATGGCTGAACAGGAAGCCGATTTATTCCTTCTTCCTCTACCCTTTCAGATGTATACCAACGGCTGTCTCGGGGCTCTACATTTGGATTTTCTAGAAACTCATTGCGCCTTCTCTCTTCACGCCACAAAGAGATGTCAGGGTATTCTCGAATCCTGAGCTCCATTCGTTCACGAAAGTCTCTGTCTGCAAGATCTCTATCTAGCCTCCATCTGTCTTCCAGGTAGTCGTCAAGTGGTGGAAGAGGAGGCAATGAGGAACGTGACTGTATAGGGGAGAAAGGACGATGTGGAGAAAGAGACCTTCGAGAAGGCAACCAATCTCTCTCTCTCAATCTATCAAGATCTTCTGGAATTCTGGGAAAATCCCTACTAACCTCAGAGTCAAATATGTAACGTCTTTCTGCTCTGTCAAAATAGCCTTCTCGGTCTAAATTCCTCTCTCTAATCCAAGGATCACATCTAACATCTAAATCATGAGGCAATGGTGGAATGGGCAAAGGGAGTCGATCTTCCCTATCTTGTCTGAAATAAGGGTCTCTTGCAAACTCTTGTTCACGCCAGTATCGATCCCTCTCCCAGTTCTCACTTCTAGAACCTTCAACAGGAAGGTCTCGTCTTCGATCATCTAATAACGGATCTGAAAATCTCTCCCTCTCAAAAAAACGTGGTTCTCCTCGGAATGCCTCACGATCAAATGGTGGCAGGTCATCTGGGCCCTCTCTAAATGGTAGTCTCTCTTCTAAAAATGGTTCCCTAGGCTCAAAACCTCTGTCGCTGGGAGCATCAATAATATCTCGACTTCCCGGCCTGGGTGGAAGTCTGTCTCGAACAAATCCCCTTGAACGTCCCCTGGATGGATGATGAAATCTAGGATCAAAGCCTCCTCTCCTTGGACCTTGACTTGGAAAATCATCAGGATAATATTCAGGCTCATCTGACATTTCATAGTCTCTAAAACTACCTACTCTTGCCGGCTCATGGTGTAGATGACTTTCATCACTTTCCATGTCTTGATTAGGAAAACTTTGTCTCACATGGCCAAGATGACTTTCTGGGCCTGACATTCTGGAAAATGGCTTTCTCTCCATAATCTGACCATGGTCTGACTGAATTTGTGGTTCATTCATGGACTTGGCATGATCATTCCCTTTATAAAAAGACTGTGCCCTTGGATCTGCATCCATAGACTGCTCATACATAGTGTCTTCATTTTGGGAAACTTCAACATTGAACTCATCAGAAAC
Source organism: Leptodactylus fuscus (assembly GCF_031893055.1). Taxonomy (NCBI): domain Eukaryota; kingdom Metazoa; phylum Chordata; class Amphibia; order Anura; family Leptodactylidae; genus Leptodactylus; species Leptodactylus fuscus. The sequence goes on along the minus strand of NC_134271.1, from coordinate 78,990,180 downwards.
AGGGGTATGAAAGTCACTAGGTCTAACAGGGGGATGCATCCTAGGTGCACCTGGTCTAGGAGGGCGAGCTGCTCTAACAGGTCCTGGCCTGACTGGAGGAGATGCCTGAGGAATACCTTGTCTAATGGGGTGAGAAGCCCAAGGAGCACCAGGCATAGCAGGTGGAGGTGGTCGAGGGGCTCCAGGTCTGACAGGGGGTGAAGCTCGAGGAACACCAGGTCTAACTGGAGGTGGTCCTCGAGGTGCTCCTGGCCTCACAGGGACAGTAGCCTGAGGAACCCTTGGCCTGAAAGGAGCAGCAACCTGAGGGGCTCCAGGTCTCATAGGAGTGGCTTGAGGAGTTCCAAACATGACTGAGGAGGGCAAATGGGGTGCACCAGGTCTTACAGCAGGAATCTGTGGTGCAACAGACCGAGAAGAGAATGGTACTGGAGATTCATTCTTGGCAGTAGAAGAAGCCTGAGGTTTAGTGGCATTATCAGAAGACACCTGGATCTCACTTGAGTTCATAGATGCAGGTGTTGAAGCAGTTGTATTAGATGCAGAAACATGTGGAAGATTGGGTTTTGTAGCCTCTTTGCCAACAATGCTGGCATCACTTACAACAGCAGGCCCCTCAATTGAACTAACAGAAGATTCTTGGAGCCCACTCAACTTGGTAGCATTAATCACAGGAGCAGTCACTTCACTCTGAGAGTCTGTTTTTTTGTCAAGACCAGGTAAACCTTTATCTGATTGGTCAGCACACATTTTTTGAAACACTGAAGGCTCAGTTTTAGAGAGGCTGGAATCTGCCATTTCAGCTGCTTTACTACTTGGAGAAGAAGGTCTGACTATCTGAGGTGGCCTTTGGACTACAGACAGATCTTTATTAACTACGCGATCATTTAACGTCTTGTCAACATTTTCCATATTGACATCACCTTCATGTTTCCCCAGCTTAGCACTAGTAACCTTAAACATCTGGTTACCTGATGCAAATTGATTGTGGAATGTACCAGGCAGTGTCTTGGGGGCATTTTGCTCATCAGTTTTTATTTTCACATCAGGAGGAGGCATCATTTTTTCAGCACTGCTGTCATGTGGTAAACTGAGATTGCTCTTCTGGTCTTCAGGGGAAAAGCCAAACTTTCCCCACTGTTCCCCACCTATACCATCATGAGCAGCACTTCTCTTCCACCTTTTATCCACATGCAACTCTTGCTTGTTTACTGGAGTATCTATGGGCAAAGGTGGTCTTCCCTCAGTCATATCACCCTCAGGATGCCATTCAGGTCTACCAGCACTCTTATTAAATGGAGTCCTTTTGCTTGCCCAACTATCTTGTGAATTATTTGCATTAAAGTTGTCATGCTCTTCAGGGAAACCCCAGTTATCACGAGATGTATTGTCAGGTCCACATTGATCCAAGGTAGGGGGATTTTCAGAACCCCTAAATCTGTCTGGTGGAAGTTTAGGTGCACCAAAGCGGTTCCTACTTGGTGGAAAATTAGGGGCTTCATAAAGATCTCTAGGATGATCCTCTGGACAGCTAAACAGATCTTGATGCCCACCATTTGGACCACCAAACCTCTCCCTGGCAAGTCTCTCAGGATTGTCAAATCTCTGACGGTTAAAGCTCTCTGGACCCTCAAATCTACCACGTGGAGCTCCAAAAGGAAATCTAGCTCTTCCACGAGCAGCCATCTCTGGAGCACCAAACCTGAACCGATTAGGACCCTGGAATGGAATTTCACGAACATTAAATCTATCGGGTGTAGGTCCCTCAAGATTTCTAGCCCTATCAGAGCTGGTCCCACCAGCATCACCAAAAAGGTCTGGAGTATTCTCTGCAATGTTCCATCTATTTTGAGGTACTCTATCAGGGCCGCTCCATCTATCATGCTGGGAGTCTGAAACATTCCAGTTCTTATCAGGTTGGTCTCCCCATTTATTATCCACTTGATCTCTTTGAGTATCTGGTCTTTCAAATTGAGAACTTTCATGTTTATTTCTCATGTCCCTTGGGACCGCTTCATTCCTCTCTGCAGCCTGCCTGTCTAGTTTGTCAGCACTGCACTTTGGAGTTTCCAAAATGTCTTTATTTTCCTGAGAAAGCCCCTCTGATCTGCCTGTTCTACTAGAAAATTGGTTGCCTTTTGCATCCCATTTGTCTCTACCGGTCTTGTCCCAACCGCGTTCTTGGGGAACCACAGGTTTGTCCCAAGTCTGTTGCAAAGTTTCTTCTGTCTGGTCCCATCTGTTTACAGGCACATTATGCTGCTCATCCCACTTTTTCCCAGGAACCTCTCCTTGAACTTTATCCCATTTTCCAATATCCCTATTTCCTTCACTTCGTTCCCAAGTTTGTTTACAAGAAGTTTGTATATGGACACCAGGCTCTAAACTGTGTATAGATTTGTCACCGTCTCTGGGGTCCGGTGTAGATTCAGAAACTTGTTCCTTGGTAAAGGGCTGGTTCTGAGTTTGGAAAGCCTCATTAGCAGAACTAAAATTGGAGCCCTGGAAGAGCTTTCCATCAAAAAACGGACGAGGACCACGAAAACCAACTGATCCTCTTGGTCCATCAAACTGTCCTCCTCTGGCGGTGTGAAATCTTATAGACGGAGGCCCATGGCCCGGAACAGAAAACCTATTGTAAATAGTAAAAAAAAAAAAAAAAGTTAGATCAGCTTAATTGTATGAATTTGAACTGTTGCAAATATATGCCATATTCATCATAATTTCAGAGAGATTAAAAAGTTATGGAAACTAGATTTAGAATATTACATTACCTTGGCCCTGCCAGGTTCATTGAGTTCGTGGTCAGTGGGATAGGAGGTGCAGGTTCTTTCTCAGGTAGGTTTGATTGGCCAGATGAAAATATTTTGGAGTCAACATCTTTAGAATCGAGACGTTTCTCCACTGACTGTGAACTACAAAGTTCTGTGGCTGGCAACTCTAGCGGATGTGTATGTGTTGGAAAAGGTGGGGCAGTTTTTGCCTGCAGGGTATATGAGGATTTGGCATTCTTCAGAGCTTGCTGCGCCTGATAGGAAAGGCCAGTAGCTAGTGCTTTATCTCCAGAAGGATCCAATTCTACAGGTGAGTGAGCAGGTGCAGTAGAGTTGGGATCTGAAGCTAGTAGAGGTTGGGTGCTGGAATTTGTCATCTCAGATGGTGGAGCACTGTTCACTAGTGATGGAGGTGGTGCACAAGCTTCAGTGCTGGCTGCATTGTCAGGAGGTAAAGGTGGCTGCACTGCTTCCACAGTAGCAGTATTAACTGGTGGTGGAGGGGGAGGAACACTTGTCACAGGTGGTAATGGAGGAGCAGACACAGGGGGCAGAGGAGGAGCAGCTTCAGCATAAGCCGTTGTTGAAGCAGTAGGCAAGGGAGGAGGAGGAACTGTGCTATACATTGGAGGTCCAGAAAATGGAGGTGGGATACTTATTCCTGGGGGTACAGTAGGTGGCACAACAGTAGGTGGCACAGAAGGCGGCATGACTTGAGAATATGATGGATACTGAGGAACAACAGCAATGTAGTGAGTGCCCCCATACTGCTGCTTTAAATTTTTCAGAGAGGCCACTTTCTCCTTCAGCTGAGTTTTTGAGGCTTTCATTTGTGCCTGCCATGACGTCCACTGCACATGGTAGTCCTGCAGCTGGTCTTTGTGTGGGTAAGTCTGTAATAACTCCTGCCACTTTTTAAATTGACTCTCCCATTCCTGATGAAGGGGTAAGAACTGTTTCTGTTGCAATTCGTAGTGCTGTAGTTGCACATCTACACACATTGCCTGTAACAAAAACATCAGTTTAACTCCATTCTTCCTTTTAATCAGATTGTATACAAGGGGAAAGAATGCCCAAAGAAGTTTCACAAAGTATGGGGGCCATGGTGTGATACCCCTGCAACCCAGTATACTGTCTTATCTTTGAGATTGGCTATACATTCCTTTATGCCTGGGGAGTGAGTAGGGGGTAGTCTGGAGTTTCCACGCCTTTCTCTAACTTGACTTGTTGTGTACCTTCATGTTATCCCATTTCATTATTTGGGTATGTTACCTACAAATCTGTACAGTATGTTGTGTTGCTCCAACTTTTGGGATCTGCCGGAGGGCTGGCGATAAGTGGGTCACACTATAGGCCCAACATTTTTCTTGTTTTCCTTTCAGGCATGCTCTTGTTTATGTAGCTATACATATTTGCTTTATACTATTTCTTATATGTTTGGTACTTTACTATGTCCTATGAATCTTCAATAAAATTAGTTTTTAAAAACAAAACAAACAGTTTAAAGTCCCTGAACACTGGGGCCACACGGTGGCTCAGTGGTTAGCACTGCAGCCTTGCAGCGCTGGAGTCCTGGTGTTCAAATCCCGCCATGGGCAAAAAAAAAAAAAAAAAACATCTGCAAGGAGTTCTCCCCGTTTGCATGGATTTCCATCCCATATTCCAAAAAAGACATACTGATAGGAAAAAATGTACATTGTGAGCTCTGTGTGGAGCTCACAATCTACATTAAAAAAACAAAAGTCCCTGAACACTTATGTTACAGTATCCCAACACCGTGACAAAAAGGTTTACACTGCATATATCCAGGAAGCGCAGCCGCTTCAATCCAGTCCAATAAACAACTTACTTTTTATATAGCATACACATCTCTCCCCCTCTCTATGGATTACTTATACAGAGAATATATACAGATATAGATATAAAAAGAATCATTCTACAAATAAAACTGTTATTTGGTAGCTGTTCACGGTAATGTCTGAAGTGGAATTTGCTCTGAACTGCCAGAGAAGAGGCTTTAAGCACAATGTCAGTCTCCTGCGAGTGTTGCTCTATCTACAACAGGAGATTTGATGTGGAGTCATCAATGCTCTTGAGTTCAACATACAGTACAGCCTGCAGTGCTGATGGACATACAGTGCAGATGCAATAATGAACTAGATTGGACTAAGGGCAGTTTTACTGGAGGCATTGTCATCACATGAAAAAAAAAAAAACAACGACAAACCAGGAACCAAAGCATTCCCCAGGACTATTAGACTTACAGCAAGGTGTGGTGGCTCAACTAATAGCTGTTGGTATCGCTGGAGAAGTTGCTGCAGTGCGCTGTGTTTCTGGATGATACCTTGATACTGGAAACCCAAGCGATGTTGCTCATGCTGCTGCCAGTGTGCAGCTGCTTCCTGCAGGGTCTTCAGTCTCTGTGCCTGCTCCGGATCTTCTGTCAGGTTCATATTTGGCTAAAGGAATAATACGGATATAATGAACACAACTTTATTTTCTGTAGATAAGAGGTGACCCCCCCACCACCACTCCCTGACTCTGACTGTAGCAACAGCAGCAAGCAACCAGCCCTATAACACATGGACGCCAAACAGATCACTCCACCCCATATTGTAAGCTATATCCTTGTGCTGCCTGCCGCTACACATAACCCTTGGGAAATTTACCGTGGCAGCCTGTACAGGAGGCAGGGCCTTATCCAATGGGGGCAGGTCCTGGCTAGGTGGGGGTGGAGCATGTCCTGCAGATGTGTGTGGGATGCTGAGCAGGATATCTGAAGCTGGAGCACTCTCCTCCTTCACAGGTTTCTTGGATTTCTGCTGGAGACTCAGCAGATGTTGCTTATAATAATACTGCTGCTGCTCCTGCAACATGAAAACCCAAATAAATGACGAATACATCCCAAGATCAGTAGAAAAATACATCCCAAGATCCACACGGTATATACTGCATTTACACACAGACCTGGGCAATGACATGGAGCCCAAAATAAAATGTAATATAATGTGCGTGACTCACACTGCCCTTCAAACAGCAGCTCCCGCCACTGAGGGTACATGCATACTTAAAATCGTATTCTGCAGATTTTGCCTTTGATTTATTGTGGATTTTGTTGCTAATTTTAACTGGCTCATTGAAATTGATAGAATCCGCACAAAGAATTGAAATGGTGCGAAAATTTTCTGTGCTGAAGAATCTGCATCATTAAAAAGGGTTTAATTAAAGCTCATTGACTCAAAGAGAACCTTTCAAGCGGTTTTATATACCGCTGAAAAGCCGACAGTGGGCCGAATTCAGCACACTTTCCGCTTTCCCATTATGTGCCCCGGAGATATTGGTGGGCTGGAGATATTGGTTTCGTTATAACAGCAACAATCTCTGACCACTGTCACAATGGCGTTCCTGACAGTCTAGCTGGACTGTGAGTAACGCCCCTCCTGACAGTACTCGTCCATATCTCTGTATTGTCAAAGATTGTTGCCATTATAACAACACTAATATCTCCAGCCCCGGGACACATAACGGGAAAGCCGACAGTGCACTGAATTCAGCGCATTGCCTGCTTTCTAATGGTATATAAAACCGCATGTGCCCAAGGACATGAAAAGTCCTCTTTAAAGAGGACCTTTCACGTCTTCAGACACCAGCGGTATTATCTACTGCTAGAAAGCTGACAGTGTGCTTAATTTAACGTACTTTTAGCTTTGACGCTACATGCCTCAGTGCTGTTAGTTTTGGCATGGATAGTCCTTCACTGTCAGAAGGGCAGGCCTTAAACTGCTAAGCGTCATCAATAGACTTCACTCTGACAGTAGGCGGCTATTGAAGAGTACTGGAGTAGTGTGTTCCTACCACCCAGTGATAATGTTAGGCTGTGAGGACAGCCATTCTGACAGTGGAGCGATATCAGTGCCAAAACTAACGAAACTGATATCTCTGGCATTGGGGTGCATACCAAGAAAACTGAATTCAGTACATTGTCAGCTTTCTAGCAGTATATAAAACTGCCAGAAAAAGTGAAAGGTCCGCTTTAAAGGGGATGTCCAATTAGTTAAATTTACTTCAATTCATCCAATGTATTCTTGATGACTGGCCAGGAATTTCCAGTCTAGTTCCAGACCCCAAGTTTGGGACTATGGGGCTGGCTGAATATAGTAAAGAGATCAGGAAAGGAGGGAGGGGTGAAGCAACCAGGGTAGTCAATCATCAACAATCTGTCAGATGAATTAGGACTATTATAATAACCCAGACAATCTCTTTAAATGGTACTGTATTACATTGCCAATCTGCCACGTAAAAATCTGCATGTTATCCACACAGTGTGTACCCCAATGCCATACGCTTACCTGTTCCCTGCATCAACATCACAAAAGACAACTCTTCCCCACTCCAATATACACAATTTTTAGACATGTAATGAACACATTCTGCATAACTATGGAATTACCTTTACTGGGCAGACATGGAAAAGACCAGATATACATGAGCCAGCTATAACATTAAAAATCAATAGCTATCATGTATGTCCTCTTCATGATGGCAGCACAGATCTTGAGATCTGGAGGTGCCATGTGGTTTAGAGCACCAAGACAAGTGCATCCTGTTAGATGCAAGAAGGGGTAGCCACAGATTGGACTTACCTAAATCTAATTGTTCAGAGTGACCCACAAATCAGACTGCAAGGGGGGTGCAGTTTATACAATTGTCCCCAAAAGTGTCTATTCCCAGCAGTACACTGGTCAATGCATCCACTGCCTCTACCAGCTTATCTATGGTGCATCTCAGTGCCCTCAATAACTCAGACAAGACACGCATGCTCATATCAATACTTCTTACAGAACAGCATTCATCTAGTACTCAAACTAGTCTAAGGGCTCGTTCACACAGGGCAAGAGGGGGTAGATTTTGGTGCTGAATCCACGTCAGAATCCGCCCCCTCACAATAGAGATCTAGGTAGACCGCTAGCTTACTTTTTTCTGTGAGCGGTATGTTCCGGCTCACAGAAAAAAGCAGTGAGCTGCTCTTTCTTCAGGCGGATTCCACAGCTGATTCAGCCCCGGCGTCCGCCTCGAGGCAGCACCCTCGGGACTAGGCCCTATCATTTGAGCCTACTCCGGAGGGGGAAGCTGCAACTGTCTGAAGGCATGACAGTCGTGGCAGGCACATTTTGGTCCAATACTGATGTGGCTTCCCACATCAAAATCAGGACCAAAATACGCCATTCCATGCCCCGTGTGAACTAGCCCTTACTATGAAGCAAGTTGTGATATCCCGTCTTCTGGAACCTTTTCTATCATAGCCAACAGCAATCTGTGCTACAGTATCTCTATTGTTGGATCACACTAGGCAAGTCAGCCTTTGCTTCCTACATACATCAATGAAATTTGCCCCCTCCATGACCTTTTTGGATCACTTTTAGAAGTTCTAACCACTATATATTGCGTGTACCCAAAAAGTCCTGTTCCCCTTTTTGCTTACACATCCTGCTAACATGGCTGAAGTTGCTACTGATAATTACTCCATTATACAGTTCAACAGCCGCAGTTATCTGTCCAATCATTGTTAAGTCGTAAAACCACAATCTGTACTTGTCACCAGATAATCCATCTTAGTCGCTTCACCTGCCGCTTGATCAATGTAGGGTATGTTGAACAACATACAGTCACATTACCCTCCATTGCAGTCAATATTGAACCCCATTATAAGCAGAAGTCCAAACCGTAACGTGAATGTACCTTAATATGCCATATGCATCTTATAATATGGAACAACCTGTTCATTCTATGGCCATCAAACAAAGGAAATTAATTCTACCTCTTTGCAAGTTGCTACAGATAACCACATTAATCCTTTTATTCAATCTGTATAGGGCTGCCCACCTGATATACACGCATATTACCCCCCACAATAATCACAGTGTATTCCCCACAAATAGGCACACAATACCCCCCACAATCATAGTGTATGCCCCACATATAGGCACACAATCCCCCCACAATAATCAGTGTATTCTCCACATATAGGCACACAATACCCCCTACAATCACAGTGTATTCCCCATATATAGGCACACAGTACCCCCACAATCACAGTGTATTCCCCACATATAGGCACACAGTACCCCCACAATCACAGTGTATTCTCCACATATAGGCACACAATAATCAGTGTATTCCCCACATATAGGCACACAATCCCCCCACAATCACAGAATCGCACACTTTTTCGTCATTTAGGATCCATTACCTCCAAGCTTGTGCTCTTATCTACGGGGACGCCCAAAGCGGTGGGCAGAGGTGGAGGCAGCGGGGGTTGCTCTGGGGCAGGGGGTGGCGGGGGCTGGTCGGGCTCTGGAGGGGGTGGCGGGGCCACGGATTGCTGGTAATCGGGCGGAGGTACGGTATGTCCATAGGGCGGGGGTGGAGGAAATGGGTAGGCAGCAGGGGGTCGCGGAGGTGTGAAGTAGTGCCGTGGAGGGGGTGTCGGAGCCACCGGTGCACCGGCGGGCAGGACGGATTCTAGTTGTCTCTGATGCATACGCTGGAGCTGTTCTAGCTGAGCTAAGTGCTGGTCCCGGAGGCTCTGGAAGGCCGGGCCCGGAGGAGGCCCTGCTGGGGCCGGGGGACCGACCGCGCCACCGTAACGAGGAGGCCAGCCCGGGTACATGACAACACTATATCGCAGCTCTAACACGGGTATGTTAGGTGAGCGCACACCGGACCGGACGTGATGCTACAAGATCTGCGCAAGCGCAGTCAATTGAGTGCCCAAGATGGCCGCGGTCTGTGTACAGCGCATGCTCAAACGATATGTGACTTCTTACTGCTGCTCGTTGCTTAGGGCCGTGGGGTGCAGGCAGAGGTCAGAGCTGGACGGTTGCTATGGAAAGTGGTGGGCGAATGCTTGGTAGCTGGAACATTATTTTCCCCCAGAGTCTCACACTGGTTTTAAGTTCTTTAGTGTTATCTACAAAGAAGTGCCGTCCAGTTAGTGCAACCTTTCATCCTACATTATAGACGCCGCATCCGTTACTAGTCATTCATCTCTTCAAGTCTAACTGTCACTTTAGTTTTTTTTGGTAATATTTATATAGCGCCAACATAATCCGCAGCGCTGTACAATTTGGTAATTGAACATGCTTGTAAAATACTTTATTTAAGGGGTTCTCCAGCTTCCAAAGATATCTGCAGTGCTAAATACTCTTATGCAGCCTTTGCTTGGCTTTATTTTACTTACTGCTCCTTATATCATAGTTATTTACATGCAGTGAATCTGTGAACAAACTACATTAAGAGGACCTTTCATGGGTTTGGGGCACAGGCAGTTCTATATACTGCTAGAAAACCGACAGTGTGCTGAATTCAGTGCACTGTCGGCTTTCCCGATCTGTGCCCCGGGTGAAGAGCTATCGGTGTCGGTACCGGAGCTCTTTACAGTCAGAAGGGCGTTCCTGACAGTCTGTCAGGAACGTCCTTCTCCACAGCAGCGTCTATCGCACTGTACAGTGTGAGCGGGGAGGAACACCTCCCCCAGTACTCATCCACAGGCGAGCACTATCAGGAGGGGAGGGGGCGTTCCTCCCCACTCACATTGTACAGCGCTATAGCCGCTGCTGTGGAGAAGGACTTTCCTGACAAACTGTCAGGAACGCCCTTCTGACTGTGAAGAGCTACGGTACCGGCACTGATATCTCTTCACCCGGGGCACAGATCGGGAAAACCGACAGTGCGCCGAATTCAGCGCACTGTCAGCTTTCCAGCAGTATATACAACTTTGCAAAAAGGATGAGATCCAGCGTTTTCTTCTTATATTAAAAAACTTCTTTTATTGAACCAACATTTTAAAAATATCAACAGGGATAATTAGACATGAGTGATGAAACACATAGCAAAAAAAACTGCCTGTGCCCAAACCCATGAAAGGTCCTCTTTAACCATAATCCATGTGTCTGCTCTCACTCTCTGTGTACCCCTCCCTTCTCCATTCCACCAAATATCTGAAACCTGGGTTTCATATATTCAGATATTTGGTTCCTTGAAGTCAATGGGAGACTTTTTTTCTCAGCGCTGAAATTCCACACCAAATTCAGCACCATTTTCCTCTGTGTGAACGGAACCGTTAAGGGTCAAAGAGGTTGCTACTGTGATGTTTCGTTTGCTGGATGAACTGCTCATGTGAGTTATGCTGTGTTCACACATCAGTATGCCATCCGTCCGTTTGAATTCAGTTTGACACTTCAAAACAGACTGATACACATACTGATTGTATACTGACACCTTTTTATGCTGATAGCAAACATTCTCCGTCCCCTAGAGGACAGATAAGGGGATTAAAAGTAGCAATTGTAAACAAAGTAAAGATAAGGAGATATAATAAATGTCCTTATGTCCTCCTTATCTCTACTCTGTTTACAAAGTATACAATCAGTATGTACATCAGTCTGTTTTGAAGTTTCAAACTAATGGATAGCATACTGATGTGTGAACATACCCTTAGTGAGCTTACAGAGGAAATGTCACAGCTGAGGTTAATGACCTGAAAATAAATCAGATAAACACTGATGAATGTAAACCATATATACATTAAACCATATATACATTAGGAAGTGTTTTGTGTTGATGTTATTTGGCCCATTTTTTATTTTTAACTGGCTATCCCTTTAACCTATTGTATTTTCATTTTTTAAAAAAGTTAGAAAAGTTTTCCCTAGCAGTGTTCTTAGTAAACACTGCTAGGGAGATTTGCTTTGTATTTACATTGCATTGCCAGTCTATACAGATATAGCAGATGCCAAAAAGGGTGGGGTCACTTTAAATAACTACTGTAGGGGAAAGTTCACACAGGGGTTTTTGGTCCAGAACCTGAGGTGGAGGCTGCTTCAGGTTCCGGACCAAAAAAAACGGATAGCTGCGACTAAATGCCGGTGCACTGCACCAGCATCCAGTCGCGCACTCCACTCCGGATTAGGCCCAATGAATGGTGACCAGGCCCACTTTTCTAGGTGACTATATGAGTACAAACGGGACAGACCTCCCCAACAACAATTACTAGGAAGAATTTTAAAGTTTTAGATTAATAAATTGAGCAGAAGGAAGAGGTAGAAGGGCTTCCTTTATATTTCCCATTCTTTTTGTAGCCACTCCTAGGTTTGGATTAAAAAAAAAAAAAAAAAAGCAGCAGAATCTGCATTTCTGCAACGTGGGGCCTCAGCCTTAAAGAACTGATATAATGTTACATTGTCTAATCAGATTTGTGAAAATGTGGAAGATAGACTGGTGAAATTCTTTTATTTATTTTTATTCAAAAGTTTTATTTGTTTTTTTCATAAGTTTTGTAAAAGAACAATACAAAGAATAATGAAATTCATTTTGAACTGAACACACATTAGAATAGCCTTTAGAAAGGCTATTCTACTCCTACCTCTTATTCATTCCTGCTCGCTGCCATTTTTGAATTCTATTCATTTATCCAGATATGCTAATGATGCTGAGGGAGCACATGGGACATTCCCCCTATGCTCTGAACACAGCTTGAAAAATTTGGTGCAACAAGAGCATCACTGTTGCATTCATCTCATCTCACTAAATACATATATTTTTCAGCACCCAGTTGTTCCATTCCTCTTTCCTGATATGACTGACATACACACTGACTGTTTTTGTCATAGTAGGGAGATAGTTCTTTGATGCGATGAGAGCAATGCAAATGCCCCCATTGCAGGTAATAGTACATTAGCATATCAAAGAAAATGCCAATAATTCAGCAATTGGGAAGGAAAAAAAAAATTGGATTTTTGTACACACTGCAAAATCCTTTTCTCGTTGTATTCATTGGAGGACACCGCACCACGGGTATAGAACTGGCCACTAGGAGAATGACATTACGAATAGCAAAATATGTCAGCTCTGCATGTGGGCTATACCTTCTCCAGTCACTATGCTAACCAGTTTGTATTGCAGTAGTAGGAGAGAGACAAAACAAAAATAGATCACATATTCAACACCCCCAACATATCCTGAACCCAAAAAAACCCAAAGCAGCCTGGGCAGGAACAATAAAAAAACAAGGGTTTTATCTGTGTCCCCCAATTAATACAATGACAAAAAGGATTTTACAGCACAAAAATTAATTTTTCTTGCTTATTTCATTGGGGAACACAGCATTATGGGATGCCCTAGAGTAAGCCCAGAGAATGGGAATTACACAGCCAGGTGAGCAACCAGTTGCTTGCAGAACCAAACCTTATGATTCAAGCTGACATCAGCAGAGGCCACAGAATGGATTTGGTAAAATTTGATGAAAGTGTGGACAGAGGCCCAATTAGCAGCCTTTCAGAACTAGGTGAAGGAGGCCTGATGCCTAACAGCCCAGAAGGCTCCTACATCTCTCGTGGAGTGAGCTGTCACTCAGAGTGACCGCGCCCTATCCTTGAACCGATAGGGCTCCCTGATCACATATTGAATCCATCAAGAGATTGAAGCAGCCAAGCCATTGCGAGGGTCCTCGGGGAATAAGAACAAGATGTCCAAGCAAAGAAATGGGTCAGTGAAAGAGAAATAGACCCAGATTGCCTGGACCACATCCAGGCAGTGAAGGGAACACTCATTTTGATGCTTGGGGTTTGGGCAGAAAGAGGTTAAGACAATGCCCTGTTGATATGGAAGGAAGAAACCACCTTAAGGAGAAAAGAAGGTAGAAGACAAAGACCAACCTTGTCTTTATGGAGAACAAGAAAAAAAGGCTTCCAGGACCAAACAGCCAGTTCGGAGACATTGTGCATGGAGGTAATGGCCACCAGGAAAGCAACCTTCCAAGACAGAAGACAAAGAGAGATCTCATGCTAAGGTTTGAAGGGAGGAGCCTGAAGCACCTCAAGTACAAGATTAAGATTGTATGATTCCATAGGAGGACGATAGAGAGGAGCGCAGTGCGCCACTCCCTGCAGGAAGGTCTTTAAATGAGAATAGAAAGACCAGGGTCTTCTGGAAAAGAATGGAAAGATCATAAACCTGTCCCTTAAGAGAAGAGAGGCCAACACCTTGGTCCACACTGGACTTGAGAAAAGGATAACTGATGAAAATCATTACTCTTACATCAGTGGACATAGGACTTTCACATGGGTTGGTAGATCTTAACTGACTGGGGTCTCTGGGCATTGAGCATGGTTTGGATAACAGGCTTTGAAAAACCATACAGCATCAGAACTGCAGGCTTTAACCTTTTCCCGACATCCGCCGTACTAGTACGACAGACACCAGGTGTATAAAGATGGCGGCCGCTAGTGAGTCGGGCAGACACCATAGCCACTGGGTGTCTGTATTTTATTAACCTATCTGCTGTTATTAACCCCTCTAGCACCTTGGTCAAAGCTGACCGAGGCGCTAATTTACTGGGGATCGCCAGTCTCGGGAGCAAGCTCTGAACGGAGCGGAATTGCGCTTGTCCGAGAATTCAAATGCAGCAGCGCGATCTAACCGAAAGAACATCCAGAGCGGAGGAGAGCAGACTGGGCATAAGCAATGGAGGGGCATAAATACAGGTATGACGTGTGTGTGGGGGGGAGTAGTGCTCAGAGGCCCCAATGCTCCATGGGTTCATTTACATAAAGTAATTAACCAGGATTACAGCAGAGTGGCGGGGAAAAAAAAAAAAAAGAAGGCAGTTGTAGAATAGCCAGGCATGTCTATCTCAAAACCACTGACACCAATGATAGAACCGCTTTAAAAGTTCAAATCACCCCCTTTCCTTAGAACACATATAAAAGTACTTAATTACTGTGAAACACATTACGTGTCCCTGTGTCTGAAGATGCCCGGTATACAAACTATAAAAATTGTTTTCCTGTACGGTAAACGCTGTATAGGGGGGGGGGGGGGGGAACAAAAGTGCCAAAATGCCGTTCTTTCACTGTTTTGCCTCTAATAAAAATTTGAATAAAATGTGATCCAAGCAATAGACATTACCAGAAATACTATAACTAAAAAGTACATCTGGTCATGTACACGGAAGTATAAAAAAAGTTACAGGTGTCATAATATAGCAACTTGCACAGTTTTAGATTTTTGTTTAGGGGTAAAAATGTAAATAAAACCATATAAATTTGGTATCCCTGGAATCAAACCGAAACACAATACAGGTGACATGTCATGTCATGGCTACACTGTAAAGCGGCATTCACCCGGAGTAACGCGGCGCTGATTCTGGCACGATAACTCGTGTAAGAATCAGCGCTGCAAAACAGAAGCCCATTGACTTCAATGGGTTCCATTTAATGCACGTAACACACTGAAGTCAATGAGATTCTGTTTTGCGCTGATTCTTACACGAGTTATCGTGCCAGAATCAGCACCGTGTTACTCCGTGTGAATGCCCCCTGAACGCCGTAAAAACAAACCCTGTAAGAAAGTCGCACAAATGCACTTTTTCTTCAAATTCACCCCATTCTGAAGTTTTTTTCTCAGCTTCTCAGTATATAGTACAGAATAATTAATGGTGGTATCATGAATACAAATTTGTCACTCAGGAAAAAAAAAAAAAAAGAAATTTTTCCTGCAATCATTAAGACCTCATATGGCTCAGAGTGATAAAATAAAAAAGTCAAGGGGTTTGGAAGGGGGAGTCAATAACGAATGTTTAAAAATTCCTCTGGCGGGAGGGGTTAAAGTACAGGCAATTTCCTTGATATTTAAAGGGGGTATCCAGCTTCCAAAAATGATCACATACATCCACAGCAGTGCTAAATATTCACTATTTCCTTGTGCGCCCTTTTCTTGGCTTATTTTACTTGAGACTCCTTGTATCACTTATTTACATGTAGGGAGTCTGTCAACAAACTAGTTCCCATGATTCGTCTGTCTGATATCTGCCTGAGTTTGCTGCTCACGGGGCAGAATGAGTTTGCAAATAACACATCACAGCAGCATATGACCTCAAAAGTGGGAGTGATTTATTAACAGATTTCATTGCAGGGGAGAATGGAGGGGAAGAATAGAGATGAGCAAACACTATTCGGATCAGCCGTTCTGAACAGCACGCTCCCATAAAAATGAATGGAAGCAGCTGGCACGTACACTTTGCCGGCGGCCGGTCGCTTAACCCCCCCGCGTGCCGGCTACGTCCATTCATTTCTATGGGAGCGTGCTGTTCGGAAAGGCTGTTCCGAACAGTGTTCGTTCTTCTCTATGGAAGAAGATTAAACTTTCTTGTTGTTTATTTCCCTCAAACCTCCAAAACAGCATAAGGCTTCCCCTCCCTGGAATTTCTTTTGCTGATCTTGTTATAGAAGTCTTATCTAGTTAAGGTTGTCTTTTGAGCATTGGAAAGTACCCATTAATAACTGAAGCTTGTATGAGGAGGGACCAATTTATTCAGTTTCCATTGAGTTGCTTTTAAGTGTAAACTTCATCCTTTTCATCTTAAAGACATGAAGACAGATTCCTGGTTGATATTTTGTTGCAGATACATATTGGAAAAAATGCACAGAACAAAAGGGTGAGGCAGCTTTCCCTGACTAGGAATGGTAACTGTAGAAGAGCTGGTAAGTTTCTAATCACTAAGGCACTGAACATTTGGACATGTGTGCAAATGGAGTGGTAGGTCACATACATAGCCACTGCTCTGTTCGTTTCTACAGGACGGACGGCGTTCATGAGCGCCTGTCTTCTGATATTTTCATTAATCTAGTGTGCCAGTGTCCAGAAAAATAAATAAATAAAACTCAGTCATGGCTTCTCTGGTGGGGGGTTGCGGGAAGAAGGAGTAGCATCAGAAGAATTGTGGTGCTTACAGTTTGAATCCAACCAAGAACAACAGCTGCAAGGACTTTATATGTTCTCTCCATGTTTGTGTGGGTTTTCTCCAGGTACTGGTATGAAATTTAGATTGTGAGCCGTACTTGGGACATTGTTTACTATATCTGTAAAGCACTGTGGAACACGATGGCGCTATATAAGTAACAAAATAATAATCCATACAATTTAAATTTAAGAACCATACAAGTTTACTAACAATATGTCATTCTTACATTTGCTGTTGAGTTAGATGCGAGACAGCTCAATAGTGAATACCTGGCCACTGCTTTAGTCTTCACAATGGGTAACATCTGATGGTTAGTGTGAAAATAATGCTGTTTACACCAAGTTTACACTAGCATTGGGCTATCTGTTGTTCTGGTTTGTTGGAGAGGCAGACTGTCATAACAGTGGTTACACATGGAGCCCGGCAGACCTCAAATGACTTTAATGTCATTTTAAAACTGAAACCAGCAGAGGAAAAAAATCCTTGCTGACATTTTAACAGAGCTGCCAATGCAGACATGAACTTAGCCTATAACAGCGAGAAAAAGAAGTCATATAGCATGTAATACATGTCATGTAGCACGTAAGTCATGCAGCATGTAATACAGGGGCAAATACCAGCTATGTGCTGATAAATGACAAATTCTGCCAAACTCTTCAGGAACATCATCATATTCCTATTTTACTCTACTTGCTCACTGAGAAACCAAGTCCAATAACTTTGTTACATGAAGGTGCTGTACTCAAATGTTCCACAGATCCTGGGAAAAAAAAAAAAAAAAATATCTCGACAACAAATTGCTGAGGCAGAGAGTCAGTCTGAGATGGTGCTACAAGCGTGGGGCTCCATAGTCATCCGGCATCCTTTCAATATTGTATCTGCAGGGAAGACAATAAAGAAAGTTGCAAAGGCAGAACATTCACACTGGAAAGCAGCTGAACAAGGGCAGTCAGTTCTCACCTGTGGTTAGAGATGTACATGATGGGTACCCCAGGAATCTTTCGTATCCGCCTTTTCAGGTCTCGGTCCACTGTGGCCACTATGTAACATTTGTGCTTTTAAAAATAAAAAAAAAAAAAAAAGAATTTTTTTTTTTTAAAATGTCAGTTAATAAAGCCCACCAAAAAATTACCACATCCCACATTTCTATGCGTATAACGTTCATATCTCTTAACTACCAGACAATAACTAATTCCCCTCTTGCTACCACCAAAACACTCACCTGAGTAACCCTCTGGACTAGACAGTCATCAGCGTAGGTTCCTTGGTGTGTGCATGGAAGGCGTTCAAATGTGGGGTCCTTGGCAATCCTAATGAAGACAACATTAGAGAAGACTGAACAAGTGACAAACAGCACCACAATACACCCAATACTACTGATCTGTGATCTGCCACCTGTCAGATAATTCCTCAATTCTTTCTACAAAGCTGGTAATACATAATAGATACAGTACAGACCAAAAGTTTGGACACGCCTTCTGATTCAAAGAGTTTTCTGTATTTTCATGACTATGAAAATTGAAGAATCACACTGAAGGCATCAAAACTATGAATTAACACATGTGGAACAAAAAAGTGTGAAACAACTGAAAATATGTCTTATATTCTAGGTTCTTCAAAGTAGCCACCTTTTGCTTGGATTCCTGCTTTGCACACTCTTGGCATTCTCTTATTGGAGCTTCAAGAGGTAGTCACCAGAAATGGTCTTCCAACAGTCTTGAAGGAGTTCCCAGAGATGCTTAGCACTTGTGTGAATCTACAATTTTCATAGTCATGAAAATACAGAAAACTCTTTGAATGAGATGGTGTGTCCAAACTTTTGGTCTGTACTGTATATCTGCCCAATATGCTAGTTATTTGGGACTGGTCAACTATCCAGTGTGTATAGTATCCTTCTGACTATTACCCAAAGACAGATGTCCCCAAAGACAGATGTCAGGAGATAACAGATTGGGCAATTGGATATCAACTATACAAAATTTTTGCTCTGAGAAAGAAAAGCAGCTGCTTGAAAAATCTGCAGCAGCTTTCTCTACTCTTCTTACCAGGGTTAGATATATATTTGTGAATATAAGCACTAAGATAGCTATTTGCCAAATAAATGAACTCCCTAGAATGTATGGCCAAGTTTTATTTTCTCAACAGAATCTGAAAGTCACTCCTCATGTGGCCTGAACATAAACCTACCTGAGAGCTACTCTGTATTTCTGCCCTAGTTTCTCCAGTTCTGCCATTACACAGTCCGTGATACAAGGGACACCTAGAGAAAGATGATATGTATATCAGTTACATTACAGAGAGTCAAGCATGCCTAGTCATGTACTAAGAGGCAGAACACTCCCCATAGACTTACACTTGGCATACAGACAATCCATCATTGACTGCACCAGATCCAGCTTGGCTTTGATGGAGAAATTGATGAAGTTGGTGTCCACAAGAACGTAGTAGGGGGGTCCTAGATTGGTATTATACTGGAAAAACAAGCAGGAAGGCACCTGTGGGCTAAACAAAATGAAAAACATACAATATTAAAAGGGGTTTCTCCACAACCATACATAAGAAGAACCTGTCAGGTTGATTTTATACACTAAACTGGCACCTGTGCTATTGTTCAATAGATACTAAAAATACGTCACTTGGACAACTGACAAATGGTGCACAGAAAGGGGCTCAACACATAATCTGAAGAAGAATATTTCTGGCACCCAGACTGTAGTTAGGTGAATAAAACTACACTTTTTAAAAATTTGCAATCCAAAACTCAATCACTGAGTAATGTTTCAGTCAACATTATCTTCGACAGACATTGGGTTGCCAAGTGGAAGTTGGAGCAGGAGAAAGTCATCCACTTTGGGAGAGGAAAGACAAAGAAGCTGTATAGGCTCTGTATGCAGGGTTGCATTTTGGATGTCAAATTTAAAAAAAAAAAAAAAAAAAAAAAGTTGAGTTAATTCGCCCAACTACAATTTGAGTGGCAGAATTATTCTTCTGTGTTGATGTTGTTGAGTGAAGTCGGGAAAGCCCTCCTCCGGTTTCACTGAAGAACTGCGCCAGGAATACAGCCACAGTCAAGTATAAAGTTACAAATGGGCTACTTGGGACACTAAACCCAAGGTCCATAAGAACCTGTGGGAGATTTAATGTCCTAAATTGTCCTAACAGGTTCCCTTTGACCCATTACCAACAAACACTGTAATACTATGCCATCACTTTAAACATTGCACCTGCTCAGCAAGTGTAAAAAAGCAAAAGCATCATTTCTTGACATCCTCTACTTTGTGTCACATGCATTAATTCATCTCCTACTTGGAGGACCACAATAAAGAACTACAGTCACACATTCTCACACCATAAACATCACTGAGAACACAGCCTGTTCACTAGAGATCTGGTTCTGTCACTTGTAGCCAATTTGGAAAAGAGCAAATCAGTGTAGTCGTTAGTGAGCATGCAGCCTGTCTAGTCACTAGAGAGCGGTGCTCATACTGAGAAGGAAGAGTTAACCAAAGAAGGATTGAGAAAATAATCTGCTGACAATCTGCTTGCTGTGACAGAAGCACCCTCACGCCTCCAGAGAGAGCAAAGACTGATTGTCATTTTTAGGCCTTGGACATCCTCCAAGGACAGATAACTCAGCAGTTACAGAAAACTTTAGTTACATAGAATTTCTTTGTATAACCAATTGCTTACTGCATATATTAGAATACACCTAATAAACTGTCTGTATAAAGAAATCGTGAACCTTTTTTAAAGCGCGCACACACCATCTTATGTGCAGATACACTTGTCTGTGTCTTCATTTTAAGC
Source organism: Leptodactylus fuscus (assembly GCF_031893055.1). Lineage (NCBI taxonomy): Eukaryota > Metazoa > Chordata > Amphibia > Anura > Leptodactylidae > Leptodactylus > Leptodactylus fuscus. The sequence goes on along the minus strand of NC_134271.1, from coordinate 78,969,798 downwards.
ATATGGTGAGGGAGCTGGGATCCGGATCCTAGTCTCCAATATGTTTGGAAAAAGTCAACAATAGCTGGCCTTCTTTAGGAAAGCCAACCTAACAACACTAAATAAGAAGCAGCCTGTCTAGTCACTAGAGAGCGGTGCTCATACTAAGCATGCAGCCTGTCTAGTCACTAGAGAGCGGTGCTCATACTAAGCATGCAGCCTGTCTAGTCACTAGAGAGCGGTGCTCATACTAAGCATGCAGCCTGTCTAGTCACTAGAGAGCGGTGCTCATACTAAGCATGCAGCCTGTCTAGTCACTAGAGAGCGGTGCTCATACTAAGCATGCAGCCTGTCTAGTCACTAGAGAGCGGTGCTCATACTAAGCATGCAGCCTGTCTAGTCACTAGAGAGCGGTGCTCATACTAAGCATGCAGCCTGTCTAGTCACTAGAGAGCGGTGCTCATACTAAGCATGCAGCCTGTCTAGTCACTAGAGAGCGGTGCTCATACTAAGCATGCAGCCTGTCTAGTCACTAGAGAGCGGTGCTCATACTAAGCATGCAGCCTGTCTAGTCACTAGAGAGCGGTGCTCATACTAAGCATGCAGCCTGTCTAGTCACTAGAGAGCGGTGCTCATACTAAGCATGCAGCCCGTCTAGTCACTAGACAGCATTAGTACAAATCACCAAGCTTGCAGCAGTGTGTGATCACTGAGCACACAGGTTATCAATTTACTAGACAGTGCTACTATTGTTATGCATGCAGTCTACCCAGTCACTAGAAAGCAGCTGTGCCGGTACGTAGCATGCAGCCTATCCATGTTGAAGGTTTAGGGGTCTTACACTTCTGTTTCCTTGATGGCGCTCGGATCCTTCACCACCTTCTTATTAGATGCTGCTCGATCCTTTTCTTTTCTAAAGATAAGAGGATATAGAGTGAGTGGGGAGAGAGGAGCTGGTTGAGACATGCCCGGTCCTAGACTCCACTTACATGCGCTGGTCCTTTAAGCTGAGCCTCCTCTTCACCGCCGCATACTTCTTCGCTTGCTTCTGTTTTCCCTGGTTAACAAACGCCAGAGATGTAAGTAACGTAATTCCGGGGGGAGCGCACCCCCTGCTAAATATCCCCCGCCCCTACAATTCCTCACACCGTAAGGCTCCGGTCTCCCGTACTTACCATGCTGCCGGTCTCTCGCGTCGCGCTCTGATGACGGCAGTTTAACGCCTACCTCTCTAGTGGTTACTTGAAGCGGAAGTCCAACCCCCATACCCGGAACCGGCTCTCTTGTAAGTCACGTGATCTGCGGACCCAAACAAACAGAAGACAAATTAGGAGCTCCAGCGCCTCTTATGTGGTATGAAGCGTCGTGTGCGGTGCAGGGGGGGGGAATGGAGGGCTTTTTAGGGGGCTAATCGGGTGTAGATGGTGGGTAAGTAAACGTTGGCGTAGGAGGAGTGTGTGGGGTGTAGAGGGTAAATTGGGTGTTGGGGACAGGAGGAGCGTGTGGGGTGTAGAGGGTTAATTAACTACCTGTAAGAGAGCTGAAAGGTGTGGGCATTTGGGATGTAGAGGGATAGTAAATAGGATGTTAGGACAGCAGGGGGGGTGTAATGTAGAAGGTGAACAGAGTATTAGGGGGTAGACCAACAATATCAGACACAAATGCACACCTGTCCCTCCATGACAGCTGCAGACTCCATGAATCCACAAAATCAGCCCCAGTGACGGATTGTCAATCTAATGGAACACTTACTAATAACCGTAAGACACCTTCAGGCCACTACATAGCAAAAATAAAATGCATCCTATACAGGGCCATATGTAGACCTGGACCACCCTGCAGAATACGTCTTACTGGTTCCCCAAATGTAAGGTGCATTAGGGGGAAAGGTGGATGGAAATCCCTGATATACTGAGACAGGCACCAACTCTTCATGCAGTGTGATGTGACATTCACCAGGCTCTTCACTGTGATAATTTTTCTGACATACTAACTACATGTGGAGAAGCCAGTAAGACCTATCCTATATATCCTGCAGGGTGATTTAGGTATGTATAGGGTCTCTGTAAAGGGCTTTATGCTTGCGATGTGTTAAGGTTATTATTAAACGCTAAGTTTTTCTAGATTGACAATATATATCACTGGTGCTCATTTTGTGGTATTAGGGGGGAGTTGTTACCTATGGCTTGTAGAGAATAAATATTTGAGGGATGGGAGTTAGGTGTGTGGTGTAAAGGGTAAATAAATGAGCTATTAGTCAGTAGAGGGGATATATGATGTGTTAAGGGGGGATATGGGTGTGTGAAGTTTAGCTGGTAAATGTATTGTTGGGGGGAGTGTTGGGTGTTAGGGGGCAATAAAGGCATGTGTGCCAGGAAAGTTTCATCAGAAGTTTTCAGACAATAGGGCTGCAGGAGTTGTTGAGGTTTATAAATAAGATGTTGGGGGTAGTCGGGATGTTTTAAATATTAATGATTAACTCATGTTTCTGGAAGGCATAAAAGATGTGTGGGATAGAAGGTAAATAAATATATTGTTAGTGGGCACGGGATTTGTGGGGTTTATAAATGGGTCATTAGGAGACAGTACCAATGTGTGAGATATAGAGTAAAAATGGTTATCAAGGAATATTAGTTGTGTAGGGTAAGTAATAAATGAGCTTTTAGGGCACAGTAGTTATATGTGATGGGAAATAAATTTACAGCAGGGGTGTGTGAGATGTAGAGGGTAAATATATGTGTAATTAGGGGGCAATACCAGTGTGTGAGGAGTAGAGGGTTAGTAAATAGCTTTGTAGGAGTTGTGTGGGGCTAAATAAATGGGTTACTGGAGTAGGAGTAGGAGTTGTATGGTGTATAGCGTGTAAATAGACAATCAGTTCTGCTTTTGGGAGTATTTGGCATTTCTCCTAGCGGACTGATAGGTTGCAATTTACTACAAGACTTTCTCATTAACAGTGTGATCAGCCATGTGATGGAACAGATATACATGTGAGATACAGATGTAGATTGTGTGTTTAGTGCCTACTTCTCTATTACTAGGAGACATGTGGAGGCGAAGATGCTATGAAGAAGACGTTCACCGTCCGCACTGATGTTGTACGTTATCGGTGAGCCTTTATTCCCTCCCCTATGTGTGCTATGTATAGTAGTTGAATGTGCCCTCTGCCTTGTCATTCTGGGCAGTGTATTGGGAGATTTTACAGGTCTGGCTCCTGATAACACGTGTGTTTGTCTCCTGCAGGTAGTGTCACAGGCTTAATGTGTGTGCTGTTGGTCACCATTAAATTCCTGTTTGAATTAAGTTCCCGTGTCCTAACTTTCTGGCATCATGAGGGACGGGAACGTGGCACAGAGCGTACCATCTACAACTATGTGCGAGGAAAGTATCTTGAACCACGTGCTTGCCAAGTGTCCTGGGACTGGAATGAGCCCTGTGAGGTGGGGCAGTCAATGGGATTTCGAGTACATGTGAGAACTTGACTTTTTTTTCTGATAATTTCATCAACCCCACCCAAATTCTGCCCTCCACCCCACTTTCCTTATTGTAATTCATTTGTGTTGTTGGCTTTTCCCTAGTTATTTTATAGGAATGGACATCCATTCCCTGTCAGTGGCACAGTTGCTCTGCGAGTTCGCATTACACATACAGAATTGTCACTTGATGTCCCGGTAACTCTGGAGGTGATGCAGGATCCTATGAGGAATGTGGTTAAAGCGGCTTTCACAGTGCGACGGTCTGGGAGATATCAAATCAGCATCAGTGTTGGTGGACTCAGTGTTGGGAATAGCCCTTACTATAAGGCCTTTCACCCAGGTAAGTGGTGGCTGTGGATCCAAGAAGATGAGTATTTGTGTCTCGAGAGTGTAAGTCATGGTCTGTTCCTTGCAGGTGTAGTCGTTCCAGCAAAGACACAGATTGTTTGCCACTTCTCCACTCTGGTTCTGACATGCGGGGAGCAGCACACACTTCAGATTGCTCCTCGTGACCAATATGGAAATGCAGCCAGTGACAGTGTGAAGGACTTGGAGAGTTATACTCTGAGTCTTAGTGAGGTAAGTTCCTTGCTCTCTCCCTGCCTCAGTGATCACACCTTCATTAGTTATTAATACAGAAGGATTATGGCTTTTCTCTCCCTTGCTAGCTTGGTGTGGTGGGAATGGCTGATGGCTGTTGCCAGACAACAGTCTGCCATGGCAAACAGAACCGGGTCCTGATGCATCTGACTCTACTACAGACGGGATGTTTCCAGGCCACTCTGCGCTACCAGGGACGTCCAATCAGCAATGGACACTTCAACATTATTGTCCTTAGTGGTGAGGTTCTTTGACTGCTTACTTCTAACCCTCACTCACTCTCCTCTGTCTTGTGCACTGATTTTGTGCTGGTGGTTGTGTTCTAGATGCTGAGAAGGCAGCTGTGGATAATAATGTGGCACGTTCTGGAGTAGGGGTCTTCTTTGAGGGCTATCTATATCCACCTTCTAGTCCACCTAGTGTTTCTGGGCAGCCAAATCCCTCATCCCCCACACAGAAAGAGGACAGTAGCCAATCATTTACAGGCAGTGTCCCAGAGAGGATGAAGAAGCCAAAGAAGGTGTACTTCTATATCTCCCCAAAGGTGAGGTTGTATTTGTGGGATGGGGTCGACACTATCTGTCTTCTCTCATGTCCTGACCCTTATGTTTTTTACTGCAGCAACTCTCTGTTAAAGAATTTTATTTGCGGATTATTCCTTGGCGTCTGTTCACTTTTCGAGTATGTCCTGGCACCAAGGTAGAGTGCATTTTCTATTTAATCACAACAGGTACAGAAAATCAGACCTGGTGGTGTATGTAGAAATAGAAAGGTGGTGGTTGTGGGTGCAAATGGTTGGAGGCATGCTGATTGTTGGTAGTTGAGCAGAATGGTTTTTCACACATTCATGCAGTTCACTTTGGTGGTGAATCACAGGCAGGTTTAGTGCTCTGATCCTGTTAATCTGTCGTTCTCTGTGGACAATGTGTAAGTCAGTGGTGAAGACTGTGAGGCCTTATGATCTGGGAGTGACGACATTTCTTCTCATCTCCTAACTCTGACGTTTCCTACAGTTCCTGTACCTGCCTCCTGACCCATTGCATGGACTTTTGTCCTTACAAGTTGATGATGGGCTACAACCCCCTATAGAGATCAGCTGCAAGGATCGGAACATCATGGCTGCTACATTCACACGTTTTCTGCACTTGAACATTGGTAATAAAGTAATAAATATTCTCTAGCACAATGTGGGGTGAGGGATGTGTCAGTTGCATCTTTTCTATTTGTATCTTATGTATGGCTTAGGGGGATCTGAGACCTTCCAGGACAAAGTCAGTTTTTTCCAAAAAGAGCTTAAACTGATTCACTGCAAGAAAAACCGCAACAAAATCACCCTAAGAGTCAGCCGACACTCGCTGTTGGAGAGTGTAAGTTTGAACCTTTTTTATTTATTTTGTTTACTTATATAGCACCAAAATATTCCTCAGTGCTTGACAGATCTTATCACCACTGTTCAAAGTAGGGCTCACAATATAAATTCCCTATATGTCTTTGGAATGTGGGAGGAAACTAGAGTACCAGTAGAAACCTACACGCAATCATGAGAACATACAAATTGCATGCAGATGTAATACTTGTTACCATGTTGACTCCTCTGTAAATATTTTTTCCAAGTAATGAGTGAATCCCAATTTTTTTTCCAGTCTCTTCGTGCAACAAGAAACTTCTCTGCCTCAGACTGGAGTAAAAGTTTTGAAGTGATTTTTCAAGATGAGGAAGGTGAGTGGGACTGTCTGTGCTCCCCTATAATGGAAAAAATGCTGAAGCTGTCCCCTTGAAACTTTCTATATGTGCTCTGTTCAGTATATCCTCATGTACGTATGTGTGTCTCTCTGCCCCTCTCTTTCTTTTTGAGTCTTTGCCTCATTTTCTCTCTCGCACTCGCTCTGGCTTTCTCTCTTTGCATCTCTCTGGACCTCTCTTACTCTCTCCTTTTTGACTCTTTCCCTATTTTTCTCTGTCTTCTTGCCTTCCTCTTGTTCTCTCCTTACATTGCTCTCACATGTTTTAATACTCATGTCATTTGTCTCTTTGGAAGCTCTGGACTGGGGTGGACCACGTCGGGAGTGGTTTGAACTGATATGTAAAGGTCTCTTTGATACCAACAACAAACTGTTCACTCGATTTAGTGACACAAGCCAAGGCCTGGTGAGTAGCTTTTGAGAAGCAAGTTGTGTGGATGTGAATGCCTCTCTGAATAAATGTCAGCTCCTTGTCTGTCTCGCAGATTTTTTCGGCATTATCACTGATCCATTCTAATCCTCTTTTAGGTACATCCCAACCCATGTCGCCCACCAGGGTTACGCATGAAGTTATACGAATTTGCTGGTAGGGTGGTAGGAAAATGCCTGTTTGAGTCGTCTCAGGGAGGAGGTTATGAACAACTGGTGAGGGCCCGATTCACCCGCTCCTTTCTGGCACAGATCATTGGACTCCGAATGCACTATAAGGTATCACAGGAAAACCTGTAGGATTACATATCTACTTGAACTGATCAGCATTTAGATTCAAGCATTGACCAAGGTCTTTCCAGTTCTGCTGATAGCTGGGTCAAGAAAATTCACTGTAAACACTTTTTTTTTAGTTTTGTGGCATGAAAAAATAGTTTGAGGCTGTACCAGGGAACTCCCCCTGTAGCCACTAGGCAACCATTATACTACTTTCTGCTTATTAATTCCATCCCCAGAATATGGCAGCATATGGAGTGCTTACAGGATCTATGCATGTACACTTATTAGCTTGTTTTCTTTCTCTGCAGTATTTTGAGACAGACGACCCTGATTTTTTCCAGTCTAAGGTTCTCTACATTTTAACCCATGACGTGTCTGAAGCTGACTTGGTGTTTGCTGAAGAGAAATATGGACGTGGGGGACAACTGGAAAAGGTCAGTGTTGATACACAAAATGGCATTTATTTCTCTATTCAAATTAAAATATATTATAGACAAACTGATAAGTGACTAACAAAGGGGTAGAGGACAAGTAGATGTAAAAGCAGTACATTACACAGATGTGAAGTCACATTATAGCCACCTCTATGTACCTTATATATACGTAATATTACATGGCAGTAGACCCTTAAAGGGGTTGTCTGGGATAATTTGAAATCCATACACTAGTCTAAACACCCTTCTCTCCCCCTTCCTACTTTCTAAATAACATTAGTAATAAAAAATGTATAGTTACCCATATCCCTGGGGTAGTCATGTGACCACCGGTGACAATCCATTTCTCCATTTCCAGTAACGGATAGTCACTACTGCTCCACCGCACCCACTCCATTATACTTACCCTCCAGGCTTTTTCTGTTGAGACTGCTCCTCCATCTGTACTGATCCTGCAGGCTGCGCAATGTTCTGCTTGTCTCTGGTTTCTACTGCGCATTCATGCATGCACCATTTTTGCCCGGAGTACCCCTTTAAAGAGTTGTTCATTTTTCACAAAAAACACAGGTAATAGCGGAAAATACCTTAAAATAATTGAGGCAGCTTTACTTGCTCATTAGATTCAGGGCCTCTCTCTGCTCAGGGCTGTTCCTACCAGACTTTATCTGGCTGCAGCAATGATTTCACATGGATAACACATGGCCACTGCAGTCATCCATTGAACTCAGCAGTGGTGCTGGGCCTAATAGGTAAGTAATGCTGCTTCTCTCTCTGACCTTGCAGATGGTTGAGCTGATCCCTGGGGGTGCTCACATTCCAGTTACCAATGACAATAAGATCTATTATCTGAACCTACTGGCGCAGCATCGTTTGTGTAATCAGGTACGAGAGGAGGTGGAGCATTTCCTGAAAGGTGAGCTCATTGGATGGTTTAGAAAATAATATATGCTGTAATGTGACCTATGGTGACTGATTCCTCTTATCATGTCAGGACTCAATGAGCTCGTACCTGATAATCTCCTTGGGATATTTGATGAGAATGAATTAGAGGTAAGGCGTAGGCCCAGCCTTAACAGAAATTTAATTTTAAATGAACCCTGCTTATACCTTGGCCGCTTATTGTTTATATAGTGGCAGCAAATTCTACAGCATTTTACTAAGATTCTTCTCACTCACTTTAGTTTTGGTACACACACCTTGCAACATTGTACACAACCATAGTCCAATATTATTGATTTCTTGACTTTGAACAGGTTTATGCCATAGAAGAAGATTAAATGCTCCTGTGTTTTTTCTTCAGCTACTTATGTGTGGTACTGGACACATTGCTGTACAGGACTTCCAGGCTCATGCTGTGGTCATTGGGGGTTCTTGGCATTTCCGGGAAAAGGTAATGGTTATGGTTTTCCCGATACCTTGCACAACTTTTCTACTTTGACCTGTTTTAATTGTAAGGAAAGCTAGTTGAATGTAATGAGGGAGTATAGACCGGCAGCTACAAAGATGAAACTTTAATAAATGCTATAGGGAGATCTCCTGATTCTCAACCTGACTTTTATACTGTTTGTGGCTCAGCTGCCTAGGGCTCCTTTGCAGAGCTAACAATCTCAGCCATTGCTATTGAATTTGCTTTAACAACTCAACTATACAGATGCGTTTTTAAAGTGTACTTCTTATTCTAGGAGAATTATCAGAAACAGAGCCATCAGATCTTTTCACCTCTGCAGGCCCCTTCTAGCTGTTTTACCTAAGCTCAGCTGTAGAAGATGCAGTCAACTGCTATGATTTTTTTTTTCTGCACCCAAAAGTGCTGCACCCTAAACCCATAGTTCCTGCCTTAAAGAGGTTGCCTCCTAAGCAACACTTATTATCTAGACACAGGATATATCTGATTGTGGGCAGTCCCACCACTGGAACACCCATCAATATTCGATGCGCTTAACCCCTTGGCGTTCGGCCTCTTACACGAATACCTATGGCGGGGAGGTATTCGATCGAATACTACTCGCTCATCTCTAATTCTAACCTTTATCAGGCAAATTTTACCAAGCCTTTTAGGTGTAATCAAATTTTATTGAAAGGTTTTTTTTTTTTTTGTTTTTTTTTTTTGTTTTTTTTTTTACAAGAAATAAGAAACAAACAAATAAATCAAGCAAACAATAAGGATAGGAGAACCCCAAAAGGAAACAGGAGGCCACGCAGGACCCCAGGATATAGTATACATAAGGGGGAAGTCCTTTCAGGGAGGACACAGTCCTCCTAAAAATAACAAACCAAACAAAAACACTGGAAGAAGACGGAAAGAAGAAACAAAAGAGAGAAAAAAGGAAAGGAGAGAGGAAACGAGAATGACAAAGCTAAGTCCACGCACTAGGGACCAGAAGAGGGGGGGGGGGGGGAGATTTTCCAAGCCTTTTAAAGAGGACCTTTCACCATCTGGGGTACATGCGATTTAATACACCACTAGAAAGCCAACAGTGCACTGAATTTAGCGCACTATCGGCTTTCATGTTCTGTGCCCCCAGTGAAGAGCTATCGGTGCCGATACTGTAACTCTGACACTCAGTGAAACGCCCTTCCTCACAGCAGCGTCTATTGCGCTGTACTGTGAGGGGGGGCGTTCCTCACCGCTCTCACATTACAGCGTAATAGGCACTGCTGTGCCTGACTGACTGTCAAAAACGCCCTTCTGACAGTGAAGAGCTACGGTACCGGCACCGATAGCTCTTCACTGGGGGTACAGAACATGAAAGCCGATTTTTAGCACGCTGTTGACTTTGTAGCGGTGTATTAAACCACATGTGCCCCAGATGGAGTAAGGTCCTCTTTAAGGAAATCCATAGCTTATTGGATAAATAGCACACCAAAAAATCCTTTTCTTAATAAGTAAAAGCACAGCTATTAAAATTACCATTTTTCCCCAAGTACCTTTAACTTCTTCAAGACCCTCCCAGTTCATATTTCTCTGGACACCCTTAAGGTGGTTCAATCTATCTTTCTGGGTTTCATATAGGTGCAAAAACAGCAGGAGGTTCCCAAAGTGACTCTGATGGCCAGTACTGCCTGCGGAGGTTTGTCTGTGCCGAATATTATTATTTCTATGCTGCACACCTACAACAATTGACGGCATGGACAATAAGTAAAGGTCTGATTTCTGACATGTATATCTGATAATTACACCCTGATTATCACCATTCTTATATGGTACATTGGGAATGGTGGATTGGGAAACCGATTCCACATTCCTTATGGCAGATTATGACCTAGGACCCACAAAGGGTCTATTTGCTCCCTGTATAAAGAAAATCAATATAAATAGCTTTTGCAGTGTTACCACATGCCTGAACTTCTCCATAGGCTGAATCTGGCTGTCCCTAATATATGCTGGTGATGCAATGGCCCTGATGGCTCCCTTTGTCATATGTTTTGACCTTTTGTCAACTTTTATTAAATACCAATTGAATCTGTAGTTCCTCACCCCTTTTACTCCCATTTTTATTTTACTTGCTTTTCTTTCTTTCTCTCTCTCTTTCTCTTTCTCTCTCCTTTCTTTCTTTCTTTCTTTCTTTCTCTTTCTTTCTTTCTTTCTTTCTCTCTACTACAAGTGGTAATTGTTGCTCTGATACGTACAGAAAACATTTACTCACTTTACTTTTATTGGTTTTAGCTCCTTAGGTGGACTGGTTAATAAACAATAAAACCTTATTGTCAATTAAACAATCATCCAATCACATCCACTCCATAAGTAGGAGGTAAGGAAGGAGAGACAGTGTATTTTGATGCAGCAATACAATTTATTATGGGTGGATATCTTGTGCTGCCTACGAACTCCAGGAAATGAAAATTTCAGTGGGTACATTTTTTCTTTCTGGATGACATCCTTCGGCTGCATGGCACATATGAGACCTATGTAGCAATATCAACTGGGGGAGAAGGAGAGGGCACTTGATGCCACTTCAAGCACTCATTACCGGTATGTCAAGCCTGTAATGCTTGATAAATGTCGAGGTTGATGCCCACGTTGCAGCTCTGCAGATTTTTTCAAGATTTATATGACCTGCCTCTCCCCAGGAGATGGCTGTGGAGCAAGTTGAATGTGCTTTTATTTTTGAGCAAGGACTGGAAGCCTTTAAGTTGGTAGCTTTTCTTGACCGTGTCCTTTACCCACCTGACTAGGGTGGCTTTACATGCTTTTTGGCCTCTATTGGGCTCATAGTGTAGCAGGAAGAGATTATCTGCTTTTTAAGTGAGTTGGTTTTCTCAGTATATGTGAGGACGTCTCTACTGACATCCAGGGAAATGCCACTGGACTTGCTCCTCATTAAAACATTTAGCAAACAGAACAGGTAGAGAAACAGATAGAAAGAGCATGTAACTCGCTGATGTGCTTGGAAGAAGAGAGAGCCACTAAGAAGAACACCATGAAGATAAGCCATTCTATTATTGCTCAATAAGTGCCTCCATTAAAACAGAGAAGACCCTTGTTAGGTCCCAGGACAGGACAGGTCGTCTGCAGATTTGAGTCCAATGTTTCAAACTTTGAAAAAAATCTTCACCGCTTTATGGTTTGAAAACTTGTTCTGCAATTGGGGATTAATTGCAGTGAATTATACCTTATGAGAGTTTGGTTTAAACCCTTTATTAAAACCTTCTTGGAGAAATTGTAAGATTTAGACCAATGGGGAAAGATCTGCAGTACTTCTAGAGCACCAAGATTTTAAAGATTGTCCACACACTATTATAGACCTTAACTGCGGTGGATGTTCTGGCTTGTAAGAAGAGTGTTTATGACCTCAGGAGAGCACTCTAGTTCTGTCAGGTTTTCCCTGTGAGACTCAGCACTTAGGGATTCAGGTGATAGGATCCTTTTTTGTACAGTAGTTCTTGAGACACCGGAAACCTCCAGCATCTGGCTCTCGAAAGTGACCACACAAGAGTAAACCAAGCCCTCCGCTACTAAAAGGGTAGGATGGCGATTGCTTCTGACTTTCCTCCCCTCGTATGCAGGGAATTAGAGGCAGGGGTAATATAACACAAATAATAGCATCATTCTCCAACTGATGGAGAGTTCTTAAAGAGCTTTGGCCTTCTGGTCTTGTCGAAGAGTGCAGAAAAGAGGGAGTTTGGTGTTCTCTGAGGTCGCCATCACATGTATGTCCAGAAATCTCAACTGAGGTTAACAGATTGAATACTGATGAGTTCATAGCCCATTCTCCAGGGTGCAGAGTGTTGTGACTTAAGAAGTCTGCCATCTGATATAGAGATTCTTTGATATGAACTGCTGCAATTTCCCAGGAATGTTCCCTTGTCATTATGTGTCTGTATTTAGATGCCATCGCAGTATTTTTCATTCACTCCAGTTGTTTATATAAATAAACTGTCGCAAGGTTGTCGGATTTTACTGAGATCTTATGATTCTGTAGATCTTACCACTTTGAGCTACCTGATGTTGGAAGATAATCTCTGGTCTTATATACTCTAGCTGCCTTGAATCCATCTGTGCTCTGCATGGGCACCCCAACCCCCTGAGAAGGCATTTGTTGTGATTATCTTCTGGGGTTGAGCAACCTGAGGGCTCCCCCTCTGAAGAGTGTTTGGAATAAACCACCACTTCAGATCTTTTTTGGTGGAGTGAGAAATCCAAATTATTCAGACACTTGTCCCAGGCTTGCCGGATGTCACCCTGTAGAGTTCTCATGTATGCTTTGGACATGTTACCCCATTGATGGCAGACATCATGAGGCCTAGGATTCTCATAGCCTTGCGGATTGAGACTCTTGAGGTGAGAGATAAGATGATGTACCTCCCTGTGAATGTTAGAAATTCTTTTGAAGAGGACGAATCACCCAGAATTTCTTGTGCATTGCAAACTTCTAAAAATAGCCCATTGTAGAGAAGGATGAGTAATAGGAACCTGTCCCACGTGAATCCCTAGGAGAGAAAGAAAAAATACACTCGTCTCCTCTTCCTTACCTCCTACTTATGGAGTGGATGTGATTGGATGATTGATTAATTGACAACAAGGTCTTATTGCTTATTAACCTGTCTCTATCTGATTTCACCAAGGGAGCTAAAACCCATATGTGCTGTGCTGCCAGAAGACATCCAGGAAGTGTTGGTTGCTATGTATCGCTCTTGTATTTCTTTATAAGGTTATATTTGGAATTTGTACCGTTATTAACTAAATAAATAGAAAATTTAATTAAATACGGAAATTGCAAATAATAAAAAAAAAAAGCTTTATACTCCCTTATTGGCTGTACTCCCCACTCTGGTGCAGTTCTTCAGTGAAGCTGGGGTGTAAATTTCCAGCTTCACTGAAAAATAGTGTAGGCGGAGGGACCAATGGTGAGGAGTCTGAGTCATTTCTAGGTTAGTATAAATTTATTTTTTTTTTATTAATGCGGCTGTGCATTGCATTATAACAGGGGTGTTTGGGACATTAAACTTCTCGCTCAGTAAGGACCTGTGGGTGGTTTAGTGTCCCAAATCGACCTGACAGGTTCCCTTTAAAGCACTTCTACCTGGTTAGTGCACTGCCTGTAACATTTCAGAAACTGAACTCACTGAATGAAAGCTTCATCTGTTCCAGTGTATTCCAATAATGGAAGGTATTCATGGCTCTTTGACTCATTGTGTGAATAGAGAATGTCTAAACAGTTACACACATTGCTGCTCCCTATTCACTGCCAAATCATCTTCTCACATGTCATTGTCCTGCTTTATGTAGGTCATGAACTGGTTTTGGGCCGTCGTCTACAGCTTCACTCAGGAGGAATTGGCTCGTTTGCTGCAGTTCACTACAGGCTCTTCTCAGTTGCCTCCAGGAGGATTTGCGTCTCTTTGTCCAAGTTTCCAAATCATTGGAGCCCCCTCCCATGGCACCCTGCCCACAGCTCACACCTGGTAAGTGTCACATTTGAGAATAAAGATGTATATGTCCAGATTCTTCTGCACCATTCATTGTCAACAAATCTCTTACTTTTAAATAGCTCCACAGGACAGTAAACCACAAAAATCTAAAGATCCAGGATTTAAACAGTCATTTAGTATCTTAAACAGAATTGAGTGGGAGGTCTCCTGACTGGCCATTCTGCTGTCAGCTTGTAGTGAAAGCTGTAAAATAGTGTACTGTGAAGTCAGGAATCCCAAATGTTTATTCATTCTTCACTTCACTGTCTGAGGTATTGCAGTGCCTTGGGTTTAGAAGTTCATACATGTCCGCCAGGTAGGAGTGTACAGTCTTGAAGTTATGTTTGGATTGGATGAATGTCATATAAGTCATAAAACTCTTTAGTGCTTGAAGTGTTCACTTCTCCCCTTCCCCTTCAAGGAAGTTATGAAGAGAGGCAGGAAGTTGCTGCAGGTCAGTGAGGACAAACATCAGGTGCTAATTGTATTCTTCACTCAGGGCAGGTTCACACCTGCGCCCGGTCTCTGCTTTAGCCATTCTGGCGGGTTTCCATCTTCTGCCCCAAGAAACTGGACAGGGGACGGAAACCCAGCGGTCAGTTTTCAAACCCATTCACTTGAATGGATTTGCAAAGTGACTGCCCGTGTGCAGGAGCCTGTGTGCCTTCTGCCTCTCTGCGGCAAAACTATTTTTTCCAACTGGACACCGCTTTCGCTATGGAGAGGCAGAAGATCCACATGGGCGCTCACTTTGCAAACCCATTCAAGTGAATGGGTTTGAAAACTGACCGCCACGTTTCCGTCCCCTGTCCAGTTCCTCAGGGCAGAAGACAGAAACCCGCCGTAATGGCTAAATCGGAGACCGAGTGCAGGTGTGAACCCGCTCTCACTGCTGAAAAGACTTGGTAGTGGAATTGTTCACACTGTGCAGTTCAACAGTTTCCAGCTGGAAAATGCAATATATAACCAGGCAGTATTCTTCTCATTTGGTCATCCCACTTTTGCTTCCCCTGTACGATCCCAGATGTGACTTACAAGGGGAGTCAAACCAAAGATGTTTAATTTTTATTCTATGTACTAAGAAAACTCCAGGAAAATGCACAATTCAGAAAATCTTTTTAAGATTCCAAATCACTGTGTTGCAATACAGTTGTTGTGGACTTTTTAAAGATTTTTATAGTGAGCACAGTTCCAGTGGAGTTTGTTATAGTTATTTGTTCCCTGGAGAAGAACTTTAGATTCATCTTATTTAACCATGGAGGTGTTTGTAGCTTGATAAATCTGTTGTACCTCCAAAGCAAAGCATGACCTATGTACAAAATAGGCTACACTTCGTAGTTGGTGAGGATATAACTGCTGGGTTCCCCACCAATCCTGGGTATGAGGTTATTAGAGATGAGCGAACACTGTTCAGAACAGCCGTTCCGAACAGCACGCTCACAGCACACTCCCATAGAAATGAATGGAAGCGGCCGGCACGCAGGGGGTTAAGCGGCCGGCCACCGGCAAAGTCTGCGTTCCAGGTGCTTCCATTCAATTCTATGGGAGCGTGCTGTTCGGATCAGCTGATCCGAACAGTGTTCGCTCATCTCTAGAGGTTATGTCTCCCCTTTGTGAAAGGAGCAGCAAGAACCCAGTGGTAAGACTCCCCCATTCAGCAAGTTATGTGCCTTATCCTGTGGATCGGTCATAACTTGTTACAGTGGCATGCAAAAGTTTGGGTAACCTTGGTCAATTTTCTTTTCTAGCCCTCACCATTCTTCAGCAGTCAGTTCATTACAGTTATGTCACGTGGGTGGTTCTGGACGTGATAGGAGGAAATTAGTGGACTAACGGATTCAGCATTATTATGCTCTCTGGTAACAGAAATGATTGCTCAGAAACTGTCAGCTAGAGAATTGAAAAATTCCTATTGCACCAGAATTGGATAGGGACAGTATGTTGCTGGGGGGCAGGTACTTTCATCATTATAGATAACTATGATGCTAGAGTCCTGCTCCCAGGGATGAAGGTCCAGCCAGTAAATCCAACAAACATATAGACCAAGTTTCATGGGTGAAACTAGGTCGTGTGAGTCTAGTCTTAGAACTTGATGGTATGTTACTAAGATCAGATGATCAAAGAGACCCCTTATCACATTCAGAATACTAGAATTATGCGGTGCAAAGCAAAGGTCCTTTAGGAGTTGCAGCCTCTACATTTTGCAATTAGTGAAATCCTTTTACCTCTTCATACAAATTTATATTAGTTCCTAAATGTGGTGTTCATATGGACATGGGGCATAATGATATGTCTTGTGGTTGACATATTTACAGAAACTATGCCTATGCCAACTGCAGTGAATGTCAACTATAGTATAGTCTCCGTGCAATGGTTGAGATCATGATTTGAGATGAGTGAACACTGTTCGGAACAGCTGTTCCGAACAGCACACTCACAGCACGCTCCCATAGAAATGAATGGAAGCGGCCAGCACGCGGGGGGTTTAGCGGCCGGCCGCCGGCAAAGTCTGCTTGCCAGGTGCTTCCATTCATTTCTATGGGAGCGTGCTGTTCGGATCGGCTGATCCGAACAGTGTTCGCTCATCTCTAATCATGATTATTTCCAATCCTGGACATTTAACCTATACAACAACCTATTTATGTTAGACCATTGGCCACCTCTAACATGGTTTCTGCAAACCACCTAATTCAGTACACGGTTCTGAGTGTAAATCCAAAAAGTAAGTTTTTCATAATTCATCTGCCTGTTTTCACTTGCTATGTACCCCTCCCTTTATCCATTCTCACCTGCAATGAAATCACAAGTAGTAAATCATTCCTACATCTATGGTCAAATGCTGCTGTCACATTTAATTTCCTGGCTGCACTGCTCACCGGAGGGGTAGTGAGTTTGCAAACAAATCGTCACCGCTGTGGTCAATGACTTGAAAATAAGTCTGATAAACAGTGCCGAAATAAAACAGGATATATATATTAAGAAGCATTTTGTATTGTTGAATTGTTATTTGGACTATGTATTTGTGTGTGTGTGTGTGTATTATTATTATTTTATTTTTAAACTTAGATTACCAAGGCCCCATGCGCTGGAAACGCCGCTCTAAAGCGCTGCGGGAACAACCATGGTGGGAATGCATCACTGTTGTTCCCACAGCGCTTTGAACAGAACGTTTTCCTCCGCGTACTTTCTGTTACCATTATAGCTAGGAGAAAGCCACCGGTGTTTCCGTAGATATAATTAACATGCCGCGATTTCCAAAACTGCGCCATTTTAATGCAAAGGGGCATGGGATTCACATGAATCCCATCCCCTTTGCTGTTACTGTTAAAGGCCGCAGCCAATCGGGCCCTGGCCTTAAAGTAGTTTTAGGCACCAATATACAAGGAAATCATAGCAAAGTTGGTTATCCAGAGTAATAAATGGAATCAAAAGTAGGATTATTTAGTCTAGAAAAAAAGATGGCTAAAGGGTAATCTAATAGCAATGTATAAATACATTGCAGGTCAGTGCAGCAACTCATCCCATAATCTATGCTTTACTGTTACATGGTGGCATAAAGAAGGCTTCTACACCAACATAGAAGAGGATTTATTACTGTAAGAACAATGAGATTATGAAACTGTCTGTCAAAGGGTGTTGTCATAGGGACTTTACTACAAAAGTTGAAAGGGGGCCTGGATGTTTTTTAAGTGTATAATACTATGTCCGGAGTTGACAACCTCTGGCACCTGTGCCAAAGTTGGCACTCCAAGGTATATCTAGCCACACAGCTGTCTTAGCTTTGTTCTACCAGAGAATGTACTTATGGGGGAAGCATGAGATATAGAAGATTAGTGTGAGAGCAGGGTGACCTCGCAGTGCTGAATCTAACTTAGGACAACATCTACAAGGATTTTGTATGGATTTCACCTGGGTACATCAGGTTAGACATATTGATAGGGACTTTAAATTGAGAGCACTTTATAGGATAGTGACCAACATTGTCTGTAAAGCACTGCAGAAGTTCATGTCAACAAGTCTGGATAGGTTTGTATAAATGTATTCAATATAAAGATTGGGCTGTGTAAATGTCTGAACCCATGTTCATACAGAAGCTGATCCTATCACCATAGAAGGATAACATTGAAATATAGGTGTAATCTACTAGTTGGTGATTTGGACATCATTCTACTCCCAGCACCTTGTAGGGCTTCTGACGCTGTTTTTAAATATCCCGTGTTCTATTTGACTGATGCTCCATTCCTGAGAATTGTAGGGTTTTGTTTTTGTTTTTTTTATAATTCTGCTGAGGCGTTTACTTTGTAGTGCGGTATTCTATATGCACTGTAGATAATACGCCCCTAAAACCCTTTTCAAACGGCTTTCGTGTTTGGCAAGTGCTGTACCGCACGTGCCCAATGATGTCATCTTCCACCCGAAACACTTTTGGGTGGAGGATGATGGTGGCAGGCTTGGGCTGTACATTCAGTACTGCATTTTCCAAACCCCCATATAAAACAACAAAATTGATCAGGAATTGCCTGTTCCAGGAGAATAGATGGACTTGTTTTTTTTTTCTGCTCTACAAACTGTTCCCTTGTTACATATTAACAATGTACACTCACCGGCCACTTTATTAGGTACACCATGCTAGTAACGGGTTGGACCCCCTTTTGCCTTCAGAACTGCCTCAATGCTTCGTGGCATAGATTCAACAAGGTGCTGGAAGCATTCCTCAGAGATTTTGGTCCATATTGACATGATGGCATCACACAGTTGCCGCAGATTTGTCGGCTGCACATCCATGATGCGAATCTCCCATTCCACCACATCCCAAAGATGCTCTATTGGATTGAGATCTGGTGACTGTGGAGGCCATTGGAGTACAGTGAACTCATTGTCATGTTCAAGAAACCAGTCTGAGATGATTCCAGCTTTATGTCATGGCGCATTATCCTGCTGAAAGTAGCCATCAGATGTTGGGTACATTGTGGTCATAAAGGGATGGACATGGTCAGCAACAATACTCAGGTAGGCTTTGGCGTTGCAACGATGCTCAATTGGTACCAAGGGGCCCAAAGAGTGCCAAGAAAATATTCCCCACACCATGACACCACCACCAGCCTGAACCGTTGATACAAGGCAGGATGGATCCATGCTTTCATGTTGTTGACGCCAAATTCTGACCCTACCATCCGAATGTCGCAGCAGAAATCGAGACTCATCAGACCAGGCAACGTTTTTCCAATCTTCAATTGTCCAATTTCGATGAGCTTGTGCAAATTGTAGCCTCAGTTTCCTGTTCTTAGCTGAAAGGAGTGGCACCCGGTGTGGTCTTCTGCTGCTGTAGCCCATCTGCCTCAAAGTTCGACGTACTGTGCGTTCAGAGATGCTCTTCTGGCTACCTTGGTTGTAACGGGTGGCTATTTGAGTCACTGTTGCCTTTCTATCAGCTCGAACCAGTCTGGCCATTCTCCTCTGACCTCTGGCATCAACAACGCATTTCCGCCCACAGAACTGCCGCTCACTGGATGTTTTTTCTTTTTCGGACCATTTTCTGTAAACCCTAGAGATGGTTGTGCGTGAAAATCCCAGTAGATCAGCAGTTTCTGAAATACTCAGACCCGCCCTTCTGGCACCAACAACCATGCCACGTTCAAAGGCACTCAAATCACCTTTCTTCCCCATACTGATGCTCGGTTTGAACTGCAGGAGATTGTCTTGACCATGTCTACATGCCTAAATCCACTGAGTTGCCGCCATGTGATTGGCTGATTAGAAATTAAGTGTTAACGAGCAGTTGGACAGGTGTACCTAATAAAGTGGCCGGTGAGTGTATAATCTGCTAACAGTTTGTTGATGGTTTCCTAACAACAACTGAAGTTCCCAAGGCAGGGACTAACTTAAGCAGTAAAAACATAATGTTGGTTTGGTTATTGATTTTAGTCTATGTCTGATCTTGCATACCAATGAAAAAAAATCCATGAGTGACAGGAGGAAGGTTAGAAACACTACTCATAGGTTATCCAGTTACCAGTCCCTGATGGTTATATGCCCTGAGGTTTGAGTCTGGTGCAGCTAAAAGGACAAGTTTGGGAAACCGATAAATGCCCAGGGAACCCTGCTCCTCTGCAGTGAAGTACATCCTAATGTTACACATCTCAGTAAAGTGAGAAGATATTCCAATGTGCATAATACATCTTACAGCTAGTGGTAAACTATCCCCTTATCATTAAAAAAAAAAAAATTGTTTGCCTTAGATAAGTGTACTTGGTACTCAGACACTTAATGATCTGCCACTCGAGAAAAAAAACAAAAAAAAAACCTTGTTGTGCAACAGACTCAAGGGCAGCAATGTAGTGTGCAGTCATACACAGTGTACGATGCTTTTCCTCACAGGGCACATGATGCATCATTAACAACTCTTTTTTTCTATGTAGTTTTAACCAACTTTGTCTGCCCACCTACGACTCCTATGATGAGATGCACAGGATGCTGAAACTGGCCATCAGTGAAGGCTGTGAGGGCTTCGGGATGGTCTGACAAGCCATGAATGGAATTCGCCCACATCAGAAGTATCACTTTGGCCTTGTATTTCTCTACAGCTCAGTCCTCTGACCCATGAGGTAAAACAAGCTGGGCACTATAGAGGTGGCCCTACATGTGCAGCCACAGAAAGAGACTTATGACTGTGGCAGCTCCAACAGTGGCCAAGGCATTGGTGCAATAATCAGATGGTACTTCCCGGAGTGGACCTCAGCAGCCCCACTCAGGCTGATTCAGCTGACATCATTGCAAGGCATCTTCTTTGGTTATAAGACTGTTTTGTGATAAATCTACTGTGTTCCCCATCATTAATGTGACTTCAGATGTTTTGTAGATGCACTTCTAATAATGCACAATAGCCTTGTTAAATGGCCCCAGAACCGGTGGCCTGAGGTGAACATGTGCTGTATATGTAAACATCCAATTCCACCCAGCTCATAACTATGGGAATCTATGTTGTGTACATTCCTCACATTTATCTAAGCAACCCAAGGAACAAGGAACACGTCTTGCACAAGGAGGTGAGATAATACTTTATTGGTGTCCAGGATCAGAAACAGAGCTGCCTGAACACAGGGTTAATTAGACAATGGAAAAAAAAATTTTATTAAAAAATTAGCAAAGAGTTTCATCTTTGTTCATTTTGAATCTGAATGGTTATAACTGCACAGCAGTCAGCAGTAGGAGACAGGTTAAAACACACAGGACAAAAGTAAAGAGGGGAAGGGTCGGGTGAAGATCAGCCATTAGTAATTTCTACAGGAATCTGCCAGCAGAATAAGTCCTTGTCATTGACGTCTTGTAGCTCCCATTGCACCACCAGCTTCATCTACAGGTAAACAAGAGACATGAGTTTGTCACCTGCCTCACTTCAAGTGCTCTACCTCACTCAGAAATCTCTCTACTTACAGAAGGGTACTGTTCTTTGATGTACATATTGGTGAGATAGTTGTAGGTCACTCCATTCTTCAAGGGGCAGGAAACTCCACTTTTGCACCCATCTGCTTCTGGGAGTGGGAATGGTATCGGTACTACACCTATTTTGCCATGGACAACAGCACTGCAGCTCGGGGTTGCCTCCTCTGCACAGAACATATGGACATTCAGTAGCTGATCCTGCGTAGCAGGAAAAAGGTACAGGAGCAAGTCTTACCGCTTATAAATGTCACGTTAATGGTGTAGGTTTTGCCTTTCATAAGGGGACACGGCTGTTTTGGACATGGAGACACATCCACACTCATCAGCTTTCCCTGTGTACATCCTACAGAAGTGAACAGACAGTAGGTAAGACTTCCCACTACATTAGGAGTTATAACCCACCACACACACTTATACGCACTCACCACAGTCCTTGTACACGAGTGGCTCGCTCAGTATGATGGGGACAAATAGCAGCAGCACAGTCAAACTGCCAAGTGACATGATTGTAGCTGTCAAGAGAAAAAGTGATCACTATAGCCTTAAGGGAGTAAAGCTTTAAAATCACTGCCATATCCACAAGCATGCTTGTCTAGCACTGTATATAGATAGGATAAAATAACCCTACTTTCTCCATTGGCAAATTTCCGAGGTATTGCTCAACCCTCACCTTAGCAGCTCACAACCTAAAGTTGGTCAGGCAGCTATTCTTCCCAACACCCCTATGCATACGGTCAACTAAGTGTGCACATGTCTTCAATGGTGGAAAGGGGAATAAGGTGTTGTCAGGCTGTTCTCTGGTCCATCTCCTTAGATTAGTTGATGACCACATTAGACTGCTGGTCAGTTCTGCTGATATTTAATTCAGATAGCTGTAATGTGACCTGAATAAACAGTCCATGGTACAAGTGCAAATCATATTCTGAATGTGGATCTAATGACTTAAACATTGTCAGATTGTAATCTATGGTGCTATTAGTTCAAGTTATTAGACCTGCACTCGAGACAGTATCCGTGACTGCATTTGGTCGCCTGTATTAGCATTTATTTCATTTATATGACTGCCTAAGATGACAAACACTGGGGGATAATCAGGTTTCTGAAGTGATGATGGAAACTAGAGAATATACAAGATCATGTATCGGGGAGATTGTTGCTGGCAAGAGCAGGCGCCCTGTTATTCAGCTGTATCATCACTCATCAGTTCCTCTTTTATCATACAGCCACATGCCACTGATCACAAGACCCAGAACTAGGGTCACCCCAGGGCAACAACCTAAAGAACATGGCTAGTACATCAACACCACCGGAGGACTTATTCCACAGTCTCAGAACCTATTCTAATACCCCCTCTCCCATCTTTATATCAATACACACACCCAATGGACCCCCATCAATCTAGGATTCTATACCTGTCACCCTACAGCCTCAAAAATCTATCCCAGCACACTCCACCAGTACCACAGCTTTATAGCTGTACGCACACCCAGGACAACCCCCATCAGTCTACAACTGTATACGTGTCACCCCAAACCCTTGACTTTACACCAGTACACACACCTAGTACAACCCCACCAGTCCCACAGCTCGATACCAGCACACGCACCTAGTACAACCTCAACGGTCCCACAGCTTTAAGTACAACCCCCACCAGTCCCATAGCTTTATATCAGTACACACACCTGGCACAACTCCACCAGTCCCACCGCTGTTACCAGTACACACACCTAATACAACCTCACTAGTCCCACAGCTTTATATAAGTACAACTGCACCAGCCCCACAGCTTTCTATCAGTACATACGCACTTAGTACAACCCCACAGCTTTATATCAGTACATACGCACTCAGTACAACCCCACCAGTTCCATAGCTTTATATCAGTACATACGCACTCAGTACAACCCCACAGCTTTATATCAGTACATACACACAGTACAACCCCACAGCTTTACATCAGTACATACGCACTTAGTACAACCCCACAGCTTTACATCAGTACATACGCACTTAGTACAACCCCACAGCTTTACATCAGTACATACACACTCAGTACAACGCCACCAGTTCCATAGCTTTATATCAGTACATACACACTCAGTACAACCCCACAGCTTTATATCAGTACATACACACTTAGTACAGCCCCACAGCTTTATATCCGTACATGCGCACTTAGTACAGCCCCACCAGTCCAGGACTCTAGTCCGTCAAGCCAACCCAGGACTTTAAGCCTTTACCACTTTTTCTATTAGCCCCAGGACTCAGCAACGGTACCGCGAGCCTCCCCACACCATAGAGATACAGACCGGTACTCCCCTATACCAGTACTCATACATAGATATTACTGTTGAGCGCTCACCTCTCCGCCACCCGCTCCGGGTCACTCGCCTATTCTCTCCGGGTACGAGGTCTTGTGATTTCTGCCCCCTCCGCCCTTCCGCATCAGTTCGGTGACGTCATGTGATGCGATCCTGCCGTCAAATCAGAGAGAAGGGGCGTTACGGGGGCGTGGCTGAAGAGACATGGCGGCCGCTCGTCTGTTGTGCTCCTTGGTCAGGCCGGGGCGGAGGTAAGAGGATGTCGTTGAAGTTGCGTCATCGCACACTGCAGATACGTGTGTATACACCGGCTTCGTTGTTCTGCGGTGTGCGGATCTGACGGGTCGCGATTTCTGTTAATTCCCACTTCTTACAAGAGCTCTGCTCGCAGTTCTGGTATCACAGCTGGTGGGTTGTTACAATGTATCCGTCCTCTACTCCAGGGTCACAACTGCATGGACGCTCTATGATGTGTTGAGGTTCACAAAGCAGGATCACATCCTCCACTGGCTCATTTTGTTTCCATCTTGATGAAATGATTCATATAATAAAAGGAAAACCAGCGCAGATAGCAGAACATAAAGCATCAGCTGCCTGGCCATCCATGTATTGGCTGCAGTAGTCACACACTGCCCCCATGTATACACAGGGCTGATTCCAGACTAGGTTCACATCAGCACCGGTCCCTGTCTTTAGGAGAGCCGGACCCCTGGTTTAATGGTTACATACAGACACCAGCGGACTCCATTCAAAACTAGCAGAGCACATAATCCATTTGGTCACCATTGATGCTAGGTTCACGCTAGTATTCGGGTTTCCATTCTTTGGCTCTGCTTAGGGTCCCAAAACAATGGAAACCCTATCTGCTTAAAAAGGAGTTACCCGTGGATCGCATATACTATAATGGATTCTGCCCGAAATGGGCGGAGAGAAAAGTTGATACCCGTACCCATGGTGCTGTTCAAACACAGTGCACAGAGCTAGATGCAGGCCACTGTGTCCACTGTGTAGTGGCAGTTAGTGATCAGTGGAGCTTGGGTCCCATTTAGATCAATAAAAGCTGAGCTACAGGAACCATTAGCTGCCAGTATACAGTGGACAGAGCGATCTGTTGTCATCATTTATTTTTATTTTTTATGTAGATTGTGAGCCCCATATAGGGATCACAATGTACATTTTTTTTTCCTATCAGTATGTCTTTGTAGAATGGGAGGAAATCCACGCAAACACGGGGAGAACATACAAACTCCTTGCAGATGATGTTCCTGACAGGATTCGAGCCCAGGACTCCAGCGCTGCAAGGCTGCAGTGCTAACCACTGAGCCACTGTGTTGCCCCATTGTCTGCTGTCATCTCTGTGCACTAGGGCTACTAATATTGGCTGATTAGTAGGGCTACTACGTGTTGTGGGGGGACAACAATATCTTTGGAAAAATTAAGGTGAGGGCAGATGCTGTGATATCTCGTTATCTTTCTCTCTCACTCAGGGATGAGCACAAGGAACCAGTTAAAACTGATTCTGTGTTATGTATTTGATGAATACACAAAGAGAGAGAGAGTCAGGAAGGGAATGGGCATTGATAGGATTGTTGGACATAAAAGATCAAAGAAGAGAAACCCTTCTTTAGGTGATAAGGAAATAGAATGGTAACACTAATTGTCTCCAAGGGGGATGTGAACACAGGATGTCTATTGAAATGTTAGCCCCCAGACCGGCACCGAGCCTTGAGATATACATCTAGAATGACTGTGAGGTATATTGCATTAGGCCTTAACCAATCATGTCAGGCCAGCTATGTCCCAATCTGCCTTTGTCTGTATAAAACTACCTCTTTTGTAACAATAAATCAGAACTCACTTAATACACTACGCCGTGTGTGTGACTTCTCCAAGCTTGCATATTTAAATTAGACCTACTTCAACATACGTCAGGGGTCTTGTGCCCCTAACAGTGTTATACCCACACCAATCTGGTAGGACTTATAAAGCCTAAGGATAGGTTGTCAAACATTTTTGCCTACAAAATCCTTTCAAAGGAGGACATTTTATCACCTTCACAAGCTCCAATGCTTTGCAAGCTTCAGTAGATGCTACTCCATTGATTCTAGAGTCTTGGCATCTGCTGCACAATTATGGCGGATGTCGGGAAAAGAGAATTAGACGACCCTCTGGGCGAATTAATCAAATTAATTAATTGCTCAGACATGGAATTCAGTGAAACCTGCTTATGGGACTTCTCTCCGCATTTTTCAAGCGGAATGGGGAACGGAATTGCCAAGCGGAAACCTGGTACAGGTGTGAACCTAGCCTTAGTGGTTGGGCCAGTCACATCTGTTTGCTGCCACTGTTCATTTTGGGGTCTAGAAAAGAGTGAATATAAACTGCCCTGTCATCTTCAGCAGGAGCCTCCTTTCTTCGTGGACAACTTGTGGCCAGCCTCTGCGATCTGCGTCTGATGTGGTAGCTGATGGAGAAGTTTACCTAGCGGACAGTTGTGTGAAAGTAAGAGCTGCTCCATTCCATAATCTCTCGTCACCGCAGCTATGGCACCCCGTAAACCCCTGTATGGGATAGTAGTTCCTTCTGCATTCTCTGCAGTGGATTATATTACCTTATTGTTTTGTGTGTAAGAAAGACCTCATCAAAACTGCAAATGTGAGCAGGAGCCAATTCTCAGTCACATACTATTAATTGCACAGCAGGTTTGTATGTCGCATCATGTAAACTAAGTAGTATCACTGGTTGTGACGCAGCCATTATGTCTGTATTACAGAGACTGCAACAGGTGACCAGTGGCCCTGAGTTCCTGAGACTCCAGGTGGACAGTGGCGGTTGTTCAGGTTTTCAGTATAAATTCACTCTGGACACAAATCTGACGGAGGAGGACAGGTGAGGGACATAGCATAAGGTTACACATGGATTTCTGCTGTTAAACATTGTCTTTTATGCCTGTGATAAAGTTGTCAGACAGCGCACAAAAGCAGAAATGAAAATAAGGAAGCACAATGTGGTTACATAGTGGAGCAGAGTGATAAGACGCAAGAAGTAGGGCAGAGATAAGGAGTGGGGGCTCTGTGGATGGATCATATGAAAAATACTGATGACCTTGCCATATAGTTGCTGTCTACATACAGCAGGAGGTGGAGGGTACACTAAAGAAAGTTTATCAACATATTGTAGCTGTGAGAGAAGGCCCTGAACTTTAGTGTGTATCTGTACTACAAAGACATGCACACTGATCAGACATACTGGTGCTAACTCCGCTATCCTATGCCCCAGCCTGATAGGTTGCCTAGCCTTACTTCATTTTTACTCTTCGCCAGTCATACCCCACCCGGTGTGGCTATACTCTATTCTGAGACACATTAGTCAATCACTTTCCTATTATGGAATAGGTTCCTCTCTGACCTATCAAGTCATACACTCCATAAGACCTCTGAAGGTGTCCTGTGGTATCAGGCACAATACATTAGAAACAGGTTCTGTAAATGGTTGCCGAGGCAAAAATGGACAACTTTTTTAACTTTTAAATCAGCCGGGAGCATTTTAACACAAAAATGCATACTCAGCTGTCCGCGATGCTTTGGAGTCTTCCCGTGCTTGACGGTTCTTCTGCTCAGTCGGCATTTCCTGTGTCTCTTCTGGAGTTCCACTGAAGCTGCTGATTGGTCTTAGCAGTCATGTAACCGCTGGGGCCAATCGGCAAAGGGCCACAGTGGTCACATGATTCCGGAAGAGACCAGGGAGAAGCCACCAGCGCAGAAGAACTGGGATGTGCGGGAGGACACCAGAGCGTTGGAGACTATGCATTTGTTTTGTTTTTTTCACTGCCCCCAGCTGATTCATTGTCCGTTTTTGCCTGGACAACCCCTTTAAGTCCTGTAATTTGCTTGGTGGGATGTGGATTATCTTGTTTTTCCAACGCATCCTGTAGATCACGGATAGGGAACGTACGGCTCTCCAGCTGTTGCAAAACTACAACTCCCAGCATGCATACTTGCTCTGCTATTCTTGGAACGCCCGTGGAAGTGAATGGAGCATGATGGGAGTTGTAGTTTCACAGCAGCTGGAGAGCCGAAGGTTCCCTACCCCTGCTGTAGATGAAAAATGTAGGTTTTCACATCTTTCTTGAACAGTTTTTGCTGTATGGTAGGGTTGTGTCATACTGCAGAAAGTTGACATTGCCTTTAGGAAATACAGTTCTCATAAAGGGAAGGTAATTGCTACGTCTCAAAGTAATATTGTGAATGCAGAGACCTAAAGTTTTTCAGAAGAATGCTGCCCAAAACATCACACTAACTCCACAGGCTTGCCTTCCTCCTATAGTGCACGCTGGAAACATTTTCTCCCTAGGTAACTGAGCAGTCAGCTTTCCATGTGATGTAAATTAACTGCCAGAACAGGCACCTTCTTCCACTGTTCCACGTTCCCAATGTAGGTGCTGTCAGCGGCAAACATCATGGGCAGTGTGACAGGTCTGCAATCACATATTTCCATGCACTGCAAACCAATGGAAGGAATTCATCAAGACCAGCCTTATACGCCGGTCTTAATAAACCCTGCGCTGATTTATGACAAGGCACAAATTCATTCTCTACCAGGATGTGCGCCTAATTGAGACCTGAATTAACTCATAGCTGGTGTATATTTCAAGCATTGATGCCCATTTTTCTGCTTCAAGCACATCAACTTTGAAATATGACTGTTTTGTTATTGTCTGATATCTCACATGTGACATAGTTATGTGATAATCATATGATACTTTGACTGTGGCACAGTAGTCCAAGTACTCACAGCATCTTAGTCGTACCTCCAGTTATAAACAACTTTTCATAAATGAACAGCACAGGTTCAAATATGAAACTTTGTAATATATCTTATTATTGAAGTGTTTTCTCCTCTACTTTTTAGACAGTTACTTTCTCCATATTAGTCTGTGAAGAGGGGATAGAAAAGAAACTCAAATAATTTCTGATATTATACTCTGCTATTATACACTTTTAACACAGCTAAGTTGTAGATTAGGGGCTATCAGAACACAAAATGAATATAACATAAACAAAGTCAGATTGAAGATAAAGAGCAAGAGAACAGCTTAATAAATGGAGAAAGAAACTGATCTTCTTAGTAAGACAAAAGTTTATTATATTTAAATGGACTATTCATTTACATCTGGAGGTACACATTAAATTGCTATTATGTGAAGTGTAGTTTAGCCATCAGACACCAGAGTAGTTGGCTATAGATGTGAACCGTCTGCTCCCTAAGGTCCCACGTTACAGAAAAGCTGCTTTTTTGTTCAAGATTTAGTTATGGTTTTTATAGGAGTGTATTTAACAGAAGGCAAGAGTATAAGTGCTTCCTTTATATGTGCCATTACTTTTCAAGGCACTCTAGACTTTGGGATAAAAAAAAAAAAAAAAAGGTGGTTGTGGGTAGAGGACACAGGTGGAGTTGGTTGTCTTCCCCTCACATCCCCATAAATGGAGTTTGGACTTCATTGTGTCTTTCTTTTGCTTTGCAGGGTGTTTGGGGTGGATGGGGCACATGTGGTGGTCGATATCCAGAGTCTTCAGCTGGTTCGAGGAAGCACCATTGAATATTGTGAAGAGTTAATCAGAAGTTCTTTTCAGCTGACACAAAATCCTCAAGCTGCACAAGGATGCTCCTGCGGATCCTCCTTCTCCATTAAGTTGTGATGACAAAGACTTTCTGCAGAGGACATGAGACACTTGTGAAATTCTGTCTCTGTCCATTTGCCTTCCCCTCTTCCTGTAAATAAACCTGTATGTTATATCTGTGTGATACTTCTCTGTACTGGATTCAGCCACACAGAACATAAAGGAAGGTGGCAGACACTGACCTCAGAATAAATATGTGCATTATCTGGGTTATTGATATTCAGATTGACTAGCTCAAATTAGTCTGGGTCCAACAGCCAGCTTCCTCATTGATCAGCTGTTTGTGGCAGGTGCCGAAACTAACAGAGCCAGAAGCATAGCTCTGTTCTCTGTATGGCAGCAACTATTTAAGTTAAGTGGTTCCAGTGGTTGAGGTGAATAGCTGATTGTGAGGGTGCTGGAAGTTAGACCCCAACATATTTGCAGCCTATCCTAAGTATAGGTCAACTGTGTATAACACATTTAAAAGGGTGTCTGTTACTAGAACAATCCATATTGACTTCTAAACCTAAATATCTGGGGTTCATCTGAATAAAACACTTCTCTGCTTCCTTTTCGAGCTTTTTGGTGCAGTGAGAGCAAAGGTAACCCTGTCAGTGCACCAGACATTAGCATATCAGTAAAAATCTGATAGCTCAGCATCAGTAGGCATCAATTGGGAAGAAGAAAAACCACTTGATTTACATAAACCCTGGTTACTTTACTGTGCTTATAGTTCAATACTCAATTCGACTGTTCTGGTGACTCCTTTTAAATACATGAAACAAACTCAACTGCCCCCATATCTTAGTGGTAAAAGAACTTACAAAGTACTCTTAGGGGCCCCTTCACACGGCGTAAGCACGCCGCTCATTTAGACACGTATACACGTGTCCGAGTGCGGCGCTTCAAAACAGAGCCCATTGATTTCAATGGGAAGTGCGCGTATATAGTGTAGCTGTGACCTAAAACTGGCATTTTTTGTTCAGCAGGGACCGCACTGCCTACACGCAGACTGCAACAAATACACCTCAATGGGGAGTCCTCCACATCAGGGGACACAGCCTGTACACTGTAACGAATACACTTCAATGGGGAGTCCTACACATCAGGGGACACAGCCTGTACACTGTAACGAATACACCTCAATGGTGAGCCCTCCACAACAGGGGTCACACAGTCTGTACACTGTAACGAATACACCTCAATGGTGAGCCCTCCAGCAGGGGTCACACAGCCTGTACACTGTAACGTATCCCCCTCCCACACACAACGGCCCCGCCCTTCTCGGATTCTTCACTACTTCCTGTACATGTAGAGCAGCATGGTAGTCACATGACCGCCAAATAACACGTGATCACGAAATACCTACTTACAGCAACTAATAGAAAAGAGAACAACGAGCGTTACTGCTGCGTTAATACATTGATAGCCTTCAGGCTCTACAAAGCTCCGCCCCCTCCTCGGAGGACTTTGAAGCCGCTTGTGCCCCGGAGGATCATGGGAATGAGAAGTCTGCGGGTAGAAAAGGGGGACCGGTGAGAGAATGTTAGGGGTGTAAGCGGTCAATGTGGTCTGAGGGTGTGCATAGCAAAGGTTGGAACGAGGTGGACGATGTTTGCAGCTTCTGAAGGGTGTTGGGGTGTTATTGGGTGTAAATCACTGTTAGTCTATGTTCACATTGTGCCCTGCAACATGTCACATGTATACATTAAAAAAAATGTAAACCTGAAGTATCAGACATGTATGGGCAGAGATTTGGCATTGTAAGTTTAGGTCTGGGTAGCACAGGCTCTGGTGGTTTTCTCATGTGAAAGTGTGTGTGTGTGTGTGTATCATATACACTGATATGTGCCCTAGAAATATGATTGACAATGCAGGAGAAAACAAGAATCTATAGCAGAGGCGTCCAGTCAGGAGACCTCAGACATGTACAGGGTTACTCTTATTAATAGGAGTTCTGGTCTCTGGTGTTATTAAAGGGAATCTATAATTAGAATCCCATTTATTAATATTAACATGTAGGAATGGCCTTAAAGGGGTATTCCCATGTACATAACTATTTTAAAATTTGTAGATAATTAAAAGTTAAAAATTTTTGCGAATATAAGTAAAGGCTCGTTCACATCTGCGCCCGCAGGTTTCCGTTTCCTGCACAAAACAGGGCAGGAGACGGAAACCTGCCGGCATGTTTCAAACCCATTCATTTGAATGGGTATGGGTTTATAAAGTGTCCGGCCGCGAGTGCCAGTGAGTCAGACATGCAGTACTCTGTGTCCGGTTTTAAAAAAACGGTTTCGCCGCGGAGAGCATAAAACGCTCACTGGCACTCACGGCCGGACTCAGCATGACAGGTTTCCGTCTTCTGCATGCAGAAGACGCAAACTTGATAACGGAGTCCAGGCGTTGGTGTGAACCCAGCGTAATTAAACATTTTGCAGAGTTTTAAAGATTTTTTCTAAATATCTTGTGGTCACAGTCTGTTATCTTGATTGGTTGCCATGGATACGACCATGAATGCAGGACCTTTCTAAGGTCAGAATTTTTAATTGCTTATATTTTCAAAAATGTTTAACTTTTAATTCTCTACAAATATAGATATGATTATGTACATGGGAATACATACCCCTTTAAGAAAGACTATTCTTCTCCGTGCAGCCATTCTGGTGATGTTCCCGGTTTTCAGCGGTACGCAAATTATTTTTCTCGCAGCACTAGGGGTTCCCCAATGCTGCTTGAAAAATCTCCAGCACCGCCTCATCTTCTTCTGGAACACCTCTCCGCTGCGTCTTCTTCTGCTGCTGGTCTTCAAAATCCTAGGCATGTGCAGAGCCTACTGTGCGTATCTGCGGCCATTTTCTTGTGGCTGCTTACACAAGCAACGGCCTGTAATGACAGTTGTGTGAACCTAGCCTATCAGAGGGGATGGTTAGATCAGAACAGTTTGTGTAGACACTGGTTTCATTTTTACTAAGCCTCACAGATCTATTTCATGTGTCGGTCACATACTGTTATCCACACCTCACTTGATGGCCTCTTCACAGACCTCGCCTGGACAGGCTTTTCCTGCGCAGGTTTTTCACACTGCAGACAGTTCTATTTCCAAGATGGACGTCCGAGAACACACTGATGTTGCTGACATTGCTGATGGTGGCACTGACAGGTTTGTGCAGCCTTGTATTCATGAACACAGTTGGTGCCTAGTGGACATAAGTGCAGTGTGTGTATCTAAGTGTTGTGGGATCTTTTGTGCCTCTTCCTCATCCTCATCTTTGGCTCTCTTCATCTAGGGCAGCTGGTGGTTTATCAGGTTGGAATTTTGCCCAGCCAGTTT
This sequence comes from Leptodactylus fuscus, assembly GCF_031893055.1. NCBI lineage: Eukaryota > Metazoa > Chordata > Amphibia > Anura > Leptodactylidae > Leptodactylus > Leptodactylus fuscus. Next base: position 78,937,189 of record NC_134271.1, on the reverse strand, counting down.
TATGGAGTTCTGTCTGATCAGGATATGAGCAGTTTCAGGCAATTGGCTGTGCTGGCGATAATGCTGATTTTGGCTATTTCTGTGGTAAGTGTTGCTTCCCCCTTCTGACCAGCCTATGTAAACAATGCTGTCTTCTGTCATGTTTGTTTACTTTTGTAACAGATATAAATCTCCTGCATACAGGACATTTTCTTCTTTCAGAAAAGTAAAAAAAACCAAAACATGATGGACGAAACCTTCCGTCATGTGTTTTACATCTGATGGAAGGGATTCCACCCGTGTTTAATGTCTGTTACTGTCATCTTGTGACGCTTGAGAGCAACAGACATTACTTGACATATCAGTGAATGTATGGATGGTCCGTCACTGAGACACAATGGGGCCATTCACAGACACGTACTACTCCAATCTTAATTATTTTTGGTGCATCGTATGCATGTATAGTCAGTGATTAAGGTGTGTATGCCTCTTAAAGGGAATCTGTAGGGAGTGTGTCAATACTCACTTTTTATGTATTTGTATTTGTGATAAACCATGGGTTTCCAGGTTAGCTCTGACTCAAAGCAAAACCCATGATAAAAAGAGATTATAATCATACAATAAAACCACAAATAATAAAATATTTCAGATTTATTAATAGTTTTAAAACAAAAATAAAGTGAATTTATATACAGCGTACATAAGACACATGAACAACAGTAGCTAGTTATACACAAATGTCACAATTTATATACAGAGAAAGTGTATACATTTAAAAATGCACAATAAGGGGGCATTCACACTACCATTGGTGACCGTCAGCAGTGTCCATGGCTATTGTCCGTTACAAGATTTTAGCAACGGGCACTAGATGAACCTCAGGAATTTCTATTCATTTCAATGGAATCTTGTGTCAGTTTAGTGTCTGTTTGTGTCCGTTCACACCCAAGTCTGTTTTTTTTTTCCAGCGGACAAAAAAATTCCTACATGCAGCACTTTTCTGTCCGTTAGAAAAAAACGGTCAGCAATTGTCCGTTATTTTATTAACGTTGAAGTCTATGGCTAACGGACTTATAACGGACAGTAATTTTGTGGTTAGATGTTGTGCAATGTTATGTTTTCCCCTATTTTATACATTGATACTACTTATTAAGGCTAAGGCCCCACGGGATGATCCGTATCTATAAAGTGCTGCGGGGAAAAACGCGGCAAGAACGCTTTGTGGTTCTTCCCACAGCACTTTAAACAGAAAGTTCATAGAGTTTTCCACTGCGGACTTTCTGTTATAATTATATCTACGGGAAAGCCACCGGTGTTTCCATAGATATAATTGACATGCTGCAATTACCAAAAGTTTTGGAAATTGCAGCGAGCCCGTACTGTGGTTTCCGCAGCAGACAAATCACAGCATTTCCAGCCCGTGGGGCCTCGGCTTAAAAGGGTTTTCCAGGAAAAAAATTATTTTCAATACAGGTAGGTTAGTGCTATTAATAGGTTAATACGTACAAGCAAATACCTCTGGTAGTGTTTTCAGTGATTTCTGGGTTTCTCTGGGAGCTCCTAGCATTTTTTGCATTTGTTTACATGGGTAGCTTCTTGTTATGTTGAACTTTGAAATACTGAAACACTCCTTGGAGAACCCCTTTTAAAGAGGACCTTTCATCAGATTGGGCACATGCACTTTTATATACTGCTGGAAAGCTGACAGTGCGCTGAATTCAGCGCACTATCGGCTTTCCCGATCTGTGCCCGGTGTAACGCGCTATCGGTCCCGGTACCGTAGCGCTTTAGTGTCAGAAGGGCGTTTCTGACACTTAGCCAGGAATGTCCTTCTGCCTCGCGGCGCCCATCGCGCTGTGCTGTGGAGTGGGGAGGAACGCCCCCTCCCTCCGCTCACACAGCTCGTCCATAGACGAGTATTATCAGGAGCGGGAGGGGGGAGTTCCTCCCCGCTCCACAGTACAGCGCGATAGGCGCCGCGAGGCAGAAGGACGTTCCTGGCTAAGTGTCAGAAACGCCCTTCTGTAAACTTTAACTGTAAAGTCAGTTAAAGAGATCTGATGAAAGGTTCTCTTTAACAATTTTGGCACATGTCTAGAAGTCCATTCAGGCTGTGAAGGCCCAGGCCTTTCTCTGCCCATGCTTTTCCCACTTTAAACAAAAGTGGAGAGATGAAATTTATACAAACATTTCTGACTATCCTAGATTAAATTATAACTTCCCTGTTATCAATGCATGGTAAAAGTATTGTCCCCCACTACACCACTGTATGTGAATGCTCCTCCTCTACTGATAGTGAAGATTCATACAGAGACAACCTGCTGTCTTCTGCAAACTAGTGTCCTCTGAAGACAGAACTGTACTCTTCATCCACAAGTAACTATGCTGGGTGTTTGGGTTTTTTGGCATCTGTATATCCATGGATTTCACAATATGACTTCTATTGGATAGTATGTGTTCAGGGAAGAGAAGATGAGTTATCCACTCTCTCTCAGCTTTATAATAGAGGTGTTACCTTTCATTGTAAATCTGCTATTTGATCCCGATTTACAAACAACAATTTGAATAGTGCCTGGAAGCATGTTGTAAGGATTCGGTGACTGTTCTGCAATGTTTCATGTACTGTAGATTGTGACTAATGAATAAAGGGATCTACATGTAATCTCAAATTAATTTATTCCCAAAATAACCAATGTGAGGCCTTTGTAACACACTGCATTGCTGCACCAATAATGGCTCTGTCTCCACAGCTGCGCAGCATGGAGCAGTACATCGGTAAGCTGGTCTACGTCAACTGTCGGAAGGTTCTGACTGAATATCTTCACCAAGCCTACTTCACTAAACAAGTCTACTACACACTGAGCGTGGAGCACCCACATGTGGATAACCCGTACGTCACTGTGGATGACTGAGAGATCACTTATTAAGATGTAGTGTCCGTATTAAAAGTCCAAATCCTGGCCTGACTGGGGGTCTAATAAACTGAATTTAGAGTTCCGTTTTGCTGTTAATTTGGGTTAATAGACCATATCTCGGGCCAGGGTATACAGCTGTATTACAGACTCTAACATGCAGAAGTATTACAACTTTCTAAATGGGTCTTATCTCTTACGGTATTTCTTGCAGGGACCAACGAATGACTCAAGATGTTGAGCGTCTTTGCCGGGAAATTGGCACTGTAGCCAGCAAGCTTTTAACCACGCCTTTCACACTGGTGTATTACTCGTATCAATGTGCCATCAGGTCTGTCAGTGCTATGAAGTCTATATAAATATATTACGCTGACTGTTAGGGCATATTGTTTTCATGTTTCTTGCATGTTTTCAGTACCGGTTGGATGGGTCCAGTCTCCATATTTGGCTACTTTGTCATTGGATCTATGCTGAACAGGCTTCTGATGGGCCCCGTTATCCCAAAGTTGATACAACAGGAGAAACTGGAAGGGGATTTTCGGTGAGTTGGCTGTATGATGGATCATGTTGTACTTGGTTCTTAGAGGTTCTTGCATAAAAGGTGTCTCTGTCTTCTCATCAGTAAATAAATTTCTGTCATGACTGTTTTTCGGCTTCTGGATGTAAATGAGAAAGTTTTGTTGTACTATAACAATCATGAGAACTTGGATCAAGCGTCCTGTGTTTAGGTGCAGCAACATATCTACTTTATTCAAAGTCTATCATATTGTGAAATATAGCATTGATAGCATGTTCACAGAGGTAACCTAACTAGAAGACTTCTGTCCCCCACCCTAGGCATTGCGATAACATCCTCAGACACATATTGACAGTGAGCAGTGTGTATCTTACCAAGGGTACACGTGAACTGCAGTGAATACAACAGCTTTTTATTTCCCAGATAACTCCTTTAAGACTATAAGAATCTTTGAAGTATTTATTTCCATGTCTATAATGGCTCGTCTACTACTTCAGATAATTTTCTTATTATATTGTGACCATTTATCTCCCACAGTTTCAAGCACGTAGAGATCCGGGTGAATGCCGAAGCTGCAGCTTTCACCAGGTAGGTGCCCTACTGATCTGCATTGTGCTGGAACATGAGCTATATGTCAGAAATGAATAGTGTTGCCCACACGATGGCTCTCCTTGTGCTCTTTTGATATTGTTATGAGATATTCCATCATCATGTATATAAACTAATGCAGATTTGCCACTTTTTTGTTTTATAAGGGCAGGAACAGTGGAACACTCCAGGACGGCCCGGCGACTTCAGCATCTCATCGGTGCACAGAAGGAGCTTATGAACCAGGAGCTGTGGCTCTACTGTAAGTATAAGCAGAAGGTGCCAGCCATGGGACATAGGAGGGTTGAGCTTACTTACATTTTTCCCTGGCAGTTGGAACAAACACGTTTGATTACCTGGGCGGGATCCTTAGTTACATGGTCATTGCCGTGCCCATCTTTGCTGGAGTCTACAGAGACATGAGCGCCGCTGAACTTAGTGAACTCATCAGTAAGGTGAAGATTGCTCCTCTCACCTACCTTCTTCCCATGTTCTTTGCTGTTTCTCACTCCTGCTTTCTCATCCCACAGAATGCCTTTGTCTCCATTTACCTGGTAAACTGCTTCAGTCAAATCATTGATCTGTCCAGCAGCCTTTGTGATGTAGCTGGATATACCCACCGGTGAGAATTGTCAGGGGTCGGCTGGATGTTGTCTATGTGATTTGTGTTACTTATGATCTTTTTTTTGTCTTTTTTAAGGATTGCTGAGCTAGATGAAGTAATGAGAACTATCTTGCAGAGGGAAAAGGATAAAGATGAAGAGGAGTAAGATATGATGCTGCTGTTGTCTCTGCACTCTTGGGTTTGATATGTGCCTAAAATGTGTCTGCTGTCTTTAAAGGTTAAATGAGCAGAAGCCCTTTGATGCAGCATTTGTGCTGGATGATGTCACAATCACAGCGCCGGGGTCAGATGGCACACTTGTCCGAAACCTGACTTTACAAGTCCAAGAAGGAAGCAACTTACTGATCACCGGAGAAACTGGCAGTGGCAAATCCTCTGTTCTCAGAGTTCTAGCAGGACTGTGGAACCCCAAGCGTGGTAACTCCCTCTATATGTCTCACTCACTCAGTCTTCCCTCACTTTGATTTTACTGTTCAGTTGCATTTAAGCTTATATTTGTTTGTAAAACTGTCTTTGTAAAGACACCATTTAATATTCCATGCAATTTGTCGAAAATGGTGAGGAATTGGGAAAAATCTGAAATTGCGCCATTCTTATGGCGGTCACCTTGTGATAAAATGACAAGTTATACATATTATGTACGATCATGGTGATACCAAATTTATCTAGTTTTTGTTATGTTTTTTTATAATACTCAACAAAAATGTTAAAGTTTGAAAAAAGAAATTTCCATCCCCATATTGTGACACCCATAATTATTTTTTTTTTTTTTATATTTCCATGTCAGTGCTGTGTAAGGGTTCTTCAGCTGGGCAAATTGTAATTTTTATTAATAGCATTTTGGGGGGTGTATGAAGTTTTGATCACTTTTTATTCAGTTTTTTTTGCAGAGGTGAAGCGACAAAAAAATGTCATTTTGCACATTTTTATCTTTTTCTTGCTATGCAGTTCACCACATGAGACTAGTAGTATTAGATTTTATAGCTCAAGGGCTATCTAGTTTCTAATATTGATGGTCTATCATTAGGTTAGGTCATCAGTATTAAATCTGTGAAGGTCTAACAGCGGGAACCCTGCAGATCAGCTGTACAGGGACAGCACAGCTCTTGGTAATGTTTACATGCCAAAGGGCACTCTATTTACTGATTTGTAGCGTCAGGTTTTGGCACAGCACTGCTGCCTCATAGACTTCATTGGGGCGCTCTAGTACCTAAAGCCACTGCTACAGTTTGCAACACTGTTCCCAAACAATAGATCTATAAGGGCCAGGGCTGTCAGACCTTTGCAGATTTAATACTGATCACCTATCCTAAAGTTAGACCATCAATATTAGAAAATGAATAACCCCTTTTAGGCACTTTAGGAAGAGGGGATGTCTAATTTATTGCAATTTATTTTTATATGTAATTGGGAAAGAGACAGGTTAAACTTGTGTACATTTTTGTACTCTTTATTTAGTTTTAGACCCCAAGTAATGACAGATTTGGAAGGCTTCAATTATCCCCCCAATGTTTTGGCAACTGATCGCCAACCATTCATGATGGTTCACTGTCAACTATTGAAACTAATATTTAGTGTTCACACACCTCTGCTGCATAGCTGATCTCATTTTCTGTATTGTTTATAATATATTTTCTTAGTATCGCCCCTTCCTCTAGTGCCAGTGCTCAGGTTACATTGTGGACTAGTAATTAGAGTTGTCAAAGCAGCAGCTGGGTGCAGTATTAATGAATGAATACAGTATTGCATCCACAGTCATTCCTGAGACTCCTATGCCAGGGCGTGTACCCTGTTTCTTTCACCTTCTTGCTCTGAGTGGTCTAAACCTTCTTTTGCTGTCTCAGGTGCTGTTTCACATGTGCTCTTTGTCTTACGGTGATTTAACCCCTTAGGTCGGGTTTGTGTTTTCACTCCATTTGGCCCTCGTGGTGTGTTGTTCCTTCCCCAGAAACCATTCTTGAGTGATGGAAGCTTGAGAGAGCAGGTGAGATACGTTCACAATAGCAGATCTATAGTGCTTTGCAGATATCTGTGATTGTGGAGTGTAGCACACTCTCTTCACATCAACAGTCATATATTTTATTATTCTAAACCAATGAAAAGGGAACACTCAGCAGCAGTAGACGACAGTGACCAGTAACGTTTTTTTTTGGTTTTTTTTAGGTCATTTATCCTTTGAAAGAAGTTTACCCAAAATCTGGTGAGAGCATTTATGGTTATTTTCCCGCTCACTTGGCAGCAATGACATGTTTTATTTTGATATGTTGCTTCATCTTATGCTTCACAATGCAGTAAATATCCATGTTGGTGCAGGAGACATCATTCCCTCCAGCAGACCTAAAATATATCTCTTGGTGTCATGGGGGCAGTCTTATTACCCTGGTGTGTAGTATCTATAGCTACCTCCTATTTATGCTGCTAATTCCTCAAATATTTCTTCCTTCAGGTCAGGTTGATGATGACAGAATCCTGAGGTCACTGGACATGTCAGGACTGGTAAGTGACCTTATATTTCATATGCATGACTCGATCAGTCTCTACCCTATATACGTTTGTGATCATATTGCATATGTCACTTACAGAATATATTGTGTAGATCGTCTACCATAGCTTCCTGTAGTGGAGTGGGTACCTACATATTTAAGTAATTGTCCTCTATAGGCCTCACCCATATAACACACGAGGCACCGATCACAAATGACAGTGTGATCTCATACTGCAGTCCCTTAACTGTTTGTACTTTTATGCTCCAGACATGTTTATTGAGCAGAACAGGGGGGCTGGACCATAAAGTGGAATGGAAGTGGTGAGTCTCATGCTTGTTACATGCCTGATAATGTTGTGTGCAGTGACTACGTTGCGTTATATGTTCTGTGTTTGTGTAGGTCAGAGATTCTGTCACCTGGAGAAATGCAGCGTTTGGCTTTTTCTCGATTGTTTTATCTGCAGCCAAAATATGCAGGTGAGCGAGAAAAAATTATGGAAGTAGTCTTTTAAGTGGCACTGCAACCTCCAGCAATCAGATGGTGTGCGTTGATCTTTGGATATAGCAATCTATATAGTACACATAGGGATGACTTTTTCTTTCACTATTTTGTCAGTTCTGGATGAAGCTAGTAGTGCATTGAGTGAGGATGCCGAGGTGGAGTTGTACACACGTTGCAGACAGCTGGGAATGACACTGATCAGCGTGGGACACAGGCGCAGCCTCAGAGAGGTAAATGATGGGAGGGAAGAGTAAAGAGTGAACCTATTAAAGGGGTTCTATCAATCATAAACGCGTTTTAAACTAAAAATACGTAGAAGGCTATAAAGGCTATTCATCTCTTACTTTTAACTTGGAAGTCGATGCAGCCATTTTTAAATTTCTCTTCGTTCCCCCTGTGCTCTTAGCGCAGCGTTGTCATCCAGTGCTGCCTTTCTTCTGCTCCATCGGCCATTGTCATCCTCTTCTTACAGGAGACCTCCGCAAAATGGCTGACGGAACAGCCAACTGCACATGTTCTGTCACTATTTTGCGGTGGTCTCCTGTAAGAAGAGAGGAGAATGGCTAACTGAGCAGAAGAAAGGCAGCACTGGATGGATGACAACGCTGTGCTCAGGGAGAACGCCCCCTGTGCTTTCTGAGCACAATTAGCATAAAGAAGAGAAAGTCAAAAATGATGTCAAGGACCTTCAAGATAAAGGTAAGAGATAAATAGCCTTTATAAAGGCTATTCCTACGTGCTTTTAGTTTAAAAGGTCTTTTTAATGATAGAATCCCTTTAATACTGGATTCACACAGCTATAATATAGCTTAATACAGCTACAAAACCTGTCTGAGCTACTGCTCTAACAACCCAAACTTCCAATTCAAGGCATTATACCTGCATTCAGGTCAGGATTATATGCTGCAACAAACCCCAAAGAATACAGATGATTTATAGACATGTCTATCCAGCCTTTCATTTGACCTTTCAAAATAGACTGGTCCAAGTAACACTATTTCTGGTCATTATATGACTTCCATTCTGCCATTTATAGCACTTTCTCCCTCTGCATGCTGTAATCGGAGATTGTAGTTCTTTCTGAGCTGGTGAATGGAGACTAGCTGCAATACTCGCCACACAGTACTTAAAGGAGAATCAGCTCTATAACTGTCTCTCTCTCAGAAGTAGTCCCAAGAACATGCAGGACATATATAGGGATTTACTAATGTGAATAATATGCTTTGGCTCTGATCATTTCTATTCTACATTGTTCTTCTCTTATATATTGTGCTTCTTGCTCATTTTTGTAATCTCTGAGACATGACCCACTGTGCATCTCAAGAAACAGCAGGGATTTTCATTTTGTCTCTTATAAGACATATTACAAAAAATATTTTGTGGCGTCACTCCAGAGTTATATCTGCCAACCGTTTTATTCACAAAGATACACAATGCAATGCAATGCAATATAGCTATACAATCTGGCAACTATGGATACTTGAACTACACATCATGTATTATGTGACTTTGTGAATAAAACACTTGGCGGATAGAATTTTGAGTGCCAACACAAAACTTTTTTCTGAAACTACAATTTGGGGAGTTTGGTCAGTTCCCATAGTGAACGTGCACCTGTCCTGAGCTGTAGTAGTTGAATGCTACCCTGTACCCATCTCTTTTCTTGAATGAAGACTTATTACAAAGTCTCTTATTGACTGTACTATTCATGTATGCAAACTTTGGTAATATTACAGTAACCATTTAAACTATCAGTATTTCTGCATGAATAGCTCCTAAAATGTGAGTTCAGGCAGATCAAGATGCACAACGATTATTCTGGTGTTTCTGTGCAGGTTCTAAAACAGTATTGGCACCTTTCATAAGCACTTTTCTTTCTTTGCAGTTTCATGACCTGGAGTTGAAGCTTGGACCTAGTGGACAATGGGACCTAAAACATTTAACCAAGCAGCAGCCCTCAGACATTGGTCAATAAGAAAAGACTGTTAGGACTGGTTGTTAGCACTACAGTACCAAAAACTGAACTTTCATTGTACTGTACATTACTTATCCACCATCCTTCACTGTAATTTCATACAGTTACAGACTGACTGGTCATGTACTGCATTATTTCTCAGAACTAGGATATATATGTATTCCATGGATTGCCCTTATTGCAATCCATGGAACAGTTTACATAACAACACATACTTCCTCAAATACTCCACGGCTGCAAGCGTCGGGATGCATGAACAGACAAAGGTGAATCTTTCACACTTATACATGATGATGCAAGTAGCTTGTGTGCAGACAGGACAGGAGTATATACATACATCTTTATTTTACACCAAGTCAAACCTAATGAAATATGTAATGTCCCTGTACAGTATTTACAACTATTCACCTCCTGCTCTTCTGTCCATCACATGCATGCTATCATGTGTTCTACCATGTGAGGACACAGATCTTTCCAAGTCTGTCAGAAAGAAGCCTTGCATTCTTCCTGGTTCAGGGCTTCACCCTGTGTCTGTCCTTCCTCCTCATCTTCCTCGTCCCTGTCCTGCTTCCTCACAGGAGTCTCACAGTTCGTGCTCTGAAGGACTTTGGCACTGTGTTCTTGGGCTCTCGCTCGTAGGGCAGCAATGCTGTTCTCTCGAAGTTCCTCCTCAGAGATGGAGCTTGGGTGATCAGCTTCTCTCCTCTCACTAACCTCTGGCTGGCTGGGTATTGCTGGTACTTCTCTCTCAGATGGCTGGACTGCATCGGCTGCCTCCAAGGACTTTTTATGCATTCCTGCAAAGAATTGTTGGTATTCGGGTTTAGAAAATCGTCTGGGTATTGACAGGTCATCTTGAACTGAAAATGGCAAAGACAAAAAAGAATTTAAGAGACTTATGAACAAATGAGGTACAAATGGTTGTCCATTATTGACCCTGGAGCCAAAGGGTTAGACATTTTAACTGGAACAAGCTGGTGCCATGACAGGGACTGTTCTTCCTGTCTCCAGTACGCAACTTATGGGAGCAAGGACCAGGCATGGATGATGGATTAAGAGCTCTCTGAATAACTGCCTAACTTGACACAGGCTCCTGTAACACTAATATCTGAAATAAATCTTTACATTTTTAGATTTGGAGTAGTGAGACTTTCAATGACTCTTCTTTCTCTCTAGGAGTCCAGTGTCCTTGCAAGCTTAAAAGAGCTACTACTAACAATTTCTGCCGGGCAGAAGGTGATGCAATGCTCTATTGTGCCTAGGCAAGAATGTTTGTGGATGGCTCATGGTAGCCTGCTTTAGATCATAAGGAGTCTAAACTAAATTCCCGAATTTGATGCCATGATTAGATGTCATAGCCTCATTGTATAATTTTGTGGAAGAAGGAGAAACATGAACCTGAAAATGTAGAACTACAGTGGGTAGAAGGTCGAAGGAGAAGAGAACTTCTCATATGCAATATGGTACCTATAGTGGTAAAGTGTGTCCCAGTTAGAACTGGAGTGAGCGAGAGGTAGGCAAGATAGCTAACCCTCCGGTATATTGATCAGAAGTCATTAGTTATACTCCTTTAGTAGTTGCTGTTCTTTATGTACATAACCTGAAAATACAATAATGCTAATACAGTAATGCTAATGTTTAGTGTTGCCTACAATTTGTAACCCTGCCGCCTAACAGGTCTTCGTATCTTGTGGCCCTTCTAGTTTCTGTAGTTGCCTCGTCTGTCAGATGGTTGTGCTTGCCTCCATGTTAATTTCTCCACATAGACATACACATTTTGTTCTGCATTGGCCGTGTTCTCTTGTCTTCTTCAGGGTCTTCATCCAGTAAGTTTTGCTTTGCCCATTGATGCTGAAGGTTGTGCTCTTCTAAGGGTAGCACTTCTTATTATAGTTAGGTTGGTAGCAAATTCTAAGCTCAACACTTTCCTGCTTTTTCAAGACAACTTGTTCCATTTAAATCAGTAGTTTGTTTGTTTTGACTGAAACCAACATTTGCCGAATTTAGAGGCCACATGTCTCCCACACAGTATAGTGTTTACCTTGTGCCCCCTACACAGTATAATGGCCCTGAATTTCATCGGTATACATCACTCTTAGCTCTATGAACTTCCATCACCGACACATATAATCCAGTTAGTGGCAGAGCTAGAAGTGGTGAGTAATAATGAAGTCCATTGTCACAGTTGGCTTCCCATTACTGATGAATTGGGCACTTCCAATTGTATTGGTGGAAGCGCTCACTGGAGATCCTTACTGTCCCCTCTGCTTATCCCTTCATGGTGTGTTGATCAGTCAATAGTTCACATTTACTAACCATTAAACAGCATAAATCTAGTCTGATAAATTTGTGCATAGACTGCCTACTGGTAGCACTACCTATTGATTGGCCTTAGTGTTGCAAATGAGTTGTTACATTTTAAGCCACATCTCCTTTTTATGTAGCCTATGCCACTTTATCTAGCACAAAAAACTAGTATAAACATAAATGTGACAGCTGGTTCCAGAATTGTGCTCCACAGTGTTTGACAACCAAGTGAAACTAGCAAATAAGGTCACCCACTAAGAGCTTAAAGACTGCTGTAAGGAGTGAAACGCCAAATGTCTCACCATTATGGACACACAGGGCCCTGAAGCAGAGGGAAATGATCGGTAGCTTCAGATGAAGTCTGAGCAGTATTAGATGACTCAGTGATACTGATGTTTTTGAGGAGAACTGTTGATTGGTGTACTGTTGATATGGTCCAGATTCATAGGTTATAATGATATAGAAATGTATAGAATTTATTGTATTAAAAACATGAAAACACACAATGCAGGAGTGAGAGACATGGAGTTGTAAGGTAAATTCACATGGCAGATTTTGGGATGGGAATAGCCAGGCAAATTCCACCAGGGAAACCTTCTTGCCATTGGCAGAAAGATTTCCTGCTCCCATTCACTTCAGTCAGGTTCAAGAGGAGTGGAAATCAGATCAGGGTTCTTTTTTTTTTTTTTTTCTGCAACCTGATTTTTATTGTTTTTTTTTTTTTAAATTAATTAATTTAATTTATTTAATTTCTTCAGCTCGCAAAAAAAAGAATCACCTGTATCCCATTAAAATGAATGGGTGGCACATTTTTTGCAGCAGATTTTGCTGGAAATATTCTTCTGCAGTATCTTATCCTAACGCTACATGTACATGTTTTTCATGGGTTACACACTGAGCCATTAATTTCTAGGGTTGCATACACATGCCCATGTGTGATCACAGGCCCATGTATGTGGAAGCTAGTCCTACTAATGTTTGTTTTGCAGGTTGGACTCAGTGAGAGCAGGGGGAATAGTGCACACGACCAGCACATGGATGACATGCCTCCATAGCACCATTCCCCCTGCTCTCACTGAGTCCAGCCGACAAAACAAACAGAAAAAGGAATCACTTCCACATACATCGGCCTGTGATCATACATGGGCATGTGTATGCAACTCTAGAAATTAATGGCTCAGTGTGCTACCCATGAAAAACATGTACATATAAGTTACTGCAGATGTAGCCTTATAGTTTTGGTCTGCTGAATCTGTTGTTGAATAGAGCAAAAAGTCAATGGTGTGCAGCACTGACGAATCCGAAAAGACTATTTTAGGTCATGGATGAGAACAACTGTGTGTCTAATGTCATGGTGATCATTGTCACATATAACCATGCAGAAATAGCAGTAAAACAAGAAACATGCAGCTTCCAGCCAGGACCTAAGATGAAAATGCTGACATTTCAAACAACTAAGAGGTCTTTCCTTACCGAGCAGCCAGGGGGCACACGATTCCATTATGCCATCCTTGGCTGATTTGAGGATAGACTCTGGAAGAGGAATGGAATGTCGAACCATAGCTCCATATAGTCCATACTCAGCCATCACACTGCTCCTTCCCCAGCATTTTTCTCGTTTTCTCCATTTTGCACGTCTGTTCTGGAACCAAACCTGTCAGAACAACAGTTTGGGTTAGATGGCAGAGTCAGAGTGGCTTATCTGAGATCACAATTCTACCTCATTCTCTGTGTTCTCTTAGGCTGAGCTCACACTGAGTTTTTTGGTCAAAAAACTCAGTGTGCACTCAGCCTTAGGGTATTTGCACATTGAGTATTGTAATGAAACAATTTTGTCACAGTTTACATGCCAAATGCAACTTAAAACGCAAACTTACTGAAGTCCCATTCATTTCAGTGTATAGAGTGAAGGACCAGATCCCTAACCAGGAAGGCTTAGGAAGAAAGTTGAGTTCCTGAATCTTATTCCTAAGCCTTCCTGATTTGGGATCTGGCCCTTCACTCTATACTTTGTGACAACCTTGGGTGCATTGGTTCTGGCTGCTCCAGTTTGGACATCTTGAGATGGACATCTTGTTCATTATGTGTGTTACGGTAGTTGTGGCCTAGCTCACATACCATCTTTTTTTATTCTACTTTATTCATACTGTCCAACAGCAGTACACTATACACTGCTCGGCGCTGTTCATTTGTTTCATTTAAGCCATTCATTTCAGCAGGAGTCAAAGACACTTTTTTTTTTTTTTTTTTTAGCATACTGCTCTACCTTGCCATGGTGTCAGTGCCAGTCAAGTGGGCATGCACCAATTAGTCCTAATGAATTGGGCTAATCCATGTGTCGATCTACAGCAGTTCAAAGATGCAAAATGTGGCAAAGATCTGAGGCATAGCCAAAAATGCATCAGGTTTTTTCCGACTGGACAACTGCTGTTGATAGCCTCCATTGCTGTGGGCTTTGCACTACTTTCATCCTTTTCACCACAGCATAAATTGACGTTACAGCTTGAAATCCGCACCGCAGGTCAGTTGTGCTGTGGCGTTTTCTCTGCAGAGTGTGGATGGCATTACTTTGCTGCTACAGTACATTGCATTAGCTGCTGGCGGTTCACCCAGTGTGGACATACCCCTACGTGGTCCTCCTGAGGGGGGAGCTACTTGCAGATTTCTCCAGGTACCCTCAGAGAATATGGCTGCTTCAGTCATTAGTTGCTCCTTGGTCTGAAGCATCAGGATTTCTGTCCTTGTTGAGAAGTGATTGAAAAAATCACTTAATTTTTAGTTGAATCAATGCCCCAGAATTACCCAGGGAAATTAAATCCTCTCAGCTCTGAAACCCGGCATTGACCCCTGCTAATTAATCCTGCACTTATTCCTCAATCTCCAGCAATTCCCCAACAAAATACTTCCTCCCATTTAACTAATTACTTAGGGACGGGGAGTGGGGCTGGCGTCTCGGAGGACTCCAGATTATGATGAGGTCATTAGCACATTAACGAGATGCGCAGATATTTCATTCAGTGACAACAAGAGATTTCAATCAGCCACTTGAAATGAAAGTGATTGCGGGAACTCTGTGATAATGCGGAGTCCCAAGGGCAGCCGGCTGCGATCAGATTAATGTATTTAGCTTTTTCCTACCAGTACCCAACTGTCATGGGTATCCTAGATTATTCATTATAGAAACATCATGTATGACCATTGATCTTCCACCATTACACCAGTAGGTGAAACCAGTGACTGCACAATATTCTAGGCTCCCCCCTGAACAGTGCTGTATATCAGCTACCATCTTCATATACTCCTCCCATGATGGATAGCCATCACATCTGTATTACTAAATCACTCGTGCTGCATGTGCATGCCTTGTGTCAGGGAAACGAAAAGCTCTCTAAGCACTCAGTGACTTGCATTAATATTTGCATGTTATATCTGTGCATGTAACATCAATGTATAATAGCATACTCAGCCCGTCGTCCTATTAGCTGTTTATGCACTTAACCATTATTCCCATCCCACTGCAGCCTTTTTTAAAATTGTTTATTTAAAAAAGTAAAAAAACAACACATTTAAATGAAATAATTTTAAAAAATAAATAAAATAATATATCCATAAAACTCCCTTATTAACAGTTCTAGCCTCACCTCTGACAACACTGTACAAAATAAAAATTACCATAATGGAGAGTAAATACTATTTTAAAAAGTTTTTAGTAGCACTTTGTGTTATCAAATAAAAAAAAAAAAAGAAAAAAAAAAAAAGAAAGCGAAGTGAAGCGAAAACCAGACATGTTTTCTCTCCTCTTTTGTTTTTATTTTCCCGGAAATAAAAAAAAAAAAAAAAAATTGAAACCCATGCAAAAATAAAAATGACATAAAAATAAAGCCCTATGTTTCATGGAAAATAGACGCAGAAATGAGTTGAATAACGCAAATGATAAAAATGTTACCGCAGTTCTATACTTTGAACTTTGGGAATATGGATTTTTTTCTTTTTCATATGATTAACCGGAATAGTTTTAACCTTTGCTATTTTTTACATTTCTTAAAACATTTTAAGTTTAATGCCCATTGTGTTGGCCTGGAAGCCATTGTTAGCCCTCTGGTCAGCAAACTGCAAGCCTATCTAACCATTTAGAGTCTTTGTGTTGTTAAAAGAGTTTAAGGAGTTCATCCGCTGTAAGGCAGAGTTCACACTACCACTGGAGTCTGTTATGAAAGTGTCTGTTTAAAAAAAAACAACAACAAAAAAACAGACACCTATCATAATGGACAAAAAACAGATAGTAACTGATGGCTATTAGTTACTGTCCTTTATATGTCCATTTCCCATAGATATTTTTTGGATTTAGGATTTTTTTTGTCCACTGGAAAAAAACGGACATGGGTGTAAACAGACACTAAAGGACACAGATGGACCCAAGATAAAATCCCATTGAAATGAATGGAAATTTTAAGGGACTTCTGACAGTTCAGCTAGTGTCCATTGCTAAAATCTTGAACAGACAATGGCCACGGACACTGCTGAAGGGACACCAGCGGTAGTATGAACGCCCCCTAACTGGAGTGAGAGCTAGTGATGGTGCTGGCTAGGCCCGAGCCATTGCCGTGCATAATGCAATTTGCAATGACTCAAGAGAACTGCATAGCCCTTGTGGATCAGATGTATATTAATGAGTCCTGAAACCTGTTGCCCTTCCTTGGACTGTTTCTAGTAGGTACTACCCTGTAGTAATAGGTACATGCTGGTTTGGAGATGTTCTCGCCCAGGCTAAGCATTGCAGTTTGTCCCTTGGCAAAGTTACTCAAGTGTTTCTGCATTTTGCCTGGTTTCAGCATATCATTTACTAGGTAGTTGCAGGTCCTGCTGTTATTACATAATAAATGTATCATATATAACATATAGTAATATTACACTGTATAGCCACCACAGCTGGTTCTGTTACCTGTATCCTGTCTTCTGGCAGCTCTGTCTTCATGGCCAGCATCTCTCGAGCGTAGACATCGGGGTAATGCGCCTCATTAAAGGCCTTCTCCAGCTCCTCCAGCTGGTAACTGGTGAAGATTGTCCTAGGAATAAGCAGTAGGTGAATGTACTATAGGAGATAATGTCACTGAGTCTCAATCTTTCTCTAATGGATTATACTTTTTTGGTAGATAATTTTTTTTTGGTATCGGAGGCCTGAACGTTCATTATTAAGGGACTAACTAAATGCGAGTATGCCAAACCCAGAAAACAATGAGATGTCCTCTCCCTATGGCAGTGACAATAAGGGGCTCATTACCTGTGCCTCCTCTTTTTGCGTTTCTTGTTTTGACTCAGAGACTTGGTGAGTTTCCGGTCAGTAGATGAAATTTCTTCTGAGTCTGTAAAAAATTAAATCAAGAAATAAAAATCAACAAAAGATTATTGAGGGCTGGAACTTCATTTCTCTGCAATATACTGTGCGGCGTGGAAATGATTACTGAATATGGTAATCGCCAAAGCAGCAAACAAATTACCCAAACAATAACAATAGGATGACATGAAGAGAAGGGATATTATCGGTGTCTCCTCCTACCAGCCATTCCCACCCTTTCCAAACCAAATCTCTGCTGTTGGGTGCAGCAAAACAACGCTTTGTTTTAGGAAAATACCGTAATGTCTGCAGCCTGATATGTAATATACGGGCTGATGCCTGCGGCTAGGCACTTATTATACTGAATTATTACAGCTGTATTTGACAGGGTACACAATATGCTGGATGATAACGGTTATCTGCAGATGGTTAGAAAACATGAATGATGGCTTCTGTTGACTGCTGGCTGTATTATATACTGGATATGGGAAGCTGGCTATATAACATGGTGGATGATGGCTGCTGAAAAATTGTAGCCGCTGTCTGTTGCTGGCTACATATATATGTGCTGAATAGTAACCACTTTCTGCAGCTGAGTGTATAATATACTGGGTAATGGCAACTCTCTGTGATGTCTGCTGTCTGTGGTTCAGTATATAATACCAGTATATAATACTGTATATAATATACTGGATGATCTTTTTAGCCGATTATAAAATAATGGTCATTAGCTGCTGTAACTAGAATATTGTATATTATTGGCTACTGCTTGCAGCTACATATTATACAATATGCTGGATGTTAAATGCTGTCTGTGATTGGGTATATAATATACTTGATAAAGATGGCTATCTGCTGCTAAATATATACGGTAATATACTATACTGCCAGCATTTGGGTACGTAATATGACGTTCAATGACAACGGTCTGTGACCGGGTATGTAATCCACTGCTAAGGCTGAATATTATGTGAATGGTCCTTTTAACCCTTTAAGGACGCAGTGTAGTTTGGACATTAATGCTCTGGACTTTTTTCATATTTCCTTTTTCTGCCTTCCACAAGTCATAACTTATTTTTCTTCTGAAATGCTACGTCTATGTGAGGGTTTATTCTTTGTGTGACAAGTTGTACTTTTATTTGGCACCATTTTGGAATACATATACTGTTTTAATTAGCTTTTCTTAAAGTTTTTGGGTGGTCTGTGTGAAAAAACTACAGCTCTATCATTATTTCTGCAGGGGGGTTGGCAGATGCTGTTATCGTTACTGATTCACTTTATTTTCCAATTCTGGCAGATAGTCCCAAGTCTTGGCTCCTATCTCTACAACATGAAAGCATTGTACTGTTACAGGGCTGAATGTTAACTATACACTCATTGCGACGTAATAGTACGGCACAAAGCAGGAAGGAGTTAATATAATGATATCTGCAGTCTGCAGATGCATATACGATGATGAGGAACTTCTGCAGTTGGGTATGTAGTATAATGGATGATAGCTGCTGTTTGTAGCTGAGTATATCATTTTCAGGATGTTCTCTGTTGTTGTAATGTGCAGAAATGAAAGGGATTCTCCCACGAAAAATATGTTTGGCATATCCACCGGATATAGCCAGTGGAGTTGCTCTGAGGATGTATTTTCTGGGTGCACCACCAACACACTGGGGGGCGCAACATGCTGCAGAGTACCACTACAGCAGTCTCCAAACACTCCTCAGCTCACACCTCATTTATGAGTAGCTGTGGGTTTGACTACTGTGCCACCAAGCTTTGGTGAATCCCCTGACTATCATGAAGCTTATATAATAAACTGGGTTGAGTACGTTGGTTAGCTAAGATGACTACTAGGCACAGAGGTAGGCTGAGCACCATAGTATAAGGCAAGAGCAAGTCACCTGGCTATGGAGAGGACCACAGGACAGAAAGTCCAAGCTTAGGGCTATGTAGCATGCTAATACTAAAAAAAAAAAAAAAAAAAAAAATGTTTAAGAATTTGAAAATAGGGGTCAGGTAATATTTGCATGTAGTTGTTATAGTGGGCCTCTGGAATGAATTCTACTTGTGGACATTAGGCACCCAAATCTGACACTGCATGCCATCACATACCGGATGGGCTCCCATTTCCACCTCAATTTCCTAACTCCCTGGGTAGACCAATATCTCACCAGTATATGGTTTCCGATATGGAGAAGCAACACTCTGAACTCGTGGTTGGCAGTATTATCTTGTCCAATGGGCACCTCCTATTCAGTCTGAACATCTGCATGAATAGGGATTATCAGTAGTTGCATGTACTGTATTATATATCCGCACCAACTTGGCTATATGATTTGGCCACCCTTCCTTTTTCTGCTTCCAGGATGTGCAACAAGGTGTGATTCATCCATTCACAGGCTCTGCTCCCCAGCGGGTAATATGGGGTGGTGCACATATTCTATATTTTCTACAGACTGCACAGCTTTATCATGACTCACCCCTTGAAGGGGGACCCCTTGTATGAATAGAACTTAGCAGGACACCCATGAGGGAGTATGCAAGGTTTCCACAAGGCCTGGATCACCATATGTTGTTTAGTGGGATCCACCACCAATAACTTAAATAACTTAACTAAAATATTCAATGACACTAAAGATATACTTGTAACGCCCTCATGGAATGATATTGAAACCAACAGCAGAAAACTCGAATGGATCAGTACCATGGGCTACTGTTCTTGACGACAAAATATAAAAATGTGGATGATAATTATACTCCTGGAGCCAGGTGAATGTTTTGTTTTTTTTTGTTTTTTTTTGTTTTTCATGCACCCTTTTTGCAATCTTATGTATTTGGGTAGAACCATCTGCCATGTAGGTTCTAGCTCCGATGCCAACTGCACCCGGTACCGTAGGGCTCCGTTCTGCATTACCACATGTTCTTGTTGCTGCCACAGCCTTCTCCAAGTACTTGTGACATCCAGCGATCAAGTATCCACTGGGTCATTTCTGCAATCCCATGAAGGCAGTATTTATTCCACCTTGCTAAACAAAGAATACCTGCCAGTAACTGCTGGCAAGATCCTGTGTGGAGAAACATTGGGCTTCTCTCATGGCCATTTCTTACACCTCAATTCTCGGCAGGGGGCATGTGTCTCAAGCAGTGCAAATGTTCAGCTGTCAGTAATCCATGCAGTACCTCATCGAACCATCCTCTTTTACCAGCACTATAAGGGAGGCCCAAGGGCTCTTGCCGGGGTGTATCGGTCTCTCCTGCATGTGCTTCTGTAGACTGGAGGGAATTGGCTCATAATGTTGGTGCTGCTTACCCAGTGCCGCACCTCCCATGAGGCGACCTGAAGCGACCGCTTCAGGCGGCGCTATGCCAGGGCCACGGGGAGGGCAGCATTTTTGCTGACCTAAGCCAGTGCAGGACAAGCTATCCTGGACTGGCTTAGGGTCACCGTTACTGAGCGGTGGATTGGAGTCCTCTCCCTGCCTGCTCTCTGCCTGCTAAAGACGATTGCTCCGCTCGGCCCCGCCGCCTCCGTTTGGCCCGTCCCACCCCCTTCCGCTCGGCCCCGCTCCCTCCTAAGGGGGGGGGGGGGGGCGGCTTTCTGACGTCTGCTTCAGGCGGAAGAAAGCCATGGTTCACCCCTGTGCTTACCCTGTTGATATCTTGTGTTCCAGGAATGCCTTTACCTCAAATCTGCATAATTGCAAGAGAAAGCACTAACATGTGCCCCCACACTCATGTGTTTCGGTCCCTGGAAACCACCTTCAACTGTTGTGTGACTGCAGCCAGCACCTACTCCATCCATACTTTGAGAAAGGACATACAGTCCGAAACGCATCAGTCTGATGCTCACAAGAATTTTTGTATGTGTCAAGTGCTTTTAGAAGATATGTTATAATGAAGAAGACATTTTTCATCTCCATTGGCAGTCGTGCTGGATGTGATTTTATTCAAAGTGTATGATTATCTTCATCCTGAACCGGAGGATTGTGGTATCCGTGCATAGCCGAGGAGTATACAGCAATGGAGAAATCCGTTTGAAAATTCAAGTTCAAGTTCACCTGAATGTGGCTAAGTATTTTTTCTTCCCCCCCCCTCTTTTCCTTTATCTACTACTCCATCCATACCTGGCGACTCACAGTGATGGTTGCAGTAGACTGGTTTGCTGGTTTCAGACATCAGCATACACCTGATGACCACTCCTCTATCCAGCACCAGTTCTAGCATCACAATGGCTCTCTGCAGTTTCATATTGGTATTCATTTGCTAGGTCAGCAGCACATTGAGCACGATGAAGGGTACCTTCAAGGCTTCTACTCTACCAGGCTGTTCTAGACTTGACACCCCTTCAGTACCTGTTGCAACGACACTTGTAGAGGCTTCTGATTCAGAGCTGACTTACAGTACTTTGGGCTCAATTCATTCATAGCATCAATCTGTCCATCTCCCTCAGGACGCTCATTCCCAATATTACTGGAACTCCAGAGTCCATAGACTCCTCCACC
Source organism: Leptodactylus fuscus (assembly GCF_031893055.1). Lineage (NCBI taxonomy): Eukaryota > Metazoa > Chordata > Amphibia > Anura > Leptodactylidae > Leptodactylus > Leptodactylus fuscus. Next base: position 78,915,468 of record NC_134271.1, on the reverse strand, counting down.
ACAATAGTCGTGCTTCCTGTGTAAATAAGCCCCCACACCTCAAAAAGTGCATTAATCACTGCCACCATGCAGATTGTCAAGTTGTTTCCTCCGTTCCAGTTCAGCCACTGAGGAGAAACTTTCTTCACTGAACAGTCCAACTAATGACTTGGCATCTTGTGTCAAACAGGCAAGAAATCTCTACTCCAACTATCATGACCCAGGTCACCAGACCTGCACCAACCATATCTATAGCCTCTACACTAGGGCATTCAGCAGCATTTCCCTTAGGTTACCCTTCAATTATAGTCCATCCTAGTTTAAAGCATATCTTGTCTACGCCACAGATACCCAGCTGGGAGAGGGGGGAGTTATAAGGAGCATACTATGAGAAGGCACAATAATGAATGGGCAATTATGCTGTGTGGGGGCATTAATGACCCATTACTTATCCCACCGTATAATGCTCCTTAGTGCACTTACCCATCATATAATGCTCCGAATCTAGAACTCCCTTAGTTACTTCTTGGCCTCCTCAAGGAAAAATGTCCTAATCTCCATGATGCCCTCCGTCAGAGGAGCTTCCTTCACAAGAACACCTAATGAATTCGCTTCTGGGGTGGGTCTCCAGTTGCACCCGAAATGTCCTCTAGAGAGCAGTTGTGCAGTCCCATGATGAACTGGATTTCATATAGCACGGCTTCGGCATTAGTGATCAGAGTAGTAGATACTCAGACCTCCACTTAAACTTCTTCCAGTTCCCTCTCTATCTGTTCACAAATGCCCCTGCAGGTAGCAGGCTCCAGCATGACAGTCTTTCACAACTCCCGATATGCAGGGCTACATTTCACAGTCATGCAGCAGTTTTCCAGGAAGATGCTGGTCCCATCATGCCTTTCAAGGTGGTTCAATAATACTCTGATTAACACTGTCTCCTGTGGAACAACCCAGCACCATGGCCCAAAAACCAAATGGAATTGTGAATGCTGCCATCACATCAGCACCTAGTGTCACAGCTTCTGATGGAAACTCTGCTAGGATGGGATTCACACTTGGGGCAGTAAATGCTCCACTTTCCCTTGGATTAACATCCTCATCCTGCCAACTACGCCAAGATGTAACATTCAGCATGCCTTCTTCGGTACTCCCTCTGTTGTAGGTCTCTCCAATCAAATCTGTCTCAGATGGCTCCATGGAAAGCTCCTCTGCCAGCTTCCTTGATGCATGTGCCAACTGCCATACTCTATATACCTTCAGTATGACTATAGCCATATATTGTAGCTCACTAAATAATGGAGCTCAGTACAACTGGACTCTGAAGCCATGAAAACATATTCTGTGGAGTGATGAATCACTGTTTTCTATCTAGTAGTTTGATGGATAAGTCTGGGTCTGGTGAATGTCAAGAAAATATTGCCTGACTGTATGGTGGAAGAGGGATAATGGGATAATGCTGTGGGGTTATCTTTCAGTGACCCAGTTTTCCTAGGTTCCTCAATTGCATTTAAGGGAAATCTTCACCATACAAAGACTTTCTGGACAATTGTAAGCATCTAACTTTGTGGGGAATTCTGAGGAAGGCCCAGCATGATTGTGTCCCAGTGCACAAAGCATGGATTTTAAAGGAATAGTAGGGTGAGCTTGAGTATGTGGATGTAGAAGAATGTGACTGGCTTCTACAAAGCCCTGACCTCAGCCACGTCAAACACCCTTGGGATAAACCAGAACAAAGATTGTGAATCAGACCCTTTAGTTCAACATCAGAGTTTGACCACACAAATGATCTTCTGGATAAATGGGCAAAAATTCTTACAGACACTCCAAAATCTTATAGAAAGCTTACCCAGAGGAGTGAAAACCATTTTAGCTGCACATGAATGCAATTGATATTGAATGGAATGCCATTAAAGGGGTTGTCCATGATAGCTTTTTTTTTTTTTTAGGCTAGGGAAGGTGAAAAAAATAACCCCATATTTATCTGTCCCCAGGGCCCGGCGCCACCCTGCACGGTCCTGTCTTGCTGCGGTGAGGACTTCCAGCATGAAAGACAGTGGAGCAGCAGGAGCGGACCGCGCTGGGAAGCACCTGAGCATCCAAAGACAGGTGAGTATGATTTTTGTTTTTTTTTCTTTTCACCTTCCTCGGCCTAATTTAAAAAAAAAAAAAAAAAAAAAAAGCCTTCTGTAGTTGTAATGTGAGTTGCTTCAATATTCAACTTTAAATAACCTCTCTTTGTATTTGGGCCTTGGCCACATCTGCTTCATTCATTATCATTGGCAGGCATTGCCTCTGTGTAGAAAAATGGACATGTCCCATTGGTGGCAGCCAGAAAAGAAAACAAGTGCACTGGCAGATGTGGCCACGCCCTGGGTGCACTGAACAGCTCATCTGCATATAGATGAAAAGCTGAATTTTGTAGCAATATAAAGAAGCCTTCAGCCAGTATATTATATACCCAGCCACAAGCAGCAGCCAATATCCTGCAAATTTATATATCCAGCTACACATAACAGTTATCAACCAATTTATTATATTCTCAGCCGCAGAAGATGCTTATCATGCAGCATATTATACATGCGTCTATAGACAGAAGCCATCATCCTCATCATCATCATCATCATCATCATCATCATCATATTAAAGGGGCAGTTTGCATCGCCACATTTTGCTCTCCACTAAGCATTCCTTCAGAGGGATAATATTCATCCTGTTCATCTTTTCTTCACATATTGCACATACCTTGCCTGTGACAAAGTGTAATGTTATGGTCTCAAGATGCAACTTTTAATCCACATGCAAATGAATGGTTTAATACGCTTAGGGTGTGGCCATATTTGCTGGAACATCCATATGCTTTTACAATCACTGGCCAGCACTGCACCCTGTACAGAAAGAGTTACATGTCCCTTAGACAGGGACCACAAAAGAAATCAGGTGCTCCGGCAGATGTGCTTGTGTACAGGGTGCACCAAGGTGCTTATTTGCTTGCAGATTATTAGTTGAATATAGAAGCAGCAAAATTGCAATTTAATACAATAAAAGTATGTGCAGTATATGAGCAGTTTATAAGTGGTTCTGGTGTTGGTGGTAGACTCCCTGTAATATGATAGATGACGGTCGCTGTCTGTAAGTGGGTATATAATATGATGGTTGATCACCCCTGCCAGTAGTTGGGTATGTAATATAGATGATGATCACTATCTATAGCTGGGTATGGGGATAACGTCCATCCTTAGGGAGAGACCACTGTCTCCCTGTTTACATCTTGGGAGACAGATTTGCATATTCTTCCCATGTTCCCTTGCAGTGGAGCAATGATGGCTGTATAAGTCTCCACACACCTGAAAAGGTGGTCTCTACCTAAGGATGAACGTTATCCCCATAATCTGGTCTCTCATTCTCTCACTTCTACCAAATCAATTCTCTCTAGGCTGCGCTAATGAAGTCCAACCAGTCCAACCAGACAGAAACGGTGACGTTCATAGCAGAGAAATTGATTTGGTTATGTACCCTGCATTATGCAGTAAAGACTTCTCGGAAAGTCGGGCAAAAGTCAGGGTGCTTCCCATAGAGGGCAGCATAACAGAGGCACTGTCTCCCTATTTATATCTTGGGATACAGATTTGCATATTCTTCCCATATGGCTGGGTATGTAATATGTTGGATGATGGCAACTGTCTGCAGCTGCTTATATACTATGCTGGATGATAACTGCTACCGTATGTAAGGCTAAGTGTATAATCTGCTGTATGCCTGTCAACTGGGTATATTGCAACTAGGTATACACTATGCAGGACGATAGCCTCTTTATATATATGATGGATGATAAATGGCTGTCTTTAGCTGATATAATATGATGAATAATGGCTACCATCTGCATTTGGGTATACTGTATAATAAGGTGTATAATATAGGATGGCTATTGTTTGCTGATGCTGATCTATATGCCTGTCTATGTCTGGGTATATAACATGATAGTTGTCTGCTGCTTAATGTACAGTATAATAAGCATAATGACTACTGTCTGTAGATGGATATGTAATATGATGGATGATGGCCTCAGAATTATAACTTTGGATGGAGGCTGCTGTGAGTGCATATATAATATACTGAATGATAGATGCTAGATGAAACTTGATATTTAACAGGATGATAGCAGCTGATTGGTAGAAAATAAGCAGAATATTGGCAGTTGTTTGTTACTGGGTATATAATATAAAGGATGATGGCTCCTTTTTGCAGTCGCATACCTATACTGGATAAAGGCAGGTGCATGTTGCTCAATAAGTAATATGATGTATGATGGTTGCTAACTGATGGCTGCTGTCTGCAACTGGTACAATATACTGAATGATAGCAGCTATATGCAGTATATGTGTGTGATGATGACTGCAATGGTCAGCAGGGTTTACAATCAAATGCATACCTCCCAACTTTTGAAGAACTGAAAGAGGGACAAAGTGTGCGGTGCGCTTAGCGTGCTGTGGCAAATTTAGCTCCACCCACTTTTATGTCGACTCCGTCCATTCTCATTCATTTTTCATGTGCCCCCACACAGTATAAACCTCCTACAGTCACCTGTAAATTATATGTCCCCTTCCATCTCTCCTCCACTTTCATGTCCCCCCATCTCTGCCCCCAGATTCATGTCCCCCCATCTCTGCCCCCAGATTCATGTCCCCCCATCTTTGCCCCCAGATTCATGTCCCCCTCCATCTCTCCTCCACTTTCATGTCCCCCCATCTCTGCCCCCAGATTCATGTCCCCCCATCTCTGCCCCCAGATTCATGTCCCCCATCTCTCCCCCAGTTTCATGCCCCCCCATCTCTTCCCACAGTTTCATGTCCCCCCCCCACCATCTCTGCCCCCAGAATCATGTCCCCCCCCCACATTTTGTCCCTCTTTCTACTTTTCAAAAGTTGGGAGGTATGCATGATGGACAAAGGCTTTTATCTGTAGATGATTATATAGCCTGTTTCTCCAAAAATAAGCCTTATCCCAAAAATAGGCCCTAGCTTGATTTTTCAGTGTTTTTGGAGTAGGCTTGAAATATAAGCCCTACTCCAAAAATAAGCCCTAGTTACAGTCAGCACCTCCAGCACTAGGCAATGTCATGGAGACGGAGAATAGGCATACCATAGCTCCCTACCGAAATGGACAAGTGTCCCGCTACCTCCCACTATGGCAGAGCAAAATCCGCTCACCAGCTCCAGAGTCCCGCCTCCTTCCTCCCGAGATCCACCTTCCAAGTGCCGCCTCCTGGATCCTGTCTCCCTTCCTCTACTATGCTGTGGGCTTTGATATTGGCATGACCAGATGTCAGGTGCCACTCCTGCTTACTCCCACAGACGCAGCCACTCCACTACAGCACCTCCTTCTTAGCGTAAAGGTGAGGAGATAGGAAGGGGACAGTGTCACTATCATACAAAGTATTTAGAGAGGGCCAGTAAGTTTGTTTAAGACACACTGACACTGCACCATCAATTGTGAATGAAAGTTAGGGTGACGGTTTGTAACCCAAACCATTTTTAAAATTTGTCAGGAGTGAACCAGAAAAGATTCTGAATCGCTCCAGTGTCTGAAACATAAGGCAAATACCCTGAAAATAAGCCCTAACCCTTTTATCAGCGAAAAAAATAATTATAATCTAAGACCCTGTCTTATTTTCAGAGTGACACGGGTAACATGTTGGATGCTTCTGGCAACTAGTTATATGTTATAATGGATAATGGCCAGTTTCTGTGGCTTGGTATAATAAAGAATTAAAGGGGTTGTCCCATCACAAGGATCCTATCTATACTGATGTTTAATGTGGATGTAAGACTTTTCCTAAATACACTGCTTCAGCAAAACTGCTTTGTTTGTCCACTATCTTACTTTATTCAATTCATTGTTGACACAGCCCTGACTTATCTGCTCAAAAGTCAAGTGATGTATCTGCTACTCTCAGGGGGAGGGAGGAGGGGCTAAGTGCACAGGAGCGAGCCTGTGTTTCTAGCTATTCCTGTGTCTACACCACGTGACCTAGTTCCCTGCTATCAGATAGGGAAGAGGAGCTGCTTTCATTTCTTCTGTTCTCCCAGTTATCAGGCTAGCTAATTCAATTGTGTTCATTATGGCAGAGACAGGCAGTCTCTGTATGTAACACAGAATGGAGTTGCTGCTGCCTGTACTTCATAGTCCAATATGGGTGGGCGGAGCTACACGTGAATTTGGGGGCGGAGCTAAACGGCAGGTTGCATGTGAAACCCTGCCCACCAAATGATGCAAGAAACCAGGAAGAAAGAAGATTTTACAGCAGTAAAGACTGGTGAGTATACAAAATGGATAAAAAGAAAATTGACAAAAAAAAGAATAAGAAAAAAGAAACTCAAAATGGATAAAAAGAAAATTGACAAAAAAAAGAATAAGAAAAAAGAAACTCAAAATGGATAAAAAGAAAATTGACAAAAAAAGAATAAGAAAAAAGACTGGTGAGTATACGACGTGGGAATACCCCTTTAAGGCTACTTTCTGTGGCAGGGTATATAATATGTTGAATTATAGCAGTTGTTTGGCATTTAATACACTGAATATTGGTTGCTGCCTGGCAGCTATGGGGGCATTACTGTTAGAACACTCAGGGTCCATTCACATGGAGTAAACGCACGCTAATTTTGGCAAAATACACGTGTAAAAAATACACGTGTAAAAATAAGACTCCCATTGACTTCAATGACATTTTTTTTACACTTATAAAAAAAAACACGTCAAAATATATGTCAAAATACAAACGTGTAAAATGTCATTGAAGTCAATGGGAGTCTTATTTTTACACGTGTATTCTTTACACGTGTATTTTGCCAAAATGAGCGCGCGTTTACTTTGTGTAAATGGACCATAACAAAACATGATATTGCATGAGGACAAAAAGGGAATATTTTACGGAGCAACACGGTGGCTCAGTGGTTCACACACCAGCCTTGCAGCGCTGGAGTCCTGGGTTCGAATCCTGCCAGGAACAACATCTGCAAGGAGTTTGTATGTTCTCCCTGTGTTTGCGTGGATTTCCTCCCATTCTACAAAGACATACTGATAGGAAAAAAATGTACATTGTGATCCCTATTTGGGGCTCACAATCTACATTAAAAAAAAAAAAGGAACATTATACTGTGTGTGAGCATCAAGGAAGCATTATATTTTGTGGGGACACTAAGGAATTAAGACATTGTATGGGAGCACTAAAGGAGCATTGTAGTGTATTGGGGCACTAAGGAGGGTTCATCACTGTGTTACACAAAGTAGGCTACTATTACTGTATAGGGCATTAAGGGACTAGATGGGATTGGGCAAGGTCAAAGAGAGGAAGGCGACTGGGCAGGATTATAGACATGGCGTAACACACAACTATTTGCTGCAGCACGTGCAGTGATCCACTAGATTTTTCCATCTTTCATCTGAAAGTTGCGAAGTAAGGGCTTGTTCACATCTGAGCCCGGTCTCCATTTATACAGGTTTCCGTTTCCTGCCTGAATCTGAGCAGGAAACGGAAATCTGCAGTCAGTTTTCAAACCCATTCATTTGAATGGGTTTGAAAAGTGTTCAACCGTGAGCACCGGTGAGGGTTTTATGCTCTCCGCGGCAAAACCGTTTTTTTTTTTTAACCAGACGCAAAGTTGGATATGCAGGACTTTGCGTTCCGGTTTCGCCGCCAAGACCATAAAACGCTCACCGGTGCTCACGGCCGGACTCGGTCTGACAGGTTTCCATCTTCTGGTGGCACAAGACGGAACCTAAGTACGGAGACCGAACGCTGGTGTGAACCCAGCGTAAGTAATAAATTGCTGAATAATAATAACCTGGGTTGGACTGGCCCGCCAAAGTAATAGTGGACCTTTGGTAGGTCCAGACATTGACAAATAATAATGGAATTCTAAAGAACAGCTTAAGATAACCATGTTTTAGGCTAAGGCCCCACATTGCGGAAACGCATCTTTTTTTGTTTGCAGATTTTGTTGCATTTATTTTTTAGCCAAATCCAGGAGTGGATTGAGCAATAAGGTAGAAGTAGAAGTATTATATATATATATATATATATATATATATATATATATATATATCATTCCTCTTGAAGCCACTATTGGCTTTGGCTCAAATAACCGCAACAAAATCTGCAACAAAAAAACGATGTTTCCGCAATGTGGGGTCCTAGCCTTAAGGTTATTTAGAGGCTTTTTCTTATAGGATAATTCACACATATTATAGATTATTAGATCTTATTGATAATATGTCCCTTATGGACATGCTCAGATCCTGTATAGGTGGAGGGGGAGCCCTAAGAATTATTATCATCCATAGTGGGCCTAAGCTACCCCAGTCCAACACTGATAGTCACCGTCTGCAGTGGACAGCTATCTTTGACTTGGTATATAATATTTTTTTGTGAAGGAAACTGTCTGTTGCTGACTATGTAAAATAATGGATAAGGATTGTTATCTTCTGCTGGATATATCAGATGCTGGATGATAGCTGTGATATACAGTATGTGGTATGTGATATATGTGGTATGTGATATATGTGGTGTGTGATATGCAGGATGAAAGCTGCAGTTTGCTGAAATGCTGGATGATGAACTGAAGTCGCTGCCTGCAGTTAGATATGAAATCTACTGAATGAAGGCTGCTTTCTGTATCTGGGTATATACAGTGCCTTGCGAAAGTATTCAGCCCCCATGAACTTTTCAACCTTTTGCTACATTTCAGGCTTCAAACATAAAGATATAAAAACTTAATTTTGGGGGAAGAATCAACAATAAGTGGGACACAACTGTGAAGTGGAACAAAATTTATTGGATATTTTAAACTTTTTTTTAACAAATAAAAAACTGAAAAAGTGAGCATACAAAATTATTCGGCCCCCTTGTGATAATACTTTGTAGCGCCACCTTTTGCTGCGATTACAGCTGCAAGTCGCTTGGGGTATGTCTCCATCAGTTTTGCACATTGAGAGACTGAAATTCTTGCCCATTCTTCCTTGCAAAACAGCTGGAGCTCAGTGAGTTTGGATGGAGAGCGTTCGTGAACAGCAGTTTTCAGCTCTTTCCACAGATTCTCGATTGGATTCAGGTCTGGAATTTGACTTGGCCTTTCTAACACCTGGATACGATGATTTGCGAACCATTCCATTGTAGATTTTGCTTTATGTTTTGGATCATTGTCTTGTTGGAAGATAAATCTCCGTCCCAGTCTCAGGTCTTTTGCAGACTCCAACAGGTTTTCTTCCAGAATGGTCCCGTATTTGGCTCCATCCATCTTCCCATAAATTTTAACCATCTTCCCTGTCCCTGCTGAAGAAAAGCAGGCCCAAACCATGATGCTGCCACCGCCATGTTTGACAGTGGGGATGGTGTGTTCAGGGTGATGAGCTGTGTTGCTTTTACGCCAAACATATAGTTTGGCATTGTGGCCAAAAAGTTTGATTTTGGTTTCATCTGACCAGAGTATCTTCTTCCACATGTTTGGTGTCTCACAGGTGACAAGTCTTTTTATAGATATCTTTGAGAAATGGCTTTCTTCTTGCCACTCTTCCATTAAGGCCAGATTTGTGCAGTGTACGACTGATCCACAACAGTATCTCGGACCTGCCTGGTGTGTTCCTTGATCTTCATGATGCTCTCTGCGCTTTAAACAGAACCCTGAGCCTATCACAGAGCAGGTGCATTTATACGGAGACTTGGTTACACACAGGCAGATTCTATTTATCATCATCAGTCATTTAGGACAACATTGGATCATTCATTCATTCATTCAGAGATCCTCACTGGACTGAACGGAGTGAGTTTGCTGCACTGAAAGTAAAGGGGCCGAATAATATTGCACGCCCCACTTTTCAGTTTTTTGTTTGTTAAAAAAGTTTAAAGTATCCAATCAATTTCGTTCAAATTCACAATTGTGTCCCACTTGTTGATTCTTCCCCCAAAAATTGAATTGTATATCTTTATGTTTGAAGCCTGAAATGTGGCAAAAGGTTGAAAAGTTCAAGAGGGCCGAATGCTTTCGCAAGGTACTGTACGTATTATAAAGGATTATGCCTGTTGCTGCTAGGTATACAATATAATGGATTATGGAAGCAGTCTACACCTTTCTACACCTGCGTATATAATGCAATCTGTGGTTTAGTATATAAAATGCTGGGTTATGGCCTCAGCTGCTGGTGAGTATGTAGTATACTGGATGATACTCTCTTTGTCGTAAAACTCAGGTCTTGGAGACTACATTTGGATAGTGTACCTCTTGGTGATAGATCTTTAACTGCCAGACATGCTTCTACAATGTCTGTTCAGTTGACAGACTTTGAGAGGAGACACATCACTGGATTGAGAGAAGAAGCATGGTCATTGCAATGAGTCCCTCCGCCCCATCTACGCCATCCTGACCTAGTTCTTAGGAGGGGTGTTGGGAATTCACAGAATGATATCTTTCTCATATAAAACTTAAAGGGATCCTATCATTAGAATCCCTTTTTTTTCTAACTAACACGTAGGAATAGCCTTAAGAAAGGCTATTCTTCTCTTACCTTTAGATGTCTTCTCCGTGCCGCTGTTCGGTAGATATCCCATTTTCCGTCTTTATTCAAATGACTTCTACACGTGCGCAATTGACTCTGCACCTACGCGCTGCCATTTTTTTGTTGCCGCTTACGCAAGCTCATGCAGTAAGTGGCCACAAAAAAAATGGCCACGCACAGATGCAGTCGGCTCTGCCCACTGGCAGAACAGATTGCGCATGCATAGAAGATTGAAAGCCAGGCCGGAAGACGACGCGTAGAGGCCAGTTCTTGAAGAAGATGGAGGCGGCGCTGGAGTGTTCTCTCACAGCATTGGGGACTCCCCCAGTGCTGTTTGAGCGCTGGGGCCTGCCCCCAGTGCTGTGAGAAAACTCATTTGCATAAAGACGGAAAACGGAATATCTACCAAACGGCGGCGCAGAGAAGAATAGCATTTCTTAAGTCTATTCCTACGTGTTAGTTAGAAAAAAAGGGATTCTAATCATCCCTTTAAATGGATTCTACCAATTTTCCTTACCATATTAAGCTGCAACCACCAAATTACAGTGATAAACAACACACCTTTTTAATGTATGTGACATTTGGAGAAAACCAAATTTGAAGTCTCATGCAAATGAGGCAGGTGGTGCATTGGGGGCGGGCCTTCAGCCCTGGGAGCACTACTTTTTGAATTAGGGTGGGTGATGCTAATATAGTGGGAGAATCAAATCTTACTGCACATGGTGGCACAGGCAGGAGACCCACCCTCAGTGCACCAACTTCCTTACTTGCATAAGACTTCAAAGTTCTTCTCCAAATCTATAAAAATGAATGCATAACAAGGGTATGTTAGTTGTATTTTTAATGTGCTTTGTAACATGGCAGGGTCAGTTGAATATGCTTGTGGGAGGGGGTAGACCCTCTTTAACCATTATTTTACCATTAAAGGGACTCTATCAGCAAAATTAGGCTGTATGAGCCCCACATATTCTGGCACCGCTAATGTTATTTTAAACCTCACCCCCCCCCCCCCCGTTTTAAAATAAAGCCATAAAACATATATGTAAATCATACCTTAGCGTGCACGCTGGGTGGTCATGCGCAGTACGCTCACGTAGTTCTAAGGGGTACTTAGGACTACAACAAAAATGGCGCTGGCACGTGCGCAGTAGCGTTCCGGAGGGAGCGCCATTGCGTATGCGCGGGATTTGAACACAACCTGCAGGAAGAACAGAAGATCAAGGCGGGGAAGAGCCAGGACAGGAGGACGTCGCTGGAAGAAGAAAGCAGAGGAAGGAGTGACAGCAAGATGACGTTGGACAGTGCATGACCGCCCACCGTGCACGCTAAGGTGTGATTTACATATGTTTTTATGGTTTTATTTTAAAACAGGGGGGAGGTTTAAAACAACATTAGCGGTGCCTGAATAGCCTTTTTAAAGGCTATTCACGCATATGTGGGGCTCATACAGCATAATTTTGCTGATAGAGCCCCTTTAAGAAAGAAACTCCCATAGATAATGAGTATCCAAGTGTAAACATTACTAATAAATTCTTGGCAAGTCTCTATATTTAAATCCCAAAGGCAATAACAACAGCAGTCGCCACAGGGAAAATGGGATTAGATCAACAGCATCAATGAGAGCCCTGTATATGCACCAAAGGCTCAAATCTAATACTCAATGATATGCAATAAATAAATGGTTTGGTATTATTGGGGATGGAAGGTCACCATATTCATTTGTAGACAGGGCCCCCTGAATAGAGATACATGATCATCACTTCCATGTCCTAGATAAGGCACCTACTATATTTAACCCTGTATGGCTAGGTTCACATTTGTGATAGAGTACCGGATTGCTACAACGTCGGTTACCCATGGACCCCATAGATTATAATTGGATCCCCCAGGTGTCCATAGGGTTTCAACTGTTTTTATACTGAAACTGGCAGGGAGAAAAAGTCGTCCATGCACAACTTGTCTCTCCACTAATTTTTGGCAGTTTCTGCAGAGGAGTCTTCAGGTCAAGTCTGAAACCTAGCCCCAATCTATACTTACCCTAAGTCCCCAGTATAACTCCCATCCATAGAAGGACAGTCCCACAATTTACCCTGTTAAGAATGCCCTATCTAATCTGTCTATCAGATGCCTTGTCCCATTGACAGCTGCCTCATAAGGGACTGTGATTGGGAGGTTTTGGAAGCATTGGGGGCACAGTGTACAGGCTCTGGAAAGCCTAGGTGGACCACCGGTAGAGGGGATTGTTTCATCCATCACCAAGTATGAGCACCTTCCACTTTCCATATCCAGACACAGGTGTTACCTCCATTACATACCCCTGTCTCTGACCAGACTATTTCTGAACACTCATAATTTGGGAATAAAGACAACTCAGAATAACTTCTCCAAAAGGAAGTGGAACCCACCCAAAGATAGCTGCTTCGAAGTTATTGCTGATATTATTTCCACTAAGGATTTATTTGCATATTCCATGAAGGGCATACATGGTCTATTAAGTCCCTATATACCCAACTGCTGCTGGGTATATAATATACTGCATGATGGCCGTTGTTTGCAGTTGGATTTGTAATATGATGGACAATGATAACTGCTGTGACTGGGAATATAATATCATGGATTATAGCTGCCCAAAAAGTGGAATATGGAAGGTTATTACCAGGGCCGCCATCAGGAATTTTGGGGCCCCATACAGCCTAAGTGTCTGCCCCCGCCATTTTAAAACTACTTTATTTAAATTTGGCCGGGCCTGGTTGTTACTCTACTGACCAAGCTATAAATGAAATTTACCTTATGAAATTTGCATTTCCTGGAGTCGGAGGCAGTACACACACATGGGATATTATCCCCCTAGATACAATTAGAAGAGACAGGTTAACAAGCAATAGTCATTAATTAAACAATTAAGGCCCTCCTATAAGAGGAACCCTGCCCTACTCAGCCTCAGTATGGTACCCAAGCAATAAGCAACAAATAGGGTGGACAAGTTATACTGCCTCCAAACTTCAGGAAATGCAAATTTCATAAGGTAAATTTAATATTTCCTGTTCGTCCTTCGGCAGTACACACTTGGGAAATTACAAAGCAATATTCCCTGGGTGGGAAAATTTGTTACTTCCCTAAATACTACTTGACCGAAGGGGGAACCCCTCAGAGACCATTATGTCCAATCTGTATAGTTTAGATAGGCGTAGTAATGGATGACCATTTTGCTATTTTGAATATTTTGGTACAAGAGAAATAAAAAAAATACTGAGGCTGAGTAGGGCGGGGTTCCTCTTATAGGAGGGCCTTAATTGTTTAATTAATGACTATTGCTTGTTAACCTGTCTCTTCTAGTTGCATCTAGGGGAATAATATCCCATGTGTGTGTACTGCCGACGGACGAACAGGAAAAGCTGTATTAGCTTCAGTAGAGCTTTTTCTTATACCAAACTGCAATAGTATTGTACTGTCCCTACATATAATATGTTGTAACTCTCTCTCTCTCCCTCCCTCTCTCTCTCTATATATATATTATCAGTACATTATTTATGTAACACTATATTTTCTAAGCATACAAATTTACTGCCAAATAGAGATATTTCTTTATATAGCATGCATATGCAGGGACAGAAAAAAATTGGTAGGAAAAAAACAAACATACCTAATGAAAAAAAAAAAATATTACAGTAAGGATTTATCAAATTTTTTATTAAATGATTATAAATATATATAGAGAGATTCAGTATTACCAATAAATATTTTAAGAGATCCCTTATAGTATAAATACAAAGGGTGCAGTTGTTTATTTTAATTAACCACTTACAGTCTTGGGTCTCATATTATTATACTGGTTCTGGATAAAAAGGCCACTCCTACTTTTGCCACGACTTGCCATTCACAAATCACCCTGTGAAGGGCTCTCCCAGGTCGAGGTCTCTGTTGTGAATATAGTATATAGTATGCTGGATAAAGACCGCTGTTTTATGTTGGGTATATAAAATGCTAGATGATGGCCACTGTTGGTGGGTACATAGTATGATTCATGACTCTGCTGGTTGCAGTTGGATATATAAAATGCTGGATTTTATCTGTTATTTGCTGCTGGGTATATAATGTATGGGCTGGTGTCCTTGTCTGCAACTATTTGCTGCTGGATATATGATATACTGGATAATAGCTCCTATCTGCAGCTGAATACATTAAATGCTAGATGATAACCACTATATGGTACTGGGTATATGATATACTGGATGATGGCTGCTGTCTACAGCTGGGTACATAACATGCTAGATGACAGCCACTGTTGCTAAGTATATACTATGCTGGAGGATCTATTGCTGGGTATATAATATGCTGGATGATGACTACTGCTGCATCTGGTTATATGAAATACTAGTAAGTACTGCTAGTAAGTAGTGTATATACTATGATGGATGATGCCTGCTATCTGTTGCTGGGTGTATAATATACTGGATGATGGCTGCTGTCTGAATCTGGTTATATGAAATACTAATGATGACTACTCCTGCTGGTATGTATATACTATGCTGGATGATACCTGCTATCTGTTGCCGTGTATATAATAATCTGGATTATGTCTGCAATCAGGTATATAAAACACTATATGGTGACTACTAGTGCTGGTAAATATGTACTATGCTGTTTGTGGCTGGATATATTACACCTGCCGTCTGCTATCAGCAGCTGAGTATATATTAGTGGATTATGGTAATTACTAATCAATAGACTAATATTAATACTGATTATTTTTATACCTTTCACACATAATAAAGCTCATTCATATACCTCTCACTTATGGCAATACTAATTCTTATTGTTAACATTTTATTCTTAGCACATAATCAGCAAATATAATACTGATAATTCATATATATATCTTACATGATGCTGACATTTCATATACTCAGCAATAATAGTACAATAGTGGTAACTCATAAACTCAGCATACATAAAACTTAAGACTGAATTCAGTGGTGCCTCAAGTTATAACCATCAGATTACAATATGTTCAATATACAATGATCTTTCATGGGCCATTGGAACTTGGAACCACATTCATCTCTAGGCTATATGTGATTTGCTGGAAGGTCTAGCCAATGATCATGGTTATGTCCCTGGTAAAGCACCTGTATTACTGGAGAGCCTGCGCGGATTGGCTGACTAGCAGCGCCTCCATACAGTGTAGTGTGGTACTGCATATACTGCACTGCTAGTGCAAGCTACTCCTCGGGAAACAAGGTCAGGGGGCCTCAATGGTAATTTCATGGCACCCTGTGTGTCCTGTACAGGACCCTGAAGAAGCTTCTTTTCTCAGCATATAAAGTGATTTACAGCTTTCAGCAGCTATGTCTAACATTATATGTAAGAGCATGCTTTACCCATATCACTCATCTGATTATTTTCCTTTAATCTCCTTTATCCATATTGGGAGTTGATCTATTAGGGGCTTCAGAACCAATTATTAGTTTTCCATAAAGTTATGGACTCTAGATACAATAGTCTCGACTTTCAGCCATTATCCTGCTACAAAATAAATCTGTAACTTTAGGGACTATATATGTTATATATATATATATATATATATATATATATATATATATATATATATATATATATATATATATATATATAGTGTGTGTGTGTGTGTAAATATAAATATGAATATATATATATATATATATATATATATATATATATATATATATATATATATATAGGACCCATATGTGTGTGTCTTTTCCTGCTAATTTTAGATTGATAATTCATTTACTCATCATAATATATATATATTATACTTACAGTACTGGCAAACTACATATATTGTACTGATATACTAAGATCATATAATAGAATAAAGAGAATGGTTACTTATATAAGATCACATGAGATATTGATAAATGAGATCGTTATTAATTGTAAGGTCATCACTTACAGATACTTGTTATTCATATACCTGTCGCATAATTCTGATCATTCACATACACATCACATATAATACTGATAATTTATATGCTCATTACATAATACTAATAATAATGCACTCATCATGTGTATCATCATATATAAAACGGATACCTCAAAAACAATATCCATACAATACTGATAATTCATATATATACTCAGCTCGACTAATAATTCATAAACTTCTCACATATAATGCGAATTATTCATATATTCTGCATATATAATGCTAATAATCCAGATACTCAGCACATGTAATTGTATTTATCACATATACTGATTACTGATACTCTCACATACTGTGTAATACTTAATTAATATACTCATTATAAATACTGCTGATACACTGGTTACACATATAATCCTAATTTATAAAATACTGATAATTGATATTCTCATGTATAATACTGAATATTTGGTTATCACATATAATACGGTTGATTCATATATTAAGCATGTATGATATTGATGATATTCACAAGTAACACACCCATAATATACAATACTGATAAATTATATGAAATAATATATTCCACAAATATTATTATTATACTCTGCATATATAATAAATCTATCTAATATATAATAATCACATATAATACAAATAATTAATATGCACAGGTTATATAATAATAATCCATAATCAATTAAAATACTAACATTTTGGCCATTCCTTACAGATAATTCTCAGCACATACACTGATATATACTAATCATATAAAACTGATTATTAATGTACTAAGTTCATAGGCTCATCAAAAAATGATAATTCTGATACTCATCACTAGAATACTTAAAATTCATCTAATCAAGACCAGTAATACTTCATATACTCAGTTTATGTAATACTAATATCTCCTTTACATAGTATCACATAGATAATATTAATAGTTCATATACTCATCATATTATAAGGATAAATACTTAGCTCATGTTATATGCTAATATAATATCATAATTATATAATAATTTATATGTTCTCCACATATAGAACTGATAATTCATATACCTATTACAAGCCATACTGAGAATTGATATAGCCATTTTATATTACTGGTAATTCATATACTTAGCTCATATAATACTAACAATTCAGCTACTCATTACACGATATTCTAATAATTCTTATACTCGTTATATAATACTGATAATTCATATAATTTTCATAACTATTAATTCATAATCGCAGCTCAATTTATATACCCATCAGAAAAAAATTCTAATAATTCATTTACTTATATCGATAAAATCGATAATTGATAATCTCGGCTCACAAAATAGTAAAAATGCTTATATTTAACAAAATAAATTATAATCCATATATTTATCACATATAATACTGATAATACATATACGCATATATTAATCCGATTATAGACTTGACACTTATAATACTGATAATAAGTATACATTATACATAAAATACTGATAATTCAGGTGCACAATTCAATACAATACTCATAATTCATTTTACTCAATACATATAATATAGTTCAGATATCCAGCACATATAATTCTAATGATGTGTATGCTCACACTTAAAATAGTAATATTTCATATACTTATGTATTATATTGATCATTCATATTTCAAGCACATATATTATTTTTCTTATACTCATTCACTTTAAAACGGATAATTGATTTAATCATCACATATAATACTGATAATTCCTATATTCAGCATATAATAATATTAAATATACTCCGTATATAACACTATTAATAAATGTACTCTGCACTCAAAACAATCATTGAAATACTCAGCCATATAATACTATTTATTGATATAGCCATCATATATAATACTGAGAATCCATATACTTGTGACATATAATGCCGAAAATTCATATACTAAATATAGACTGAGAATGAATATACTTATCACATATAATACTGAGAGTTCATAGACATGTACTCGTCATATATATCAGAGAACGAAAATGTAGGATTTCAGGTGTCGATGTTTCTATTACATATCTGTGGCTTATACAATCTGGACAGGAGCTATAATAACAACAAATTATATATATATATATATATATATATATATATATATATATATATATATATATATATATATGATATTATGTGATCAGGATGCTCAAATAATGGGTTTCTTTTGATGTAGTCATTATTGTTATTATTATTAGATAATTAGCAGTCGTGTTGTTCTCATTGGTGTCTGTTATTAATACTATCTTATAACCTATATTATTGCTAGCATTGACTTGGGGGTGAATGTGAGGCAGGGGTACACCAAGGAGTAAACCACTACAAAGACACCCTGCACTGATCTATAGAACAAAGTATTAGGGCAGTTACATGGCTTAGATATCAGCCAAGCTTAGACATATCTATGTAAAGGTATAGCCTACAGGTATAATGTCACTATAGGTATGTGTAATCTAACTATGATGTCACCATCGAGGATATGGAAAGAAACAATGTCACTATCGAGGATGAGTACTAGAGATGTCATGTCACCATCCATATTGTGATAGGTGAGAAAGAAACCATGCCACTATCGGCACTGGGTAACCTATATATCGATAGATATAGTCAATAGCGGAATTGTGTAATACACTTATACTATGATGTCACAATTAGGGATGTATCCATGGGTACTGAGTAATATACATTTAATGTCTAACGTTATATACTACAGATATGATGTCGCACTGTAAGTATGATATCACTATCGGCTTCATATAATATCATATAATATAGAGCTTTGTTCTGCACCCCAGAATATTACTTCTGTGCAATAAATAGCAGAATATTATATTGGATAATATAGTTCTAGTATTAACCCATGAATTTGTCTTCATGTCGTTAATATGAATAGCTGATATTATAGCTCTGCTATTAAATATGATATTTTATTATTATATGGATAATACAGTTCTAGTATTGGATTTTATATCTCTGCCCTTATCCCGCGAATATTACATTTTATTATGAATGTCTGGATATTATAGTTCCTATATTAACACCTGAATATTATTTCTTCAAAATAAATAACTGGATATTAACCCCTGAATATTATATTTTAATATGAATATCTGAGTAATATAGTTCCTGTATATCCAATGACTATTATTTCTTTACTATGAATACTTGGATATTATAGTTCTGCAAATAACTCCTGAATAGTATATTTTATTATAATTCCTCTATTAGCCCCTGAATATTATTTCCTTCCTATTACTAATATTGCTGGATATTATGTATCAGCTTTTAACCCCTGAATATCATATTTTATTTTGAGTAAACCTAGAGCCTGGATATTACTGCTCTGCTATTATGAATGCCTGGCTGTTGGAGCTCGGCTGTTACCTGCATATATTCGATGTCTATTACAAATGGTTGGCTCCTATTAACCCCTGCGTGCCTGGATATACTAGCTCTGCTATGATATGACTGGATTATTAGCTCACATCTCTCTGACATTGGGTGTTGGGTTTCCTTTCGGCCCCCATCTCACCTGAGCTGCATGTGCGGCTTCCCTCTTCGGGGCCCGGGCTCCTGCCCACCGGCTGCCCCCTAACCCCTTGATGCTCCCCAAGTAAGAGACCAGGCTGAGTGTAAAAACTAGGAATCCCGCCAGCTCCCAGGAGCCCCAGGCTGGAGCGAGCAGCCAGCAGGTGGGCCCCTGGAGGCAGCGGGTGAATGTGGCCCCTTGGGGGAGTCGGGGGATCCTTGTTGAGTCCTAAAATCTCCTGTATCCCAAAGCCAGTGCTCCTGGGGGCGGCGGGGGGGCCTTCTCTCCCAGTCATCATTCCCAGTTTGCTCCCTGCTCTCCTCTCCTCCTCTGCTTTATATTCGCCGGGTGAGAAGTGGCGACCAATCAGCGAAGGCCGGTACCCAGGATGGCTGCAGGAGGGGGCAACCAAGAGAAAGGTGGCCAAAGGGCTGGACTATCTATCTATCTATCTATCTATCTATCTATCTATCTATCTATCTATCTATCTATCTATCTATCTATCTATCTATCTCATATCTTAAGTCTATCTCTAACATTATCTGTCTAGATAGCTATCTGTCTATTTAACGGTTATCTATCTATCTATCTATCTATCTATCTATCTATCTATCTATCTCTTAACTATTTAACAATCAACTATTTCATATTTATCAAACAAACAATCAATCAATCAATCAATCAATCCATAGATAGATAGATAGATAGATAGATAATACAGACAGCTAATGCATAAAGTATTAAGCAGCACTCTACCCAGCAACATCAGCTTGATCCTAGGTTGTAAATACTCCCAAAAGAATGAAAAAGTTGGAGCAGTCCAGTGAAAATCCAATTGATTTATTTGATTGTTTGATAAATATGAAATAGTTGATTCTTAAATAGTTAAGTGATATATCTATGTATAAAAAAAATGAAAAAAGTTTCAGTGCTTCAGAAAAAATGCAATGAAAAAAAAATTTAAAGGTTTATCAGCAGGTTTGCACTTGTGTAATCTACTAATACAGCGGTTTCCATTGTTTTTATACAGCAGGACTTTTTTCTTCACCGATTTTTGGCGGATACTCCTACTTAGTCTCTAGCGCAGATGTGACCTTGCCTACCAGTGTGGTATTTCATTTCCACCAGCTTGGAAAAAGTTGCATTATGGAACTGAAACATCGCACTGATAGTGTAATAAACGTTTGCTTTTTTTTTCTTCTTGTCCATTGGATTTTCACTGGACTGCTCCAACTTTTTCATTCTTTTGGGAGTATTTACAACCCAGGATCAAGCTGCTGTTGCTGGCATAGAGTATACTTTATGCTCTATCTATCTATCTATCTATCTATCTATCTATCTATCTATCTATCTATCTATCTATCTATCTCTCTATCTGGCATTCACACTACTGTTGGTGTCCGCGCAGCAGTGTCCGTAGCTATTGTCCATTACAAGATTTTAGCAATGGACACTAGCTGAACCGTCAGTAATCTGTTAAAATTTCCATTCATTTCAATTGGATTTTATCTTGTGTCCATAAATGCCCGTTTCTGTTCGTTTACACCCAATTCTGTTTTTTCCAGTGGACAAAAAAAAATTAGGGGGTATTCACATTAGCACCGGTGTCCGATGCTAATGTCTGGGTAAAATCTTGCACAGGCATTAGCATCAGACACTAGCTGTGTCCGTTACATTTTGCATTATTTTAAATGGGACATCATGTGTGTCCTTTACTGTCCGTGTCTGTCCTTAACTGTCCGTTTGCAAAGATGTCCGATTTTTCAAGCGGACAGCAAAAACCTACATGTAGGATTTAGCTGTCCAGACTCATTTTAATGCATTTGGGGCCCTGTGCTAACTTTTGAAAGTGGGTCCACCAATGCCACCCCCCCCCCCACCCCCGCCATACATTCCCCTGTTATCTGAACCATCAATGTTAAATTGAAAATAATAATTATTATTATTTAGATCTAATCTATATTTATTACCTATCTGTCTTAGGGGGCATTCACACTACCGTCGGTGTCCGACAGGTAGTGTCCGCTCCTAGTGTCTGCTCAAAATCTGGCATGGACATTAGGAGCGGACACTAGCTGTGTCCGTGACACCTGTCATTCATTTCAATGGGCATCGGGTGCGTTCTTTTGCACTCCGTGCCTGTCCTTCCCTGTCCGCAAGTGAAGATGTCCGACTTCACAAGCGGACAGAAGAACGCTGCATGTAGCTCTGCTACATATGGCCATTTGGATTACAAATGTTGTTCTTATGTCAGTGTCTGCGCAGCTTCTGTGTTAGAAAGGGCTGAATGGAATAGAAAGCCTGCATGTTCTGTACTCTCCTGATCTTCCATGAGACTCCATTTTTTGCAGCTTTCACACTGTCCGGTTTCATCCTATATAGCTCCGTCCACAAAATAGCATGTAGCTCCGCCCACCCAATAGCGTGATCCTATCTGAGAACGGCTCAAGGACCTGTGATGACGTCATCACGGGTCTTTTAGTGTAGCCTGAACCTAAATTCGGTCATAGTGGTCGTGAAGTGACGTCATTTACTGGGACAAAAAGTGGCCACACATTTGTATATGAATTTAATCTATGCACATTTTATCTACCTATCTATATAATATAATTAATTATCTACCATATATATCTAATATCTTATATCTACCTATAATTGTAAAATATCATAAGGTATCTAGAAACATTAAGAAAGAAGTTGTAGACTCAGATAGAGCTACATGGTTCTACATGTGCAATAGTGTGTAGAAGACACCAATATCAGTGATGTATGGTAAAAGATAGGACGGGAATAACTGACTGGTGAGTTCAGAGTTACGCACATCTGCAATGGCTGATTTTATTATGATAATATTAATATTTTATTATCTATATATCTCTTTTACTTGTATAGCACTAACATATTCTGCAGCATTTTACAGACATTTTCAGTCACTGTCCCATTTCCCACAGGTACAGTAGTATGGTGGTAGAGGCATGGGGAGAGAACTAGTACAATGATTGAAACATTAACACTAGAGATGAGCGAACAGTGTTCTATCGAACACATGTTCGATCGGATATCAGGCTGTTCGATGTGTTTGATTCGAATCGAACATCACGTGGCAAACTCCAAAAAAATTCGATTCCCCACCCACCTTCCCTGGCGCTTTTTTTGCACCAATAACAGCGCAGGGGAGGTGGGACAGGAACTACGACAACGGGGGCATTGAAAAAAATCGAAAAAGTCATTGGCTGCCGAAATCAGGTGACCTCCATTTTAGACGAATAGTGGATTTCAAATCCGGGTCATATGAGAATGTGAACTTTGTGACTAAGAGACAGGGATAGCTGTACAGGCAGGGATAGCTAGGGATAACCTTTATTTAGGTAGGAATGTTATTAAAAATAACTTTTTGGGGCTCTATCGGGTGTGTAATTGTGATTTTTGTGAGATAAACTTTTTCCCATAGGAATGCATTGGACAGTGCTGATTGGCCAGAGTACGGAATTCGACCAATCAGCGCTGGCTCTGCTGGAGGAGGCGGAGTCTAAGATCGCTCCACACCAGTCTCCATTCAGGTCCGACCTTAGACTCCGCCTCCTCCGGCAGAGCCAGCGCTGATTGGCCGAAGGCTGGCCAATGCATTCCTATGGGTATGCAGAGACTCAGCAGTGTTGAGCCAGTTCTGCTCAACTACACTGTGTGCCGGTCAGCCCATCAGATGTAGCAGAGCCGAGGGTGCACTAGAACCCTTATGCACACTCGGCTCTGCTACATCAGATGTAGCAGAGCCGAGGGTGCACTAGAACCCTTATGCACACTCGGCTTTGCTACATCTGATGTAGCAGAGCCGAGTGTGCACAAGGGTTCTAGTGCACCCTTGGCTCTGCTACATCTGATGGGCTGACCGGCACACGGTGTAGTTGAGCAGAACTGGCTCAACACTGCTGAGTCTCTGCATACCCATAGGAATGCATTGGCCAGCCTTCGGCCAATCAGCGCTGGCTCTGCCGGAGGAGGCAGAGTCTAAGGTCGGACCTGAATGGAGACTGGTGTGGAGCGATCTTAGACTCCGCCTCCTCCAGCAGAGCCAGCGCTGATTGGTCGAATTCCGTACTCTGGCCAATCAGCGCTGGCCAATGCATTCTATTAGCCTGATGAAGTAGAGCTGAATGTGTGTGCTTAGCTCAACTACGCCGGTGGATTAGTTGAGCTAAGCACACACATTCAGCCCTGCTTCATCAGGCTAATAGAATGCATTGGCCAATCAGCGCTGGCCAATGCATTCTATTAGTGTGAGCTGAGTGTGCACAGGGGTTCCAGTGCACCCTCGGCTCTGATGTAGCAGAGCCGAGTGTGCACAAGGGTTCTAGTGCACCCTCGACTCTGCTACATCTGATGTAGCAGAGCCGAGTGTGCATAAGGGTTCTAGTGCACCCTCGGCTCTGCTACATCTGATATAGCAGAGCCGAGTGTGCATAAGGCTTCTAGTGCACCCTCGGCTCTGCTACATCTGATAGGCTGACCGGCACACGGTGTAGTTGAGCAGAACTGGCTCAACACTGCTGAGTCTCTGCATAACCATAGGAATGCATTGGCCAGCCTTCGGCCAATCAGTGCTGGCTCTGCCGGAGGAGGCGGAGTCTAAGGTCGGACCTGAATGGAGACTGGTGTGGAGCGATCTTAGACTCCGCCTCCTCCAGCAGAGCCAGCGCTGATTGGTCGAATTCCGTACTCTGGTCAATCAGCGCTGTCCAATGCATTCCTATGGGAAAAAGTTAGCTTGCGAAAATCGCAAGCTGACAGGGATTTCCATGAAATAAAGTGACTTTTATGCCCCCAGACATGCTTCCCCTGCTGTCCCAGTGTCATTCCAGGGTGTTGGTATCATTTCCTGGGGTGTCATAGTGGACTTGGTGACCCTCCTGAGACGGATTTGGGTTTCCCCCTTAACGAGTATATGTTCCCCATAGACTATAATGGGGTTCGAAACCCGTCCGAACACTCGAACAGTGAGCGGCTGTTTGAATCGGATTTCGAACCTCGAACATTTTAGTGTTCGCTCATCTCTAATTAACACTATAGGAACCAACAATAAACCATAACAAAATAAAGACAGACATCTGATTAGGAGCAACACCCAGAACATTGTACTCAAGCAGTTGGAAAGAGAGAGGCAACCGGTGTAACTGTAGCTCTCAATTAACTATATGCGTCCCATGGAGAATAGGTATTAACTGCTCCACCTGGTTGTTCATTGAGAACATAAGAGATTCCATTCTATGGACATTTCCAATCCGTGGAAGCAAGTCAGGCCTGGTGGGTGGGGCCATGCATTTCTAAAATTCAGAGATAAAACAGTTAGGATATGTAAAAGGAGTCTAAATTGGAGCCTGGAGAAGTTATGGGATGGGATATTAAGTAAAAATATTTGGAAGTATAAAGGAGGTGAGGTTCTGAAGATCTGACCAAACAGGGTATGGTACTTGGACCTAAATGGATGGCTAGCTGGACAATCCCAGAAGATGTCTTTCAGCGTCCCCATATCCCTGCCACATCTCTAACAAAGGTCCGATGTATAGAGAAAGAGGTGGTGCAAAATCTCAGGGATATGGTATCAGTGCATCACAATTTTTTTTACTGATTCACCTTATAGGCAGCACACAAAAAGGATTACCTGCCAGAAGAGGAGGTGGAGCTGCTGGCCCAAGTAAGTGGACTACCTGCTCCACTGGCTTATTAGATTGGGGACTGGCTAGAAGACCATAGATTGTTATGATTAGACCCATGTGGAGGAATCATCCCTGTTCAGAACTTCAAAGGCAGTAGAAAATCTAGACTTGGTGTTGGGAATGGACCATGCTTTGCATTGGTAGATAGTAAGCCCGAGCCGATGAGGGCCACTGCTTGTTGGGTCATATCTGCTTTAGCACGGCTGTAACTAGCAAAGACTAAGCCCCATAGCTAATTTTTGAGTTGCCTTCCCCCATAGCATAGCACCCCCTTTCCTGGCTCCCACACAGTATCACACTGCATTTACACACACTAAAATGTCCCATAGCGGCCCCCTGCACACAGTATAATATCCTATAGCAGCCCCTGCACACGATATAATGTCGTATAGCGGACCTGCCACACAGTATTATGTCCCATAGTGTCCTTTTACACACTATAATGTTCCATAGCAGCCTCCATACAGTATAATGTCCCACAGTGGCCCCTCCACACAGTATTATGTCCCATAGTGTCCTTTTACACACTATAATGTTCCATAGCAGCCTCCATACAGTATAATGTCCCACAGTGGCCCCTCCACACAGTATTATGTCCCATAGTGTCCTTTTACACACTATAATGTTCCATAGCAGCCTCCATACAGTATAATGTCCCACAGTGGCCTCTTCACACAGTATTATGTCCCATTGCAGCTCCAACGGTGTTTGTTGCAAATATTGCAAACTTTTTGGTAGACTTTCTCACAATAGCGCGGTGAGTGCATGGGCTTGAAAGAGACATTTGCCACTGATTTAGGATAGTGACAGCCAAAGCTGTAGCTTGTGCTTCAGAACTTTTCTCTCCACATTTTTTGGGTGGAAACAATGTATTAACCCAGCGGGCCCTATGGTTTCTGTGGGTGACTGCTTTTTAAGCGGAACAGGATTCCATTTTTTGGTTCCCCAAGTGGACCCATAGAACAGAAACCCAAGTGCAGGTGTGAACCTAGAGTTGGTTAGTTTTCCTGTTTCAAGGTCCTAGTTCTAATCGTAAAACTGTATTCCCATTTCGAGGATCCTATCTGTACTGGTAGCTTATGTAAATTGAAGACTTTTCCTAAATATATTGCTTTAGAAATGCTGCTTTGTTTTCCTGCTATGTGAACTTATTCCTCCCATTGTTTACAAAGTGTCTCCACAACCATGGACTTGTGTGATGGGACAAGTGACATCACTCACTGAGCAACAAACACTGTGACTGTGTGGGGAAACAAAAATTATGACAAAGTGCCAACCTGGTGAGCCTGTGGGACGGTTTTTTACAGAGACTGCTTTGTGCTGTTGGTGTCCTCTGCCACTTGGCTGAAGTAAGCCGTATTGTTTGAGTTGCCTTTTTTTGCTGCTGGAAACTATTTTGTGTTTGGACTTTGTAAACTCCACCCAATAAAAGCACCAGTGTGAATTTGCAGAAAGCCTCTACGCGTCTGACTTGCCTGGTAACCACAGCCCCCAGGGTCCCGAAGTTACAGTGTTCATATGGCAAACAGGCTCTGAATGGCCCAGACAGAACACCAGAAGATTGTTTGATCTTCTGACAAGGATAAAAAGCTCTCGTTTTCCTTGTTCACTATCCAGACATAGAGGACATGTCTTTTTCTCTTTTTGGATACATATGGGAAATCTCTTCCTTCACCATTTTTGTTGCTTTTCCTTGGTACCAGCACTTCCCCTTTTGCCAAGTTGTTTTTAATTAGCAGGAGACTGCAGAAAGGAGCCCACCTACTAGTTCTCAGTCCTCTGACTGGGGAAATGTGGTAAGGTGAATTTTTGAGATCTGCATGGTGCAGTGCTGCATGGTGTCTGTTGCTCCTGTGTTGCTGTGCCCGTGGGGTGGTGCAACCCAGAGCTTGGGGGCTTGGTCTGGTGGCAGGGGTGTTGCTGGACCACTGGTTGGCTCCCCCTGTGGGCGCCGTGTTGCGGTTGTGGCAGATCTTGTGCAGCGCCACACCCAGTAGAGTAGGGACCCACTATAAAGAGGTTGGCATGAAGTGGCTAGTGGGCTTATACACCTTGATCAATATGTATACTAAGGACCTCATGTTCAGTATTGTAGAATTTGCTGAGAAGCACTAGATCATTGTATAAGACTAGGATGTGCAGGCCATGTCTTTTTCTCTATTTGGATTTCTTTCTCTCAGAAAGAAAAGGAAAAGTAGAAAGCTTTAAGACACCTTCTTCCAAACCATACAGGAAGATACAGAGCCTCCTCCACCTGTCCGCACACAGGACAGAACAAAACACATGGGGGGAGGGGTCTCTGTACCCTTATAGGGTGTAATCATGCATATTCATTTATGGTGATTAAATATTCCACCTGTCCTACCAGCACACAGGGGCAGAAAAACTCCATATCGTGCTGCTGTAGGACGAAAGAGAAAATCTGTTACTTTTGTATCTCAATCTTCTGAAAGGCATAATATTTTTATTTTTCTGCTGACAGAGTTGGTTGAGGTCTTAATTTTTGCAGAACAAGCTGTGTTTTTTATTGGTACCATTTCATCTTTTTGAACACTTTTTATTGAACTTTTTTGTGAGGCATGATGACATAAAACATTATTTCCTACATTTCTTTACCTTTTTTTTTATTATTATTATTTTCATGGATACGGTGTTACCGTTACAGATTTTTCTTTTCTTTTTTTTAACATAATAAAAATTTGACATGGGGTAAAAATAGGGGTTTTATTCATATTTTTTTTTTTTGCCCCAATAGTGGGTCTGACCCAGCCATCTTTTGATCAGTGGTTCAATAGGTATACACCACAATACACATGTACTGCAGTGTATAGGAGTCTGTGAGCCTATGAACACACATAGGCTCATAGCCTCCATTATGAGCAGAATCAACCAGGTATATGGAGGACAGCTGCGGAACAGACCAAAAGTCACTGATAGGAACACTGGCACCTCCTGAAAACATTGCGAAGGGACTGATCGGGGCCACAATATATAATAAACCCCCTAAGATGGTGCGGTCATTTTTGACCGTGGAATCTCAGGTGTTAACACCCATGATCAGAAAACAGCTCCAACTGCAGGCTGAATGGCGGAACCCACTAAGCATGTTGCACACAGTTTCTGTATACTAGTACTGCGGTATGAGGGAAGTCCTTCTTCCTAGCAGTGGCGTACTATAAGGGTAAGTTCACACAGAGATTTTTGGTCAGGGTTTTGAGGCCGTATCCGCCTCAAAACCCTGACCAAAAAGACGGCTGCCATTGAAATCAATAGGAGCCGGTCAGTTCTTTTTTCCGGGAGCTGTTTCTTTCAGCTCCCGGAAAAAAAGAAGCGAGATGCTCATTCTTCAGGCCAAGTCGCCTTGCGATTTGGCCTGAAGAAACACCCTCCTCTGGACTAGGCCCATTCATTGGGCCTAATCTGGAGCAGAGTGCGTGGCTGGATGAAAATTCAGTGCCCAAAAAAAGCGCCATTTTCCTCCCTGTGAATGGACCCTAAGAGCTCGTTCACACCGGGTCAGTGGGGCGGAATTTGGACGCGGAATCCGCCTCCAAACAATAGTGGTCTATGTAGACCGCTAGCATTCGTTTTTCCGCTAGCTTTTTTTTGCCGCTAGTGGAAAAAAGAAGCGACATGACCTTTCTTGAGGCAGATTCCACCTCAGGAAATCAATGCAAGTG
Organism: Leptodactylus fuscus; assembly: GCF_031893055.1. Classification (NCBI taxonomy): domain Eukaryota; kingdom Metazoa; phylum Chordata; class Amphibia; order Anura; family Leptodactylidae; genus Leptodactylus; species Leptodactylus fuscus. Next base: position 78,886,103 of record NC_134271.1, on the reverse strand, counting down.
AATGGGAGGCGGAAAACCGCCTCAAAAAAACGCGTTTTATCAAGGCCCATTAACTGTGTTGATGGGAGGAAAAAAACCACCTGGCGGTTTTTTGAGGTGGTCATGTCCAAAAACTGCTTCCTAATTCCTGAAGTTTTTTTTTTTTTTTCAGGACCAAATTCCGACACCCCCTATTCACGTGTGAATTAGCCCTAAGGGCCCCTTCACACGGAGTTTACGTGTCTGAATGAGTGGAGCTTAAACTCCATGTGAAGGGGCCCTAAGACTTCCACATCCTCCTTAGCCAGGTGAATTAAACAGGTCATCATTTGGCTTACTTTTCTCTGTCCTTGGATCCTCCTTAGGAGTTTAGTGCACATTCAACTAGGACTACGGCAGCCTCTTGGGCTGAAAAGAGCAGACACTTCATTATCTCAAATTTGTAGAGTGCAACATGGAGTTCTCAGCACATTCTCTTTAGACCTTATAGACTTCAGCTGAATGTTGAGGATGGTGCATCTTTATGTTGAAAGGTACTTTAAATTGTCTTCGCCCCCTAGACTGTTACTAATCTTGTTTTGTATGGGTGCTGCCGTGGGCGTAGAAAAAAACATAATGACTCTTACCAGTAATTGTTTTTCTGAAGCCCATGACAGCTTCGTTACTTCCCTCCCAATAATAAGTTATTATTACTTGGTGAGGCTCACCTAAACTAGGGAGAGGAGGGTGTAATATTCCAAATTTGGGACCTTTTGTTTCTCTCTTTACTCTTTTCTTATATTAAACCTTGTTGAGTACTCATTTCGGACTTGCATTTCTTTCTAAACACCGAGGTGTAGAGGGGTGTGGACAAATTTATGTCTTTTAGGTTTTCTGTTCCAGGATGGAAGGTCCTTCTCATATGGGTGTTGTCGTGGGCTTCAGACAAAACAAATAATGGTAAGAATAATTATATATTTTTTTTTTAAAGTGCCCCTATATTTTCAATATTTGTAAATCATTTGCATATCATTAATGTCTATCAATCCTGTTATTTCCACAATTCCAAGACTTTTCCGTCTTGGTGTTGCAATTTAAATATTGAGAAGCTTTCTAAGGGTAAGTTCACACAGAGTTTTTTGTTCAGGATTTTGAGGCCGTATTCGCCTCAAAATCCTGACAAAAAAGATGGCTCCCATTGAAATCAATGGGAGCCGCTCAGGTCTTTTTTCAAGGAGCCGTTTCTTCCGGCTTCCGGAAAAAAGAAGCGAGGTGCTCATTCTTCAGGCAGAGTCGCCTCACGATTCAGCCTGAAGACACTCCCTCCTCCGGAGTAGGCCCATTCATTGGGGATAATACGGAGCAGAGTGCGAGGCTGGATACTGGTGCAGTGCACCGGCTTTGTTGCGGCTACCTGGTTTTTGGATCGCAACCTGAGGTTACCTCCACCTCAGGTTCCGATCCAAAAAAACCCCGTGTGAACTTATCCTAACAGTTTCTGTGCCTTGTGTGATAGGTGGGGCTATCTGTAAAGGGGAGGGGCTTAATATGCAAAACTGTCATCCAGAAGACAGGCCAACAATTTTGCTCCAAAAATATTGTTAGAAACAAGTCAACTAATAAGTAAAGTTAGAGTAGACTGAGGTAGGTAACCTTCGGCATTCCAGCTGTTGTAAAACTACAACTCTCAACATGCATCCTTGATCTGTTGTTCTTGGAACTCCCATTATATCCTACGGGGAAAAAATACTCATTAAGGGGGAAACCACTATTCGACTCAGGAGGGTCACCAAGTCCATTATGACACCTCAGCAAATGATGACAACACCTCTGGAATGCAACTGGGACAGCAGGGGAAGCATGCCTGGGGGCATCTAACACGCCCAAGTCCCTGTATTACCCCACTATCACAGCCTAACAACTACACACTACACACTCAATACAACCTCTCAGACAGTGGAAAAATAGTTGGAAACATTCTTTCCTCACCAATTGTGTGGACAGAAACACAAATTTTAAGCTAAAGCAACATTACCAAGCACCCCTTTAAATCATGTTGCCCATGACAATCACAGATAGAATAGGCAATGGGAAATCCAACAGTACTCACAGTGTGTGTCTGTGTGTGTGTGTGGACAACCTAATGTAGAAGATCATCATGCTGAGCTGGCCTCATTACTGAACAAGATCAACCAGGATAATCAGCGTTTTGCATCTTTCTTTGAGTGGAGCCTTCCACCGGCAGAGTATTAGGCCCTTTCTGTGAGTGGAGCCTTGCAGCAGCAGAGTTTTGCACCTTTTTGTGAGTGGAGCCTTGTACCGGCAGAGTATTAGGCCTTTTCTGTGAGTGGAGCCTTGCAGCAGCAGAGTATTAGGCCCTTTCTTTGAGTGGAGCCTGGCTCCGGCAGAGTGTTAGTCCCTTTCTGTGAGTGAAGCCTTGCACCAGCAGAGTATTGGGCCCTTTCTGTGAGTGGAGCCTTGCAGCAGCAGAGTATTAGGCCCTTTCTTTGAGTGGAGCTTTGCACCAGCACAGTATTAGGCCCTTTCTGTGAGTGGAGCCTTGCACCAGCTTAGTGAGCATCCCTCACCTCGGAGGCAGTGTGTTGTCATTCCTCCAAGCTTCTGAGCTTCAGTACGGCTGCTGACGTCTACCTACACCAGTGCTATAACGTTTTCAGCTCGTAGTTGTGGTCGATTTAACGGCGGCGGGGGAGGAGGAAGAGGATGGTGGTGTAGTTTCAGAACCCCTGCCAGGAATGTTAGGCGGGGAGATGAGGTAGACCAGCCCAGTTTATGACACAGTCCCAGCCTCAACACATTTGCATATTCTTCCCAGAATTAAATAATCATGGCTTCTCTAAACCACACCGCTAAAACCTGGATTAAGCCTGCCAATAGGCTGCCAAATAATGTGTCTCCCACTTAGTTTTGGGTGGGTAAAACACCATTAAAACCTGGATTAAACCTGCAAATAGGCTGCCAAATAATGTGTATCACAGTTAGTTTTGGGTGGGTACACACTGGTGAAACCTGAATTAAGCGTATATTGGGTATATAGGCTGACAATTTTAGTGTATCCCACTTAGTTTTGGGATACATCAGATCTTTCCCAAAGGTATCACCCTTGGTTTGGAAAGAACCGATCTAAACGTTGCACCTTCAATGGAGTTAAGCCTTGGGCTAGCTTAGTCTTTTGCACTTTTTTTTGTTGTTGTGGAGCCTCAAACCAGCAGAGTTTGGGGAAATCAGGGTAGATTGAGCCTCTAACCAGCAGAGTTTGGGGAAATCAGGGTGGAGTGAGCCTCTAACCAGCAGAATTTTGGGAAATCAGGGTGGAGTGAGCCTCTAACCTGCAGAATTTGGAGAAATCAGGGTGGAGTGAGCCTCTAACAACAGAGTTTGGGGAAATCAGGGTGGATTCCGCCTCTAACCAGCAGAGTTTGGGGAAATCGGGGTGGATTCAGCCTCTAACCAACAGAGTTTGGGGAAATCAGGGTGGATTCAGCCTCTAACCAGCAGAGTTTGGGGAAATCAGGGTGGATTCAGCCTCTAACCAGCAGAGTTTGGGGAAATCAGGGTGGATTGAGCCTAGAAGGATCAGTATTGTGCAACGCAGATGGTGGAGGAGTATGAGGAGGAATTGTAGAGGTTGAGCGCAAACATGACAATTCATGTTGGGGTGCTTGACACCGGTAGGCACGAAAATGATGGGTATATCCAGTGGCTGTCCATTGTGATGAAAGTCAGCCAGTCGGCACTCTCAGCTGACAGCCGGCTGTGCTTATCCGTGATGATACCACCGGCTGCGCTGAAGACCCTTTCAGATAGCACGCTGGCGTCAGAACAGGACAGCACCTCCAAGGCGTATAGGGCAAGTTCAAGCCACAGGTCCAACTTCGACACCCAATACGTGTAGGGCGCAGAGGGATCGGAGAGGACAGGGCTGTGGTTGGACAGGTATTCCCGCAACATGCACCTATACTTTTTCCGCCTGGTGACACTAGGCCCCTCAGTAGCGGGAGTTTGGCGAGGGGGTGCCATTAACGTGTCCCAGAGCTTAGACAGTGTACCCCTTGTGGGTGTGGACCGGATGGCACTTGTTTGCCTCATGGAGGAACTGTCCTCTCTGCCGCCAACGACACTTGATGGAAACATCTCCATCATGTTCTGCACCAATTGCTTGTGGCAATCATTAATGCGATTGGCCCTCCACTCTACCGGAATAAAAGACGAGATGTTATTTTTATATGGGGGTCAAGGATTGCAAATATCCAGTATTTGCTCTCCATTATTTTGACTAAGCGCTTGTCACTTGAAAAGCACCCCAACATGAAGTCAGCAATGTGTGCCAGAGTGTTACTTGGCATGACTTCGCTGCCCCCACCGGAAAGGTCACTCTCCATTTCCTCCTCCTCCTCGTCCCTTTCGCCCCATCCACGCTGCAAGAATGGGACGCATTGAACTTCCCCGGTAGCCTCCTGTGTCACAATCCTATCATCTACCACGTCTTCATCCTCCTCTGTCATTAAACTCTGTGAAGCGGACAGGTGTGTGGAACTACTCTCCTGCTGTGACGGTTCTGCTGCTATCCCTGACTACTCAGTGTGATTTGCATTATCCCTGATGGCAATGAGGGATTCTCACATCACACACAAGAGCGGGATTGTTACGCTCACTAGTGCATCGTCACAGCTGACCCTCTTGATGGACTCCTCAAACACCCATAGGATTTCACATAGGTCTCCCATCCATGGCCACTCATGGTTGAGAAACTGAGGGAGCTAACTTTGTGGCACCCTAGGGTTTTGGAGATGGTACTCCATCAAAGGTCTCTGCTGCTCAACCACTCTGCTCAACATATGATATGTTGAGTTCCAGCGTGTGGGGATGTCGCACAACAGCCGGTGTTCGGGCAGATGCAGGCATTGCTGGAGTTTTTTGAGGCTAGCAGCGGCTACTGTAGACTTGCGAAAGTGGGTGCACCAGTGCTGCACTTTCACCAGTAGCTCGTGCACATTTGGTTATGTCTTTAAAAAACATTGCACCACTAGGTTAAAGACGTGGGCCAGGCATGGAACATGTTGGAGGGTGGCAAGCTCCAGAGCTGCTACCAGGTTCCTGCCGTTATCAGACACGACCATGCCTGGGCCCAGGTGCAGCATCTCAAACCATATTGCTGTCTCATCGAGGAGGGCATTCCTCACCTCAGAGGCAGTGTGCTGTCTGTCTCCCTAGCTGATGAGCTTCAGCACGGCCTGCTGACGTCTACCCATGCCAGTGCTGCAACGTTTCCAGCTCGTAGCTGGAGTCAATTTAACGGCGGCGGAGGAGGAGGGTGTTGTTTCAGAGCCCCTGCCAGGAATGATAGGCGGGGAGACGAGGTACACGGCCCAGTTTGTGACCCAGTCCTAGCCTCAACTACATTCACCCAGTGTGCCGTCTGTGAAATGTAGCGTCCCTGTCCGCATACACTTGTCCACGCATCGATGGTGAAATGGACCTTTGTGCAAAGCGCAGAACTTAGGGCTCACCTGATGTTGAGTGACGTGCTGGTTCAAGACGGGGATGGCACACCAGGAGAAGTAGTGATAGCATAGCAAGGTGCCGCACTTGCCATCAGGTCCCGGAAGGCCGGAGATTCCACAAGCCGGAACACCAACATCACCTGGGCCAGGAGTTTGGAGATGTACGCATTCAAGGCTTGCGCATGTGGGTGGTTAGCGCTGTATTTTTGCCTGCGCTCAAATGTCTGAGAGATGGTGGGTTGCTGGGAGGAGGCGCATGATGGTGCAGGAGAAGGAGCTGAGACAGGAACAGGGAAGGATGAGGGAGAAGTCCCCAAAGTGGAGGAGCCAGATGTTGCGATGTCCTGGCTGGTGCTCTGGACTGCAGCGCCAGCACTGGCAACAGTGGAAGAGGCAGTGGCGGCAACGCCTGACTACGATTGTCCTGTGTTTGCTCTCTCACACTGTATTCAGTGCTTGGATTCCAAATGATGGCGCATGGAAGTGGTCAAAACGTTGCTCTTTTCAGAGCCCCTACTCAGTTTTGAGTGGCAAATTGTGCAAACCGCACTACATTTGTTCTCCGTGCATTCCTTGAAAAATCTCCACACCATCGAGGAACGTGCCCTCGATGGGTGAGTTTTTCTGGGATATGGGAACATCTTGGGCCATTCTGGGTGTGGCCTGGCTTCGGCGAAGCAGCTGACCTCTGCCTCTGGATATGCCTCTGTCTCTAGCTACCCTCTTTGGTGCTGCACCTCCCTCAACATTGACACTGCTTTCCCCGCTTGACATCCCCCCTGTCCAGGTCAGGTCAGTGTCCTCGTTGTCCACCACCTCCTCTTCCAATTCCTCTCTCGACTCCTCTTCCTGCACACCGCACATGGCAACAGGCTGCCCTGATGGCAACTGTGTCTCGTCATCGTCACTGAGGGAGGGTTGCTGGTCAACCACCACAAAATCAACAGGAGTTGGAGGAGACTCCAGTGTTTGGGCATCTGGACATAGAAACTCGTCTGGTAGCTCAGTGGAATCGGGAAATGGAGGGACAGGGAAAGGGACAGGTAAAGGACCAGAGAACAGCTCCTGGGAGCAGGGAAAGTTGGGATTACTATGCTGGGAAGATTGGGCATTTTGGGAGGAAGGCTGACCAGAATGTTGTGGAGGAGGAGTTGAGGTAGAGGCTCACTGGCTGGTGTATAATGTGGTGGAAGCATTATCCGCAAGCCATTGTAACACATGTTCCTGGTGCTCGGGCCTACTTAGGTTTGTGCTCTGCACCCTACTTAATGTGGCCAGCAAGCTGGGAACTGTGGAGAAGTGCAATGCTTGCTGCCCCTGAGGAGTAGGCACAGGATGTGCTGTGGGTTCACCGTGACCTTGCTCCCAAGCAGCATTCCCATGCCCCCGGCCTCGTCCTTTACCGGTAGGCCTTGCGCATTTTTAGATGGTTTTGATGGTTTGGTGGGTTACAACCTGGATGAAGCGTATATAGCCTTAGAATTAGAATGTATATCCCACTGCTTTTTTTGTGGGTACACACTGTGACAACCTGGATGAATCGTATATAGTGTATATGGGCTGAGAATTTCAGTATATACCCCTTAGTTTCGGGGGGAAACACACTGTTGAACCCTGGATTAAGCGTATATAGGATATATGGGCATACAATTTCAGTGTATCCCACTTAGCTTAATTCCCGCCGCGGAAAGCTGGGTTGCTGTGAATCCCACTTTGGCGTTTGTGGGTAGACACTGTGCCAATCTTGTTTGAGCTTCTCCCTTTAGTGTAGCTCTTAAAAGAGCTGTTGTAGTTCTTCTTCTTTGCTATTCCTGCCTAGCAGAATCTAAAACCTAACTAGCCCTCAGCAGATGTCTCGCTCTAACTAAGTGCAAGCCACAAATGAATTGGAGATGATGCCGCCTGTTCGTTTGAATCAGAGGTCACAGGTCCTCAGCAGCCAATGGCTTTTTCCTAGTTTTTTTTTTCATGGCCTCCGTTGTCATAGTTCCTGTCCCAATGGCGCTGTTATTGGTGCAGAAAAAGCACCAGGGAAGGTGGGAGGGGAATCGAATTTTAAGTGCATTTGCCACGCGGTGTTCGTATCGAATTGAACATTGCGAACAGCGTGATGTCCGATCGGACATGTACTTGATAGAATGCTGTTCGCTCATCTCTAGTTAGTTCCTCTCATTGGGTGTCTATTTATCAGTCTCACAATCTGAGCCCTCAGTGTCTGTAGCTGTCGTCTCATGTGCCTCACAGTGCCCATACTTTTATCTCCACCTATCACAGAGCCTGAGCTTGTCACACCCGGTTTGCTCCACTAACAGCTTCTGTACCTGTCTCCACCTTGTACAGCAATTGAATCTTGTCGGATACTCTGGTGTTTGTACCGGTCACAGTGCTTTGCATCTGCTCTTGGCTCCATCTCTGTGCCTCTCACAACTACCTTTCTCCACCTCTCACAGCACTTTTCGCAGACAGTTGTCCGCTTCTTTCTGGTTTCTGCACTTTGTAAGCAGAATGACTAAACTCATTACGGCCTGGTGCAGAGCCTGAGTGGTTGTATTAGAGACCCAGGGAACACCAATACAATCCCTGTCTGATCCTCAGTGCTTTCAGGCTAAGGGCTAGTTCACACGTGAGTATAAGGGGAGGTTTTTGACAACGGATTTCGCGTCCAAAACCTCCCCTTATAATGGTGGTCTATGGAGACCGCCGGGCTTCTTTTCTCCGCTAGCGGCGGGCTGCTGCTAGCGGAGAAAAGAAGCGACATGCTCTTTCTTCAGGCGGAAGCCGCGCGGGCTGCGCCGCACGGCTTCCGCCCGGCTGCAGCACCCTCCATGTTGGCTCATTCATTTGAGCTGACAGCGGAGGTGAAAGCCGCGACCGCGATGGTCGCGGCGGGCGGGTTTTGACAAGAGAGAGACGCGGCTCGCCGCGTCTCTCTCTGTGTCAAAACCCGCGCAGGCAGTTCACGTGTGAACTAGCCCTAAGGCCCCACGTTGCAGAAACACAGCGTTTTATGTGGCAGATTTTGCTGCGTTTATTTATTTATTTTTAGCCAAAGTCAGGAGTAGCTTGAAAAGTAATGGGAAATATGAAAGGAAGCTTTTAGACTTCTCCCTTCTATTAAATATATAACTGACTTTGGCTCACAAAAAAAAAAACACAGCAAAAACTGCAAAAAAAAAAAAAATCACTTTCCATGAGGTGGGTCCTTAGCCTTGAAAAAGATGTCACAGCCTAAAAGTGTGAAATACCACGTTATCTTTGCATCTGTAGTCACTTTTCCTCCATTCTCCTCCTATTGCTGCCACTATTATATGCACATGAGCCTTTGGTATAGGAATATAAGGTTCAGGTTGTGAATTTGTCAGCTCTAACACTATTCAATGTGAGGATCAGCCTGATACTCCTCTCTATTCATCAGCAGCGTTCATCTTTGCCGTGCATTATACGAAAACCCTTAGGCCTGAAGATCATTTGAAATGGCATAGTCCACCATTTTGTATTCTTTACTTTGTTTCTGTCAACAGGATAGGGAGATGTGTGGGCTCTAATAAAGCAGAGAAACTGTTGCTCAGCCATTATAAAATTGGGGGGGGGGGGGGGGAGGAAGGTTTGGTTGGCTTTCACGATCTGTTCCCCAGGTGAAGAGCTATCGGTTTCCCCATAGGTATAAGTGAAACAGAAAGTCCACAGAGGAAACCTCTGTGAACTTTCTGTCTAAAGCACTGGGGGAAGAACCGTGGTGCATTGTAGTCGTGGCTTTTCCCGGTGATTTTTTGTTGCAGGATGCCACGTGGCGCTTTAGCCTTAAGATGCAAGAATGTGCACCAAAATTGTACTAAATGTCTGGTGCAGAACTGTACCTGGAAATGTGGAAATCCATTCTCATTTATTACCAGTCAACTTCTCTTTGATCCTAAACCATCAAAATGCCATAATACACAAAGTGAAGTTTTTATTCATGCTCCAGTATACCAAATGCAATGAGATCCAATCTCAGAAATCACTTTGTAAAATGCTATACATTTCATGCAAATTACCCTTAAAGAGTCATCTGGGTGGTGTCTGCTGAGGAAGATTCCAACAGTCCTGGATCCAAATTTTGGAGTCATGGGCAAACCTATTAATGAACAATCTTAGCTTGCACAAGAGCTGCAGACACGTAGATCTTAATCATGTACAGTACAATGATGTGTGTGCCTGGCCTTTACTGCTGCACTACAATCTTTAGATGCTGTTGTAGCACCGTGGTGAAGCCAGGCACTGTGCACCTTCTGAATGTGTATGGAAAACTATGCTGGAAAGTCGCCCAAAAATCTCGATGGAACAGCCCAAGTTGCGTGTGACTGTCTACTACCTGCAAAAGAGCACCACTGGCCCATGAGGTAATCAGGGATAGCTCAGTGAATCAGCAAAATCACCAGTGTACACCAACCACAAGAACCTGCTTACTGAAAGACTGTATGACACAAAGCGAGAGTGCCCAGGATTAATGTGGACTGGCATTAAATGAGGGCAAATAGCTGCCGTGTGTTTATGTAACATAATTCCCTCTAATCAGCCATTATAAGAAATTATATTCATTTTTAATTCATTTTTAGACCACCAGTTGCAAATCTGGACATCTGGTCACTTAATTGAAGAGATCAAATTTATGTAAATGAGGAAGACAGGGAGGGGTTTGTGCCTTGAGATTATCAGTGAATTAGGTCACAGCAGTAAGTGAATTGTCACCATGCTGAAGAACACACACTCTCATTTATACTAGCAGACCATTGCACAGCACAGCACACAGCCAAAAACCTACAACGCAAGATAGACTTCTGTTTGCCCCCCCACCAAATGGGAGAAGCAAGTCTTCAAATCCTCCCATGGGGACATTCCATCCACTCTACGTGTATAATCTCTGATAATACAACATTTTTGTATTTCCTTCTGTGATGTGAAAGACTGCAGAACAGGAGACTCTTTGTTATGCTCAGATACCATAGTGTCCCAGATAAGAAAATAAAAGCTTCATGAACAGATCACAAAACTACTTTCAAGTAAAAACAAAGCTTGCCATGTGACATACAGTAGCTGCCATGTTCCAAGATAGTAAGGAGCAGAAAGTTGTGGGACTGCAGGATGAGCGCATGACCTGTGCAGGAGATTCCAGGCTATGATCTGTCATTATTAATACCATAATCTATATGCATATTAAAATGAGGTCTGGATGGAATGAGTGCAGATTAGAAGATTGATGGAGATTGTCCTCCATCACCGTGCAGATTAAAAGCAACAGATGCTGGTTAGAAAGCTCTGCTTGGGATGGGGGGGTTGTTTATAAGCCCCCAGTGTTTACAATGAACAGCTCACATCTGAGAGGTGATTAACTTGAGACTCCATCAGGAGGCAGAAACCTACACAACCGGGACCAGAGTTATTACATATTGTCCAGAACACGTATAGATCCCCCTCCCCCAACACATGCTAGGTTCCAGAAGAAAACGATACAGACGAAATAAAAAAAGGAATAAATAAAAACTCAAGTGACACCTAAGGATTAAAAAAAAGCCTTCACATTCAGTCTAAGAGCAGAGTAATAGAACAATATAGTTGTGACAGTGAATGTGAATCAGGAGAATGATGCATTAAGAACAGTCCACAACATCTGGGCCTCTAGTCAGGAGCATCATGGGTAATGAGGAGCAGCTTATATTCATCCTACTTCTTGGGTCTTTCAAGGATGTTAAGGAACTTTCCACGGGTCATTTCTCTGGCTGTAAGAGAAGAAAGAAGGCTAATAAGTAATGAAGCAGCTACAACTGGAGAAGAAATGTGCAGCTCTCAAGCATGAGGGGAAGACTCTCATACAACACTGGCAATACACTATTCTTTTCTGTCAATATCCCTACAGAAACAAGAAATGCCCACCAGGATGACAGGTCCGAGCAGGAGCCACTGCCCAGACGTTGTCCTTTCCCTCCCAACTGCAGCTCCTCCTCAGTCTCCTTCCCTCACTGCCTGGCAGGATGTTTAGTGATGCTGAGCGCGCTTTTAATTTGCAAGACGTCAAACACGAAGGTAATTTATACCAACATCTGTTCATTCACACAGGCTGCTCCCAAAATCCCATCAGACAGCGGAGGCCACAATGTGTATTCTGAATACTCCACTCACTGGCAGCAGGGTGACATCGGCCACCGGGAGAGACATCATCCTCAAACAACAGGATCAAAGAGGGTTGCACCAGCACCAGACAATATAAGTAATAGAAACGTACCAAGGAAACACCCAGATAAAACATTGTTACACAGGCGGGCAGAGATGGTACAGTCAGTACATGGGCAGAGTTAGATGTGTTGTGGAAGGTAAAGAGGGCGCTCGTGTATTCTTCACAAGTCCAGCACAGGGTTAAACACATGATGCTAATTGCATTTCGATAGAGGTGTCAATTCACATAGCACAGAAATAATCAGCCTAAAGAAGGGCCTGCAGTGACTACTCCACCGCAGGAGACACTACAATGTGTGACTTCAGCCAAAAACAGACAATTTCACCCAGATTTAAAACGAAATTAAAACAGAATTTTTAAAGTTTACTCTATAGTAAATTCTCCTCAAAATGTACATGTTCGATGCAGATATTTCAACCTTTTTTTTTTGAAATGGACAAAAGCTAATGTACTTCTAATGAATTCAGATTTTGTACTAGATTCACTGCAAACAAATTACACCTCTTGTGAATCCACCCTAAATGGTTAAATACAAGTGGAGACTCCAAGGAGGTTACAATCTAAAAATCTCTTGGAACCAGAATCCCAAAAGTACAAGTTCCCCAACAAATGGATATCTATGTATGGACAAACACCTCAGGAAACAACAGAAGAGCCAGAGCAGAGGGGCTTAACATTCACAGCAGTGCATTCTCCAGGTGACCGCTAGTGGTGGGGGAGCCGTGCTGGCCATGACCCCCAGTGAGGAGCTGATGAGTCCCATTAGCTGTTTAACTGCCTGTTCTATTGCCGCTCCCCTCCTAATCTTTACTGCATGGATTTAGCATCCATCTTCCATGAAGAGCAACCCCCTCCTCCTCGTCATCCATCGGGCATCATGTTTGTGCTCAAAATTCAATTACCTCCTTATTGATAGTTGAGCGAGATGTTAAAGCTGCAGACACGAGGATCTGATTTCCCAGGGGGGCGAGCCCCTCTCTATTTCACTGCTCTGCTTCCCCCCGGGTGAATTCCTGAGGCGTCCATATTAATAGGTAATCAGTCACAATTCATTTATTAAACAGCCGCCTATGATTAGCCACAAGCCGCCAATGAATACTTAATTTACTTATGGAAATGTTTGTGTTCAGGAGGCCGTGGCCCCAATAAAGTCCCAAGTAATGACAGGAGCCCCACCAGTAACAAGCTTCAAATACTCAGCAAATGCTGAACCCCAACATCTACACCATCAGCCCGCAGCTTCACCAAGTCTCATCTAGATGGCACCACTTGTTGTCTTTTCCATACAGGTCACTATACCATGGTCCTTATCACGGCAATCACAGCTGAAGAGCACATCACAAGTCATCTCAAGGGAACAGCACAGCTGAGGCTGCCACGTGCCAGAGACCTCCCCCCCCCCAGCTCAGACCCTTTGCCCTCATTTCCCATTCACCCTGCACATGACAGCTGGACAGCCCCCCAGAGACTCCGCATGTAATCACAACTTCCAGCACAGCAGGCAGCAGGTGAGGCCACAAGACCCCAAGCACTGGCAGTCAGCTCATCAGCATGTCAATGTTCCTGCAGTCACACACTGCTCCCTCCTCAGTCCTGCAGCCGCTCTATAATCCTTGCACCTAGCTTTTCTGCTGCCGCTCTGTAGTAATTATATATATATATATATATATATATATATTCTATACACACAGCTATTCCTGCAGCAGCTCTATAACTCCTGTTTCTATCGCAGCCATAACACACCTTTCCTGAAGCCTCTCCATAGTTACTTCTACAAAATCCAGACACTAAGCACCTCTATAACCACCATGTATACATCACAGCCCTTACAACCAGCTTTCATAGAACTACTCCATAAGGTCTGTGTATACAGAACAGTCCGAACACCCAACCACTCTCTAATCTGCTGTAAACACTGCAGGCCTAGCAACTGAGTTTTCCTGCTAGCACTCTATAGTCTGTGTATATAACAGTCCAGAAATCCAGCCACTCTATAACCCCCTATATATACTGTATCACAGTCCCTACGCCCAGCTCTCCTAAAGCAGCTCTATAATCCCTGCATATGCAACAGCTGGACATAACATATTTTCCTGCAGCTGTTCTATAATTCCTGTATGTATAACAGCAAGCAGCTTTCACTGTTAGACATCCAGCTATTTTTTTTTTTTTATAATTCCATGTATACATCACCAACTTGACACCCAACTTTCCTGCAGCTTTATAACTCCCTATATATCACAGTCCTGAACATCAGTTTTACAGTCTGCCTATGTATGTACCAGGCCACTAACTTCTGTACGTAATGACGATCCTTACACCCAGCTTTCCTGAAGCTGCCTTATAATCCACCTGTATATCAGACCTAACCCCAAGGTATTTCTGTAGGTGTTCTATACTCCCCTTGCAAACATCACAGCCCTGACACACAACTTTCCAGCAGTTGCTCTATAATCCCTGTATACATTACAGTCCCGACACCCAGCTTTCCTGTAGCCACTCTATAATCCCTGTGTATACTAGACAGAAGAGCTGACTGCTGTCATGATCACTTTTTTTTTTTTTTTTTGTGGTGGGGGAATCTGCATTGTCAGGAGGCCGCTGACAGTAACACAATTGCCTGCACACTCACACTTTATAGACGGCAGTTTAATCTCTGCTGTAAATCCAGGTTCTCTCTGCAATCCTCCGAAGCGCAGAGTGAAACGGCAGATGATGAAAAAGTTCAGGAAATTTACAACGTGTCAGAAACCTCAGAGAGCCAAGTAAAATTAAAGAAGTACTAGGCTGTAAATCACAGAGGATAATGAGATGTGCAGGGGATAGAGGAGATGCGGAGGTCAGTGTACCACATGGACAGTAAGATGGCCTCTGCCCTACTGGGTGTTAGTAGCCACATACTGAGAGTTGTAGTTCACATTTCCGTTACTAGCCACCTTCGCTTTAGACATCAAATTACTGACTGCAGAGATAAATCTGGGGTTCTCATAAAACCAGGATTTACTGAACTGCACTATAAAATGTTGTTGGCCCTTGCTCAGACTGAGAGCATCGTAAATACTGGTTACTGTGCTGGCCCTATATACTGGCACTTTGTAAAATGTGCAAAGCAGATTCACTACTACAGGATGACCATAGTGAGCAAGCAGTGAAATGACCTATATGTACTACAAGGAAGGGGCGAGTGATCCAGAATGATGAAGAGAAAAGCAGAGACTGGGGCAGTCTAGTAAATATATTTCCACCAATTGTTGTCAGTCTCACTCCACAATGCAGTCAGTTGTCAGTTCAACTCCACAATGCAGGGTGGCAAGTGTTATCAAATGGAACGGTCCACTGCAGAATGCGGGTGCTGTCAGACTTACACCCTCCAATGTTTAACCCTGTAAACACTTTAAAAATTGTGCTAGATTCTTTCATTCAGTGATTCTGTAGCTGTAGGAGTATCACATTACAGGCTGCCCTCAAGTGGCCACATCTAGTAAAACAGAAAAAGAGAACAAACAAAAACAAACAAACCCCAAAACATAAGAGACCTCAACAAAACAAAGTAGCTGTCTCTGAAAAGTCAAAACTAGTCAATTCTCTAATTTCTAGGGTTGCAGTGTTGAAGGGCTATACAGAAATCTTTGAATGTGAAAAGTAAGGCTTAGTTCACATGCGCACGGAATAGCGTATTTTGGTCTTAATTTTGATGCTTACCGCGACTGTCAGTCGTGGCTTCCCGCTCTGGAGTAGGCCCAAAATGAAGGAGCCTAGTTCAGAGAGTCCTGTCTCGAGACAGACGCCGAGACTCAATGAGCTGCGGAATCCGCCTGAAGAAAGGGCAGCTCAGTTCTTTTTTCCATGAGCGGCATTTTGCCACTCATGGAAAAAAAGATCATGAGCAGTCTCCATAGAGCACCATTGTGAGGGGGCAGATTATGACATGGACTCCACGCCATAATCCGCCCCCTCTGTGCCCGTGTGAACGAGCCCTAAATTTAACCTTAGTCTAAAATTTGTATGTATAGCATACCTGTGGATTGGTTTGACTTTTCAGCATAAGCGGTTATTTGCGTGTACATAAGTCAACCAATCAAATAAAATACCATTTCTGTAGTTAACCATTTCCCCCATTTTCCGTTTTCTGTGTGGAACCCATTTAAATGAATGGGAGGCTCCCCCCCCTATTATGCTGACGCAAATTCCGGATCAGAATCAGCGCCCGGAAATGCCATGTGAATGCCCCCTAAGGCTGGGGCCTACGTGGCTTACGTGCTATGGTAAACTGTGGCGTTCTACAGTCAAAGTGGATGGGATTCTAGTGAATCCTATCCCAACTTTGTATTAAAATGCACGTTGTGGAAACAGTGATTTCCAAAACTGTTGCAGTTTTAGAAATCACAGCATGTCAATTATACCATGGCAGTTTCCCTATAGGTATAATTGAAACAGAAAGTCAGCAGAGTAAAACTCTTTGCTGCAGTACGCCCCGTAGGGCCTTAACGTCTCCTTTTTAGAAACACGCCCAGGCACATGCAGAACATGTCTAGAGATGTATTAGAATACCATACACTGATGAGAGCAAAGTCATGATAAATTTTTTTTCCAGTGATCACTAGTATAAGCCTGGGTGTCTTCTGTTCTCTCCTTCATGCGTACTTCACATGCATCATGTGATCTGGAGTCCATCTTGAGATGGAATGAGAAGTGATTTCCACAATGAAAGCTGTTCTAGCATTGTCATATAAATTTGAGGAATTGAGAGCTTGGACAGGGAAATGCTAAATTTGGTGGGACAGGGAATAATAATACAAAAATGGTACAACACACAAGGTAAGTCATAGAAATGCAACAAATTAAATGAACTAATGATGGTGTCAGTCATGTGAAACCTGGTATTAAGCTCACTGTTCTGGTATGTCACAGGTGAATAGTAGTTTATTGAGGGGCAGAACACACAATGTATTCCTAAAGTATCTCATCAGGTCTGTTAATATCTATACAGAAGTCACTTCCAATTTTTTAACTCCACATTATTAACAAAATGACAGTCATCTGGCACAAACAACCTGTAAACCAAAGACCAAAGATGTCGCTGCTGGAAATGGAGACTTTGGAAGGATGAAAGGGTTTTTTGTTGTTGTTGTTTTTTTTTTTTAATATTTATGTACCCTCAACAGAACTATTAAATAAACAAAAAAGCCTTTAAATTGTCTTGTGTTACTACTAAGCACTGGTACCCATCTAAGGCCTGCCAACCACTGGCTTCTCATCACTTTGATATATCAAGAATGGGCAGCATTTGTTGGGAAAAATGGGATCAAATTCAGAGGCAATATTTCAATCACTCTCCAGATAATCTGCTGTTATAGTTCTCCAGTCACATACAGCTATTAAGCTGCATAGCAGAAGGCAGATTCATCAAGTAACTTACATTCCTCTAGTCCCAGCTGATAGGCAAGGTTCTGCAGCCCCCGCACTTTCTCCATTAGATTAGCAATTGTGAGACTCCCCAACTCTGCAGACAAAAAGTTGTGTTATTTAGCAGTGAATTACAGAGAGTTTGAGGAGGGCCTTCAAACAAGACTTTCCTTCTCCACCCACCAGGCCATATTACCTTTCAACATGTCCATGTCATCATGCTCAAGCTCGGCCATCCACTTAGGAGGGGAACTAGCAATTGGCTGTGAAGATAGAACAGGCAGGAAAATGATAGCTACATAGAGGAAATTGACACAGTGCATCAATGTCATTTTATGTAAAATATTCCTTAACCTCTTAAAGAGGACCTCTCACCACCTCCAGTTCTTAAGATCTGTTAATAGGCGCTGCTCCACTTATTCTAGTACAGTTGGAATTTCTCTAGCTCTCACAAAGTATTCCTAAGCAATCAGTGTGGCAAGGTTTGATGTCACTTACAAGTGCAATATATATATATATATATATATATATATATTTTAGTAATTCAATTGAAAAAAAAAAAAAATATATATATATATATATATATATATATATATATATATATATATATATATGTCAGTGAACTTTTTCAAGTGTTTACTTCTGTTAATTTTGAGGATTACAGCGCAGGAAAACCCAAAAGTCATCATCTCAAAAAATTTGAATATTATATAAGATCAGCTGTAAAAAAAAATTATATATAAATTATTTAACACAGAAATGTTGATCAAATGAAAAGTCTGTCCAGTAAATTCCCTCAATCATTGGTCAGGGCTCCTTTTGTATGAATGGTGGCATCAATGCGGCAATGTTGCATGGAGGGATCAGCCTGTGGCACTGCAGAGGTGTTATGGAAGCTTGTTTTATAATAGCAGCCTTCAGCTCGTCTGCATTATTGGATCTGGTGTCTTATCTTCCTTATGACAATACCGCATAGATTCTCTATGGTGGTAAGGTCAGGAGAGTTTACTGGCCAATCCAGTACAGTGATACTGGGGTTATTAAACCAGGCCTTGGTACTATTGGCAGTGTGGACAGGTGCCAAGTCCTGAAATGAACATTTCATCACTTAAAGCTTGTCGGCAGAGGGAAGCATGAAGTGCTCTAGAATTTCCTGGTAGACGACTGACTTTGGTCTTGATAAAACACAGTGGACCTACACCAGCAGATGACATGGATCCCCAAACCACACTGATAGTGGAAACTTCACACCAGACCTCAAGAGGCTTGGATTGTGTACAGCAGCCTCTCCACTCTTCGTTCAGACTCTGGGACCTTGATTTCCAAATAAAGTGCAAAGTTTACTTTAATCTGAAAACACCTTTAACCACTGAGCAACAGTTCTTTCTCTCCTTGGCCAGGGTAAGACACTTCTGGCATTGTCTATTGGTCATGAGTGGTTTCACATATGGAATGCGACACTTGTAGCCCATGTCCTGGATACGTTTGCGTGGTGGCGGCTCTTGAAGCACTAACTCCAGCAGTAGTCCACTCCTTGTGAATCTCCATCAAATTTTTGAATGACCTTTTAACAATCCTATCAAGGCTACGGATATCCCAGTTGCTTGTGCACCTTTTTCTACCACACTTTTTACCTCCACTGATTGTATACTGACAACTTTTTATGCTGATAGCAAACGCTCTCCATCCCCTAGAGGACAGATAAGGGGATTAAAAGTAGAAAATTGTAAACAGAGTAGAGATAAGGACATTTATTTTTTATATATATATATTTTATATATATTATATAACATTTGTGTCAGTATACAATCAGTATGTGCATCAGTCAGTTTTTAGTTTCAAACTGAATTCCAACGGACGGATGGCATACTGATGTGTGAACCAAGCCTTAGGGACCTTTTTAAAAAGCTTAGTAAGCCTTTGCAGATGTTTTGGATTAATTCTAATTTTCTGAACTAATGACTTTTGGTAGGTAGGAGTAGGAAAAGCTCAGAATCACACTCCTTGTCTGCTCCTGCCCGAAACGACAGTACAGTACAGAGCCTACATAGCATATCAGGCACCAGGACTAACAGCACTTACTGCTTAGGAATCATTGGGGCTACATAAAAAAAAAAAAATCCAGAATCAAAATGAACAAATTTTGTCTGTTTTCTGTTACGTCTTGCATGTTTTTTCACAGTTTTCCTTGCTTTTCTATTGAGCACTGTCCCTGCTTCTCATTGTGCATCGAATAGGAGCTTATGTGAAGTGAACAGAAAATGAGGGTGGGGGAGGGTCACTTCAAACTGCTATACTTCAGGCAATATAAATTGTAGAACTTCATTTTGTTTTTCATACAAATTAGGAGAATTAATAAGTGTAATGCTACTGCATTAGACACAGCAATGTGGATTGGTGCGGACTTACACCGAGTAAGAAGGATACAGGATAGACACTTGACATTTTACACATTTTCTTTTTGGGAATTTAGTTTTGTTTTAATAAAAGGATTCTATTATCAAATACAGATCAGCATCCAGGATACACTGCTGGCAAATAAATACTTACGCTCTTAAAGGAGGCTGCAAATTCTGCAACGCCTGGAACTGCAGGAGACAGAAATCAACAATGAGACAGAGCAGAGGCTACCCACTGAGAACATACACTTTCCCACCAGGTACACTCACGTTGCTCAGGCCACAGGTCAGGCGACGCTCGATCCAGCTTCTCAAAACTCAATAGTGACGTTTCCAGATCTACACCTAAAAAAATAATGGCCAAGATGTAACTACAACAATAATGGCTGCAGCAGCATCACCCACAGGGGAGGATAGTGGTAAAAAGCAACTGCTGACCCCCAGTACAGGTGCACAGAGCCTGAAGGGGGCAGCACTCTGCAGACAGGGTTCTGGATATGGGGGACGGCACCAAGAATCGTGGTCAATTGTTCTGTCCATGGCCAGAGCCAATAACATTGATGGAAGCCATTCTACTTCTAATCTCCAATCTTTACGGTGTCCCCAATAAAGGCAGGCCGCAGATAGTACCCGGCCAAACGGTGACCCGTCATCCCAAAATGCGCTAGAAAGAAGCCTCAGTCAGCAGACCTAGGCCAGCCTGTGCTCCAGCCCGCGGCCCGGTCTCTCAGCTCCTTCCTCTCCGTCACAGCTGACCAGACTCACCCTCAGCGGCAGCCGCCATCATTTGAAGCAGCGTGCATCACGTGACACATCCGCGCTTAACGGTTTTTGGGGAGGGGGGAACTTTGTTAGTCAGATCACGGCCATATTACTACACCCTGCAGAATTACCGAAGTAGCTAAGGCATGAGGCAGTCACTTCCCTCCTCTGTCGCTATAGCAACTCACTGATTCTACAATCTCCGCCAGAAGTCATCATGGCTGCCCGTGAGGTGGAAGTAACCACATAACCCGGAAGAAACCCCTCATGTCTCGCCATGTAGAGCTTATAGGGTCGGGTCAGGAGCTCTGCACATAGCCAATGGGAGAAGCAATAGAGGGGGCCGTGCCACAGCAGCCAATATGAGGCCAGGGGCGGGGCTGTGTGTCTTTCTAAGGTTGTCAGGCTGCGCGGAGACAAGAGCAAAATGCTGCAGCTCGGGAGAATCCTGAGGGTGAATAATCTGATTGCATGGGGGGCATCATCTGGATTAGGGAGTAGTTATAGGGGGGCCTGGGCGTGGCCGTTATTAGGGAAAGTTCTATGGAGGGCTAGGATGGGGATCAGAAATAGGGGACAGATCTAGTGGGGAAGAGAAGCAGCAATGCAGGAGACTAAGAGGGGATTATCATGGGGGCAGTTATACAGGGGGCAGGGAATGATCATTACTAGGGGCAGTTATATAGGTATCGCAGTGATCATTACTGGGGCAGTTATACAGGTGTCAGGGAATGATCATTACTGGGGGCAGTTATATAGGTATCGGAGTGATCATTACTGGGGCAGTTATACAGGGGTCAGGGAATGATCATTACTGGGGGCAGTTATACAGGGGTCAGGGAATGATCATTACTGGGGGCAGTTATACAGGTATCAGGGAATGATCATTACTAGGGGCAGTTATACAGGGGTCAGGGAATGATCATTACTGGGGCAGTTATACAGGTATCAGGGAGTGATCATTACTGGTGGCAGTTATACAGGGGTGAGGGAATGATCATTACTGGGGCAGTTATACAGGGGTCAGGGAATGATCATTACTGGGGGCAGTTATACAGGTATCAGGGAATGATCATTACTAGGGGCAGTTATACAAGGGTCAGGGAATGATCATTACTGGGGGCAGTTATACAGGTGTCAGGGAATGATCATTACTAGGGGCAGTTATACAAGGGTCAGGGAATGATCATTACTGGGGCAGTTATACAGGGGTCAGGGAATGATCATTACTGGGGGCAGTTATACAGGTGTCAGGGAATGATCATTACTGGGGGCAGTTATACAGGGGTCAGGGAATGATCATTACTAGGGGCAGTTATACAGGTGTCAGGGAATGATCATTACTGGGGGCAGTTATACAGGTGTCAGGGAGTGATCATTACAGGGGGCAGGGAATGATCATTACTGGGGGCAGTTATACAGGGATCAGGGAATGATTATTACTGGTGGCAGTTATACAGGGGGCAGGGAATGATCATTACTGGGGGCAGTTATACAAGGGTCAGGAATTGATCATTACTGGGGGCAGTTATACAGGGGTCAGGGAATGATCATTACTGGTGGCAGTTATACAGGTGTCAGGGAATGATCATTACTGGGGGCAGTTATACAGGTGTCAGGGAATGATCATTACTGGTGGCAGTTATAGAGGGGTCAGGGAGTGATCATTACTGGTGGCAGTTATAGAGGGGTGAGGGAATGATCATTACTGGGGGCAGTTATACAGGTGTCAGGGAATGATCATTACTGGTGGCAGTTATAGAGGGGTCAGGGAGTGATCATTACTGGTGGCAGTTATAGAGGGGTCAGGGAGTGATCATTACTGGTGGCAGTTATACAGGGGTCAGGGAGTGATCATTACTGGTGGCAGTTATACAGGGGTGAGGGAATGATCATTACTGAGGGCAGTTATACAGGTGTCAGGGAATGATCATTACTGGGGGCAGTTATACAGGGGTCAGGGAATGATCATTACTGAGGGCAGTTATACAGGGGTCAGGGAGTGATCATTACTGGGGGCAGTTATACAGGGGTCAGGGAATGATCATTACTGGGGGCAGTTATACAGGGGTCAGGGAATGATCATTACAGAGGGCAGTTATACAGGGGTCAGGGAGTGATCATTACTGAGGGCAGTTATACAGGGGTCAGGGAGTGATCATTACTGGGGGCAATTATACAGGGGTCAGGGAGTGATCATTACTGAGGGCAGTTATACAGGGGTCAGGGAGTGATCATTACTGGGGGCAGTTATACAGGGGTCAGGGAATGATCATTACTGGGGGCAGTTATACAGGGGTCAGGGAATGATCATTACAGAGGGCAGTTATACAGGGGTCAGGGAGTGATCATTACTGAGGGCAGTTATACAGGGGTCAGGGACTGATCATTACTGGTGGCAGTTATACAGGGGTCAGGGAATGATCATTACTGGTGGCAGTTATACAGGGGTCAGGGAATGATCATTACTGGAGCAGTCACAATGGGCTGGGGTGATCATGAATGAGGAGAGTTATAGATATGCTGGAAGTGATTATTATGGGGGGCAATTGCAGAATAGCCAACACTGGAAGTCAGTCCAATTAATTGTGAACTTCGATAATTTTACATCGATGCCATTCTGTCTCACACTGCCATGAGCTAAAGGATGTTTTATTAACTAGATGCTATCCAATTAGGATTGCAGATATGTGAATAACCAAAATTCATTGGTATGACATGGCTTAGCTTAGACATGGAGGTCGTGGTATGTAAAAGTGGGAGTGCCTTAAAATAATCTTTCATTAACCATAATCGAGGTAAAATGTTCACTTAATCCTGATTTTGATTTGGGTCATAATCACCCAGTCCTACTGTTTTTTTTTTTTTTATTTTTTTATTAAAGAATGTCACTTTATCCACACCGCAAATCTACATTCTCAATGTCAGATATTACAGTAATTACTACTTAGGGGACTTATAGAAGGGGCTGAGGATGATCATTATGGAAGGGCAATTTCAGAGGGGGGTTGATGGATGGGTTAATTGATACTAGGGGCCAGTTATAGAGCTGAAGTGACATCCTCTAGGGGTTAGATTTAGAAATAAGGATTTTATCCTAAAACTAAGTTCACATCTGTGTGGAAATTTTTGTTGGTTACTCCTTTGAAGTGTCAACTTGAAAGTGAGACACTGAAACCAAAACTATTTCCAAGACTATTTCCTCCGCTGTTCTTAGTTTTCAACTATGGACCCAGTTAGTCAAGGGGGTCCATCGGACTCCGTGTGCTACCGCTATTTTAGCGGTACACACACACACACATATATATTTATTTATTATTTTTTTACTTTTTGGTTTACAGTTTTACCTTGCAATTTATTTTTTATGGGACAAATTGTATGTCATAATGGTGAGGCAACACAGTGGCTCAGTGGTTAGCACTGCAGCCTTGCAGCGCTGGAGTCCTGGGCTTAAATCCTGCCAGGAACAACATTTGCAAGGAGCTTGTATGTTCTCCCTGTGTTTGCAGGGATTTCTTCCCGTTCTAAAAAGACATACTGATGGGGGAAAAAAATGTACATTGTGACAATTTTTTGATCACCTTATTCTAACACCACTAACCTTTTCAAATTTACATATATGGAGAGAAGACATGTTGATAAAACATAGTAACTTTGGCTACTTTGATTTGTTTTTCTCCTGCTATGGTGTTAACCATATGGGATAAATATTTTTATACTTTATTAGTTCGGGCATTTTTGGACATGGGGATACCTAAAGTGTTTTATATGTGAGCTATGGAAGGAGGAGTGACTTGAATTTATAGAATACTTTTTTTTTTTTTTTTTTTAAAGCCCTCCTAGGGAACTTGAGCTGATACTTATAAATTGCAATATATTGTAAAAGCCATTGACTTAGGCAGCATGTAATAGAACAATTGTAATGACCTGGCTGTCATGGCAACTGATTATCGCTATCTGATGATTTTCTGGGGGGCAGCGATCGTTCCAATATGACATCAGCCCTGTTTTGATCACAATTTTCCATGACCTCTAAACTGGCCGCAATTGGTGCTGGCATTGTTTGCGAATGTAAGTGCCAGGTGCTGGCGGTATTATATATGTATTATATATAAGGTTCATCTCTCTACATACAAGCCCTTGCAACCGATGACTTACAGGTCCATCATTGCTCATTAAGGGGTTAATTGAGCTGGGTTTCAGTTTTGGTTATTTTGCAATTAATTGCCCAGGCTAGCGGGTAGTGGTGACTGGATAGGAGTGGGGGCTCCCTGTAATCTTTGTATGTTTTCAAGTATGGCTGACGTCTGACCTTTGTTTGTTCCCCAGGTTTCCTCCAGGTTTGGACATGTGAATTATTCTTCTGCTGCTGTGGTGAGTTCTGTGCAGTCAGTTCTTGGGTAATGTCTGGGTACAAGACAAGTTGATGTTGTAGTCAGTCTGCGGTTGAGGCCATTGCTCTGAAGCCAGGCCAGTGGTTAGCTGATCTGTGTCCAGCTTCACAAGCCCTCATAAACCACAGATAGAAGTTGTAGCGGGTCATATATCCCGGATGTATCGCTTTGAAGGGATGGATCCAACTACACTTTGTTGTGGCAATGCAGAACTCTTCACCCCCTTCTGGTTGAGGCCTCAATCTTAGTGGCTTTCTCTCTTGCTTTAGCGCACATGAATATTGCAGGCTTTTCCCATTCTAATTCCCAATAATTTAAAGATGTCACATTGTCCCACAGACTGAACAAGTTATTGTTCTGCGCCCAGCTAGCATCCTTGTGTGGGCGCTGAACCACTGGTCAATGCTTCTTCTTCATCCAACTGTATTTGTTGCCTTTTTTTTTTTTCCATTTCAGCCTCGGACTAAGCTCTTAATAAATGGACAGTTTGTGGACTCAGAAACTTCAGACTGGATCGATGTTCACAACCCGGTAAGAAATGTTGCAATTTCTGTATTGGTCACTGAAGTGCTGCTATTGAAACCTTTATTTATTCTGTCCTAGGCCACAAATGAGGTGATTGGACGGGTACCTCAAGCCACACAGACTGAAATGGAGGCAGCAGTGAAGGCTTGTCAACAGGCCTTCCCCGCCTGGTCAGAGACCTCCATACTGAACCGACAGCAGATCTTCCTCCGTTACCAGCAGCTCATTAAAGATAATCTGGTAATAAAGATGGTGGCTGAGGGTAT
Organism: Leptodactylus fuscus; assembly: GCF_031893055.1. NCBI lineage: Eukaryota > Metazoa > Chordata > Amphibia > Anura > Leptodactylidae > Leptodactylus > Leptodactylus fuscus. The sequence continues at coordinate 78,860,657 of NC_134271.1, read as the reverse complement.
TTGGGGGCTCTGGCTGAATGTGAGAAGTGTTTCACAATCTCAATCTTCTACAGAAAGAGGTGGCCCGGTTGATCACGTTGGAGCAGGGGAAGACTTTGGCCGATGCAGAAGGAGATGTCTTTCGTGGACTGCGTAAGACTCTGTACCTGGTGTAGATAACCCATTTGTTTGTGTAGGTCACAATGCTGTTGGTTTTAGGTAAATTCTGATCTTTGCTTTTTTACAGAGGTGGTGGAGCATGCATGCAGTGTGACCTCACTCATGCTGGGTGAAACACTGCCCTCTCTGACCAAGGACATGGACACTTACACCTACCGTCTCCCCTTGGGGGTCTGTGCTGGCATTGCTCCATTTAACTTCCCTGCAATGATCCCTCTTTGGATGTTTCCAATGGCCATGGTCTGTGGAAACACTTACCTCATGAAGCCTTCAGAGAGAGTTCCTGGAGCCACTATGTTTCTTGCCCGTTTGTTGCAGGATGCTGGTGCCCCAGATGGCACCTTGAATATTATACATGGCCAGCACGCAGGTGAGAACACACTCAGATCTACACATTCACATGGAAGTATGGATCTTTTATAATGTAACATTAAAATTGTGCCTCAAAAAATGACTATAGTGCAGGAGTGTGCACAATGATAGATTTCTAAGTAACTTGTGAAGCCGATTATTCTCTTAAATAGCAACATGCACTGTCCATGTCACAGTTTCCTCTGGGAGTTCCAAGTCATTGGTGAAGTTTGCATTATTACAGTGGGGTGCTGTGGTCCCAACATGGCTGCTGATAGATGGATTGAATCATATTACCTTCCATCAGCAGCCATATCTTGAGTGTCAGTATCTGGCAGGGGAGACAGTGAGTGGGGCAATTGGCTGGAGCAGAATGGGAGGGGGACTTATGGGTGGGGTAAATGGGTAGACTTAAACGGTTAGTCATCTGGAGGCAAGTAATGAAAGGATGTGGGCAGACAGGTACACATAACCTCAACAGCCAATGAACACTCAAGACAATGGCTCTTATTAGTCCTCTCACGTACTCCAGCAGCATTGAGCCCTCTGGGAAATGTAGTCCAGGAGTCCTGAACTGTTTCCCTGAAAGGCCAATGGGATACCGTATAAGCCGACCCGAATATAAGCCGACCCCCCCTAATTTTACCACAAAAAACTGGGAAAACTTATTGACTCGAGTATAAGCCTAGGGGGGAAATGCAGCAGCTACTGGAAAATTTCAAAAATTAAAATGGCCAAGTTCTTGGGTGCAGTAGATGCTGGGGAAGGGGAGGGGGTGTTTTGGTTGTCTGTCTGCCCCTTCCCTGAGCTTGAGGACTTGGTTTTTTACCCCCACTTGGAATTCAGCCTAGCTGAATATAGGGTATCTGCAGTGCTCCTATTAACCCCTTCCCGATGGAATAGAAGCACTGCAGGTACCCTATATTCAGTAGACCGGGCACTTTCAGACACATGGATAGTTAATGTGTATGTGTTTCACAGTCATTTTCTACTTTGAGGGCAGGTTCACACCAGCGCCCAATCTCCATTATGCAGGTTTCCGTTTCCTGCCCGAGAAACATTTATGGGTTTGAAAAGTGTCCGCCGGTGAGTGTCTTCTGCTCTCCGCAGCGAAACCGTTTTTTTTTTTTTTTTTTATAAAGTCGGACATGCAGGACTTTGTGTCCAGTAAAAAAAAAAAACCAGTTTCGCCATGGGCAGCAGAAGACGCTCACTGACAGACACTGAATGTCGGTTTCTGTCTTCTGCCAACAGAAAACGGAAACCTGCATAACTGAGATCAGGTGCTGTGAACCCGCCTTTATATGTATTCCAGGGAAAGGAGTGATTTAGAACTTTGTATTTTTTTTAAAAAAACTTTTTATTTTTTTTTTACTATTTTTTTTAGCCCCCCCCCCCGGGGGCCTTGAAACTGCAGTCATTTGATTGCAAATCCCATAGACAGCAATACAAGTGTATTGCCGTCTATGAGAGATTCTCTACATTACTATTACGGCTGGTCATAGACCAGCCGTAATAGTAATATAGCGATGACAGGCCTTGGAGCCTTCATTAGGCTCCCGGCTGTTGTCGGAACAGGTCGGCTCCTGCGAGCTCGCTGCGCAGGAGCCGGCCTGCAACTTTAAAGGTATGGGGCAGGCCGAAGGTGGGAAGACCTCTCCGGAGAGGGGAGGACATTTCCGACAGGGCACCTCCGCTGTAACGCTTACAGCGGAGATGCCGAAGCTTATGCCTACAATCAGAGATCGCAGGCATAAGGTTCAGCATCTCTGCTGTAAGCATTACAGCGGAGGTGCTGGTTTCTATGGCGACCGCTTTGCAGAGTGGCGCCATTACATTTACAGACCCGGCATCCAGACACCGGGGCGGGTGCCAGGGCTCACAGCATTGCCACGCTCCTGCCATTAAAAGCCAGGAAGCAGACACACGCCGGGTACGGGCCTGAGCTTACGTGGCCACGTCACCCGGCGTGTGATGGAGTGGTGGGGAGGTCGGGGTCTGCTATCCTGGCCTGCTACCATAATGACCCGAATATAAGCCGAGGAGCACTTTTTCAGCACAAAAACTGTGCTGAAAAACTCTGCTTATACTCTAGTATATACAGTATATTTGCAGGGTACCTGGTCTTGCATGCATGACAGCAGTCATTATGGCTTGTCTGTACATGCAGCAGGAGTGTTCCCCCTATTGTTCTTACAGTTGTAGGTTTAGTGGGGTTTACGTGTGTGTAGAGGGAGGGTGTTTAGGGTTAGTGTGGGCTGCCTGCATACAGGTGGAGGATTCTATATCTTTTACTAGTTAAAGGTTATTGGTTATAACAGTAAGAAAAAAAAAAGTTGCAGGACTGCCAAAAAAACCCCAGTAAAAATCAGTGATGTATTAGCTCATATTCAGCAATGTATAGGAGTTAATAAATCACTGACTTTCTTTTTTTTACTGGAGTTTTTACTAGAGCGCTTCAATCTTATTGGTTTTTCGTAACCTTGGATCAAGGTTCAGCTTCTGGCAGCCATGGCCAATACATGCTCGTGTGTGTGATTTCTGATTTTATTTATTTTTTTGTTTAAAATATATACTTTTTATTTTTTTGTTTTCCTTTTAGCTGTGAATTTCATATGTGATCATCCAGCTATTCGGGCAATCAGCTTTGTGGGTTCTAATCAGGCTGGAGAATACATCTATGAGAGGGGATCTCGAAATGGCAAGCGAGTCCAGTCCAACATGGTACATTCTTGTTCAAGGATTGATTCAACTTGCAGCTTTTACTCTAAAATACTCCTCTAACTGCTAATTTCTCTTGCAGGGAGCCAAAAACCATGGTGTTGTGATGCCAGATGCCAGTAAGGAGAACACCCTGAACCAGCTTGTTGGAGCAGCATTTGGTGCTGCAGGACAGCGGTGTATGGCTTTGTCAACTGCTGTTCTAGTTGGGGAGGCAAAAAAATGGCTTCCTGAGTTAGTTGAAAAAGCAAAGAAGTTGCGAGTTAATGCTGGTAAGAGAATATTGCATAACCTTGGGAGTAGAGATGAGCAAACACTATTCGAAACAGCCGTTTCAAATAGCTCGCTCCCATAGAAATGAATGGACATGGCCGGCACGTGGTGGGTTAAGCGACCGGCCGCCGGCAAAGTCTGCGTGCCGGCTGCTTCCATTCATTTCTATGGGAGCGTGCTGTTCGCTCATCTCTACTTGGGAGTTATTCTCATCTATTGTCTATAGCAGCCAATACTAACCAGGGTGACGCTCCACTGATATTTAAAAACAAAAAACAAACATTGGATTTATTACAGTTTGTAGCAGACATGGTATGATAAACACTATGCCTGCATGTCTGCTACAAGTTCCACCCCTGACGCCTACCACTAAACACAAGGTTGGAGTACTTAAGAATAATGCTGACATGGTGCACTAAGCTGCCAACAGGAATCTTGAGCCCCCCCCCCCCCCCCCCAGTATAATGCTCCACAGTATATATTGCTCCCTTAAGCAGCTCCACTTGGTCTACAATGCTCCACAATGGACCCACACAGTATACAATTCTCTACAGTGGCCCTACACAGTATATGCTCCCCAGAGCCCCCACACACTTGAATATCCCTTTGAGGCTGAGGTCCCACGTTGCGGAAACGCAGCTTTTTTTTTTTTTTATCCAGATTTTGGTGTGTGTGGTTTTTTGCTGCCAAAGCATTGAGCAGAAGGGGGATGTATATGAAATTCCTATATATTTCCCATTCCTTTTGTAGCCATTCTTGGGTTTGGCTGAAAACAAAAAACTGCAACAAAAAAGCTGTTTCTGCAACTTGGGGCTGCAGACTGATGTAGATTTTTTTTTTTTTCTGCCTGCAAATTAACTCTGTGTGGACATACCCTAAGCAGTTTTAACTGTTCTCACATGGCATTTTATTTACGATTTATAAAAATCTTAAAATGCATTTTTTTTGCAAAACATTTTTTTTTCTCCACACAAAGGAAGATCTAAAATGCTATATTTACATTGTATGCAGCTGCCCTTTTATGTATGCGCACAAGCCCCATAGCAGTTGTTAAGGCGGTAGTTACTCCACTGAATTTGGAGGTAAGGCCCTGCATAGCGAATGCACAGAGTTTTTCTCTGACTTTCTACCACTATTATAGGAAAATTCCAGCGTTTATGCAGGTACTAGCAGTTACCCGCGACTTCGTCTGCGGGTTGGCGGTGGGGCTGAACCGCTTATATTTCTTGTCCCCCCTATCTGTGCCCCCAGTCTAGTTCATCTGCCCCCAGTTTCTTGTCCCCCCATCTCTGCCCCCGGTTTCTCTCCCCCCCCATCTGTGCCCCCAGCTTCATAGCCTCCCCCACCTACATTGGCCCCCGTATAGTAGCACTCACCTTGGCCTATGTCCTCCACTGCTCTTGCTGCTGGCTGAGTGCAGTCAGTTCTGTGTTGTTTATGTAGCAGAGCAAGCCTGGTGTCATAGCAACCAGACGCCGGAGCTTGCTGTACTGCATATAGGACACAGGCAGCCGGCCGAGAAGTGTATGCAGCGAAGAAGACACAGGAGAGGAGGAGATAAGCCGAGGTGAGTGCTACTACACGGGGGCCGATGTAGGGGGGGGGGGGGACTGAAGCTGGGGACACCCCCTCCCCCCGCTGCACTCACCTGTATGTGTGGAGCGTCAGGTGCAGCAGCCTCCTCCGCGTTGTGTGTAGGCAGCCTGGCATAGCTGCAGCTCCGGGACCCTGTGGGCGGCCGCCATCTTCCTCACTGTGTCCCTGGTGAATCGGCACACCCACATGCAGCCCTCAACCTATGGTGCCGCAGCCCTGGCTCTATAGCCCGCCCACAGCCTGCCATGCACCAATAGGAGGAGCGTGGACAGAGCAGTGCTGGCAGAATGCCAGTTTCTATAGCCGAGGCGGAGGGGTGTTTGGAGGGTGACGGTGGCGATTAGGGGTGAGTGACCCACATTTAAAGTAGCCTATTCACCTTTCGTGGGAAGTGTGTGTGTGTGTGTGTGTGTGTGTGTGTGTGTGTGTGTGTGTGTGTGTGAGTGAAATTTCACCCAAATCCATTCAGACGTTTGGCTGTGATTGAGGAACAAACATCCGAACACACAAACCCACAAATATTCACCTTTATATTAATAGGATAATGATACTACAATTTTCGGCTGCAGATTTTTTTTTATATCCAAAGATATATTGTGTTTCAGGTGACCAGCCTGGGGCAGATTTGGGTCCGCTAATCAGCAAGGAGGCAAAACAGAGAGTATGCAGCCTTATTGAGACTGGGGTAAAAGAGGGTGCAACACTGCTGCTTGATGGCCGCAACGTTAATGTGAAGGGTTATGAGAGTGGTAACTTTGTGGGACCTACAATATTGTCAAATGTCACGGTAAGTGCCCAGGAAGTTATGTAGACAGGTGGAATCTCTGCCTACAGTGGTCTGGATGAAGGTGATGCAAAATTTGGTGTGATTACTGACCTTTAATATATGATGATACTTGCAGCCAAACATGACCTGCTATAAGGAAGAGATCTTTGGACCAGTATTGGTGGTTCTAGAAGCTGACAATCTCGATGAAGCTATTAACATTGTAAATAACAACCCATATGGAAATGGAACTGCGATCTTTACCACAAATGGAGCCACAGCCCGGAAGTACACACACTTAGCAGATGTGGGCCAGGTGGGTACATGGTAATGAGGAATAGAAGGGCATCAATCCTTCCAAGAGATGATGGGAGTCTTGGCCCAATCTGTATAGTAATTATTATATTTTTATGGAAACTTTTTAATTTTTTTTTTCTTGATGAATGATTCTATTATCTGATGATTAAGGCACCCCCACAAGGCTGTGTAACTGGGGAGCGCTGCTTCTACAGATACTGGTAGGAGAATAATAGAATATTCAAAATGGTGCCACCCATTTCATATATGCAATAGACAATGAGATTGAAAACTAACGCTGTATTCACCCTGCTTTATTTGTAAAAATCTGCATTACCCATTATAGTACATGGAGCCATTCAAACCATTTTCTTTTCTCTCAGTAGCCTACAAACTGAATCATTTGTTTGAAAGCAGACTTACCCACACTCTCTCAACCATGAAATTCAGTCCATGTGTTGGCTGGATTTACTGGCCTGATCAGTATACCAGGAGAGGAACCCCAAGCAATATAGTTCTCTATATTGCTAGGAGTCCCTGCCCCCCAGCGACATACTGTAGTGATTATAGTATGGAACAGTATGTCACTGGGAGGCAGGGACTCCTATAGTAGCAGAGATAACTGCTAGGAGTCACTCTCCTGGCATTATGATCACATGGACAGAGTTTCACATGTGCAACTCTGTTGTGTGAATTCAGGCCTTAGCTTCAAGCTCCTTTTAGACTATATGTACTAAAGCTGCCCTAGTAGTTGCTAATGACCCTTTGTTTGGCCTTCTAGGTTGGTGTGAATGTGCCCATTCCAGTGCCACTGCCAATGTTCTCTTTTACTGGATCTCGTGCCTCCTTCAGGGGAGACACCAACTTCTATGGCAAACAGGTAAGGGATTACTGTATTTTCCTGTGGCTGTGCAAGGTGAACTAACAGGCCTGGGCATCTATCATAACCTCAGCATATAAACCTTGTGCCTCATTTGTCACTTTTTCTTTTCTTTAGGGCGTTTATTTCTACACCCAGTTAAAGACAGTAACTTCCCAGTGGAAGGAGGAAGATGCCACATTAACTAGCCCAGCTGTGGTCATGCCAACCATGGGCCGGTGAGCTGTCCCTGGAGCGGAATAGTCTACGTCCTTGGCATCTGTGATTCTACACTGATGGATGTGTCTGCTAATAGGAGCCTTCTACAAAAATGATTTTATGAACTCTGAATGTATTAGACTTCTCCTCCCTATAACGAAAAAAAAAAAAAAAAATCTTTAACATTTGCTGGTCTTTCACAAGGGGAATAAAACTCAATTTGCTAACAGTTGGATTCTTAATATTGGGGTGGAGTAGAAGTAATGTTACTGTAAACCATTCTCTGACCATTTTCTAAAAATATTAATTTATAGGGAAACTTTCATGAAATATTTCTTGTTATACTAAACCATTCTCTGACCATTAGATAATCTGCCATATTCTTAACAACACTGGGTGTTCTCTTAAAACCTCTAAAACAGCAAGAAGAATGTGAGACTTTCCTGAAAGTCCGTTATAGTCCAAGACAGATTGGGAACTTGGGACCTGTAGTAGCCTTTAGCAACCATTCATGTTTCCAGAAAGTGGAGGCTATGGAGCAGGTGCCATCCCATTATTGAGTTTTAGGTGATTTTTCTCCAATTTGCATCAAAATTGAGGAACAGGCTTTAGACTACACCTTTGTGCACATCACTGGATGAGGCGGCACAGCTTATTGCAGAAGGATGTGGTGTAATGTGAACTTGATCTGGCTCTAGATACAACCATAGGGCCGATTTATTAAACTTTGTTGTCCATAGCAACCAACCAAGGGACAGTTTATTTCGGAAGCTGCTCTGTGATTGTTTGCCAAGGGCAAGCATTTACTTTTGTATTGTTTAATAAACTCTGCCGCACTGTGTGTCATAACAGGAGCAAATGCAACCAACTGCTGATGTAAAGGTGTGCTAAACTTATCCAGCATCAGCCACTGGGATATTGCAGGATCTTTAGGGTAAGTTCACACAGAGGAACGTGCCGTGCAGTTGGGGATGGATTCAGTCCAGATTCTGACTCCTATTGGTTATTGGTTCAGGACTCTGGTGTTTGGGCACATTCATCTGGGCCTATTCAGCAGTAGCAAGCCACAATAGAATGCTGATATCCTGCAGTCATTGCATCACTGGTAGACCATGATGGAAAATGAGTAAATTTATACTGAGGGAGAACTGTGATGAAGAGAAAGAAGCCTTTTATTTTGACGTGTCAGCAGGACCTGACCAGGCAAGATGTGTGAATATTTAACTTATGACCTGGCACCTTGTCTTATTGATGTCTGGTAACACCAAGCCAGTTGCTGACTCTTCAGAAATAGGCTGTGTTAAGAAGACAGCGTGTCCATGTTCTCCCATATCTCCAGAAGCCCTAGGGGTTTAAGCAAACATTGTCAGGCTACATTCATACGTGACTATCCTACCGTGTAAGGAAATTGTTTTATAAGGGCCTCTTCACATGGAGTTTACGCGCCGTGTATTCTGTACATTTTACACGTGTAAAATGTACAGAATACACAGCGCGTAGACAGAATACACGGAGCGTAAACTCCGTGTGAAGGGGCCCTAACAATGTGTTTTGTTACACAGGTGAATTTTGCCCCATTGATTTTTCTGACTGGAAGTGGCTGATGTGCTATGATGAACTAACATCTAGGTGCATGGAGCCTCTTCTGTACCCCTTTTTCTTTTGGACTTAAAAAAAAAAAAGTAGTACTTAAATGGTGACTCCATCAGGCTCTGTGTGTATTGAGGCATGAGGAAGCATTGCTGGAATGGCTCCACATACACACAGTGTGTCAGAGCCTGTCCTGCCATGCACTTTAGCACCTCCCCTCCCCCCCTTTCTCGTGTTATAGATTCACACTAGCATTATGCAGTCTGTCGTTTGGGTCTGCCACGGTTACACACTGACATTGGCAGACACCACTGTCTATAATGGCGTCTGGTGGATATCTGCCGTTTTCATAAAGTCCTTTCTACCGGACTTTTCTCGCTGACAGTTTATGTGACTGAATCTCCAACAGAGACTCTGGCGCAGATGTGAACCCAGCCTTACTGACATCCTCCAGACAGGCCCGAGTAGATCACCAATATACTATAAACAACAATATACTATGCCAGAATGTGTAAGAAGAAGTCATAATCAGTTATTGTGCATGAACGGCCTCCTCACCTTTCATATTGGTTTCCCAGAGTTGGCTCATCTTGACTGGTTCCTCCTCTCAGCATGGGAGGTCTTTTCCTGGAGGTAAGAGAACTCTGTATCATTTTTCATCATCATAATCCACAGCCCAGGTATAAGAATGAAATGATATTTCATTCAATCAAAATCCAGTGAAAAGTAAAGGATGCTGGACGTCTCTCCAGAGCAGTCAACATGAAAGAAAGATTAAAGGGTGGCCATGATGTTGATGAGATGCTCTGTGGTGGCAATGGCACAGGTACTAGTTCTAATACCCCCTTCCCTTAGAACACCACTGCAGCCTGAGCAGAGGAGAATTAGGTGAAATCTAACATGTCTGATCTTTGCTACACTGTGACTTGTTCCTTCTGAGGGTAATTGGGAAGTGCATGAGATCCTGTATCTCTGGTGTATGGCCAGGAAAGGACATTGCTGGGACAAGATAAACCACTCTTTCTCCAGTGTTTATACCCTTCATTCTAACACGGCAAAGGCACTAGCTACTGGGGACAAGTAATTTATCAGTCACCATCTCTAACAGTCCAGTCATTAAGGTGTTAATAGTTCATTAGATGAAACAAAGTGTGTGGGGAAGATTTCTGAAATCGGTCTTAGGCCGGGGCCCCACATTGAGAAAACGCTGCGTTTTGGCTACAGCAAATACTCTGGTGTTTTACAGTACTTGCAAAGTGGATCGGATTCTGGCTAATTCCATCCAGAAAATACAGTGTAAATACTGTGATTTCAAAAACCGTTGCATTTTTGTAAGTGGCAACATGTAAATTATACTTACAGAAACACAGGCTTTTCCATATAGGTATAATAGGGAAAGAAAGTCCGCACAGGAAAACTTTGCAGACTTTCTGTGAAAATCGCTGTGGAAAAAAACACAATGTGTTTCTGGCACGCTTTTTGGCTGCCACTCGCTAAGTGTGGCCTTAACCTTAAAGCAATATATTTAAGATGGCTTTTATTTCTTATAGTGCTCTAGTTGTAGTGTTTTCACAAATGTGCCTCAATGCGGGTTATTTATCATCTACTCCTTTTCTGGCTATATTTTTTTAAGACTAGTTTTACTGTGGTGTTTATTTATAATGTAGGTGCACTGCCTTACTAAATGTGCCCATGTGTTAGCTTATAAAGGTGCATTTAAACGTAGTATGTGCACTTTGCCCCCTTTTTAATGCTGTCTTACCTGATGTATATTTTTTATGCCGACCTTGTACTGAAGTGCATTTGCGACTTTTTTTTTTGTTTACCCAAGTAATAAATAAAGGATGAAAAGGATCTCCGTTTAGGCCATACCTCCTTCCCCAACCAAAGGCATAAGTGGTGAGGTGCACATAAAATTTGGAAAAAGGGCATAAATAAAGTGCAGGGCACATAAAGACCACAAAAGGTGCAAGTAGCTTAAAGGGGTTGTCCCATCACAAGGATCCTATCTATACTGCTTGTTAATGTGGATGTAAGACTTTTCCTAAATACACTGCTTCAGCAAAGCTGCTTTGTTCGTCCACTATCTTACTTTATTCAATTCACTGTTGACACAGCCCTTGACTTATCTGCTCAAAAGTCAAGTGATGTATCTGCCTGCTCTCAGGGGGAGGGAGGAGGGGCTAAGTGCACAGGAGCGAGCCTGTGTTTCTAGCTATTCCTGTGTCTACACCACGTGACCTAGCTTCCTGCTTTCAGATAGGGGAGAGGAGCTGCTTTCATTTCTGAACGTCTTCTGTTCTCCCAGTTATCAGGCTAGCTAATTCAATTGTGTTCATTATGGCAGAGACAGGCAGTCTCTGTATGTAACACAGAATGGAGTTGCTGCTGCCTGTACTTCATAGTCCAATATGGGTGGACGGAGCTACACACAAATTTGGGGGCGGAGCTGAACGGCAGGTTGCATGTGAAACCCCACCCACCAAATGATGCAAGAAACCAGGAAGAAAGAAGATTTTACAGGAGTGAAGACTGGTGAGTATGCGACGTGGGAATACCCCTTTAATTAATGGGTTTTTTTGCCCTGCAACTGAAAAAGTAATTGAGAAAAGTATTTATTTTTGCTTCGTGACAATTATTACTGATTAAGTCTAAGGCCACACACTGCGGAAAAGCAACGTTTTTTTATTGCAGATTTTGCTGCTTTTTTTTTAAACTAAAGTCAGGAGTGTATTTAACAGAAGGGAAACATCTAAGTACTTCATTTATATTCTCCATTCCTTTTTAATCCACTTCTGAATTTGGCTAAAAAAATCACAACATTTCTGCAACGTGGGGCCTTAGCCTAAAAAGTCAAAACATGAACCTAATACATGTTCCCTTTTAAAAAAAAACATGTTTTTTTTTTTAAATCTACTAATCTATGTTGCAAAAATGCATTGTGTTAACACAGCCGATATTATGTAAGCAATGGATAGATGATGTTGATTTTAGGGGAATGATAGGTGGAGGTATGAGGCTAAATGTTAGGGTAAGTTCACAAAGGGTTTTTTGGATCGGAACCTGAGGTGGAGGCCGCCTCAGGTTCCAATCCAAAAACCGCGTAGCCGCAACTGAAAGCCGATGCACTACACTGGCATCCAGCCACGCACTCTGCTCCGGATTAGGCCCAATGAATGGGCTTAGTCCGGAAGAGGGTGTGTCTTCAGGCTGAATCACAAGGCGAATCAGCCTGAAGAATGAGCATCTCACTTCTTTTTTCCGGGAGCTGGAAGAAACGGCTCCCGGACAAAAGACATGAGCGGCTCCCATTGATTTCAATGAGAGCTGTCTTTTTGGTCAGGATTTTGAGGTGGATACGGCCTCAAAACCCTGACCAAAAAACTCTGTGTAAACTTACCCCTAGTGGCTGATTCGAGTTTCCCTCTTTTTTTTTTATTATATAGTTACGGTATTATTTCTTGCCATGGCACATGGCACCTTGAAGTAAGGACACATTCAGAAAGGCAGAGACTAACCTGATGACAGAGCCGTTCATCTTAGCAAACAACAGCCTCAGAACTTTCTCCTTTTGCTCCCATGTCAAATCTCCAAAATCAGCTTTTCCGCTCTGAACATGTGACCTATAAAACAAGAATTCCAGAGTGATTATAAGACTTGCTTACTGCCCTGACAGGAGTTTGGTGAGTTTACATATCTGTACCAGGTCTCATAAGATGCCTTATTAGAACAGGTATTTAGTTAATAATGTGTGTGTGTCAAAGGAAGGATCCCGCATGTTTTTGGTGTATACGGTCCCAAGCATGTAATGTCTGGCTGTTTAGTAGTATTAGACTTAAATGGACACGTGCTGAGTGTGTCGTGAGACAGATACCTCTGTGCTGGGACCCTCCAGGTCAATAGTGGTGGTTACAGAGGAGAACATAGGTGAGTGCAGGGTAGTACCCTGGTGCTCAGTGATGAGTACTAAAGGTAAAGTACCATGATTTCCATGTGGTGAGTAGAGTGGAGGATAAGAGTGATCTCCAGACAATGAGCACTGGGTGTAGGGAAAGCAGTTCTCTGCTCCATGTCTTTACATTACCATTTCTCAGCTTCCATGAGGTCATGGCTCACATCATTGGTACTGCTCTCTTTGTTGTGAAAGGTCCGGACCTTGGGGTACTTATCAGTCCCTGTAGCTGCCATCTTCATTCGGCTGTGGTATGCCACCTGTGCCATCTTCTGATAATAGTTCCTGCTTGACTTGATTTCCTGTCTCACATGTTCCAGCGCCTCAAGGAAGAAAAGTTCAACCTGGGTCCTCTCCTGCAGGATGTTGTGGGCCAGTTTCTTCACCCGGTTCATCTCTTTATCCTTCAACTTTAAAGTTTGGTGCAGCTTTTGCAGCTCCACAATTCCTGCTTGATCAGTCACCTGGAGCTGTTGCTGTATCTTGAGAAGGGCACTGTCTTTCTCTAGAGTTGTTTTCTCTACGGTTCTCTCCATGGTCCTGATTGTCTTTTCTAAAGCTTGGATCTGGGCATTCTTCTCAGCTCCTTGTTGGACTTTGTCCTGTATGAGCTGTTGGTTTGTTTCCTGAGCAACACAAAAAAGTGACCATTATGAAGAGCTTGTAAATACTCATACCAAGAGTTTCCTGGGAATATCTCTGCCAGATTGCAAAACTTTCTGCCTGCACACTACATATATTGCCAATCAAGCATTTATGGGTAACTTAAAGCATGACACACACACAAAACTGTGACACAGCTGTACATAACTATATCGAATAACCATTACATATGATAAATGTATCAGATGCACCCATGAAGCCAAAAAAAAAAAAATCATTGTTATTATGTCACTGTACATGAACATGACATATACCCCTGCTTTTGTGAATCATACAGCACACACTGCATATACAATCATACACAAATTTGTGTTACACTGACAACTACATATATAACCTTTTTAGTACTACTAGTACAGTAAAACCAGCCAGATACCAGCTCATACATTAATCCGCTTACAATTCTACCCCTCTTTTCCTCAGGCCTTGAGCAATGTACCTAATAGTTTAGTCTTAGCAGGAGATTGGCAGTAAAACTGTAGTGAGAGAAGTTACTAAAATGGCTCTAGCTCTGGAGCTGCGTAGAATCTTGGTTTTATAATAAGACCAAGATCATACCTGTAGTCACAGTAGATTCTGAGTTATCACTGTTTGAAATGGGGCTGCTTGTACTTACAGCTCTCATTTCAGGCAATATGCAAGCAACATGTGCAGGTTGCAGGGAATGGAGAAGGATTTTTCATTCTTTCCCTGTGACTTGAGAGATCACCAGGGTGGGGGCTGCTATGGATATTTAACCCATTGCTAATTAACCCATTGACCACAGCATCTAAGTGGTAGATGAGTGATGAGGTTAGATGAAGATATCAGTCCATCAAATCTAATCTGTAACCCTACACTCCCCTGCAGTGTTGATCCAGAGGAAAGCAAAAAACCCCATGAGGCTTATGCCAATTGCCCCATTTTAGGGGAAAACATTTCTGACTCCAATCTGGCAGTCAGTATAAAAACCCTGGATCAACGTGTCCTTAAAATCTAGTTTTACAGAAAAAGTAAAAAAAAAATAAAAAATACAAACTCACAATTGTTATCACCACATCCAGAACAACCCATAAAATAAAATTAGAATGTTATTTATTCTATATCAAACGCAATAAAACTTAAAGGGGTTTAATTCTGTTCAGAAGTCTGGTAGATGGCCAGGAAAAGTGAAACATAAAGAGACTGCCCTTGTAAGGGTAGGGGTCTTGTTTCTTTGGGGCGTCAGGGCCTCTATAGGGTTAATGTCCCTCCTGTACCCCATTTTTGACTCCTGGAGAAGCGGTAGGGTTCCATCTCTGATACCCAATATACAACCCAAATGGTAAGAATGTTCCATTTTTTATTAATTCATTTTGTTCTGGATTCCAGGCATCAACATTTTTATTGATACACTAGCTATACCCGCGACTTCGTCCGCGAACCCCCCTTCCTTGCGCGAACCATGTGCAGCGCGGCCCGTTGGCCCCCCCACGGCCGTTTTCTTGTGGCCACCACGGTCCCCTCCCACACCCTGGTGTGGCGGGACCCCACGGCCCTGCTGCTCTGGCCCCGGCTCCCCACCTAGCACCCACCCGCGCCCCCTGCTCTCCCCTTATCTACCACCCGCGCCCCCTCCCCCCTTTAGAGCCCACAGTCACTGTTATGGTCTGGGGATCCCTGACCACGGACTGGCCCCTGACTGATAACTTCTCAGTCCAGTAAAGGAAAAACATATATAAAAAACAATAATAATAAGTATGAGCAGTTTGGACTTCTAGTGTGGATCCTCCTACACCCTGCCTCGCACAACTAGAAGTAGCCGTGGGCCCGACTAACTTGCCTGAATGGGCACGAGCACAGCCGGAGAAGTAACTAACTTACAAAGGGAAATAGAGTCCCTGTCTAGCTTCACGTTTACGAAGGAGAGGCAGATACAGAACAAGCCCCCCACGGATGTCCAGACTTGGACTAACGGTGAACATGAGAACGCAAAACATAGGGAGAAAATAAACGTGAAACACAGAATAACTGAACTAAGCAAGGGATAGGAAAAAACAGAACTGAGTATCACACACCCAAAAAACCCCTACCAAAAAATTCCAAACCTCCAAACAGAAAAATACCTAGGGCTCGCTGCGCCCGGAACACTATGTCTGGATAGGAGCTCAATACTTAACGAACCAGTCCTGTGTGAACAGGAGAAAGAAACTGGATGGGCCGGGATGCAGATGGTAGCAGCTTCAGACAACAGACCATTTTGGGAGCACAGGTACAGAAGTTTAAGACCAGCATCAGATAGCATGTGCAACAGCCTTATATAGTAAAGAGAAGGCCTCGCCCATGGCCTGTAAAGTATTCAGAACTGCAGAGAACTTAACCCCTTCAGAGGCCAAGACACACCCGGCACTGATCCACCAGGCAACTCACCACGTGATCCACGCCCGAGTGCCAGAGCAGAAACAGCATGTCTGGTGTGAATATTCCCCTGCCGTGCATCAGGTGATTCACGTGCTGAATGCCGTCCGGACACTCTGCGCCTGAACCTAACAGGTCGAGACTGCTGAGACCGGGTCATAACAGTCACCTTCCACATTTCCCCCCCTGCCCCCACCACCACCAACAACCCCAGTCACCCGCCCACCTCCCCCTTAAACCTGTGCAGGCCCCCTCCCTAACTCCCAGCACCTCCCCTAAACCACCAACCCCCCCCCCCCTCTTTCTCCTACCCAGCGCCTCTTCCCCCCCCAGCCCCCTACACACCAACTCTTGTAAACCCCCCCACCACCACCACTAAGGAAACTGGCGATCATGGAACCTCCAGCACTCACCTTGCATATGCTGGGGATGTCTGTGTGTAGTGACCGTGACATGAGAGTGAGTGCTGTCTGTGCTGTCTATTCCCGACCACACAGTACGCGGGTACGGGCGGCTGTGGGCTTGAGGCCTGGTCATGCTGCTGTATGTAATGCCAGCATTAGGCGATATGTGGCTGGCCGGCATGTGAGCAGCGTTGGGAACAGGCAGGCAGCCGCCATGTTCAGGCAAGTGTCCTCGCGCGCTGGCCACGCCCACATTTTGTCGCTAACCTATGGGGCCGCTGTGCTATCTCCCTATCCCGCCTCCGCACCGCCATGCACCAATCGGAGCTGCGTGTCACTACCTGCGCTGACCTCAGGGCCGACAGTGGAGTTGGAGCCAACTTGTGAGGGTCGCGGTGGCGATTTGGGGTGAGTGAGACACGTTTAAAGTAGCCTATGTATCCTTCATGGCCAATATGTAGATGTGTGTGAAATTTCAAAGCAATCCATTAAGCCGTTTGGGTGTGATTGAGGAACAAACATCCAAACACACAAGGATTAAATGTGAAGTTTTATGACAATTAATAGGCGTCTGCACTTCTAGTTCTAGGTGATCTAGCAATTGAGGAGGGAATAAGACCATATTCCCTCTTCTTTTACTTTCTTGATTTTACCTATAGCTTTACTTTAGCTAATAGATCACATGTAGAGAATTGAAGAAAGGGACATGAGCTGAGAGAATTCACTTGCTGTTGCAGTGGATAGTCCAATGTCTCTAAGTGGCGGGGGCGCTAAATATAGACCAGGAATATAAAGGTAATTAGTTATGGAAGAATAGAGTGGAGCTTTTTAAAAAATAAAATAAAAAAATAATAAAAAAAGTTTTGACCTATGAGCATATAGGCAGAGAGGGCAGGTACATAGACAGCTCTGGGGGTAGATAATGAAACTCTTAACCCTCTTACAGAAAAAAAATCACAGGTCCTAACCTTTTCCTGTAGAAGATGCTTTCTCTCCTCCTGCAGTTGGAGCACTGTTTTTTGTAACTCACGTGACTGGTTTACATGATAAGAAATTGCTTCTTTCAGACGCACGTTCTCCTTAAAGACTGATCTTCCAACTTCACCCAACTGCCTGAAAGATCAGTAGAGCACCCGGTAAGGCAAACTTCATAATTTCACCAAGAACCTAACTGGCCACAGAAAATGACACAGATCTAACCCTGTTACTCTCCAGACTCCTCTATCCTACCTGTAATCTACTGATAGAGGAGAGTATGGAGGCTCTATAAACATACAATTCAATATCAGCAGGCAGACTTGACTAGCTCTTCTATCATGCCTATGTGCATCTTTAGAACATGACCTACCACTGACTGCAGCCATACCTGACACTGCCTGACTTGTGACTGCAGTGATCCTGTTTGCCAGTATACTATATATACAATAATATATTTAGAAAGTTGTACTGTGGTTAGCCAGCTTATGTATGTATGGATTTTATTTATCAATATGATAGTTACCGAGGTCTAAGCATAGTCATATATGTGTCTCATGCACATATATTTTCTGTATATGGATCCTACATTAGCTTTTGTGTAACCTCTTGCATTTTCATTCCCCAAGAGTTCTTTATGGCATCTTTCAAGCTAGGATCTTTCTTTCTAAATTAAAGGGGTTTTCTCTGCATACAAAGATGACGCTAGGCTATAAGGCCCGCCCTTCTGACAGTGGGGATATATCAGTTAATGGCACTGATATCTCCAGCACATACCAGGAAAGCTGACAGTACCCTGAATTCAGAGCACTGTCACCTATCTAGCAGTATGTAATATCGCACATTGATGAGGACATGAAAAGTCCTCTTTAAATGAGAGAACTCAGATACAAGTTGAGTTTTAGGCTTTGTCATTCTGATGTAACTTCCAAATGTCTGAACAGAAGTGTCTGGCCAGGTGACTTTCCCTCTATATTTCAATGGACACAACTGTCACCATGAAAACAACATTAACTGTTCAACCAATCAGCATGGAAGTTCAGTTTTAAAAATTTGTATCATCCAATGAGATCTCTTCTACATGTTAGTTAATGGGTAAAAACTGTATAAACCTATATTCACATGACCGTGGTGCAAAATAGCCATGAAAAATATCCATTACAGTGTATGAAGGGATCTGTGAAAATGGCCAAGAATAGAGCACTTACATTGTGATGGACAATGGACCGTTAAAATATTGGTCATGTGAATAGCCCCCCTTCACAGATATTGAAAATAATACGTCCGTTTACGAAGGTCATGTAAATATATGCTAACCCTATAGTCACAACATCGTAAATGGCTGTATTATTTTCAATGTCTGTGAATGGGGGATACTCACATGACCAATATGTTGACTGACAGTCCATTGTAACGGACTGCCAAAATATAGATCATGCTCTATTTTTGTCTCTTTTCACAAACTCCTCTATACACTGATTTTTATGCCCGTTTTCACCTTTGTTCATGTAAGTGTAGACTCAGGGAAGGACTGCTGTCTTAAATCATCATTGCTCGTATATAGCATGGTTGGGTGAAAAGACAGATGTATGAAAGAATGGAGGTAGAATCATTCAGGATATTATGGTACACTCATTCATATTATACTTGTCATCTGACTCTGGAAAAGAACTGAGGTTGTTGATCTGAATGTTTACTGGACAGCAGTGATAATAGATAGGTCTATACACCTATATATATTTCCAAAACATTTTGGTTTCATGGTTCAATAACACTGGGGTCCTACTGCTTCACCTAAAAGCTAACTTTACACCATTATCTTCCACATATTTTCTAGTGAAGATGCTTTTTTCTATTTTTTTTTAAACTTTGCTTTTATTCCAATTTTCAAGTATACAAAGAGCAAACACCTCCTCTTAATGGCAGGGGTAAGGGTAAGAGGGGAAGGATGGGTGTGGAAAACTGGAGAAGGGCGGTGAAATAGGGCTAAACGCAGTGCAGACAATATTACAGTAATTCCATCAGGAGGGGGCGCTCTTTTCTAATAAATTAAATATAACATCCAGTAACAAGTATGTACAGGCACATGAAGATAGTAGCCGCTCTGGTACAGCATTTTCTATATGATAAAATATTGAACAACCTGCTTCAGAAAGTGTCAATTTTGGAAAGTTGAAGCGTAAGTAGCCAAGGATAGCAACTCTGAACCTTGTAGATAGGAAGGATGTGCTGAGGCTTAAAGACACAATAAAAGTTCTGGAATGAAAATGACTGAATAGAAAAGAATTTGCAATGATGCAGCAGAGAAGATTTATCAGAGAAATGCAGAAAGAGTCCATCAAAGAGAATGGTTAGTTGGCAGCAGAGACTCGCTTACATGACGGCCTCAGTGTGAGCTTCCTCTGCCAGCATCATAATCTTCTTCTCTGCCTCCTTCTCTAAGCGTTGCTGAGGAAAACAATCAAAGAAAGCCAAATCAAATCCTGGAAAATCCACACACATGGGTAGGGGATGACTCCGAAAAAGACTTTCAATAGAAGCAAAGGAGGAGATTCCATTGAGGCTCAAGTAGTGGCCACTGCAGAGGGGAAGGTTAGCCAGACCATGCCAAGATTGTATACTTTCTTCTGCAGATGTCTCTTGTAACTGTGTTCCAGGTGGGCTCAGAGGAGCAGGACATATGGGGCTCCTGATGAAGTCATTCATAAGCGAAACACGCATTGGAGTAGCAGTTTTTCTTCCTTTCTATCCAGCCTGCCATCTCGATTTATGTCCTGATATTCCACTTACTTATTTATTGTATTATATGCGGTGACATTATAGGGATGTATACTTGGAAGTGGCTATGTACACCATGTCGTAGTATTATACATTGGTCTTATATATATTTACATGCTTGTAAGCTGTTGGTGTGATTTTCCATCTCAGCTATATCTCTCTATGTATTTGTAAAGATTTTATTCTCTGATTAATATGAAATGAAGTGATTTTTATTTTTAGTCATTTGTACGGCGTATGTCTAACTTCTTTTGGTATTTATGTGTCTAACCTCCAAGGATAACAGTTTCTCTAGTTATAGTCTTTGTTCATGATGAAGATGTTGAGTTTCATACATAATTAGGTTCTAACTGTATCTGGAATTTCCATCTAACAATCCCCTGATGGGCACTTTCCAGTAACCTTGTGTGAGGCTGTTGGGAGAGGTCTTTATGTCTTTATTGTCTCATCAGCAGCTTTCTGGCACAGGACATGTTAACTAGACACAGTAGACACCTTGACTGCACATTATTAGGAGTGTTGGGCTTTTCAATTTTTTTTTAAACATAGCAAGACTTAAAATTACAAGCCCTATATACTTACCTGTCCATTCGCATGTATATCCAGCAGAGAGTCTCCGTCCAGGTCCTCAGTCTTCACTTATCATTTGCCTATGCATGAGCACATCGGCCAATCAGTGCCTGAACACTGGTGCCCTGTTTGAGCACAGCATCACTGCTTAGCCATTGACTGACTTATGTGCTATAGTACAGGCCACAGCTAAGGGAAACCAGGGACCTAAACAGAGACTCTCCACTGGATCCCCAGACAAACAGACAAGTGAGTATATAGGTTTTTTTTTTAAATTGAAACTTCCCTGTGTCTTAAAAAAAGAACTGGAAGACGCCTTTTAACATCTTTTCACATTCAGAAGTATTACCTTTTCTTCAATGAAGTGCCTCTCAGTGGTAGACAGAGCTTTTTGATGATCCTTTCTGGCTTTGAGAAGACTGTCCTTAATCTATAAGGAGAAAATATGAATGTAAATGAGTGGTCTATATCCTTACTGACTGATATATGGTACTATGCTAACGTTTTAGGCAGGTACTGCACAGTAAGAATGCTTTCAAAACTAGAAGTGTTAATAGTTTATTTTTAGCAATTAACAAAATTAAGTGACTGAACAAAAGAAAAATGTAAATGAAATCAATATTTGGTGTGACCGTCCTTTGGGGAAGAGTCCTGGCAGTGATGGCCCTGATCTTAACGTCACTGAGTCTGTTTGGGATTACATGAAGAGACAGAAGGATTTGGATGTGTCTACACTCACAGAAGATCTGTGCTCAGTGCTCCAAGATATTAGGAACAACCTCCCTGCCGAGTTCAAAAACTGTGTGTAAGTGTACCTAGACAAATGAATACTGAAACCAAATGGCGGTCACACCAAATATTGATTTAGGTTTCTCTATTATTCATTCCCTTAAAGTCGTTACTTGACAAAAATAAACTAACACTTCTAGTTTTGAAAGCATTCTTACTCGGCAGCATTACCCCCTCCCCCCACCTGTCTAGAACTTTTGAACAGTACTGTAGGTGCTGAAACAGAAATAACCTCATCCAGTTCTCTCTCCAGTTCAGCTTTCTGTCTGCGGAACTCCTTCATCATTCTAAACTCGGAGTGAATGACCTCCATTTCATGTGCTCTACGTGAACATTCTTCTTCAAGGCTGGATATTTGCTTTTTATAAGTTTCCATCTGGGAAAGAACAAAATTGAAGTTAAAAATCAAAGAACTTTCTGACTATGGGTTCAGCAGATTATAGATTCCTCCCGACAAGTGGTCAATAACTCTCATTATCACATACAATGTCAGCTACAAAACATACTGCACCTATAAGCCTAAATGCTGCCTATAAATTCAATGTAACTTGTGCATTACTTGTGGCACTACTGATTTATTTTAAGTATTGAGAGACAGATACAACCACACGACAACTATTGAGTGACAACGACAGTCCAGAAAACTGCAGCAATTCAATGTATTCATTTGGACTACAGTTAGGGCTTGATAGTTAAATCATTTAGTAGCCCTACAAAAAGTTGCAGTAGTCTTGGCCTTAGTGACAAGTCAATGAATGAGTAGATAGTGAGTCAGTAGACAGTGGGATAGATTTACTAATAGTGTCTAAATGTTAAACATTGCAACTTTAAACTACATTACAATTATTAAAGTGGCTGATACACTTTGATAAATCTGGCGTAGTTAGACTGTCTAGTCTAGCATAATGCTACTTATTAATTGGCCTAAAAGTTCTTGGTGCATTTTTGGTGCACAGAGTTGCAACTTAGATGGTGCCCCCATCCCAATACGCTACACCCCTTTTTCACACAAGTTGGAAAAGTGCCCAAAAAGTCTCATCGCTGATGAGAATAGCGGCGGTCCTGCTGGCGGTCAGATTATCAACCCCCCTTGTTCTCAAAAATGACAGCAGTTGGTACTGCCATTAGTCTGAGAATTTTTGAATGACCCCTGATGAGTCTAATGAAACGCGTAGGGTCTAAAAGAACGCATGTTTAACGGTAGTCTGCTTGAGTGTGTCTGAATTTGGTTCTAGCCAGCACTTGACCTTCCCCCCCTGGTTGGCGTGGCACGAGGCCGGCATTCCAGAAGGCTGGGGAACGCTATGCTGAGCATATTGGAGTCCTATTCAGTAGTGTCACTGAGAGCAACACCGGTTTAAAGTGTTAGGGAGTCAGCTTGTTATAAACAAGACACATTGTTTCTGACAGTCCCAGGGCACTAAATGTATAATTCTCATAATTGGGTGTGTGTTGTTTGTGCTGTAAAAGGTTTTAATAGCATAGCAAAATAAAAGTTACATTTTATCTTTTTAGTCCTATTTTTGAGGTCTAATCAACCTCTTCAGTGAAAATATATGGAAATAGTAGGACACTAGCGAAAACCGCTTTATACTGTGTAAATTCTTTTATATGCTACTTTTATATGCTGTGATGTCACAATGTACAGAACAATGTTTCAGTGTGGACAATATCCCTGAAGTGTGACATAACTATGTTTATTATCCCTGCATTGCGACATTACTTTGTGCATTATCCATGTACTGTAACATTACTGTGTGCGTTATGCCTGTACTGTGACATAACGGTGTTTTATATTTTTTTTATAGTTCTGAGCATGCTGCTAAAGGTGGTCACTGTAGAGTGGGAACACATAGCATGTTTTTCTGTAGGATTTTATGGTTACTTGTAACACATCTGAGGCCCCACTGACTCCTAGCTCATGATGAATGTCTCTGTGCTATAAAGTGTTATATATCAAGTCATTTACATTAGTTCTAAGTATGTCAGTGTCACAATAGACCAGATGATGGCTTGTTGCACACTCAGCACCTGTCACTCAACAAATGGTAGGTTCACATCTGTTATCAATGTCAGTTGTTCTCATCCATCATAGGATGAGAGAAATAGACATTAAGGCCGGAGCCCCACGGGATGGAAACGCCACAGAAAAAAATCGCAGCATTTTACAGTAAGCGCAAAGTGGATGGGATTCTAGCGAATCCCATGCTCACTTTGCGGTAAAAACCTTCATGCGGACATACCACAATTTCCAAAACCAGCACAGGTTTGTAAATCACAGCATGTCAATTATACCCATGGAAACGCCGGCAGTTTCCCCATAGGTATAATTGTAACAGAAAGTCTGTGGAAGAAAACTCCGCAAACTTTCTGTTTTAAAGCGCTAGGGGAAGAACCGCTTCTTTGCTGCGGGACGTCCCGTGGGGCCTTAGCCTAAATGACTGATGCAGACCAAGACCCTCCATTTGGTATCAGTCTGAATTCACCCTCATGTAAAAAAAAATAGCTTCTGTCATGTTTCTTATTTTTCTGCCAGAAAAAATAAGCCATACATGGAGAACTTTTTCTTACGTTACAAAGGTAAACAAATATGATAGAAGAAAGCTTCCGTCATGTTTTTTTTACATTAGATTAAATGGGAACGGATGCAGAGGGAGGGAGCTTTCCCCTGAATCATCACTCTACTACTGTTAATGTCCATTACTCTAATTCTATGATGGATGAGATCAACAGACGTTCACGGAGGAAATCTGAACCTCCCCCTTACACACTCACCAGTTTGCTTTGCTCCTCGTCGGCCATTTTCTTCTGCGTTAGCAATTGTTGCTGCAGTTTCTCGATCTTTAGGAAAAATATATAGAAATAAATGGAAATGGTTATTGCAGTCATTGTCAGGTTCTGGTAGCCACTGGCCCATAATGCTACACACTGCGCTGCAGGTAAAAGAACCAATCTGCCCAAGAAATATATGTTGTGCGCTAAAACTCAAAGATTATGAAAATGATGCAAATTGACTTCACTTCCCCCTTCCACAGCCACACTTAATGGTTTATACAATGCATCCATCCCATAAAGAGTGTCTGGGTAAAGACAAAGGACACGGGAGCTTCAGATACTTGTTTGGCTCCCTGAGATCTGAATGTGAGTACAGTCTGGCTCAACCACAAATGCAGATTCCCAGCTGAAGAATATATGACTAGAGGAAAACACCTAATGCTAGGTTCACACTAGCGTTCTCCTGGCCGTTCTGTGGTTTCCGTCTTCTTTTTTTTTATGTAGATTGTGAGCCCCACATAGAGCTCACAATGCACATTTTTCCCTATCAGTATGTCTTTTTGGAATATGGGATGGAAATCCATGCAAACACGGGGAGAACATACAAACTCCTTGCAGATGGTTTTTTGCCCTTGGCAGGATTCGAACCAAAGACTCCAGCGCTGCAAGGCTGCAGTGCTAACCACTGAGCCACCGTGTGGCCCCTGTGGTTTCCGTCTTCTGCATGCCAGAAGACGGAAAGCACAGACCGGGTCCGGCCGTGAGCGTTTTATGCTCTCCGCCGCGAAACCGGATTTTTTTATCCGGACACAGTGTACTGCATGTCCGACTCTGTGTCCGGATTATAAAACCCGGTTTCGCGGCGGAGAGCGCAAAATGCTCACCGCCGCTCACGGCCGGACATCACTCTCACCCATTCAAATGAATGGGAGAGAAAGACTCCTGCAGGTTTCCGTATCCTGCCTCTGTTTTAGGCAGGAAACGGAAACCTGAAGTACGGAGTTCACAACGCTGATGTGAACGAGCCGTAAGCCTCTGTACTGGCAACAAGTGACTGCATGTCAGTTTTTGCATGATATTCTATACTAATCTGACTAACAGATGTACATGGAAGATGACACCAAACGCAAGTGAGCACAACCTGTCAGGAGATGGAGCAGGGTAAAATGGCTTCACCTAGAGTGAAGGACAATTGTAGTGGAAGCAGAAGGAGGGTGTAAATGGTGAACATTGTGGCAATAGCAAGAAGGAAAACTTGGCAAGTGCAGTGAGAAGAGTGCAGCACTTATGAGCACATAGGCAGTGGGCGAAAGATGTAAAATATGAGTGATGGAGGGGGCAAGGAAATTACAATGGCAGTGGGATAAGAGAATTTAGTAAGTAGGAGGAGGTCAGGAATGAAAAGCATTAGGGCAACAGCAGGAGGGGGGAAATGACAAATTCTGTGGCAGCAGGATGGAGAATGAAAAAGTATAGTTCAGTACTTTTTATATTTCCCTGAACTGTTCATTTACAAAAAAAAAAACCTAGAAACAACAGTTACTCTTTAAGTGACCGAAAGTCTGTTCTGTATGAATAACCCCATCACAAGCCCTAGTACAAATCTGACACCTACACAGGCTGAAAATTTGTAAGGGTCAATGCACGCACAGTTTATTGGCGAGGATTTTGAGACTGAATCCGCCTCAAAATCTGTTGGAAGGCTTTTTTTGGAGGTTGATTTTGAGGCGGATTCTGGATCAAAATCTTCGCCAAAAATTTCCATTTGCATTGACCCTTAGGTTGTGGAAGCCCTTAATATGGTAGCCCCAAGTAGATGACCTGGTATTGACTGTTAAAGCTCTTACTGCGGCATATAAAGCAACACGCGCTACAAGACCCGCATGGGTAGGTACCCACTAGGTCCCCAGCCTGTCTTTCCAACCATGTCTCTGTGCCCACCGATGCGAGGTAGCTGTGCACCAGTTTGTCTTTCAAATTGGTCCCCCATCTATAGGTAATCAACGGCCGAGGGCTCAATTGAGGACCAATATCTGGGTGGTTGGAAAGACAGGCTGGGGACCTAGTGGGTACCTCCCCATGCGGATCTTGTAGCGCATGTCCCTTTATATGCTGCAGTAAGAGCTTTATGAGTACAGTTACTGGGCATAAATTTCAAAATCAGTCATTATTCAACAGGGGTTGTCTATCTTATCACCTGCTCCTGCGGGGCTCAATACGTGGGAAAAACCACTCGTGAGCTCCGCAGGAGAGAGGGAACATGTCACCGGTGTTGGTAGGGAGGATGATACGACAGTGGTAAGACATGTACTTGAACATCTGTCACGGTACTAGTGGCACAGGATCAGGAGTCCAGTCATCGGGTAATGCAGAGGAGGCTGGAGACAGCACGTGGGTAGCCCACAGGTGGGCTGAGGTAATAGTCCAAGATCAGATGAGCAAATAACAGGTAGAAGTCTGTAGAAGTTCAGAAGCTGTATTAGAGCTACGGTGAGCTGGCAAGCCAGCAGGTAAAGTTCCGAGGAACTAAAGAAGATCTCTAGCAAAGAAATCTCCTAGGTGTCCAGGCTGTATTCAGATAAACAGAACACAATACCAACACAACAGGAAGTATCAGAGTCACCTATATATAGGCAAACCAATCAGGGTAATACAGGGCGGGTTCCATTCATTAGAAACAGCTGATGAGCCTCAGGTGTAGGCTCCACACAGAAGTCCAACAGGCAGTTATTCAACAGGCTGAATAGCTCAGGCAGCAAGGAGACACTGGACACGACAGCAGGTCACAGGTTCAAATCCTGACAACATCATGGGGGTGATGTATCCCAGCTATCTTTCCAGGGGATTGATAAGATACATCCTTCCCCTAGGGGGGATAATTTGACAACAAACTCTTACAAAAGGAAGCGAGATGGATATTCATGCTAGAGACTGTGAAACCCAAGGGGTTAAATGATAACATCATTTTAACATAACATCATATTCTTGCTTTATCTAGGGTCTATAGTTATGACCGTAATATCTAGTTGATAAATGATTACATCTTATATGCCTGCTTCATGCAATGGCTACATCTACGGTCTTTGGTGCACCGTTTATGCGGTATGTGGGTACATTGGCTTGGTGTCTATAAGATCATAAAAGAATGTTGAGGAACACACGTGAAGGGTTAACGGAGCCTTAGATGCTGGTAATCATAGCTGCCGTGGATATTTTTCTATTCACGATGTAGCAATCTTTCATGATGATTAGTTGATCACCTTCTATTGTATGGAGACTTCTACAGGTGTTTATGTTTTCTTGTTCATTACGGGGAAGCTTTATCTACTTACCTGCAATCGATAGCCACGCGATGTTTGTTTATAGCTCGCGATAGAGGCGGGGTTTAAGGGGGCTGGTATACCTGGCCCTTTTTCTATTGGCTTCCGGTCGGCACATGCTCAAGGGACACAGCCTTTGGATGGGCAGTGAACCGGCTGGGTGTGAATCTTAGTGACTGGTTGGAGCTCTGAATAGGGGCGGTCCCATGGGCTTTATTAGGCTTTGGGCTCGATCGTACGGTTACATACTAATGCCAGCTGGGGGCTATGCAACAAGATATCTATACTCTAGATATAGCCCATACAGTGAATCTAATGTGGAATCTACATAAAATGTTGAACTTGATGTGTATTACAATGGTGGTAGTAGGAAAGGGTTAAAAGATAGAGCATGATGACAGCAATAGGGAATTTACCATCTCATCTTTCTTCTCGTCCTGCTTCTTAAGAAATCCAATGACATCCAGCATGTCCTTCTCCAGCTGATACTGGTTCTTTGTCAATTCTACGTTGTTCTGTGCTAGGCTCCGCGCGGCCTCACGATACTCGGCTCTAGAGAATTCTGTCACCTTCAGCCGGGCCTCCCACACAGCTGCACTTGCCTTTGCTCTCTCCACTTCTGACTCTTTATCCACTTTATGTTCATGTTTTCCAGATACTTTCTTCCTAAAAATAAAAAGTTTTTGTATTCTGACCAGAATCTGCACTAAAAGTCAGATCCATCACTAGAGATGGACGAACTTCTCAAGTTTTGTTCAGTTTCACGTCACGTGGCTCAAGTTGCAGATATACATCTGGTACAAACCACAACTTAAATTGGCTTAAAACATAGTGTATAACAATATCCTATCCTGGCTCCTAGGAATCTATGGATCCAATTTCTAGCTCTCTAAGGCCCCAATCACACGGGGCAAGAGGGGGTGGATTTTGGTGCGGAATACACGTCATAATCCGCCCCCTCAAAATGGTAGATCGATAGCGTTCTTTTTTCCGTTAGCCACATTTTTACATTTAAAACACTCTAAAAATGAACCCTTTTTTTGGGGTGGGGGAAGGTGCTTGCCTGTGTTATTTTTTAGATACACATGGTGGTTATATTGCAAAAAACAATGGTTTTGTAGAAAAATCAGTAGACAAATTTGTGGGCTCTGTGCCTAGTTGAAATGTGAGGATGAAGAATCAGATTTTTAAAAAAAAAAAAAAAAAACAACCAAAAATGACCCCTGGTGGCAATTGTGGTGTTTGTGGCAATATAAATGGGCCAGGCCATGCCACAGGACATGAGTGGTGGCAGGAAATATCAATGCTACAGCTAATGAAACGTAATAATACAGGGAGACGGTGACATCACTATTTGGAGGCATCATCCTGAGGTGTGTGATAATCCTCATGAATCCATGCTGGATTCACTTTAACAAAAGTAATTCTGTCCACGCTAGCCGCAGACACTTTCTAGGTGTTACAGCACCATCAGCAGCACAGCGCTTTAGGCCGGACAAGATAAAACTCCCATGGCAAACTGGGCCAGTTCTTTTCACTGCTCTAACCTACTGGCTCTAACCTACTGACCCGGAATTCCATGGGGTCACAGTTATCTGCGGGAATACAGGTGGACACCAGGTGCCTGTTGTGGCTCCGGTTGGCACTATGAGCTGAAAAATTTCTGGTTGATCATGCTCCAGACATTGTACTGACTGCTGATGCTTTTACTCCTAGCACTTGTAGCTGTGGCACTGGCACAGGAGTTCGGGTGCTGGCTGAGTAAGGTGGACTGGCAGCAGGCAGAGGCCTCCTGGGTACATGTGCGACTTATAGTTCTCCCTAAATGCTATATTGCTGAAGAAAAACAAAAAAAAAGCTGCAATAACAGATTTCTTTCACATTAGCACAGGGAAATCAGCATTTTACTGTTCAAACAGCAGTTTCTATGTGTATACTGAAAAAACTATTAAAAACCCTTAACAAAAGATTTTTCAGTGAATGTTTCAACACTCTGTATGCTCCTTCCCTCACTCCTGATATCTACCATTCTATCACTAACATGCCGGGAATTAATTTATTATTATTCTTCCAAATACTGGAGTGAAGGTGGGCTCTTTTCCTATCAGACACCAAGAAGGGAGGATGGGATCTTCTCTTATCACACACTGGGATGGGGTGGGATCTTGTCCTATCAAATGCAGTGGGTCTTCTCTTATCACACATTGCGATGAAGAAAGGGTCTTCTTTAATCATACATTGGGATGGGGTGGGATATTCTGTTATTACATATGGGAATGGGGGTGGGGTCATCCCTTATCACATACTGGCATGAGAGTGGGGTCTTCTGTAATCACACACTGGCATGGGGTGGGATCTTGTCCTATCAAATGCAGGGGACACATTGGGATGGAGAAAGGGTCTTCTTTAATTATACATTGGGATGGGGTGGGATCTTCTGTTATTACATATGGGGGTGGGGGTCATCCCTTATCACATACTGGCATGAGGTGGGGTCTTCTCTAATCACACACTGGCATGGGTGGGGTCTTCTCTAATCACACACTGGCATGAGGGTGGGGTCTTCTCTAATCACACACTGGCATGGGGGTGGGGTCCTCTCTTATCACATACTAGCATGGGATGGGGTCTTCTTTAATCACACACTTGTATGGGGGTGAGGTCTTCTTTTATTACACACTGGCATGGAGTTGGGGGCCTCCTCTAATCACAAACTGGGATGGGGTAGGGTCTTCTCTTATCACACACTGACATGAGGGTGGGGTCTTCTCTAATCACACACTGGCATGGGGGTGGGGTCTTCTCTTATCACACACTGGCATGGGGGTGGGGTCTTCTCTTATCACATACTAGCATGGGGGTCGGGTCTTCTCTTATCACACACTGGCATGGGGGTGGAGTCTTCTCTTATCACATACTGGCATGGGGGTGGAGTCTTTTCTTATCACATACTGGCATGGAGTTGGGGGTCTTCTCTTATCACATACTAGCATGGGGGTCGGGTCTTCTCTTATCACACACTGGCATGGGGGTGGAGTCTTCTCTTATCACATACTAGCATGGGGGTGGAGTCTTTTCTTATCACATACTGGCATGGAGTTGGGGGTCTTCTCTTATCACATACTAGCATGGGGGTGGGGTCTTCTCTTATCACATACTAGCATGGGGGTGGGGTCTTCTCTTATCACATACTAGCATGGGGGTGGGGTCTTCTCTTATCACATACTAGCATGGGGGTGGGGTCTTCTCTTATCACATACTAGCATGGGATGGGGTCTTCTCTTATCATACACTGGCATGGGGGTGGAGTCTTCTCTTATCACATACTAGCATGGGGGTGGAGTCTTCTCTTATCACATACTAGCATGGGATGGGGTCTTCTCTTATCACATACTAGCATGGGGGTGGGGTCTTCTCTTATCACATACTAGCATGGGATAGGGTCTTCTCTTATCACATACTAGCATGGGATGGGGTCTTCTCTTATCACATACTAGCATGGGATGGGGTCTTCTCTTATCACATACTAGCATGGGGGTGGGGTCTTCTCTTATCACATACTAGCATGGGATGGGGTCTTCTCTTATCACATACTAGCATGGGATGGGGTCTTCTCTTATCATACACTGGCATGGGGGTGGAGTCTTCTCTTATCACATACTAGCATGGGGGTGGGGTCTTCTCTTATCACATACTAGCATGGGATGGGGTCTTCTCTTATCACATACTAGCATGGGATGGGGTCTTCTCTTATCACATACTAGCATGGGATGGGGTCTTCTCTTATCACATACTAGCATGGGGGTGGGGTCTTCTCTTATCACATACTAGCATGGGATGGGGTCTTCTCTTATCACATACTAGCATGGGATGGGGTCTTCTCTTATCACATACTAGCATGGGATGGGGTCTTCTCTTATCACATACTAGCATGGGGGTGGGGTCTTCTCTTATCACATACTGGCATGGGGTGGAGTCTTCTCTTATCACATACTAGCATGGGGGTGGGGTCTTCTCTTATCACATACTAGCATGGGATGGGGTCTTCTCTTATCACATACTAGCATGGGGGTGGGGTCTTCTCTTATCACATACTAGCATGGGATGGGGTCTTCTCTTATCACATACTAGCATGGGATGGGGTCTTCTCTTATCACATACTAGCATGGGATGGGGTCTTCTCTTATCACATACTAGCATGGGGGTGGGGTCTTCTCTTATCACATACTGGCATGGGATGGGGTCTTCTCTTATCACATACTAGCATGGGGGTGGGGTCTTCTCTTATCACATACTAGCATGGGATAGGGTCTTCTCTTATCATACACTGGCATGGGGGTGGAGTCTTCTCTTATCACATACTAGCATGGGATGGGGTCTTCTCTTATCATACACTGGCATGGGGGTGGAGTCTTCTCTTATCACATACTAGCATGGGGGTGGGGTCTTCTCTTATCACATACTAGCATGGGATGGGGTCTTCTCTTATCACATACTAGCATGGGATGGGGTCTTCTCTTATCACATACTAGCATGGGATGGGGTCTTCTCTTATCACATACTAGCATGGGGGTGGGGTCTTCTCTTATCACATACTAGCATGGGATGGGGTCTTCTCTTATCACATACTAGCATGGGGGTGGGGTCTTCTCTTATCACATACTAGCATGGGATGGGGTCTTCTCTTATCACATACTAGCATGGGGTGGGGTCTTCTCTTATCACATACTAGCATGGGATGGGGTCTTCTCTTATCACATACTAGCATGGGGGTGGGGTCTTCTCTTATCACATACTAGCATGGGATGGGGTCTTCTCTTATCACACACTGGGATCAGGTGGGTCTCTTCTCTTATAAATGCTTTCTACTACTTATGGCTCACACGAGGAATACAAAGGGGGCTTAGGTCACCTCTTGCTTTTCTTTCCACGCGTTGTTTTCTTCCGGATCCCCGCCATGGTCCTGCAGTAATGTTCCAAAACTTCGGCTGTAGTGTTTAGAGATGGAGGCTAGTTACCATGGAGAGAGGCCGCGTGATATTCCACCCAGTGGGCGGAGCTTGGATCGCGTGTCCGGAAGTAGCGGCTCTCAGGCTGTAAATGTTACTTGCCGGCTCCGGAGCATGAGGGGACACAGGTGAGTGCTGGCCACGCCCCCACACAACGCGCCACAACTTCTCCGAGTATCCGGCAGTGTTGTACTGGTGTGCGCTGCGCTATATATACGCTGTACACCTCCTCTAGCTCAGCTGTCACTCAATATTACACACAGTCCATAAGCCTGCTGTTTATAGTGACGCTAAATATTCCGCTGTTCTGCGTCATAAGGCTGATTTATTAAACTAATAAAAGAAAACTGTCTTGGTTACCCACAGCAACCAATCACAGCATCGCTTTCACTTTACAAGCGCTGACTTCGGAAAGGAAGCTGTTATTGGTTGCTGTGGGCAACAAGGAGAGTTTTTCTTATAGACAGTTTCAGAATTTCCCTCTTTTGTGTTTGTTGGGGCAGAGCTGGACACTCATGGTTTTTTTGTACAAGTGGTTTTGAAAGTTATAACATTTTTTTTCAGTTGGGTTAATCACATAATTTTTATGTCTTTTTATTCGGTGACACATAGGGCTTTATTTATGTTATTTTAATTTTTGCACTATGTGTATATATATATATATATATATATATACATACACACATATATATACTAGCCTCTGCCCGCGACATCGTCTGTATGTTGTTGTAGTCGATGATCCGCCTATATTCAGCAAATTGCTGCCATTGATGATTCACCTGCTCTGGTGTTTCGTAGCTCTCAAGTTCACCTGCTGATGAACTTGTTCCTTGCACCGAGCCTGTGATTGTTCGGGCATCTCAGCAGCTTGTTGGGACGCCATATAATGAGCATGTATGTAGTTGGTGTCAATGGGTCACCTGCTTCGGCGTTTCCGTTGCTCTCAAACTGTCCTGCTGCTGAACTTGTACCTCGCACCATGCCTGTGATTGTTCCGGCATCTCAGCAGCTCGCTGGGACGCCATATAATGAGCGTGTTGGTTGGCGCCGATGATCCGCCTGCTTTTGGTTGCTCTAAGAGCAGCTTGACACCTAGCTTACTCATTCCTCCTCATCTCTGCTTGAGAAGAACTCAGTTGATTTCTGGCTACCTTCATAGCTCTCATTTTTTAAAAAATTTTGCAACAAATTAGATCTTTTTCACGGCATGTTTAAAATCGGGAAACTGGCAATTTGGATTAAAGGGGTTTTCCCATCTCAATGTCTCAGCTGCCTAGAAGACACAGAACACTTATGCAGATCAGATAATATGCAGATGCTTGAAAAGAATGGACTCCGTGTTATCTGTGAGTTTACATAGAGAGATAACAGAGCATGCCTTATCAGCAATTAGCTGAGCTAGTGCTGCTGGCAAGAGCAGTTTAATATAGTATATGAACATAAATTGCTAACAGTTGTGAAGCCATGTCATTTACCAGGATAAAAATATTTGCATATGACAAAAATGGCAATATTTTGGGCAATGGAGGCATCTACTCACAAGGAAAGAACACCATATGATTTAGATGACCCTGACCTATCTATCTATGGGGTTGATATGATGGGCTCTGGAGACAGACGTCTTTAATAATGAAGTTTCTGACTGACATAAGATGCACTTAAATGATTAAAGTGGCTCTATCAGTAAAATTTTGCTGTATGAGCCCCACATATGCGTGAATAGCCTTTAAAAAGGCTATTCAGGCACTGCCCCATTTTTGTTGTAGTTCTAAGTATCCCTTAGAACTATGCGAGCATGCGCAGTACGCTCGCGAACGTCTTCACTCCAAAAGAACAGCAGATGAAGGCGGAGAAGAGACAGGACAGGAGGACATCGCTGGAAGAAGAAAGAAGAGGAAGGTGGGACCGAAGATGACGTCGGATCGTGCACGACTGCCCCCTGTGCATGCAAATGTATGATTTACATATATGTTTTTATAGTTTTATTTTAAAACGAGAGTCCCTTTAAGCGGAGGAGCGGAATAACAGCATCGCTTCTGCCGCTGCTGGCTTCATGCAGGGCAGAAGCATAGCAATGTTGCAGGCATCTGTGCTGGCATCTGTGCCGGCGTCTGTGCATCTGTGCCGGCGTCTACACTCCCCGGCATCCGCCTCTCTATTACAGCGGATGCCGGGTCTGTATTCACATATGCAAAGCCAAGTGGCGAGATGCTGCTGGCCCTGCATGCACGCTCATACATAGTGAGACCAGTCTAGCCTTCACAATGCAAATACAGACCCGGCATCCGCTGTAATAGAGAGAGGCGGATGTCGGGTCTGTATTCGCATTGTGAAGTCTAGACTGGTTTATGAGCGCGCACGCAGGGCCAGCGGCATCTTGCCGCTTGGCTTTGCATATGTGACCTCGCCCACCAATGACGCAACAAAGCCGGAATACAGAAGATTTTACAACAACGAAGACTGGTGAGTATACGACGTGGGAATACCCCTTTAATAAGCCGACTACGCTTTCCTGATATGTGCCCAGTGGTAGAGATACCAGTGCCGTGCGTTTCGGCACCGAAATCTCCCCACTGTCAGAAGGGTGTTCTTCATAGCTCAGCATCATCGCTGGGCTGTAAGAAACACCTTCCCCAACAGTACTTGTCCTTAGACTTGTACTGGGGAGGCATTCCTTACAGCTCAGCGTCAACGCCGGGTGTTAAGGAAGGCTCCCTCTGACAGCACAATGCTATGTTAGAATAACAACAGCCATTCCAGCAGGTCTGCGGCAGCAAAAATCACCCGATTTCAGGTGTTCAGAACATAATGTGAAGGCGGCCTTATGGGAATAGACAGAATTATGGAAGAGTTGGATGTGTCATTTGAACTGTGACTGACAGACCCCATTGAGGATTTCTGTTAAGGAACTAGGCATTTTACAAGACAAAATAGTCCAGCTTAGCTAATGTAGTCTATGGGGGACTACGTCTGTAGATGTGCACTCATGTACATGTGCAGCATCTTTCTCATGGTGGCCTACCGCACTGAGCCCTCAGTAGTGGTGACAGTGTTCTGTAGGTCCCAGGAAAGAGAAGGATCACCTACTTATTCTACAAAGGAAATGGCAAATCTGGGAGTTATGTGGAATATATTATTGTGCATATTGTTCCTAATTAAAGGGTCACTTCTATCCCCTCTGTATTCTGATGGACACATGGCACTTGATGGCTGTGTCTGTGTCACTAGGACCTTTGCTCTGGCCAGCGCTGATAATCATTTACAGAATAGTAGAAAGGGGAACAAAGTCCTTTCATCCAGAAGTCACCATGTACACCCATGTACCCCCCTTCCTTGTTGATGATAGACATGATCATTGCATGTGTAGAATAGTAGAGATGAGCGAACAGTGTTCTATCGAACTCATGTTCGATCGGATATTAGGCTGTTCGGCATGTTCGAATCGAATCGAACACCGCGTGGTAAAGTGCGCCATTACTCGATTCCCCTCCCACCTTCCCTGGCGCCTTTTTTGCTCCAATAACAGCGCAGGGTAGGTGGGACAGGAACTACGACACCGGTGACGTTGAAAAAAGTAGGCAAAACCCATTGGCTGCCGAAAACATGTGACCTCTAATTTAAAAGAACAGCGCCGCCCAGGTTCGCGTCATTCTGAGCTTGCAATTCACCGAGGACGGAGGTTTCCGTCCAGCTAGCTAGGGCTTAGATTCTGGGTAGGCAGGGACAGGCTAGGATAGGAAGGAGAAGACAACCAACAGCTCTTGTAAGAGCTAAATTCCAGGGAGAAGCTTGTCAGTGTAACGTGGCACTGACGGGCTCAATCGCCGCAACCCAGCTTTCCCAGGATCCTGAATGGAATACACTGTCAGTGTATTCCCGTATACCCGATATATACCCCGATACCCGTTCCAACGGTGTGCCCCCCCACCTTCACCCCAGAAATACCCTGCAAGTCCCCTAGCAATAGAATTGGGGCTATATACACCCACAATTTTTACTACTGGTATACAGTGCCATTGTCTGACTGGGAATTCAAAGAATATATTGGGAATACAAATACCCTCATTTCTTGCTACTGCCATATAGTGCCAGTGTCTGACTGGGAATTCAAAGAATATATTGGGGTTACGTGCACCCACAATTTTTACTACTGGTATACAGTGCCATTGTCTGACTGGGAATTCAAAGAATATATTGGGAATACAAATACCCTCATTTCTTGCTACTGCCATATAGTGCCAGTTTCTGACTGGTAATTCAAAGAATATATTGGGGTTACGTGCACCCACAATTTTTACTACTGGTATACAGTGCCATTGTCTGACTGGGAATTCAAAGAATATATTGGGAATACAAATACCCTCATTTCTTGCTACTGCCATATAGTGCCAGTGTCTGACTGGGAATTCAAAGAATATATTGGGGTTACGTGCACCCACAATTTTTACTACTGGTATACAGTGCCATTGTCTGACTGGGAATTCAAAGAATATATTGGGAATACAAATACCCTCATTTCTTGCTACTGCCATATAGTGCCAGTGTCTGACTGGGAATTCAAAGAATATATTGGGGTTACGTGCACCCACAATTTTTACTACTGGTATACAGTGCCATTGTCTGACTGGGAATTCAAAGAATATATTGGGAATACAAATACCCTCATTTCTTGCTACTGCCATATAGTGCCAGTGTCTGACTGGTAATTCAAAGAATATATTGGGGTTACGTGCACCCACAATTTTTACTACTGGTATACAGTGCCATTGTCTGACTGGGAATTCAAAGAATATATTGGGAATACAAATACCCTCATTTCTTGCTACTGCCATATAGTGCCAGTGTCTGACTGGGAATTCAAAGAATATATTGGGGTTACGTGCACCCACAATTTTTACTACTGGTATACAGTGCCATTGTCTGACTGGGAATTCAAAGAATATATTGGGGTTATAAATACCCTCATTTCTTGCTACTGCCATATAGTGCCAGTTTCTGACTGGTAATTCAAAGAATATATTGGGGTTACGTGCACCCACAATTTTTACTACTGGTATACAGTGCCATTGTCTGACTGGGAATTCAAAGAGTATATTGGGAATACAAATACCCTCATTTCTTGCTACTGCCATATAGTGCCAGTTTCTGACTGGTAATTCAAAGAATATATTGGGGTTACGTGCACCCACAATTTTTACTACTGGTATACAGTGCCATTGTCTGACTGGGAATTCAAAGAATATATTGGGGTTATAAATACCCTCATTTCTTGCTACTGCCATATAGTGCCAGTTTCTGACTGGTAATTCAAAGAATATATTGGGGTTACGTGCACCCACAATTTTTACTACTGGTATACAGTGCCATTGTCTGACTGGGAATTCAAAGAATATATTGGGGTTATAAATACCCTCATTTCTTGCTACTGCCATATAGTGCCAGTTTCTGACTGGTAATTCAAAGAATATATTGGGGTTACGTGCACCCACAATTTTTACTACTGGTATACAGTGCCATTGTCTGACTGGGAATTCAAAGAGTATATTGGGAATACAAATACCCTCATTTCTTGCTACTGCCATATAGTGCCAGTTTCTGACTGGTAATTCAAAGAATATATTGGGGTTACGTGCACCCACAATTTTTACTACTGGTATACAGTGCCATTGTCTGACTGGGAATTCAAAGAATATATTGGGGTTATAAATACCCTCATTTCTTGCTACTGCCATATAGTGCCAGTGTCTGACTGGGAATTCAAAGAATATATTGGGGTTACGTGCACCCACAATTTTTACTACTGGTATACAGTGCCAATTTCTAACTAGGAATTCAAAATGCGCAAGGCTCCCGGAAAGGGACGTGGACGAGGCCGTGGGCGAGGTCGGGGGAATGGTTCTGGGGAGCAAGGTAGCAGTGAAGCCACAGGGCGTCCCGTGCCTACTCCTGTGGGGCAGCAAGCATTGCGCCACTCCACAGTGCCAGGGTTGCTTGCCACATTAACTAAACTGCAGGGTACAAACCTTAGTAGGCCCGAGAACCAGGAACAGGTCTTGCAATGGCTGTCAGAGAACGCTTACAGCACATTGTCCAGCAGCCAGTCAGACTCTGCCTCCTCTCCTCCTATTACCCAACAGTCTTGTCTTCCTTCCTCCCAAAATTCCGAAGCTTTACAGAACAATAACCCAAACTGTCCCTGCTCCCCAGAGCTGTTCTCCGCTCCTTTCATTGTCCCTCAACCTGCCTCTCCACGTCACGATTCCACGAACCTAACAGAGGAGCATCTGTGTCCAGATGCTCAAACACTAGAGTCTCCTCCATCTCCGTTCGATTTGGTGGTGGATGACCAGCAACCCACCCTCATCGACGATGATGTGACGCAGTTGCCGTCAGGGCATCCAGTTGACCGGCGCATTGTGCGGGAGGAGGAGATGAGACAGGAGTTGGAAGAGGAAGTGGTGGATGATGAGGACACTGACCCGACCTGGACAGGGGGGATGTCAAGCGGGGAAAGTAGTGTGGATGTTGAGGCAGGTGCAGCACCAAAAAGGGTAGCTAGAGGCAGAGGCAGAGGTCAGCAGCTTAGGCGAAGCCAGGCCACACCCGTAATCTCCCAAGATGTTCCAGTTCGTACCCAGCCCCGAAAAACTCCCACCTCGAGGGCACGTTTCTCGAAGGTGTGGAGTTTTTTCAAGGAATGCGCCGAGGACAGATATAGTGTTGTCTGCACAATTTGCCTCTCGAAATTGATTAGGGGCTCTGAGAAGAGCAACCTGTCCACCACTTCAATGCGCCGTCATTTGGAATCCAAGCACTGGAATCAGTGGCAGGCAGCAACGGCAGGACAAAGGCCGCCTGCCGTTCACGCCACTGCCACTGCCTCTGCCACTGCCTCTGCCTCTGCCACTGCCACTGCTGACTGTGCTGGCGATGCACTCCAGAGGACGAGCCAGGACACCACTTCATCTGCCTCCG
The DNA here is from genome assembly GCF_031893055.1 of Leptodactylus fuscus. Taxonomy (NCBI): domain Eukaryota; kingdom Metazoa; phylum Chordata; class Amphibia; order Anura; family Leptodactylidae; genus Leptodactylus; species Leptodactylus fuscus. Next base: position 78,821,240 of record NC_134271.1, on the reverse strand, counting down.
CCACTTTGTTGACTTCTACCTCATCCTCCCCTGGTCCTGTCTTATCTCCTTCTCCTGCACCATCAAAGGCACCATCAGGCGTTTCTTTACAACAACCCACCATCTCTCAGACATTGGAGCGGCGGCAGAAATACACTGCTAACCACCCACACGCGCAAGCCTTGAACGCCAACATCGCTAAACTGCTGGCCCAGGAGATGTTGGCGTTCCGGCTTGTTGAAACTCCCGCCTTCCTGGACCTGATGGCAACTGCGGCACCTCGCTATGCCGTCCCTAGCCGTCACTACTTCTCCCGGTGTGCCGTCCCCGCCTTGCACCAGCACGTGTCACTCAACATCAGGCGGGCCCTTAGTTCCGCGCTTTGCACAAAGGTCCACTTGACCACCGACGCGTGGACAAGTGCATGCGGACAGGGACGCTACATTTCACTGACGGCACACTGGGTGAATGTAGTTGAGGCTGGGACTGCTTCCCAAACTGGCCCGGTGTACCTCGTCTCCCCGCCTAACATTCCTGGCAGGGACACGAGAAGAACACCCCCCTCCTCCTCCTCCTCTACCGGCTCCTCCTCCGCCACCGCCTCCTCCTCCGCCACCGCCTCTTCCTCCGCTGTTAGATTGACCCCAGCTACGAGTTGGAAACGTTGCAGCACTGGCGTTGGTAGACGTCAGCAGGCTGTGCTGAAGCTGATCAGCTTGGGGGACAGACAGCACACTGCCTCCGAGGTGAGGGATGCCCTCCTCGATGAGACGGCAATATGGTTTGAGCCGCTGCACCTGGGCCCAGGCATGGTCGTTTGTGATAACGGCCGGAACCTGGTAGCAGCTCTGGAGCTTGCCGGACTCCAACATGTTCCATGCCTGGCCCACGTCTTCAACCTAGTGGTGCAACGTTTCCTAAAGAGCTACCCCAATGTTCCAGAGCTACTGGTGAAAGTGCGGCGCATGTGCGCCCACTTTCGCAAGTCGACAGTAGCCGCTGCTAGCTTAAAATCTCTCCAGCAACGCCTGCATGTGCCACAACACCGGCTTTTGTGCGACGTCCCCACACGCTGGAACTCAACGTTTCAGATGTTGAATAGAGTGGTTGAGCAGCAGAGACCTTTGATGGAATACCAGCTACAAAACCCTAGGGTGCCACAAAGTCAGCTGCCTCAGTTTCACATCCATGAGTGGCCATGGATGAGAGACCTTTGTGACATCCTACGGGTCTTTGAGGAGTCCACAAGGAGGGTGAGCTCTGAGGATGCGATGGTGAGCCTTACAATCCCGCTCTTGTGTGTTCTGAGAGAATCCCTGATTGACATCAGGGATAACTCAGATCACACAGAGGAGTTAGGGATAGCATCCGATCCGTCACAGCTGGAGAGTAGGTCCACACATCTGTCCGCTTCACTGCGTTTAATGGAGGAGGAGGAGGAGGAGGAAGAAGAGTTGTCCGATGATGTGATGGTGATACAGGAGGCTTCCGGGCAACTTCGAATCGTCCCATTGTTGCAGCGCGGATGGGTAGACATGGAGGATGAGGAGGAAATGGAGATTGAACTTTCCGGTGGGGCCAGAGGAGTCATGCCAACTAACACTGTGGCAGACATGGCTGAGTTCATGTTGGGGTGCTTTACAACCGACAAGCGTATTGTCAAAATCATGGAGGACAACCAGTACTGGATCTTTGCTATCCTTGACCCCCGGTATAAAAACAACATCTCGTCTTTTATTCCGGTAGAGGGGAGGGCCAATCGCATCAATGCTTGCCACAGGCAATTGGTGCAGAATATGATGGAGATGTTTCCAGCATGTGACGTTGGCGGCAGGGAGGGCAGTTCCTCCAGTAGGCAACCAAGTTCTCACCGGTCCACACAAACGAGGGGCACACTGTCTAAGGTCTGGGACACCTTGATGGCACCCCCTCGCCAAAGTGCCGCCACGGAGGGTCCTAGTGTCACCAGGCGTGAGAAGTATAGGCGCATGTTGCGGGAATACCTTTCCGACCACAGCCCTGTCCTCTCCGACCCCTCTGCGCCCTACACGTATTGGGTGTCGAAGTTGGACCTGTGGCTTGAACTTGCCCTATATGCCTTGGAGGTGCTGTCCTGTCCTGCCGCCAGCGTCCTATCTGAGAGGGTGTTCAGTGCAGCCGGTGGCATCATCACTGACAAGCGCACCCGTCTGTCAGCTGAGAGTGCCGACCGGCTCACTTTGATAAAAATGAACCACCACTGGATAGAGCCTTCATTTTTGTGCCCACCTGTGTAAAGCACCCCAACATGAAACTCCATGTCTGTACTCAACCTCTCCAATTCCTCCGCATCCTCATACTCATCCACCATAAGCGTTGCACAATTCTGCTAATACTAGGCTCCCTCCAACATGATTTCCCCCAACTCTGCTGGTTAGAGGCTCCCTCCACCCTGATTTCCACCAACTCTGCTGGTTAGAGGCTCCCTCCACCCTGCTTTCCCACAACTCTGCTGGTTAGAGGCTCCTTCCACCATGAATTTGCCCAAACTGGGCTGTTTAGAGGCTCCCTCCACCATGAATTGGTCCAAACTGGGCTGGTTAGAGGCTCCCTCCACCATTAATTGGTCCAAACTGGGCTGGTTAGAGGCTCCCTTCACCATGAATTTGCCCAAACTGGGCTGTTTAGAGGCTCCCTCCACCATGAATTTGCCCAAACTGGGCTGTTTAGAGGCTCCCTCCACCATGAATTGGTCCAAACTGGGTTTTTTAGAGGCTCCCTCCACCATGAATTGGTCCAAACTGGGCTGGTTAGAGGCTCCCTCCACCATGAATTTGCCCAAACTGGGCTGGTTAGAGGCTCCCTCCACCATGAATTGGTCCAAACGGGTTTTTAGAGGCTCCCTTCACCATGAATTGGTCCAAACTTGGCTGTTTAGAGGCTCCCTCCACCATGAATTGGTCCAAACTGGGTTTTTTAGAGGCTCCCTCCACCATGAATTTGCCCAAACTGGGCTGTTTAGAGGCTCCCTCCACCATGAATTTGCCCAAACTGGGCTGGTTAGAGGCTCCCTCCACCATGAATTGGTCCAAACTGGGGTTTTTAGAGGCTCCCTCCACCATGAATTGGTCCAAACTTGGCTGTTTAGAGGCTCCCTCCACCATGAATTGGTCCAAACTGGGGTGGTTAGAGGCTCCCTCCACCATTAATTGGTCCAAACTGGGCTGGTTAGAGGCTCCCTCCACCATTAATTGGTCCAAACTGGGCTGGTTAGAGGCTCCCTCCACCATGAATTGGTCCAAACTGGGTTTTTTAGAGGCTCCCTCCACCATGAATTTGCCCAAACTGGGCTGTTTAGAGGCTCCCTCCACCATGAATTGGTCCAAACTGGGCTGGTTAGAGGCTCCCTCCACCATGAATTTCCCAAAACTTGGCTGTTTAGAGGCTCCCTCCACCATTAATTGGTCCAAACTGGGCTGGTTAGAGGCTCCCTCCACCATGAATTGGTCCAAACTGGGGTTTTTAGAGGCTCCCTCCACCATGAATTGGTCCAAACTTGGCTGTTTAGAGGCTCCCTCCACCATGAATTGGTCCAAACTGGGGTGGTTAGAGGCTCCCTCCACCATTAATTGGTCCAAACTGGGCTGGTTAGAGGCTCCCTCCACCATTAATTGGTCCAAACTGGGCTGGTTAGAGGCTCCCTCCACCATGAATTTGCCCAAACTGGGCTGTTTAGAGGCTCCCTCCACCATGAATTTGCCCAAACTGGACTGGTTAGAGGCTCCCTCCACCATGAATTGGTCCAAACGGGTTTTTAGAGGCTCCCTTCACCATGAATTGGTCCAAACTTGGCTGTTTAGAGGCTCCCTCCACCATGAATTGGTCCAAACTGGGGTGGTTAGAGGCTCCCTCCACCATTAATTGGTCCAAACTGGGCTGGTTAGAGGCTCCCTCCACCATTAATTGGTCCAAACTGGGCTGGTTAGAGGCTCCCTCCACCATGAATTGGTCCAAACTGGGGTTTTTAGAGGCTCCCTCCACCATGAATTGGTCCAAACTTGGCTGTTTAGAGGCTCCCTCCACCATTAATTGGTCCAAACTGGGCTGGTTAGAGGCTCCCTCCACCATGAATTGGTCCAAACTGGGTTTTTTAGAGGCTCCCTCCACCATGAATTTGCCCAAACTGGGCTGTTTAGAGGCTCCCTCCACCATGAATTGGTCCAAACTGGGTTTTTTAGAGGCTCCCTCCACCATGAATTGGTCCAAACTGGGCTGGTTAGAGGCTCCCTCCACCATGAATTGGTCCAAACTGGGGTTTTTAGAGGCTCCCTCCACCATGAATTGGTCCAAACTTGGCTGTTTAGAGGCTCCCTCCACCATGAATTGGTCCAAACTGGGGTGGTTAGAGGCTCCCTCCACCATTAATTGGTCCAAACTGGGCTGGTTAGAGGCTCCCTCCACCATTAATTGGTCCAAACTGGGCTGGTTAGAGGCTCCCTCCACCATGAATTTGCCCAAACTGGGCTGTTTAGAGGCTCCCTCCACCATGAATTTGCCCAAACTGGGCTGGTTAGAGGCTCCCTCCACCATGAATTGGTCCAAACGGGTTTTTAGAGGCTCCCTTCACCATGAATTGGTCCAAACTTGGCTGTTTAGAGGCTCCCTCCACCATGAATTGGTCCAAACTGGGGTGGTTAGAGGCTCCCTCCACCATTAATTGGTCCAAACTGGGCTGGTTAGAGGCTCCCTCCACCATTAATTGGTCCAAACTGGGCTGGTTAGAGGCTCCCTCCACCATGAATTGGTCCAAACTGGGGTTTTTAGAGGCTCCCTCCACCATGAATTGGTCCAAACTTGGCTGTTTAGAGGCTCCCTCCACCATTAATTGGTCCAAACTGGGCTGGTTAGAGGCTCCCTCCACCATGAATTGGTCCAAACTGGGTTTTTTAGAGGCTCCCTCCACCATGAATTTGCCCAAACTGGGCTGTTTAGAGGCTCCCTCCACCATGAATTGGTCCAAACTGGGTTTTTTAGAGGCTCCCTCCACCATGAATTGGTCCAAACTGGGCTGGTTAGAGGCTCCCTCCACCATGAATTGGTCCAAACTGGGGTGGTTAGAGGCTCCCTCCACCATTAATTGGTCCAAACTGGGCTGGTTAGAGGCTCCCTCCACCATTAATTGGTCCAAACTGGGCTGGTTAGAGGCTCCCTCCACCATTAATTGGTCCAAACTGGGCTGGTTAGAGGCTCCCTCCACCATGAATTTGCCCAAACTGGGCTGTTTAGAGGCTCCCTCCACCATGAATTTGCCCAAACTGGGCTGGTTAGAGGCTCCCTCCACCATGAATTGGTCCAAACTGGGGTTTTTAGAGGCTCCCTCCACCATGAATTGGTCCAAACTTGGCTGTTTAGAGGCTCCCTCCACCATTAATTGGTCCAAACTGGGCTGGTTAGAGGCTCCCTCCACCATGAATTGGTCCAAACTGGGTTTTTTAGAGGCTCCCTCCACCATGAATTTGCCCAAACTGGGCTGTTTAGAGGCTCCCTCCACCATGAATTGGTCCAAACTGGGGTGGTTAGAGGCTCCCTCCACCATTAATTGGTCCAAACTGGGCTGGTTAGAGGCTCCCTCCACCATTAATTGGTCCAAACTGGGCTGGTTAGAGGCTCCCTCCACCATGAATTTGCCCAAACTGGGCTGGTTAGAGGCTCCCTCCACCATGAATTGGTCCAAACTGGGTTTTTTAGAGGCTCCCTCCACCATGAATTTGCCCAAACTGGGCTGGTTAGAGGCTCCCTCCACCATGAATTGGTCCAAACTGGGGTTTTTAGAGGCTCCCTCCACCATGAATTTGCCCAAACTCTGCTGGTTAGAGGCTCAATCCACCCTGATTTTCAAAACAAATGTTGGTGCCAACCTCAACTTACTACAAGGGCCAAATTCACTGCTGGTGACAAGCTCTCCTCACTGCAAGTGCCAAATACACATGTTTCAAGGTGTTTTCCTACTGTCAGAGAGGTGGTATTGAGTGTGTAAAGTGTGTAGTTGTTAGGCTGTGATGTTGGGGTAATAGAGGGTCTTTGGTGTGTTAGATGCCCCCAGACATGCTTCCCCTGCTGTCCCAGTGTCATTCCAGAGGTGTTGGCATCATTTCCTGGGGTGTCATAGTGGACTTGGTGACCCTCCAGACACGGATTTGGGTTTCCCCCTTAACGAGTATCTGTTCCCCATAGACTATAATGGGGTTCGAAACCCGTTCGAACACACGAACATTGAGCGGCTGTTCGAATCGAATTTCGAACCTCGAACATTTTAGTGTTCGCTCATCTCTATAGAATAGGTGACTTTGATATGACCCTGCTGCTCACCATCCTCTGTTAGGCCCTATTCAGACAACAGAGTTTCTTGGATGTGTAGTGTCTGTGGTCTGTGACATACTGTACTGTCTTTATGGATTGGACACACAGATCCCTCTTGACCATTAATATGAGTGGGTCTGTGAAAAAAATTATAACAAACAGGATAGGAATCAGCTATGAAAAACATGGTCGAGAATTGGCAACATCATGTGAATATATCCTATGGCTACATTCTGATGACCCAGGTGCAAAATGACCGGGAAAAACCTAAATTTTTCATAGCCGTCTTGCACACAAGTATGAGTGTATGGAGGGATCCGTGAAAACAGGCAAAAATAGGACATGACTTATATTTTGACTATTATGGTCTGTGACAAAGGACCATCAAAATAACGGTTATGTGAATAGCCCCTATTCACTGACATTGAATTCATTGCTGCCGTGTGACGTTCTTTAAAAAAACCAGATGTCACATGTCCATTAAATACTGTTGTGTGAATGCAGCTTTAGTGGAATCATATCATAGACATGTCTTGTGCTGAGATTAATGACTTTTATTCATGTCTTTACATCAGGTTTCCTGCAACTTCTTGACAATGGCTGCAGTCAGGCATGTTGCCTGCTGCTCCGTATGCTGAACTTGGGACAGTTTTTTCAGGGGTAAGTTTCTCCAGAGTCAGAATAAACCCATTGGGTGGAATTTATCAACCCCTCTATGTCAGTTTTCTGTGAATGGTGGCGGAGAGCAAGGTGGGCAGGGATGCCTCAACCTGACATATTTATTTTACGGACACCGACGCTAGTGTGAACGCCTCCTTTCACATATCCCAATAGAAACAGTTTTTTTTAAAAGATTCATCGCCAGTCTGTTAAATCATAGAATATGAAAGCATTGAATAAGCACTAAGACTTTCACTGTCTCTCATATACACATGCAAGGGCCACTCAATAAAGTCGCCCATCTACCTGCTTATTGAAGAAAACATCTTCGTAGGCCTCATTCACAAGTCCACATCTGCTCATATATGGGTGGTGTGTTATGCGTTGTTGATCCGCTTTTCACGGTTTTTATTTAATTTGGTTTAATTATATTTTGTATAAATCTGTGAAATGGATGATACACAGATGTCATCCGTTTTTTTTTTGTTTTTTTTTTACTCAAGACTTTCGCGTGTGATAAATCTGTGTAGTATTAGCATCAGTTAAAAAAAACAACATTTGTTTATACCGTTTTTTTTTTTTTTTTGCAGACCTACTGCCATCTGAATAAACACATTGAAATGACTGGGTACGTATGACATTTGTGAAAAATGCAGACACCGCAAGTGTCTTGTTCACACATTTGCATTAAGTATTATTCTTGTTCGTGTTGTTGACTATGATTGATCCAAAATGTATTATCCTTTGGGTCCATAGATTTGTATTAGTGTGATGTATCAACATCCGGGACAAAAACTGACAGATACACTTGTTTTATGGACCCATGGTCAGTGAAATAAATAGACTGACGTGCCATCTATGAAAAATATATTCATTCATACCTCCATTTTAATTTGATGGACTATAGGTCCTTAAAGAATTAAAAACATGTGCCAGTCCGTCTTTTGTCCTGGATGCATTACACCAATGTAAGTCTGTGGGTCTGTGAAAAATATGGATGGCATCTGTGTGTCATCCATTTTTCATAACCTCAAAGACATAGAAATACTTTTGAAAAAAAAGATGACCTGTTATGAACAAGGCATGGCCAGTATACATCTGCAAAATGCTGACTTGTGAATGAGGCCTAAGTACTTATTCAATCACATAGAAGGAACTCAATGCATGAGAGCTGCGGATATGGTTAAGTGGTTCAATTGTTATTCATTCCAAAGGCCAGAAGATGGAAGAAATGTGACCAGCCTACTCTGACCATGGAGTGACTGTGGAGTGGAAGATTGGGGATCTCAGAATCTGTGGTCTCTGGAGTTTACAGAGGAAGCTGAAAATCAAAAATCATCCAGCGGGTGCTATTTCTGTAAGTGATAATTCCTGATGGGTAGAGGAGAATGGATGGACCGCTTCCAGCTGATGGGAAGGTGACAATGCTGGGTTTATGCAGTGTTCTCAAGAAGAGCAACTCTTAATGGACAGTATGTCAAGCCTTGAGGTGCAGGAGTGCCTCCATTCTTGTAAGCTAAGAACAGGATACTAAGGCTGAAGTAGCTTGACATAGTATGGTTGAGGTAGTAGGACTCTTTGTGGTTTTAAGCCAGTGCAGGAACAGTACGACAGGAGACAATGGCGGCAGGTCTCAAACGCTTGGAATAAACAATCTGTATATTCAACAAAGCGGAGCCACACTGGGGATACATCAGTTTTTTTTCAATCCGTGAATTCTGGCAGTGTGAATAGAGTATTAATAATCTCCATAGCACACAGGGGTGCCCAGAGACAAGCGAAAGTTTAATAGGGCTACACGGCTACATTTGTCACACAACAAAAATTCACATAAAGCTAAAACTGAAATTTTGCTGTAAACACTTGCATGCAATTTTCATTAAAGTCCATGGTAAAAAAAAGCTGCATGCTTCTTGCGACTTATGACCAAAGTCTAATAGGTTTTGATTTTTTGGTGACTGTCACGTTACAATCACATGGCCTTGCACCTCAGAGATGCATTGAAATATTTATTACACCACTGCTATGTGATTTACCATGTAGACTTCGCTTCATGTTCCTCTGCTGCAGCAAATCTCATTAAACACAAGAAGTTAAAAGTTGATCCCATAGTGTCTACATAATAATACCATCTCACAGTGCCTATTTAGTACCATCATACAGTACTTACATAGTAATGTTATTATTATTACTCTATCTATAATGTAGTACCTGTATAATACCATCATACTGTGCCTATATAATACAGTTTTAAGTGCTTATATAATAATGTGATCATTATAACCCTAATTCTGTACCTAAGTAATAACATACACACAAAATATGCAGCAAAATAGGTTTATTTAGAAAAAAAAAAAATAGGAAAATTAAAATACAGCCTTAACTTCAGGCAAAAACAAAACGAAATCCTGCTCGTCTGAATAACCAGCTAAACATAAATGGTATCCTAACTATACGTGTGGCTTACTACCAGCCACACGAATAAAACAAGCACAACTTTGTCTCACTGGACTCCGGGTTACAGGACAGACCCACACACCTCTTTTCACTCTCTGAATCTACATTGGAGTGCAGGATCTGCAGCCTTTTTCTGGCCCAGTAATGAGCTAAGGACTCACACCTGGAGCTGAGGCCTACTCAAGGCCTGCGCTGGACCACACATAAGTTAAAAAGCGGGGGGAGATATAGTGAGATTCCAGTACTCTGCCCGCCACCTTCTCACAAACCATAATGTGGAGAGAGAGAAAAGAAACAAAGTAGGGCCACGCTAACAGGAGTTTGACATAATGTCCGTATAAATGTCCTTATAAAATTTGCTGACAAAACACTCGTATGTCTTTTCTTAAAAACACACCTGAGTGTCACAATACCGTATTTGTATGGCAGCATTTAATCCCAGACTGAAGAACCAATTGCGCGCTCCGTACGGTAGACACAATGTTGATGCGTAGATAGGATTAAATGGATTTATTTAAAGATAACGCGTTTCGGGGTATCTCGATACCTTACAAGTACCACCCCTTCATCAGATCTTATTCTTTCTGCTTTCATGTGTCTGTATGCGTGTTTGTAATATTTTCATACAGTGTATACCCAATATCACAACCGTACAATGCCTACATAATAAAACCATACCGAAAAGACATAAATCAGTTAGAAATAATATTTCAGCATAACAATATATAGACAATGTGACCATGCCGTGCTACACTATTGCAGCTCAGCTCTAATTCACTTGACTGGAAGCTGAGCTGCAACAGCATGGCATGGCCAGTATACAGCTTTCAGTCGCCTGCTCTATACACTGTGCTGAGAACAGCTGATCATTGGGGGTGTCAGGTATCAGACCTCCAGCAATCCAATTTTGGTGACCTGTCCTATAAATAGGCCATCAATATCAAGACTTGGAGATTCCCCTTAAGGAATAGGGTGAACCGACAGTGCAGTACTGCCAAGATGTGACACAACAATTTCTGTGTATTAGAGCGTGAGAATGATTCACGTTTCATCACCTTTAGTCTTTAGTTACAGGAGATGAAAAGGGGTATGTTTCTTTAAGAGGTCAGGTGGCTCTCGGTGCACTTTAATCCTCATACTTCTGTGAAATTAAGCGTACTCACATGCTTTTCATGATCCTGGGAAATCTGGCAGGAAAATATCATGTAACCATTAGGGCAGAGTGCGAGAGTCCAAAGAGCTGCAAGATACTGCATTATACAGGAGGTGCATAGAGTATTGTAGAGTATTGTCATTGACTTTAGTGTAATATATATATATATATATATATATATATATATATATATATATATATATATCTGAGACTGGTAAGTAGTGATATAGGGGTGTTGTGGGATCTAGTGTTGGCTGACTGAAGCTCAGGAGCTGTAGTGTTACAGAACTTGTGATAGGTTGTAGTGTATTATACAGGCGACTGGTATTCTCGGGGTGCAGTGACAGTTGGGGTGTGATGGACTGTAGTGTCACATACAATTGACTCGTATTCTGGAGCTACAATTACAGAAGGGCATAAACAGCGGTGCAGTACAGTACAGGTATTTGGTATTCTGGAGCTACAGTGATAGAGAACTTGTGATGGACTGTAATGTATTGTACAGATGACTGGTATTCCCGATGAGAAGTGAAAGAGAAGTGTAATAGGCTGTAGTGACTGGTATAGCACAAGTGACTAATATTTTGGAGGTGCAGTTACAGGGGGTATGATGGACTGTAGTATATAGTACAAGTGACCGTTATTCTGGAGGTGCAGTTACAGGGGGTATGATGGACTGTAGTGTATAGTACAAGTGACCGTTATTCTGGAGGTGCAGTTACAGGGGGTATGAAGGACTGTAGTGTATAGTACAGGTGACCGATATTCTGAAGGTGCAGTTACAGGGGGTATGATGGACTGCAGTGTATAGTACAAGTGACCGTTATTCTGGAGGTGCAGTTACAGGGGGTATGATGGACTGTAGTATATAGTACAAGTGACTAATATTCTTGAGGTGCAGTTACAGGGGGTATGATGGACTGTAGTGTATAGTACAAGTGACCGTTATTCTGGAGGTGCAGTTACAGAGGGATGTGCTGAGCTGTAGTATATAGTAGAGATGCAGTGACAAAAGGGTGTGATGGGTTGTGGTATATTATATAAGTGATGGGTATCTCTGAGGCGCAGTGGTGTGATTAGCTATTGCAAATGCAAGGCTAAAGCCCCACGTTGCAGAAACGCAGCTTTTTTTTGTTGCAGATTGCGTTTTTTTTTTTGAGCCAAAGCCAGGAGTGGATTAAGCAGAAGGCAGAAGCATAAGAATTTCCTATATATTTCCCATCCCTTTTGTAGCCATTCTTGGCTTTGGCTCAAAAAACTGCAGCAAAATTTCCAACAAAAAAAAAGCTGCGTTTCTGCAACATGGGACCTTAGCCTAAAGGCGGCTGGTATTCTAGAAGTGCAATAGAGGAATGTGATGGGCAGTATAGATGACGTGTATTCTGTAGGTACAGTGTTAAAGTGGTGTATGATGGGTGATATGTATGTACATGTCCCTCTGATGTAATGTATGCCAGTTTTTGTATGTTCTCTTGATGTTTGTATATGTATGCTCTTCTGACATAAGCCAGTTATATGTATATATACATGTATGTCCCTCTGTTGTGATGAATGCTGGTTATATATAGTATATTCTGAAATAATGTGTGCTGGTTATATGTTTCTAGAACATGTCCTGGTTAGGGTGCATTCACATTGAGTATACGCTCAGCTCATTCTGAATGTAAAACATGTTCAGAATGAGCGCGTACAAAGCAGATCCCATTCATCTCTATGGGAGCCGGCATACGTGCTCTCCGCATTGAAATGAATGGGCTGCTTTTTTCCCTATTGCTCTTAATGTGATACGCGCGTATCACATTGAAAGCAATAGGGGAAAAAAGCCTGAGCTGAGCGTATACTCAGTGTGAATGCACCCTTATATATATATATATTTGCCCTATGTAAATATATATATATATATATTTTGGACACACCTTCTCATTCAAATAGTTTTCTGTATTTTCATGACTATGAAAATTGTAGATTGACACTGAAGGCATCAAAACTATAAAGTAACACATGTGGAATTATATACTTAACAAAAAAGTGTTAAACAACTGAAAATATGTCTTGTATTCTAGGTTCTTCTAAATAGCCACCTTTTGCTTTGATTACTGATTTGCACACACTTGGCATTCTCGTGATGAGTTTCAAGAGGTAGTCACCGGAAATGGCCTTCCAACAGTCTTGAAGGAGTTCCCAGAGATGCTTAGCACTTGTTGGCCCTTTTGCCTTCACTCCGCGGTCCAGCTCACCCCAAACCATCTCGATTGGGTTCAGGTCTGGTGACTGTGGAGGCCAGGTCATCTGGTGTAGCACCCCATTACTCTCTTTCTTGGTCAAATAGCCCTTACACAGCCTGGAGGTGTGTTTGGGGTCAATGTCCTGTTGAAAAATAAATGATGGTCCAACTAAATGCAAACCGGATGCTGTGGTAGCCATGCTGGTTCAGTATGCCTTCAATTTTGAATAAAACCCCAACAGTGTCACCAGCAAAGCACCCCCACACCTCCTCCTCTATGCTTCACGGTGGGAACCAGGCATGTAGAGTCCATCCGTTCACCTTTTCTGCGTTGCACAAAGACATGGTGGCTGGAACCAAAGATCTCAAATTTGGACTCATCAGACCAAAGCACAGATTTCCACTGGTCTAATGTCCATTCCTTGTGTTCTTTAGCCCAAACAAGTCTCTTCTGCTTGCTGCCTGTCCTTAGCAGTGGTTTTCTAGCATCTATTTTACCATGAAGGCCTGCTGCACAAAGTCTCCTCTTAACAGTTGTTGTAGAGATGTGTCTGCTGCTAGAACTCTGTGTGGCATTGACCTGGTCTCTAATCTGAGCTGCTGTTAACCTGCGATTTCTGAGGCTGGTGACTCGGATGAACTTATCCTCTGCAGTGGTGACTCTTGGTCTTCCTTTGCTGGGGCAGTCCTCATGTGAGCCAGTTTCTTTGTAGCGCTTGATGGTTTTTGCAACTGCACTTGGGGACACTTTCACAGTTTTCCCAATTTTTCGGACTGACTGACCTTTATTTCTTAAAGTAATGATGGCCACTCGTTTTTCCTTACTTAGCTGCTTGTTTCTTGCCGTAATACAAATTCTAACAGTCTATTCAGTAGGACTATCAGCTGTGTATCCACCTGACTTCTGCACAACACAACTGATGGTCCTAATCCCATTTATAAGGCAAGAAATCCCACTTATTAAACCTGACAGGGCACACCTGTGAAGTGAAAACCATTTCCGGTGACTACCTCTTGAAGCTCATCAAGAGAATGCCAAGAGTGTGCAAAGCAGGAATCAAAGCAAAAGGTGGCTACTTTGAAGAACCTAGAATATAAGACATATTTTCAGTTGTTTCACACTCTTTTGTTAAGTATATAATTCCACGTTTGTTAATTCATAGTTTTGATGCCTTCAGTGTGAATCTACAATTTTCATAGTCATGAAAATACAGAAAACTAACAACTAAACCAAGGAACTGCATGAATTCTGTCATGCCTACAATCCTGCTGTACACAGTATGGCCACTTTATTGCAAATACCCTTCTAGTCTAACATTGGACCTCCTTTAGTCTTCAGAACTGCAGCAATTGTTATGTTCAGTTTGTTATGATATACACAAGTATCATTCACAGGTATTAGAGGACCCAGGATGTGGCAAAGAGTATTCCAACCTTGTCTAAATAGTGCTATAGGCGCGGGACGTCCAAACTGTCTGCATCCATTATTAGGCCTTGTTCCAATACAGTTCACTTTTTACATCAATTGCACTGGAGTAGTGCAGAGTTTCAGTAGTTATTCACAGACTGGCACCTACTCCTTATGACAGGGATTGGAAAACCAATCAATCATAAGCATTTATCCCTTTAGAGCTTGCCTCAGGAGGAGACTCGTGATGTCACAGGTAGTGACATTTCAAGCCCTTCGTTGAGGCCACTGCTTGGCCACAGCAGTCACATGTGGCTGGGACTTCTGTCACATGTCATCGCTACAACGAGACTTTCTATGGTCTGGGAAACCCAGTCGTTATGTTCTTATTATGGCAAGGTTATCTTCTCATATATCTAGTGCTCCCGCCCCAATAAGGTTATATGATGGTTATATGTATACTCCCCTAATGAATGTTTGGATATGTATGTACTTCTGATGTGAAGTATGCCAGTTATATCTATATTCTTCTGATGTATGTGTGTATGCCTCTGATGTCATATTCATGCACAAGTCCATGTATAAGCAGCCTTCCTCTTCTATGTACAGGGTGTGTGACTCTGGGAGACTATGAGGTGCTTGCTCTCTGCTGCTGTTACTCTCTATTTGGCTCTTTTGCCTGGTATCTGCTCATTGGACCCATGGGCAGTACCTGGCACATCCACTAATACAATCTATGGCATAGTGTTTGATGCAGGCAGCACTGGGACACGAATCCACATCTACACATTCCACCAGAGAACTGCAGGTAAGTACTCAACCCCTCCCTCCTCAAGAAGTCTGTGCTACTCTCATCCTGGTTTCCTCCATGCTTTAGGGTCTCCTTTGGAACTAGATGGAGAGATCTTTGAGTCTGTAAAGCCAGGACTTTCTGCTTTTGCTGAACAACCTGCAAAGGTGAGCTTGATGTGTTTGTGTGAGTGAGTGAGTGAGTGAGTGAGTGTGAGTGAGTGAGTGAGTGCATGGTGGGAGGTCATTAAAAAGGTGGAAATGTCAGATCACAATTCTGTTACCTGCTCCATATTAGCCACCGTGTTGCCACATGCTGACTATGAACAGAAAGCCACCTTGACTATGTTGAGGACGCTCTTCATGTGTCACAGCACAACTATCTCAGAGCAGCAGGGTCCTCCATATCCCAGAATTCAGTGTAAGAACAAGTACTGTGCAAGTTGTGTGCAAAAATCAAGAATGGAGACTACACAAAGATAGGGTATGATGGAAAGAGTTTCACCTTTTGTTTTTAATCCATTCCTAGTTTTGGCACACAATCACCAATGTAAAATTATTAATTTGTGAATAAGGCCTTAGGCTACATGCAAATGTCCATAGTGGTTTTTACTGTCTGCAAAAACGGATCCATATGCTGCAAAAAAATAATTGCATTGCATGAGTAGGTCATCCGCAATAAGTCATGTATGGTGAATGTACCACAAATAAGGACAGGAGCAGGGCCTGCTCCATAGTTTGGTCTCTATGGCCCAGACACTGCCCTGTAAAAGCTACAGACGTGTGTGTGGGGCCATATAAATTAATGGGCCAATATACTGAAAGCAACTACAGTAGTATGCATGGGCCCTTGGGCTATGGGCTAAAAGAAGCAGGGACGTCCAGAAAAGAGCATCTCAGGAGAAGAGTACCCTCATCTAATAGGACGTCACAGGCTTTGAGTATTTCAGGAGACTAGCAGTTACATAATATTTGAGGACAGGAGGTTGCTGAGTCTTGCGGGAAGTCATATACTGAAATTTACATAGTGAATGTATAATATAAACAGATGCATCTTGGATTGCTGTGATTACCTCTGATGGTTTCTCTTAGGGTGCAGAGTCTGTCCGCTCATTACTTCACCTGGCACAGGACAATATCCCTTCCACTCACTGGAAGAAAACACCGCTGATACTGAAAGCAACTGCAGGGCTGCGACTGCTTCCCGAACATCAAGCGGAGGCCCTTCTCTTGGAGGTGGGAGAACTTACCGAATATTGGATCAAATTTTATAGAAATTGCAGGCAGTTAGGAAATGAGACTTGAAATGGCTATAACCCTTGGCATTGGTTTTCACAAATACCTTTTAGTCAGATATTTCTATGGCATGCTGAAGATCACTTACAGCCATTTCATACGTTTTTGCACTTTTATTGACAAATACTTTAAGTTTTTGCAATGACTCAATATTTACAGTGTTGATCCTTATTTTTCAAGATGTCTGCAATTCACCCTGGCATGCAGGATATTAGCTTCTAGGCCAAAGCGTGGCTGATGACAACCCATTCTTACCTAGTCAGTTCTCGGGTTCTATCACAATTTCTTTGTTCTGTGTTTATCTATCTGCTTTTTGAGGATTGACATAGGTTCCCTTATGTCCTACCAGCAGCACATTAATGGGGGTATGTCTGCCCTGTGTGCTCATCGAGAACTATTGTAAGCCAGGGGCTGGCAATACGTTGCTGCATGCCTCTAGCTTGCACCCCCAGCACACTAAGAAATCCCTACCAGTGGGAGAATTTTTGAGAGTAAAAAGGAATAGTACAACTGATGGGGCATTTAACAAAGAAATGGAAATAACCAGTGCTAGATTAAAGCAGAGAGGTTATTCTGAGTGGACTATAAGAAGAGCACATAATACAGCCATTAAGTCGGATAGACGAGATTTATTGTACAAAATTCAGAAGATCAGACAAAGAGACAGAGAACGGGGAGTTCATTTTACAACTAAATATAGCATGGAATGATGGGTTATGTAGATAACCTGTTTTCCCTAAGTCCCAACAGCGGCACAATATGGGGTATTTTCTGCCCCTGTGTGCTGGTAGGACAGGCGGAATTTTTAATTAGCCAGACTTAACACCTGGCTGGACCCTATAAGAGGGCACCACACCCCTCCCCCTGCGTGTTAATATTAAGTAACCTATAACAGGCTCTATACAATATAATATGTTTACAGTAAAGATATTGGTATTTCCACATACATACAGTCTTTACAAGTGCATGCAAGCAACTTATATACATTTAGTCTGTTTTCCTCTACCAAATTAT
This sequence comes from Leptodactylus fuscus, assembly GCF_031893055.1. Taxonomy (NCBI): domain Eukaryota; kingdom Metazoa; phylum Chordata; class Amphibia; order Anura; family Leptodactylidae; genus Leptodactylus; species Leptodactylus fuscus. The sequence continues at coordinate 78,803,921 of NC_134271.1, read as the reverse complement.
AGGGAGGGAGACTTGTGCCGCTGTTGGGACTTAGGGAAAACAGGTTACCTACATAACCCATCATTCCCCTGCGTCCCACCAGCGGGACAATATGGGGAGATAGCAAGCATAGTCCCCTTATTAGGGTGGGCGCTCTACAGAACTCAACACTGTACGGCCGAAAGCCGCAGCTTCCGCAGACTGGCTAGCCAGTCTATAATGTTTTACAAATGTGGAGTCTGAGCTCCACGCCGCCGCCGCACAGATCTGGTCAAGCGGCAAGGCGCACCTTTCTGCCCACGAGGTAGAGACTGCCCTCGTGGAGTGCGCTGTCAGGAAGGCCGGAGGAGATAAGTCCTGTATCTCAAATGAAATTTTAATGGCCTCCTTCACCCACCTAGAAATGGTGGGTTTCGAGGCCGCCAGGCCTTTTAACTTCCCGAAAAAGTTTACAAAAAGGTTTTCCGATCTTCTAAAAGAGCGCGTGCGCTCTAGATAAATTCTTAAACACCTTGATAAATCTAGTGAATGAAGTTTTACCTCCTCCGGAGTGGAGGGTGATGGATAGAATACTGGAAGTGTGACCAGCTGGCACCTGTTGGTCACAGAGGGAACCTTGGGGGTGAATCCCGGTAGATATCTTAACTGGACTCTGTCCTCGTAGAAGCTGATATACGGTTCTTCACAGGAGAATGCCTGTAATTCTCCTACCCTCTTGGCTGATGTTATTGCCAAGAGGAATACTACCTTGTAGGAGAGGAACTTCAGCTCTGCAGACTCCAGAGGTTCAAAGGGCTTACCACATAGCGCCGATAGGACCTTGCCGAGATCCCACTTGTGGACGGGAGCAGATACTGCTGGTCTCAACCTCCCCGCCCCTTTAAGGAAGGAACTTACTAGGGGGTCTTGAGATAACCGCCTCCCCAGACAGGCGGACAGGGCGGCCATATGCACCTTCAAGGTGGCAACCGAGAGGCCCCTGTCAAGGCCGTCCTGAAGAAAGTCCAGGATCACACCTACCGGAGGATCCACGGAGTCCACTTCGTGCTCCTGGCACCAAGTTTTAAAAATGTTACCAATCCTTTGGTAACTTCTATTTGTAGCTTCTGAGCGGGCACAGGAAATCGTCTTTAGGACGGCCTTTGAAAGTCCTCTATTCCTTAATAGGGACTGGCTAACTTCCAGGCTGTCAAGTTGAACCTCCTCAGATCCTGGCAGAGCAGCTCTCCTTGAGTTACCAGGTCTGGGAGGGGGGGAAGCCTCCAATAGATGCCTTGACTCGTCCTCATGAGCTGGGCAAACCAAGTCCTTTTTGGCCAGAATGGGATTATGGCGATGCCCGAGACTTGGTCCTGTCTTATCTTCATCAATACCCTGGGTATGATGGGAACCGGAGGGAAGATGTAAAACAGCCTGAACCTCCATGGGATGGACAGGGCATCCACTGCCAAGGGGTTGTCCTCCTGATACAGGGAACAGAAGGTCTGCACCTTGGCGTTGAGTCGGGTTGCCATAAGATCGACCTCTGGGAGACCCCATCTTTGGACGATCTGCTGGAATATTCCTGTATGAAGCGACCATTCTCCGGATACGGAAATACCCCGACTCAACTGATCCGCTACTATGTTCAGGGAGCCTCTGATGTGAACAGCGGATAGATGGGACAGGTTCTTTTCTGCCCATGAGAAGATTAGGTTCGTGGTTCTTTGAAGGGCCCGGGATCTGGTACCGCCTTGTTTGTTTATATAGATGACCGTTGTCATATTGTCCGACCGGACTTTGACCGCCTTCCCTTTGAGGAGGGGGGGCGAAGTGACACAAGGCAAGGTACACTGCCTGAAGTTCCTTCAGGTTGGATGACCCCTGTTCCGGATGTGCCCAAACGCCGTGTATAGTTTTGTCGTCCAAGTGGGCTCCCCATCCCCTGGGATCCGTTGTCAGCAGGACCCACTCTGGAGGGACCGTAGACCTTCCGTCTTTCAGGTGTATCCACTATCTGAGGGAAAGACGGGTAGCGGAAGAAAGGCAGATCTTCTTTTGCAGTCCCCGTGGCGACCTGTTCCAGGGGCTCAGCATTTCCCTCTGAAGGGGACGCATATGCCATAAGGCCCAAGGAACCGCCCTGGCTGAAGAAGACATCAGGCCTAGAACTCTCATGGCGGTCCGGATGGTTATTCGCCGAGTTCTGAACAGAAAGCGGGCAGCTGCCTCTATCTTGAGTTTCCTTGGGCCGGAAAGGTAGATCTGCATCTTCTGGGAATCCAGAATAAATCCGAGAAACTTCCTCCGGGTGGACGGCGCTGTCTCGGATTTCTCCCAGTTGATCACCCACCCTAGTTTCTGGAGGAGGGATACAGCGATCTGAAGATGTTGGCGGAGTAGAGAAGTAGACTGAGATTTTATGAGCCAGTTGTCTAAATACGGAACCACGAAGAGCCCTTCTAATCTTAGAGCGGCGGCGATGGGGGCGACCGTCTTGGTAAAGACGTACGGGGCTGACGATATGCCAAAGGGGAGGGCGGTAAACTGAAAATGCTCTCTGCGGCCGGCTATTTGAACAGCTATTCTTAGATATTTCCTGTGTGGGCAAAAAATAGGGACATGCAGGTAGGCGTCCCTGAGATCTAGGGTCACCATTACTTCGTCCTGCTGGAGGAAGGATGTTACAGACTCTACTGTTTCCATACGGAATGGTTTTTCCTTTAGAAACCGATTGAGATATCTTAAATCTACTATCATCCTCCAGTCCCCAGATGGTTTGGGGACGAGGAACACTGGAGAGTAGATACCGAGCCCTTCCTCCAGAGGGGGGACCCTCTCCAGGGCCCCCTTTGTCCTGTATTCCAAGACGGCTGCCTCTAGGATGGACTGCTGTGCAGCAGGCAGGATACGAGTGCTGGTGAAATGATCGCGGGGAGGCTGCTTGAATTCCAAGGCGTAGCCCTGGGCCACCACCCGCAAAACCCAAGGATCTTTGATGGTCTGATCCCACACACAGGCAAAGTGGGCCAGACGCCCACCTACCGCAAGATTGGCCGCAGAGAGCTGCGCACCCTCAAAAGGTAGTTTTACCTTTTGAATCATCCCTGGCGCGCCCCCTGCCCATACCTCTAGGTCGTATTCTGGACCTCCTTTGAGGTTGTGCCCTAGATTGAGCTCCACGCCCCCTACCTGGGGGAGGCCTTCTGCTTCTGGAGGCCTGCGGCAAGGTTCTGCCTTTGTCTTCGGCCAGACCCTCCATTAGGTCATCGAGGCTGCGCCCGAACACCTTACCCGGCTGGAAGGGTAGACCGCACAGGGCGTATTTGGATGGTAAGTCCGCCCTCCAGGGACAGAGCCACAGTGGCCTTCTCGCGGCTGTGGTCTGAGCCATGGTCTTTGCTGACAGACGTAACTGTTGTCTGGATGACTCTCCCAGGTAATCTGCTGCTAGCTGAATAGAGGACATAGACGATAAGATCTCGTCTCTATCGACGCCGGTATCTATGTCCCGCTCCAGTTGTGTCAGCCGGGCACGTAGGAAGTCTGCCACTTCGGTGGAGGCAATGGCCACAGAGGTCTGAGCTGAAGCAGATGAATACGCTTTTTTAAGTGTGGAGTCTATTCTCCTATCCAAAAGGTCCTGTAAGTTAGAGCCGTCTTCAAGAGGCACAATGGTACGCTTGGACATCCTGGCTACCGCCAGGTCTACTTTTGGGGGTGGCCCCCAGCAAGCCAGCTGGACAGGATCCACCGGATACAAATTCTTAAATACCCTGAAGGCCACATGAGTCTTCTCAGGAAATTTCCACTCCTGCTCCATAATTGCCATTAATGCCGCATCTACCTGAAAGGCCCTCTGCCCTTCAGCGGTAGAAGCGGAGGCTTCCCCCAGGCCCCTTGACCGGATGGCCTTCAGCAAATTGGTTGTTTTGTCCTATGGGAATATGGGTTTGCTGGCCACGCTCGACTGCACCATGGATGGGCAGGAGTCATCCTCCATCTGCAGTCTTTCCAGGGAGGGGGGAGAAGCAGAGCGCCCTTCTGTCCGTTGCTTCTTGGAGAGCTGGGTGATGGACACGCGGATGTCCTTTAGTGACTCATCCTACAAAAAAAGGAGGAGGAGCTTACCAGAAGTGGGGAAACCATCTTTCCTCTTGTTCTCTGCACCGTACTCACCATATACTCCTTCATCCATATTACCATGTCCCTGGGGGAGGGCTCATCAGCAGGAGGCCCTCTGCAGGACCGACAACGTGACCAATCGTATCCTGGAACATAGAGGTTAATTAGCAACCTCCTACTGCAGAGAGCCCCTACCCCAGACTACACTTACCATCAGGTAAGGGAATATCGCAATCCCAGCAGGAAAAATGCTTTCTCTTAGCTGAGGATTTCCTCCTCTCCTGGTCCCCAGGAGGAGTGGTGGAAGAGGACATGGTAGCGGAAAATAGCGACCGCTATGTTCACCTAAATAGATTTACTGTATGAGAGGAGTAACACACATGAAACACAATAATGGTTTCTTACCGGGCGTTGGAGGAACAGCTTAGACCAAGATGTCCAAATACAAAGCTCAGCTGCAACCTGCAAACTGCAAACTGCACAAGCCCGGGGCCACACGGTGTCTCAGTGGTTAGCACTGCAGCCTTGCAGCGCTGGAGTCCTGGTGTTCAAATCCCGCCAAGGGCATAAAACTATCTGCAAGGAGTTTGTATGTTCTCCCCGTGTTTGCATGGATTTCCATCCCATATTGCAAAGACATACTGATAGGGAAAAATGTACATTGTGAGCTCTATGTGGGGCTCACAATCTACATAAAAAAAAAACAAAACAAAAAAAAAACTGCACAAGCCCCACTAGTGGGAAACTAGGAAGGCAAGGACTGAGTGTCCTGCCCTCCTTTTTAAGCTGGCCGCCGAAAAAAGGGGGCGGGTCCGCCCCACTTCCCACCCCCCTAAGACCCCCAAACAAAGATTTGTTTACCTAGGAGGGGGGGAATGGGGCCAGGGGACTGCCTTACCCTGCCCCTAAACCTAGCTCCTTCTCCGGAGCTACTGTTTGTAAAATTCCGGTCGCCGCCGGAAGTGCGCCGCAAGCTTTCCTCCCCGTCCAGGAACGAGGGAGCCGGCCGAAGGTTCCGGCCCCTACTCGCTCGCAGAGCCGACGGCAGAAGCCGAAGCTTCCGCATGAAGCGCCGACTCTGCAGGTAAGTGTCAGCGGACGGGGAGAAGGGGAAGAAGGGAAGACCCTGCTGACACCCCTGCCTTCTCTTTCCAGGTCAGGAGCCCCAGCGAGGGACAGGACTCAGGATCAGTTAAGTGACCCAAGGAGCCCTATAGGAGGACACCAAGTCCTCCCCACCTGTCCACACACAGGACAGAAAAAAACACGCAGGGGGAGGGGTGTGGTGCCCTCTTATAGGGTCCAGCCAGGTGTTAAGTCTGGCTAATTAAAAATTCCGCCTGTCCTACCAGCACACAGGGGCAGAAAATACCCCATATTGTGCCGCTGGTGGGACGCAGGGGAATATTGAGATATTAAAAGTATCAAAAACAACTTGCCCATCCTTCATCAAGATCCTATTTTAAGAGATATTATTTTGCAAGGGTCTAGTTTTTCATCTAGAAGAGGAAAAACTTTAGGCAATTACATATCCCCGAGTCTGTTTTCTGATGAGACATATCCTGAGACTTGGCTTCACACGGTTGTTTTTTTCAAATGTGGGAATACTCGATGTGGGGTATGTGATTTAGTTGAAGTCACAAAAAGTTATAACAGTACAGATATGAAAAAGAAATTTTTGATTAAGTATCATATCAATTGTAATAGCAGTTATGTCATTTATTTAATATCATGCACTTTATGCGGAGTACATTACGTGGGAAGTACTATAAGAGCCCTAAAAATCCGGATTTCGGAACACCTACAAAGTATAGGTAAAGAGGACATCACTAGTCTAAGTTTCAGAGGAATAGAAAGAGTTAAACGTCCCGTTAGAGGAGGCGATTGGGAAAAACAGCTTAGAATTCGGGAGGTATTTTGGATCTTAAAGTTAGGCACACGATTTCCGGAAGGAATGAATCACAGGAATGATGTGTCTTACATCTACGATGTATGAGTTGGTTGGTGGCTGAGTATATCGTTCCCTTTCCTATTCCCTATTCATATTGATCCAGGTTTCTAGGCAATAAGAATAAAGTGCTTGGAAGAGAACTGTCTATTCATGTGGGATGACACTGGCAATACTTGTGGATGGCAGGGTTGAACAGTGCCTAATAATTGCGCCTCTTATTGTTTTTAGGTCAGGAAAGTCTTCAGTTCATCTCCTTTTCTGGTCCCAGAGAACAGCGTCAGCATCTTGGATGGAACTGATGAAGGTTGGAAAAACATTAAAAAGTTCTTTTTTTTTTTCTTTAGTAAAATAAACCTAAACTTATTGATTACTTTGATCATTTAGCTCCTGTCAGATACATAGTAATATATAATGCAGATTTTTACACCGCTAAACTCTTTAAAAGAACTGCAGTACTTTGCGCTCTCCTCTGTACTGCCATGTTTCGAAGTATCTAATGCTGCCAGTTCTTTTTTACAGGAATCTTTGCCTGGATTACAGTCAACTTTCTGACAGGTATGTCCTTATGGGTAGGGCCTTATTCACACAACAGTAAAAAAAAGTGGCTGAGTCATTGGAGCTATCCAAGACCATTGAAATTCATCTAATGAAAATAGACCAAAAAAAGTGAGCCAGGCATGACACACGGATGCAAAACGGCAAAGCAAAATTGACTATTACATCTATTTTTCATTACTATTTTTATCCACATTTGTGTATATAAGACTTAGAGTGTGAACCAGCATAGCCATACCTTGGGTGAAATCTTAGCATTATATATGTGGGTTACATTATCGATTATTTCTAAAGATGTTCTCTGCAGGTCGGTTACATGGGGATCATAGTGTTGGGACATTGGATTTGGGTGGAGGCTCCACTCAGATAACATTTTTGCCTTTGGATAAGGTAAGAAACATCTTTTGCCTTCTCTCTCTTTCTTCTTGTTTTGATATAAGCCTTGTCACCATTTGAGTTTTTTTTATTTTCAGGCTACGTTGGACCAGACTCCTCCTGACTTTTTGACTTCCTTTGAGTTGTTTAACAGCACATATCGACTGTACACGCACAGGTCTGAGATGTAACTAGCATTAGGATGGGTATGCAGAGCAGTTGCTTGGGGTTTGGAAGATAATACAGCTTTTTTTGGGGAGGGGCTGGGTGTTCTGTCACTATTTGCTGTCTGATAGTTTTTTTTGTACATTATCCAGTTATTTGGGGCTTGGTCTGAAGGCGGCTCGTGTGGCTGTGCTTGGAGCTTCTGAATCTGCAGGTAATGATGGTGAAAAACACAGATATATCACAGGCTGTAAATATACATACTGTTTTTGTAGAAGTTTCTGAGCCAAATACATAAGTAGGTCCAGTAAGGAGGATACATTTGTTATTTACAGTCCTATGAAAAAGTTTGGGCACCCCTATTAATCTTAATCATTTTTAGTTCTAAATATTTTGGTGTTTATAACAGCCATTTCAGTTTGATATATCTAATAACTGATGGACACAGTAATATTTCAGGATTGAAATGAGGTTTATTGTACTAACAGAAAATGTGCAATATGCATTAAACCAAAATTTGACCTGTGCAAAAGTATGGGCACCTCAACAGAAAAGTGACATTAATATTTAGTAGATCCTCCTTTTGCAAAGATAACAGCCTCTAGTCGCTTCCTGTAGCTTTTAATCAGTTCCTGGATCCTGGATAAAGGTATTTTGGACAAACAATTCAAGTTCAGTTAAGTTAGATGGTCGCCGAGCATGGACAGCCCGCTTCAAATCATCCCACAGATGTTCAATGATATTCAGGTCTGGGGACTGGGATGGCCATTCCAGAACATTGTAATTGTTCCTCTGCATGAATGCCTGAGGATTTGGAGCGGTGTTTTGGATCATTGTCTTGCTGAAATATCCATCCCCGGCGTAACTTCAACTTCGTCACTGATTCTTGAACATTATTCTCAAGAATCTGCTGATACTGAGTGGAATCCATGCGACCCTCAACTTTAACAAGATTCCCGGTGCCGGCATTGGCTACACAGCCCCAAAGCATGATGGAACCTCCACCAGATTTTACAGTGGGTAGCAAGTGTTTTTCTTGGAATGCTGTTTCTTTTTGGACGCCATGCATAACGCCTTTTTTTATAACCAAACAACTCAATCTTTGTTTCCAAAATGAAGTTGGCTTCTCCAAATGCGCTTTTGCATACCTCAGGCAACTCTATTTGTGGCGTACGTGCAGAAACGGCTTCTTTCTCATCACTCTCCCTGACAGCTTCTCCTTGTGCAAAGTGCGCTGTATTGTTACCAATGCACAGTGACACCATCTGCAGCAAGATGATGCTGCAGCTCTTTGGAGGTGGTCTGTGGATTGTCCTTGACTGTTCTCACCATTCTTCTTCTCTGCCTTTCTGATATTTTTCTTGGCCTGCCACTTGTGGGCTTAACAAGAACTGTCCCTGTGGTCTTCCATTTCCTTACTATGTTCCTCACAGTGGAAACTGACAGGTTAAATCTCTGAGACAACGTTTTGTATCCTTCCCCTGAACAACTATGTTGAACAATCTTTGTTTTCAGATCATTTGAGAGCGGGCTGTCCATGTTCGGCGACCATCAAACTTAACTGAACTTGAATTGTTTTGTAGAAAGAAATGGTCCAAAATACCTTTATCCAGGATCCAGGAACTGATTAAAAGCTACAGGAAGCGACTAGAGGCTGTTATCTTTGCAAAAGGAGGATCTACTAAATATTAATGTCACTTTTCTGTTGAGGTGCCCATATTTTCGCACCGGTCAAATTTTGGTTTAATGCATATTGCGCATTTTCTGTTAGTACAATAAACCTCATTTTAATCCTGAAATATTACTGTGTCCATCAGTTATTAGATATATCAAACTGAAATGGCTGTTGCAAACACCAAAATATTTAGAACTAAAAATGATTAAGATTAATAGGGGTGCCCAAACTTTTTCATAGGACTGTATATTCCACATTTCCTTTGAATCCACTCCTTGCTCTGTGCTCACACACAAAACATGTCATTGACTTTCAGCACAGCAGAAACAGACCTTTCGCAGTCACTGTTTCCCACCAGCTCTGGACGGAGAATGGACATTTGCTGGCGTCACCTACAGATATGCAGGGTGGACTGATGGTGAGTGTGTAGATGGGACAATAAATAGCAGCTAGCTTGAAACCAGCTGTCACAGACATTGCTTACAGTGTTGCGTTACAGGATCTTTTTCTTCAATAGCTCTAGTAGGATTGCTGTCTGTTTGCAGAATATCTTTGCACTGAAAAGTATAGCTGACTTTACTTTTTGGTACAGCTGGAATAAAGTTAGGATGGTTCATAGCCTCTGAACTTAGGCCAAAAAGACAAACTAGGACCTTGATGTGGTAGGACCATACTATAAAACAAAAAACACTTTGTGACCATGGCCTTAATATGTATCTGATGTCATGTGCAGATATCAGAGACTACCCCCTTTCTTCTGATTGTTATATATATATATATATATATATATATATATATATAATTATAGACATCAGAGCTTTAAGTCGTCTTCTCTACCATCTAGGTCGCGCAGGGTTTGATGCCTGTTACTCGGAGGTTTTGCACATCTTACAGGGAAAGTTTCACAGCGTTGATGAGCTTCGAGACGGCCACTTTTATGCCTTTTCTTATTACTATGACCGGGCAGTAGACACAAATTTGATTGGTAAGATGGCATAGGGGTATTATGGATAGGGGTTTATGCAGTTCAAGACATCTCATGTGACTTTTGCATCTTTTTAGAGTACGAGGATGGAGGACAGCTGGCTGTCAGGGACTTTTCTTTAAAAGCCCAAGAAGGTAATTTTGTCCTGATACAAGTATAGCCCAACTCAGTCTTCCTTTCTGTTGTAATGCCATATTGATTTTGAAGATATTTTATTGATCACACTTCAAGGAGTTTACAAAAACATAGATTTGCAGATTTCTTTCATAGTTGTTAAAGTGGTTTCTGCAGCAGGTGCAGAAAATTTGTCAGTGCCCCATGTAGATTAAAGAGGACCTTTAACCACCTCCAATATCTACATTTCTTCTCATCATTTAATAGATGCTGCTCCACTGAATGCGGTATGGTTGGAATTTTTTTTTCTGTAGCCTCCAAAGTTCCTGAGCAATAAGTGCTGTCAGTTTTGGTGTGTGATATTTTATTTAGGTTCTGTATTGTCCAGTGGGACGTGTCAGGTAGGAACAGACAAGGAGTGTGAGACTGAGCTTATACTGTCCACCTCTGACTAGAGCTCTGAATCACACCCCCCAACCCGACCATAGAGTCTAAGCAGTACACCAGGCACCAAAATTAGCAGCATGAATAGTGAGGGCAACAAAAAAATATTCCAACTGTGGTAGAATTAGCAGTGCCAGTAACAGATACCAAGAACTGAAGTTGGAGGAGGTGAAAGGTTCTCTTTAATGGAACAGTTCTAGAAATTTCTGTAACAAAAATGCCATGTGTGATTGACAGTTCCTTCATCTCTATGAGGTATGCAAAAAATAGGAAGGCTCTGTAAACCAGCTTCATGTTCTAGTGATCAGACATTTAAACCTTTTTCACTGATTAGGGTAAGCTGACATTGTGAAGAAAAAAACCAAAACACTTCAAAGAAGGCAAGCAGAAGATAGATAGATCCAAGTGAAGAACAACTGTATATAAAAAAAATGTGGACTTTGGGTATGAATTTTGGTCTACTATACAGAGATTCTTTGTCCCCACAGTGTGTGATCATATGGACCGCTTCTCATCACAGAGTCCTTTTCTGTGTATGGATCTTACCTACATCACTGCTTTGCTCAGAGGATTTGGCTTTGAGGAGGACACAACCTTGCAGGTACTAAGCACACTAGGTCCTCAGAGGCTTTTCTTATCCTCCATTCATACTTACCAAATAACTGTTCTTTATTTTCTAGTTAGCCAAAAAAGTACGGGATATAGAGACAAGCTGGACTCTGGGCGCCATCTTCCGTGAGCTGCAGTCTCTAGTACATTCAGGATAATGAAATTTCCAAACAGATTTATTTCACTCTTAAAAGACGAAGAAATGACCTGAAAACAAGCCCTGAAACATCAAGTACTGGCAGGGGTCTGGAACATAAGTGCCAGTAATAGTCAATGTTAATTGTAGTCAGAGGTTTTAAAGTTTACTCATTTTTTTAACCAAGTTTGGACGTTAATTTTTATACAAAGTTACTTTTTGGAGATGGGTTCTAGCCAGAAGAACTGGTAAAGAGGACAGGTAGCCTAGTGTTTTCTACTACACTGACTGACTTCTAACAAGTGCATATAACATTCAGTCATTAAACCTTCTCTCTGTGGCGTTGGTTCTACAAAACGTATACCAAATAGACAAGCCTAAAACATTTATTTTATCCTAGTGTATAGGTGGAGCAGTGAGAGGATACAGTCCTATATCTTGGTTATTGACTGACAATAGTCCTAGAAATGCCAATAGTTGTACATTTTTGTGCCAGATGTGAGATCTTTCCTTATAGGTTGAACTTCTTAAAGGGAACCTGTCATGTTGATATGGGACACTAAACCACCCACGGGTCCTTATAGACCCAGGGTGGGGGCAGTTCAGTGTCCCAAATCACTCTGTTTTAAATCCATCCTTGCCCATTTTAGCCTTTATACTTACTCCTATCAGACTCATCTCTGGTGCTCCCTGCGACTGCGCAGCTCTTCAGTGAAGCAGAGGATTTACACCCCAGCGCCAGAGATACCGGCCATGCACCCTGAAGCTGAGGTGTACTCCTCTGAAGAAGAACTGTGCTTTTGCGAGGAGTATAGCAAAATGCAGAGTGTACAGCTTTTTTTATTTTTATTGTAGGCAATGATGGCTTTGCAACCGGGCGATTTAGGACACTAAACGCCCACTACATTAGGACCTGTGGGAGGGTTAATGTTCAAAATAATCCAGACAGATTCCCTTTAACTCCAGCCTAGTCAACCCATCACAATATAGGACTTTTATGTGCTGCTCATACACAGGGTTAAGGACATCAGCTTATGTTTGAGTGTCCTCACTCTGCATGAAACTGCAGAACATGGAGGCAATTTTGTCTTGCCTTTTCAACGTGTTTTGCAAGTGAGAGACGTCACAGACCCTAAGTCTCACACACCTCACCTGAATTAATATGAGCTGAAGGAAACACTCTCTTTGTGACTGGTTGGTCAAAATACTATATATTCTCTTATGAACCACAAAATTATTTTTACAAAAGTTTTTAGGTCCTAGGCCACTAGTTGTTCATCACTGCTCAACACCAATGCCCTAGCCACAAAGTATGGACCTCCATCAAGCTGTACATCTACTCCTACTCAATGATGACAATGGATCTGTCAATGCAGCAGGTCACAAAAAAACATTGATCTTGATACAAATAATTCACTTTATTTTCTATTCACAAGAATTAAAAAAAATAATTGTAATAAGTTAAGTAAATTGGGATCAAAAAAGATCATTTACTTGCAAACTCCATTATCTGTTCCTGTAAATGAAAGAGAGAGGATTTGTTAGATATGGGCCCTGCTGGCACATAGTAATAGTACATTCATACCATGTTTCAGTACGCAGGTGGCTACCAAACTTAGATTTAGAACAAAGAATCAGGAAATATTCACATACTGAACATTGCTTCTATTTCTCTGAATGGGGTTGTTTTGAAGACATGCACATGGATAAGCCTCATTCAGATGTAGAAAACATTTGCAGAAGTTTCTATAACAAATCTGACATGTGTGCATTCACTCTGAATCTTCAATGTTCAGTAGTCATATGCTCATCTACCACTAAACTGGTCCACTGAAGTTGGCAATGGACTGGACATGTCAGGAGACTTGTTATTTCATTTCTGTCATGCTAAGAACAGCACCTAAGCACAGTAAAGGAAATAACAAACCTTTAGTGGAGGAATTGCATTTGTAGCTTGAAGACCCAGGGTTCGGAGTAGAACAATTGGTGGTTGCTTTGTATTGTACAACCTCTTTAACAGGTCAATGGTAGCCATTAAAGGCAGGTTTTGCCTCTGGCGCTCAGTCTCATACTGGAGAAGGTGCCTTGTTGATCCTTTGAAATACAAGGAAAAAAATAATAAACTCAGATCAGAAGAGCAAAACCAAAAAAAGTTATGCTGATAAATGTGCATTTTCACGTATGCACCTTATTCTGAGTGAACTTCTGAATTATAGATTGTTTTCCTTAATTCACTGCAGACACGTATAAAATGGATAAAAACAGTTAACATGCTAAAAGGTTTGGCAGTCATTTACAGTACTGTCAGCTTGGAGGGTGAGGATCCTAGGTCCTAAAATGCCATATAATGACATATGTTGTAGGTGTTCACCCAATAGTAAAGATAATGAGAACTGGACCAAGCCTGATGAAACAATATTTAAAGATAACCATTAAAGATTTATTTTACGTAAATGGTTGAAAGCCGTCTAATTGTCTAGCTACTACAGGCTAATCCGCGCAGAGTACAAGTCATTGGTATGTCTGTGCCTAAGTGAAGATGGTGTGCTTCGTATTATCTCAAGCACTAACAGACAGCACTAGACCCTCCAGATCACTCGTCTTGGATGGATTACAATTGCTCCTTCCCAGGGGATTTACAGGAGTGGAGTTGTCAAGTCTCAGGCAGTGGATGAATCCTCTGCCACCACATATATGTTGCTCTTGTAATGAAAGCAGCTTCACACTACCTTGTCATAATACAGCTCTCCTCAGTTCAATAAAAGCGGCACCTCACATGTTTCCCACCAGAGGTGCTAATAGATGGATAGTGGGGAATATTAACTGATACTCCGTTTTATAGTTAAATTTCCCCTCACCCAATTCATCCATCCATCATACTATTACACCAATGTTATAAAAAGGGCCACAAGGGGCGGAGCAGATAGGGCACTGCTTTTATATTGTAGTAGCCAAGCACAGCAGCTTCAGTTTAAGATCTAAATGAATCAAATTGACAGTTATGTTAAAAAAACAACTCTATTTTCAGACCTTTTAGGGAGCGTCCACACTACTGTTGTGATAAAAAAAAAAAAGATTAAAAAAAGATGCTTATCGTAACAGACACTAACCAATGTTAAGGTTTCCTATGTTTTTAACTGATCCATTTAATGGATAGTTAATTAGTATCCATTAAAATTTTCTGACAGATGCTAGCAATGGAAACTAACAACAGTAGTGTGAACATTCCCTTATGTGGTATATTAATAAAATTAATTTGATTAAATTGGTCAGTGCTACCCAAGCCCAACCCAGAGCAAGTTTTCAATTTATCCCAGACACTTTCATGACTAAAAGAAACATGCCTTATTAACCAATATGTATACTTAATGTAACATTCTTCCCAGAAGAGCGGGAAGAGGTAGATTTTATCCACGGGGAAGGCTGAATAAAATGATCTGAGTTTAGTGGGGCTGGAAGACAGTGCTTTACATATTGATCTTTCATTACTGAGATATTAATAATTACCTAAGTCTTGACCATCAAATGCTGCTCTGCTTAGATGATGAACCAGACTAGCTACATCTCCAAAGCCCATATTAACACCCTGACCAGCCAGAGGGTGCACTCTGTGTGCAGCATCCCTGCAAAGACAGAATCAGCACTTAGCTCCATTGTGATGGTGCTAAAATCTCTTAATTTCATGTATATCATCTTACCCAATTAAAGCCACACGCTGGCGGATGTATTCAGTAGCATGACCCAACCCTAAAGGGAAAGCTGCCCTGCTCTTGTCCCCGACGTGGGAAACACTGGGAGGCAGCTGACGGGTAGAAGATCCAGATGGACTTAAGAAAGACACAGCTGAGCGCAACATAGATCCAGCAGAGGAAACAAAATCTGAATGGTGCTCACTGCTCCACTGTGAAAGACAGAATAAACTGTTACTTGGTCTGCGCTAGAAAATTACTAAAGGGAATCTGTCAACATGAAAATGCTGGATAATCTGAAGGCAGCCTATTATAGAGCAGGATGGGCTGCACAGATTTATGGATAGTTTTATGAGGAAAGATCCATTTACCTGTCTGTTCTTTCTATGCTTAGAAGTTGTGATAAAGTCCAGTGAGTGGTCCTTACAGGGACGGACAACTACTCTATAAACCTGTTTGACTACTCCTACTCAGTAACATGCGGCTTACAGATTAAACTGCATTCTCATGGCGACAGGTTCCCTTCAAAACGCAGAAGAAAAAAAAACAAAAAAATTCCCAAAACTTACAAATGCTGAATTCACCGCATCAACAAAACTCTCATCCTCCATACTTAGAAGCTCAGAGGCATGGTCTGGAGATGTGGACCAGACTAAGGAACTCCATGTGTCTGAAAGCTGCAATAATAAGACAGCAAAAGATCAATAATCAGGAAACACACAAGTCTTTAAAAAAAAAAAAAAAAATAGACAGCAAAAGAAGACAAGGAAGATACAAGTGACACAAAGAAAAACAAGTCATACAAACATTAAGAAACTACATTTAATGGAAAACAGATGAACTCAAAGCAGAATTTCCCATGTGTTAAACACTGATCAAGGGTGATGAGGACATCGAGTGGTCACACTACCCGTCCAGTTGATGGTCACTCAGGATTGTAGGGTAATCCTTTCTGTGCATCTACATTAAATTCAATTATATGACTAGATCACTGCTATCAAATCCATGCATTAGCTATGTTCAAGTTAGTGGATGATAGATGGTTACCGGTAATAAGGCGATAGGTCCAGTAGGGAGGAACCTCTGCCAGGCCACATTGTTCTCAGTGGACTGCAAGAGAATAAAAAAACAAAAGGATTGAAGCTGAACGTTTTGCTGTATGGACAACGAAGACATGTTATGGTCGTAGCATTGGTATTTATATTTATTATTTTATTCTGTCACAAGTGATGCTTCCTGCCCTCTGGTCAGTGGTGGTGTAACATGCAGACTTGTCAGTTCTTTACACCATACCTCTACATACCTGACTTAATGTTAGCCTGGCATGCTCGCCACAGAAAAGGTTCGGATAAACGTATACTTTTTACATTGAGAAGTGTCTTTACCTCTGTCACTAGAGGACAGCATGGCGGTTCCATTATTCTCCACTTACTTCAGATAATTGCAGGGTGGCAACCACAGCAACATGATTGTAGCTCCACTGAACAGTCTTCATTCCTGCTGATCTGCGGACAAAGGAGTTCTGTCCATCTGCACCAATCTGAAAGGGACAAGGTACAGGGTAGTATACAATCTGTTACTGCTCGCTCAGTGGCCACCATGAATGATACATCTGAATGAAGAGTGCAGAGGGTTGTCCAGGAACACATGGAAGAGAAGTGACAAACCTTACCCTATCCTTACACGAAAAAGGCAAGAAGAGTCAGTGCTACAGCCAAGAGCAGGTTAGAAGGATGAAAAGTACGAAATACAAATAAAAAGAAAGAACAACTTTGGGATGGAAAAATACAGGTGGGAAGATGGAAAGGTTGGAGATAAAGCTGGGTAATATGCGACAGCGGAAACTGCTTGCAAGATACTAAGTTCTGGGAATTTGTATGGAAGAGGATGACAGTACATAGATGAGGCGTGCTTGAGGGAATCTCACCACCAGTTTTGTATGCAGACTCTCTCCATCTGCCAGCTGTATCTGTACAAATGGGCTGCCCTCTCCACTGCTGTATGGTGCTGGCCAGGTGTAACCTACAGCTTTGCTCCTATACAGGACCTCCACATGTTCTAAAAGAGTCAGAAACAAGAAATTATTTTCATAGAAGCATACAAAGGGATGTTCTTATGACCAAAGGGGAACGCTTCATCTCCAAGAGTCCTCTGGCCATTGTATGAAAAAAGTGTGAGTAGTGAGGCTATGTCCTGGTAAAGGAGGGCAAGTGACATTATTATGTGCTGCAGACACGCAACTGAGGCACTGCAGCGAATAGGGGCAGCTGTACTAATGATGCGACTATGGATGGACTTTTTTGTGTTTTTTTTTCACAAACTAATAAATGTTATGTTTTATATATGAATAGGATTTTATTTATTTTTTTGCCAAGAGACATTTGGAATAAATATTGTTAAGTGTGGCTACCATTCCTGAGGGTAATTATAATTTTGGATTGGTAATCCCCACACACAAATCAATTTAGATGGGAGATCCCAATATAGGGCTCTCCACTAGTTAAGAGGAATTGGGCATACTCTCATAGAGGTCACCAGGAAATTCAGATACTTGAGACCTCCATTAGATAGAATAAGTCTGACATCTAAACCCCCCACATCAAACCCAGCACAAATAAATAGATTAGGGTCACCTGAATGAAACTGTGTTCCCCCCCCCCCCCTGTGAATTGGTGCCTCCATTGCAGAGATATTGCCATTTTTTCAACATGCAAATAAGCTTTATGGAGCAAAGCCAAAAAGCTTTTTTGCATATTGAAAAAAATGGCAATATCTTGGCAATAGAGGTACCAATTCACATGGGGGGGGGGGCACTGTATTATTTCGGTGACCCTAATGTATAACTTTCTAGTGCTGGGCTGATATGCTAGGTTCTGGCAACAGACTCATTTCAAGAAGGAATTGTGTACCTTCAGAAAAATCACTACAGGGGGCTGATACATATATAGAGACATGCAATGGTTATAAAGGGATTAGGGATCCCTCAGATTAGCTGCACCAGGCTGCAACATACTCACCAGATAATGAATCCAGCTGGCGGGTCAGTGCTGTTGTGATGACATCATTTTCTATAATGTAGCCCATGTCCTCCATCCCTTCTTTATCAAATGTGATG
Source organism: Leptodactylus fuscus (assembly GCF_031893055.1). Taxonomy (NCBI): domain Eukaryota; kingdom Metazoa; phylum Chordata; class Amphibia; order Anura; family Leptodactylidae; genus Leptodactylus; species Leptodactylus fuscus. The sequence continues at coordinate 78,786,025 of NC_134271.1, read as the reverse complement.
AGTGCATCAGAGCATGCATCCCAGACCTATAAAGACAGAAGTAAAAGTGGAGAGGTCCAGTCTTACAGCCCACAAACATCTTCTATGGCGGTGAAGGGCTTACCTGCATTCTCTTGTATGGCTTTAGCCTCATAGCACAGATATGATCCCAAGCTCCAAAGCCTGTGGATGATAGCTGGTGTCAGCGTTAAGCAGGTGGAGCAGAGCATGGTGCTATACGTGCTATACTCACTTGCGAGGAGAGTTGCAGATCCTGGGGTAATGGAACTGACACGGTTGCTGAAATGCTCTGGTAGTGGATCCAACATTTTCTTTTTTCCAGCTTCCAGCAAAAGTATTCTCTTGCCATGCAGGTGAGGATCCGAACCTTGTGCCAGGGAGCAAAAAAGTATCACTGAGCATATTAATGTCCAAGTGTGAGGATTCCCAGGTTGAACTCAGTACAGTATAGGTAATAGAAGATTTACAGCATACATTCACATACTGTAGAACACAACGGCACAAAAATGACAAAACACGGCTTTAATGGTGGGCATTTTCGGTTGCCGAGTTGTGCATTTTTCTCATTTAGGCCTCATTCAGACTGTGGTTTTCAAGTCAGTATTTTGAATCAATGTTTGTAAGCCAAAACCGGGAGTGGAACCTAAACATGAGAGTAGTTTAGGTTATAGTTTTATGGGGTTTTTGTCCACTCTTGGCTTTTGCTTACAAATACTGATACAAAATTCTAACCAGAACGATACCATACGAATAAGGCCTAACAACACAAGATATATATGGCTTCCTCACCTAGGGCACAGGCCATTGCTGTTCCGACCATCCCCCCACCAGATATAACGACATCATAGAGCGTAGAGGCAGAGGAGGATAGGCAGCGGCGGGTAACTAGGCATCTATGAACGAGGGGCATACACAGAGGTAACATCATTGCAACTGTAAACTGCAGTCCCTGTTAGAACAAGAGACAAAACAGCAGACAATACTGTCACATTATCTAGGTCTACCACTGTGTGCGGCCAATAAATGTATTTTGCGTGGAGGGTCAGTGTACAAGAGATGTGGATCAGTATGGGGAGGGGTTTACTGAGAGGGTTAGTGCACATGGGAGGTGCAAAACGGTATGGGGGGGGAGGGGTTAGTGAATGCGAGGTGCAGAATAGTAGTGGGGTTAGTGTGTGCGAGGTGCAGAACAGTATTGGGGGGTAGTGTGAGAGAGGTGCAGAATAGTATTGGGGGGTAGTGTGCAGAGAGGTGCAGAATAGTATGGGGGGGTAGTGTGTGAGAGGTGCAGAATAGTATTGGGGGGTAGTGTGTGCAAGGTGCAGAACAGTATTGGGGGGTAGTGTGTGACAGGTGCAGAATACTATGGAGGGGCAGAATACTATTGTGCATTAGTGTGTGGGAGGTGCAGAATAGTATGGGGGCAGTATGTGCGAAGTGTAGAACAGTATTGGGGGATAGTGTGCGAGAGGTGCAGAATACTATGGGGGGCTGTGTAAGGGAGGTGCAGAATAATATTGTGCGTTAGTGTGTGAGAGGTGCAGAATAGTATGGGGGGGCAGTATAAGGGAGGTGCAGAATAGTATTGGGGGTTAGTGTGTGCGAGAGGTACAGAATAGTATTGGGGTTAGTGTGTGCAAGGTGCAGAACAGAATTGGGGGGTAGTGTGTGAGAGGTGCAGAATACTATGGGGGGGCTGTGTATGGGGGGGCAGAATACTATTGTGCGTTAGTGTGTGAGAGGTGCAGAATAGTATGGGGGGTAGTGTAAGGGAGGTACAGAATAGTATGTGGGGCAGTATAAGGGAGTTGCAGAAAAGTATTGTATTTGTAATGGAGATTATTGAGGGCTCAGTGTGTGTGGGGATTGTGTGTTCTGGGTGAAAAAAGGGAATGTTAAGGGCATATAGGAGAACTGGGGCACAGCAATGTGATATGAGATGGGGCTTCTGAGGGGGAGTCTGCACGGATATAGAAGCTTTCAGTGCAGTCAGGGTGTGGGGGGAGTCCAGTGTGTGATAAATACTGACATGAAACAAACTTCAGGTCAAACCCGTCAAGCGCCCAGGTCGCAGGTCTAATGACGTCACCCGAAATCCGGCGCTTTCTCCTTCTATGATTGATAGAGACAGAAGCCCAGCCGAAGTCAGGTCACTTGGTTTGTCACAGACGTTTGTCCCCGCCCCCTGCTATAACCCATTGGTTGAGACTAGAATGGGGCGGGGACCTCGCGTAAGGTTTGCCGTCTTCCTCTGAACTATTCTGTTCCCTATTCAAATATGGAGCTCAGTCTGTGTGCGGAAATGGCTATTTAGCTGCCATAGTAACGAGTATCCAATGAGCTGTCCAGACAGCGCGGGTGGGTGTGGCCTCGAGCTCCTCACTAGATCCAGGACCGAAGAGCAGGTGACGGTTTAGGGCCACAGTTGGGCTGACCACTGTGTATGACAGTAAGGAGAGGGGCAGTGGGAGCCGTGCAGAAAGCAGAATGGGTGCACTGATCATTATTGTGTGACCCCGCTGTAACCTGCACATAATAGCGGGCTAGCTGCAACACAGCACTACACAAGGGCCCAGCCTTAGGGGCGCACAGATACAGGGAAGAGGTAAATGGCAGTATACAGGGGTCTGGGGCAGAGAGGGGCGCCTATTGTGCTACTGTTTTATATGTTGTTTTGCTACATTTGAGTAGTACAGCCCCACACTGATCATGTAATATCACCACACAATGACTACCTGAATACTACATCCATAGTGAGTATATAATACCGCCACCCATGACCACCTAAATACTACATCTATACTGGGTATATAATACCGTCACACAATGGCCACCTAAATCCTACATCCATCCTAAGTATATAATATCACCATATAATACCACCCCACAATGACTACCTGAATACTACATCCATACTGAGTATATAATACCACATAATATAATACCACCACACAATGACTACCTGACTATTACATCCATACTGATTATGTAATACCACCACACAATGACTACCTGAGTATTACATCCATACTGAGTATATAATACCGCCATACAATGGTCACCTAAATACTACATCCATAGTGAGTATATAATATCGCCACCCATGACCACCTAAATACTACATCTATACTGTTTACATAATACACCATACAGTGACTACATGAATATCACATAATACCACCACACTGTGACCCCTTGAATATTACAGCCACACAGTAACCACCTGAACACTACAAGAAGCTTACTTGTATAGCACAATCATATTTCACAGCACATTACAGGCAATGTCAGCCACTGTCCTAGTGCTTTCCCTATTACTACATCTTTGGAGTGTAGGAGGTTGCCACACAGTGACCACCGGAATATCATAACCACAATGTATTTTTTGTGTGCTAGACCTGAATAGTGCAACCACACAATGACCAACTATCATTCTATGACTATTTTTGCGCACACCTCAGCTGTTCCATGCTTCTCTTATTGTTCATTCCTCCACCATGAGCACCATCCAGCAAAATGCTGTCCCCGGGTGATGTGTCCTCTGAGCTGTAGAGAAGATAAATATGTATTCTGTGTAGGCTCCACCATGGCTTGGGATCAGGAGGCAGATGATGGGATAGCAGCCACGAATATGATGGATCAGGATGTACTGGACATGTTGCAAGGTTTGAAGATCAGGAACAGCTTAGTCCTGCAGGAGCTGACTTCTCTGTATGAGGCCTGTAGAGGGCAAGCTATGGACCGGAGGATACATCTGTGAGTAACCCTTAGATCTATGTGTGATATCTGTAGCTGGAGTCCCAGGGCCCTGTAGATGTCTGTAGACGTCTGTAAAGCCTTTGATTTGGTTGAATGGCAATGAGAGCAGAGCTACGATATAGAGCGCCAATATAGAGGACACGGAGTTATCTGTACTGTAAAGTACACAGAGCGGACGCACCTCTGAATAGTTGACCCATGTGGGAACAAGATTTTGGTTTCCCCCCAACAATTCCATATTTATGGCCTATCCTAACGGATATTTAAATATGCTCCATTTACGTATGAACCACATTATTCAGTTCTGTATCCTTTAGAGATATCTTTTTGTGGGATAAATTTTCAATATATGTTAATCATAAGTTGATATGATTCTATATAGTCCTAAGCCTCTCATCGCCTCACCTACCATCTATTAGCAGTGTTGTACAAGCTTACTAACATGCCTGTCTTCTTAAAGTGCAGAATCCGTTTTTAAACCAAAGGTTAAGGCCTCCAGTAGGGGCCCCGAATTCACTGTTCCTCAACCCTTCCAAATGATGCTGCGTGAAGCAGAAAAAAAGAAGAAGATGAAGACTCAGGTGTGGGAAGAGGTACAAGATGAACAGAGTGCTGAGGAAACAGAATGCTTAAAGCAGTTCCGTGCCCAGCCAGTACCAGCCCATGTCTTCTTGCCTATGTACAAGGAGATAATGGAGCAAAATGAAACGCGAAGACAAACTGGCATCCAGAAAAGGAAAGAGCACCTGCTGTCCATGCAGAAACCATTCCACCGCCTTGTACAAGACAGAAGACAACAAGTGGAGCGACCTGTGAGTGCCCCCACTGAGAAGGTGCCAAGCAGAAAGAGGTCCATTCCTAAATCTGTTCTGGATCCCACTGTCAGTGATGGGCTAAGAGGTGAGTGCTTCTAGTTCAGTATGGCATGTGTAAGACCTTGGGTTTGGAAATGTAACTGATAACTTATCGGGATCTATTCTCTGCTTTACAGAGGCAGAAATGTTAAGAAAGATCACTAGTCATTTAAGAGCAAAGAAATTGCTGGAAAGCTCCTCAGCCCCTGTCTCACTAAGCCGAGAAATTCGTGACCCCCATTCCAGAAGCTCCCTGAAAACCAAACAGCAGAATCTGGGGTTCCTACAGTCAAATCTAACATTCAAGCCCCATATAAACCAGTCAGTCCCTGACTTCCAGACGCTGTATCGTAACTTCCAGAAACTTTCTTTAAAAAAGCAGAATACACAGGAACCTACAGAAACCAAGCCTTTCAATCTCCGCACTTCCAGCCTTAGTTCCAAGAGACGCAGCAGGACAGATGTGGTACAGGTGAGACGGTAGTCTACACATTGGTACCCTGACATGTAATAGACTGCAAAGGCTCATTATATGTCATATAATATATGTCCTACAGAGGACAAGTGCACTTCTGGAAATATTGATCTGTGGTGCTTGATGTTTCAAAGGTGTAGGTGGGACTAATACCCAAATATTAAGTGTGTACATTATGCTTTCTGTCAAGAGTCCTCTTGCTGACTGATCTTGAAGCCCAGTTTATGTAAATGGGACACACATAAGCTACCTTTATTTAATAACATGGTTTTGTGCAGGAAAGTGTGACATCTGTTACTGATTTTACAGGAACCTTTGAAGGAAACCCCCCCTCAGAGATCTTCGGCCTATATGTCTAGCTTATCACCTAACACTCTTCCAGTGTACATTACTGATAGCACCAAGAGGCGAGAAGTTGCCATCAGGTAATCATTACGGTGTCACAACAATCCAATTTTTATAGATTTCATTGCTCTTTGTATTACCATTAAAGAGAGTTTGAAGAAAGAATATTTCTGGCACTCAATGGGAATTTTTCATATATTTATTTTAAGCATCCAGAGTTATACAAGTAGACGTTTCGGTCAATTTAGACCTTCCTCAGTACAACCCATAGTTGTACTGAGGAAGGTCTAAATTGACCGAAACGTCTACTTGTATAACTCTGGATGCTTAAAATAAATATATGAAAAATTCCCATTGAGTGCCAGAAATATTCTTTCTTCATTGAATATGGCGGTGAGATGCCTTTTCTGAGCACCTAATCAATTTAATACCGAGTGACGGATCATTACATTTCATTAAAGAGAGTTTGTTACCAGAACCCATTCCCATATCTACCCAGCCTCACAGATAGATAGGTTAGCTACCCTGTTTCCCCGAAAATAAGACAGTTTCTTATAATTAATTATCTAACGAAATATATGACCTTTCTTATTTTCGAGGAATGTTTTATGCAGTGGCTGGAGCGGGGAACAATCGGCAGTCATGCTGATGCTTCCTTAGTGGAGCGCCGGCATGACTGCCGGTTGTATGTGATCCAGAAGGTGAAGGGGGGTGTGTGTCTTATTTTCAGGGAAACAGGGTAGGTTAGATAGGTTGGCTGCTTTGATACGGTGGGATCTGTTGATAGACTCCTTTTAGCTCAGGTTGCCTTGGTGCAGCACAGTTGCTGCTGTTATTTGTTTCTTGCCATAATGTTCACTGTATTCATTGTACAGTATTGGAAGCCCAGTGCTGTAATACATGGGGTTTTTTTACGTTTTTTGCTCTATAATGAGGATCGCCCTTTGAATTTATGCAGATTGTCACAGAAAAGAATGAGGACATCCAAACATAGTGTACATCCTGCACAATAGCTTCCGGGGCCCTGAGCACAAGACAGACTGTATAATATGACTGTATTATAAACTGTCTAAATTAGGATGGGGGACTACTGGTAATAATTAATTCCCAAATAATAAATTAGATTGGGAAAACCCCTTTTTCTACATAGAACCATAGAAGCATTGTTCACATCCTTGGAATTTGTAATTCACAAGATCTACAGATAGATTCAACTCTCTACAGATCTTCTCTGCAGGATAAAGACATCCAGGATATAGAAAGGGAAAAATGGCTACGTGAACACCGCCAGAAATCTCTTAGAATGCAGCACTCTCTATCTAGACGAGCTAAATCACTAGATCCACACAAGCCTCTAGCGGCATCCAGAAAAGAAATGCTGAAACAGAAGCGGTAAGTAAAATTCTGCTGGGATTGTGATGTGTAGGCTTGTGTAAGCAGTGAGACGTGATTGTGAACTTGTGAAGTGCGGCTGATCATTCAGTATATTGGGATGCTGTACATGCAGAACCAAGCTCCTGGCTGGCATGGCAATAGACAGAGGGTGTCCATTTGCAACAACTAAACTTTTGTTTTTATGATCTAGTCTGTCAGATCGCAGAAGAACTCAAGAGTATAAAGAAGAGCTGGAGGAAATGATGAAACGTGTCGACACGAGAGGGTATCTCTTTGAGCGTGTCACCAAGGTCAGTAGTACTTAAAGAAGCACTCCAGCAAAAATCCTTCACCTGATTTTTTGTCATACTTCAGACTTCTTTCATGTATATTGCACTCATAGCCCTGCAATTGAGCATCCCTATATTTTCTGATCAGACACCATCTTAGTTTTTATAGCTATATTCACATGTGCAGCTAAAGATTGTGATATATTTATACTTACTAAATTATATAGATTGGGGAAATAGCTACGTAAAATAAAAAGCCTTGTTTCTTGAAAAGTTTTCATACTATTGTTGGTCCTTCCAGGGAAGCGCCATTAAAGGCGTGGAGCGCAGGTTTACAGAGACTCTAAAACAAGCCTGGCTGAATGATGACTTTGTGCAGCAAAAGGGAAGGGTATCTGTGGATCTAAGTGAATCCAATGGCAGCCAAGATGAGGCAGAATCCCAGTGACAGGTAAAGATAACCAATAATACCTTCTGCATTATATTCTATCTATCTATCTATCTATCTAGATAGATAGATAGATAGATAGATAGATAGATAGATATTGAAACAGTTACAATTGGCTCCAGGCTATAGTCTGCATTGTTAAGGCCAGTACCAGTAGAACTCATTGACATTTTTTAATGTGTGAATAAGAGAACTAATCTCTAGTCCAATTTATAAAGCCCAATTTAGGGCCAATTATCAGAAATTACCAATTCTAGGGCGTGAGAATGTGGAAAAGACTTGCATCTTCTATACAACATAAAAGTGTAAACAGGGTGATGTGTTACCAACAAATGTACACTGTATAGGGGTCAATATTTTGTGCAACCCCCATATAGTAGGGATCATTTGCTGCTTGTAAGTGGCCAATCAGGAACAACCTTTATAAAAGGGCCCTAATAATTGCAGGTTCCATACTGTGAAATCCTCATCCCACAATGGAGGTGTTAGTGCTGCCAATTCCTTGGCTTACAGTTAGTTGGGTCCCATGAGACCAAGTACTGTGACTTAGTCTTTTAGCGTGTTGGAACTCATGATCACTTGCCTACTAAAGGGTTGTCAGGGCTATAGCCATCAGCTGTTGGGGTAAGGCTGAGGCGTGACGTTGCGGAAACACAGCTTTTTTTGTTTCAGATTTTGCTGCATTTTTTAGCCAGAACCAAGAATGGGTAGAAAAGGAATGGGAAGTATAGATCTAGCTCTTATACATCTACCTTCTGTTCAATCCACTCCTGTCTTTGGCTCAAAAAAAACACAGCAAAATCTGGAACAAAAAAGGCTGCATTTTCGCAATGTGGGGCCTCAGCCTGAAAGATTAAACGCAAACCTTGAGGGCTATGGTAAACTGGGAAGCTCCAACCAACTTCCCCACTATTTCAGTTTCAAAGACTTTCCAACCAACGCAAACAATCTTCTGAGATACCCGAGAAAAACCAGCAGAGCTGGAAAGAAACAATGGAGAAGCTCGTGAGTCGGCCTCAGACAGAACATGCAGTAAGAGGGTAGAATCATCATCATTATTCTTGTCCTGTATAGATGGTCACCTGTAGTGACTCTCTGGTCCACAGTCACGTCTGTAACAAATGATGCTTAGAAACCTCCTGGTGAACACACTGGGCAGTGACCAGACTGCTCGGCTTCCAGGCTAGACCGCTCCAGATGGAAGGCAGTAATATGACTCAGATTTTTTTTGGTTTTCTCTAGGGTTTCCATCTGTACAATATGTATGATCTGAAGATGAAATCTCACTGATCAGCAGAAGATTCGGACATCTTTCTCAAATAATTAGCTGTTCCCTCATTTATTCTTTGCTTTTTTACTATATTAGTTGTATGTCCTTGAATTATTTCACTGTTTGCAGTTTGGTTAGTTCAGGGTTTTCTGGTTCTTATATAGACCTAAGAAAACTCCACAAGATGCAATACAGATGATTCTTTGCATTATTGTTAACACTGAGGTTTCTGGATAAAAACCGTAAATGAAAAGAATATAGCACATACCATTGATGCATTGTGTGACTGGAAATTATGCTTTTGTGACAATAACACGAGAGAAAATAAAAGTAATGAAAGCAAAATCCAAACTTTTACTTTGGGTGAGTTCACAAATTGTATTTATTCTGAAATTCCACAACAAAGGATAGTACAAAGTACTCAGTACTACTTGGAAAGTAGAATATGGTAAAAGTACTCTGAATTTTACCCCTTCATCCATGACAGCAGCCCTGGAAAGTTAGACAAGATATGTTATAAGGGTAGGACCACAGCTTGCGGGAAACTTCTTTCCAAATGTCATATCAGAGGCAGGATTAAATTGGAGTCTAATGTGTCTAAGCAAGGTATGTGGTGAATGGAAGATTATGAAAGATAATCTGTTTTCCCTTAGCCCAAACAGCAGCACAACTGGGGTATTCCTGCCCCTATGAGCTGTTAGGACAGGTGGAACTTTTAATTACCTAACAGCTTTACACCCCTATAAGAGGCCGAGAGACCTCCTCCCCCTGTGTTAGTCCCAAAGTATAATACATAAATACAGGCTTTACGGGGCGCCATCTGCCAGCTCCTGCGTGGTCCCGGGCGGTTTTGGATCCTGCGGCCTACTACACTGCTTGCGTCCGGCCATCTTGGCCTCGCGGCCTACCCGGCTCCTCCAAATCTGCGCGGTGGCCTGACTGCAGCGGCTTACCTGTCTGTCTGTTCGGTCCCTCTTCATCCCGGTGGAGATCCTCTGGTGCCTCCTGGTGTCCTCCGTCTGCCGGTCTCCCCGTCTGCAGCGCTGCCTCCTCTTCATAACGCTGCGGCCGCCATCTTGGATTTGCGGCCCACCTCCCGGCTGGCTTCTCTGTAGGTGGTTGCCTCCTGTGGACCCTGCCTGCTGCTCTTCAGTGACCTGGCTCGGCGAGGTCCTCTGGTGTCCCTCCTCTGGTCTTCCTGATCCTCCTGCAACATCTGTGGAGACGTACAGCCTGCTGCTTCTGGAAGGCTTCACTGTATTGGGCCCTTGATCTACCTGCTGCCTGGCATCCCTGCATTGCCTGAAGTGGAGACACCTCACCCCCCCCTGCTGTCTGGCTCCTATCCTGACATTTTCTGCTGGGACATTCTGCTACCTCTGTGAGTACTCCCTGCTGTTTTTTTTTGGACTTTCTTATCCTCTTCAGAGACATTCTTAGCAGGGAATTTTTGTTATTGTGAGCTGCAGTGGTGTGAAGGGAGTGCTGAGCCCCTACTCCACCATCAGGGGGGGCTCCTCACCTTCCTCCACTTGCTATGTGTTATATGCTCTGCAATATATCCCCACGGAACTAGCACTTCTCCCACTGCTCTTTTGGCACCTCATGGGTACCGGGTTTGATTATGGAATTGTGTGACCGCCTCATGTAAGGCCTGGTGATACTGCGAGTGTGCCTTCATTACCCTCTATGGTCGCTTCTCATTGTGATATGTCCAGAAGACGTCCTAACATCTCTACTGCTTCTTCCCGCACCCCGGGCCGCTCTCTTACTCACTCACCATCAATTTCTACCTTCCTGTCCCGATCTGGAACCTTGGCTACAGGGTCTGGCACTGATGACATGGCTCTTCCATCTCCTCCGCTACGCCAATCGCAGCCACCTCCTTCACTGTCTGCCACCCTCCCTGGACATGACATGCAATCCTTGGATTCAACCTCCTTGCCCTGCTCGGCAGCCCATATTGCCTCTGCGGACTTTCAGCTACTTCGGGACCTTATTCAAGCTCTGCCCACTAAACAAGACCTGGATGCTGTAGTTTCCCGAATGGAACAATCCCAGGCACAGGCCCTCGGTGCGATCCAGTCTGATGTGTCTCAACTTACTACTAGGGCTGATGCTACTGATCAAACACTGTCCTCTCTGGAACAACGCCTGTCCGCAGTGGAGAGCAATCAAACCCACTCTGAGGCCCGCCTCCAGCATATTGCTTTGCTCCTGGATGACCAGGAGAACCGGGGCCGCAGAAATAATATTCGATTACGAGGAGTGCCAGAAAAAGGCCCTCAGGATGATCTGATCAGCCGTGTTAATACCATTTTCAATATGGCGACTCAACGCCCGCTGGATGCTACCTTCATGATGGACCGTGTGCATAGAGTCCAACGATCTGGCCCGCTTGACCCTGCTAATCCTAGAGATGTTCTGTGTAGACTACATTACTTCACAGACAAGGAACATATCCTGAGGTGTGCCTGGGATATGGGATCGGTGCCTTTTGAGAATGCCTCTGTCAAGCTCTATCCTGACGTCTCATCCCGCACTTTGGCTATGCGCCGTGCCCTTCAGCCGGTGTTAACTCTGATTAAGGACTGTGGAGGTTCCTATAGGTGGGGTCATCCCTTCCATCTGATTGTTCGTGCTGGCTCGTCCTCGATTGTTGTCCGTTCCCCGGCGGACTTGCCCGATTTGTTTGCCTCCCTGGATGTGTGCCCTGTCTCAGTCCCGAACTGGCTTGCTCTGGATTCCTCCCGCCCTGCTGTATCCAGGCACGGCCGCGGTTCCAGGCGTTCTTCTTCGGCTGCCTCTAGAGAGAGACCTCGGCGAAACTCATCTCCACGACGTCTTCCAATACCGGATCCGCCTGGGTCTCCGCTCCGCCAACCAGATCTCTCAGCTCAGCTTCCCATTGAAGCATGATTCCTCATGCCGCCGGGTTTTTGATCTGTTCACAGGATGGTGCTAATATCCTTTTATGCTGAGTGGTCTCGGACTTGTTTTGTGGTTTGTGGACATTTTCACTGTGTTTATTCGGTCCTGTGGCTACTCTGTTCCTCTTGATCCTGTTCCTGCTGGGCTTTATAGATGGCCCTTGTTGTTGATATTGCTGTTTTTTTTTTTATATATACAATGTTGGACCTTAGAGTCACTTTGTAGCCCCGTGCTTCCTATCCCGTTACACTTTGTTGGGGATAGAGGCATGGGGTCTTCCTTACCAGGTACACTCGTGGTGCTTGCGGGCCCACTTCTCCCCCCATCTTTTCTTACTCCCTCACTCCTTCCTGTTTGTTGTTGTGCCCCTGGCTCATTTGTCTAGGGGTAGTTAGATTTGTTCTACTCTTGGTTCTTTTTCCCTTTCCTTTTTCCCCCCCATACCTTTACTGCTCTCCTTCCTCTACCTTCTTATTTTTCTCTCCCCTTTACCCTCCTCAATTCTCCGTCCTCTCCCCTTCCTTCCTCCCCCCTTTTTTTTTTTTTTTTCTTTCTTCCTCTTCTCTCCTAGGGTGTGAGCTGGGAAAGCCCGTCTCCCTCCATGCCTCCGCTTGACCACCTTTCCTCCATCACCGTGGGTTCCCTCAATGTGAGAGGCCTTCATAGTCCAGAGAAGCGCTCCGTACTCTTCAATCTGCTCAAAGGTAAGCGCCTTCATGTTGTGTTTTTGCAGGAAACTCACCATTGCTCTACCAAGCCATACAAGTTGACTAATGCTTGGTTTCCTCATGCATATCATAGCTCTTCTCCCGACCCGAAATCCAGAGGGACTAGTATCTTGATTTCTCGCTCCCTGCCTTGGGAACATTTGGAGACTCGCACTGATCCTGAGGGGAGACTTGTTATGGTCAAGGGTCGTATTTCCTCTCAGCTTTTTACTTTTGTTTCTTTGTATTTACCTAACTCGGGACAGGGTCGTGCTCTTAGTTCTTACTTGGGGCTGTTGGACGGCTTTGTGGAGGGCTTCCTGGTGGCGGGGGGTGAGCTCAATCTGGTCCTAGACCCTTCATTGGACTCTTCTACTGGCGTCTCTTCTCACCCTTACTCACTCATCAGGAGGGTTAAGAGGGATCTTCATTCCCACCAACTTATGGACTCCTGGAGGTTACTCCATCCATTAGATAGGGATTACTCCTATTATTCTCCGGTCCATCACCGATACTCTCGTATCGACTACTTCTTTATCCGTCACCAACATCTTCATTCTTTATTGGCTGCGGAAGTCGACAACATTACTTTCTCCGACCATGCTTTGGTTACTTTGTCTGTTTCCTTGTCCTCCCCTATTCCCTTCCAGCGTCAGTGGAAACTTAACGCGTCACTTCTTGATGACGCAACCATCTTGGATGACATTAAGACCCGTTTGGGGGAATATTTTGAGAGGGAGGAACTGTCGGGGATTGCTCCTCCAATGGTGTGGGAGGCTCACAAATGTTTTATCCGGGGTATCCTGTTGCAACATGGTTCCCGCTTGAACAAGGAACGCCGGGCTTGCATTGAATCTCTGCTGCAGCGGATCCGCTCATTGGAACTTCTTCATAAACGCCAAATCACTCCTGATGTTTATTCTCAGCTTGCCAGCGCCCGAGAGGAATTGTGTACGCTCGTCACTGATAGGGTGAAGGGTACTCTAGCTAAATGTAGATGTCATTTTTACGAGTTCGGAAATAAGAGCGGGCGTTCCCTAGCTAGGGCCCTTCGGGTTCAGCAGTCCTCCACCTATGTTTCATGCATCGGTTCCGCCCAGGGTACTCGGTTACACATGCCCCTCGATATTGCGGCTGCCTTTTGGGACTATTATGCCTCTCTGTATTCTGTAGACTCTGGCCCTTCTCCTCTCCCTGAAACGGAGTTCCGAGATCGCATTCGTTCTTATCTCTCCTCCTCTGGTCTCCCGTCGCTGTCCCTAGAAGACTTGACGGCCTTGGAATCTCCTATTGTTGAAGAGGAAATTTTTTTAGCTGTCTCCAGTATGGCAACGGGTAAGGCCCCAGGTCCAGACGGCCTTACCTTGGTATACTATAAGAAACTTGGCCCTGAACTCCGCCCCAGACTGTTAAAAGTTTTCAATTCTCTCACTGATGGCTCGGCCCTTTGTCGTGACTCCCTGCGTGCTCACATAGCGGTTATCCCCAAACCCGGAAAAGACCCTCTTCTGTGCTCTAACTACCGCCCCATTTCGCTAATCAATGTTGACCTAAAAATTTTAGCCAAGATCCTTGCGACCCGTTTATCGCCCTTGTTAGGAGATATTGTTCACCCGGATCAAGCTGGATTTTTACCCGGCCATGAGGCTCGAGATAATACTACCAAAGCTATCAACCTCCTGTATGGGGCTAAACAGTCGGGCTCTCCTCTCATGCTTCTTTCAACTGACGCTGAGAAAGCCTTCGACAGGGTCAACTGGCGGTTCATGGAAGAGACCCTGTTACATATTGGTCTTGGACATCGCATGATGAGTTGGATCATGGCTCTATACTCTCTCCCTACAGCGATGGTCAGGGTGAACGGTTTATTGTCCCAGTCCTTCCCTATCCGAAATGGCACTAGGCAAGGATGCCCCCTCTCGCCTCTCATTTTCGTCCTGACTCTTGAACCCTTCCTCCGCCAAGTTCGAGCCGACCCGAACATCTCAGGCGCTGCTCATTCTTCCCGTTTGTACAAAGTGGCGGCTTATGCAGACGACTTGCTGTTTTTTCTCTCCTCCCCGCATGTCTCTCTTCCGGCTCTGATGCTCGCCTTTCAGGTTTACTCGACCCTTTCGAATTTTAAAATCAACTTTTCGAAGTCGGAAGCCCTTAATGTGACCCTTTCCTCCTCGGCGGCCTCCTCGAGTCAATCTTTCCCTTTTCATTGGGCCCCCACTTCTCTCAAATATTTAGGGGTTTATCTTACTCCGAACCCAAAAGATCTCTTTCGTTGCAACTTCCCCCCACTTCTGGCGTCTATCAGGGCTGATTGTACTCGATGGTCCGCTGGAGCCTTTACTTGGTTCGGGAGATGCGCGATTTTTAAAATGAACATTCTCCCTCGTCTTCTCTACTTGATGCAGGCGCTTCCCATTCACATCCCTCTGTCTTTTCTTAGATCCCTCACTTCCGTTCAACTGAAGTTCATCTGGTCGGGCAGACCCGCCCGAGTGAGCAAGGCTTTTCTCTTTCGTCCCAAGAGTTGCGGTGGTTTATCGCTTCCGGACCTGAAGTCCTATTACTTGGCTACCCACCTGACTCGTGTCGTGGACTGGTGTAGGCATGCTGTTTCTAAACCTTGGGTCTACATCGAACAGGCATTCTCTCCGATCCCTTTGCAGGTTGCCCCTTGGTTGGACTCCTCCTCATTGTCGTCTCTCTTTTCTCACCCTACCCTTGGTCCCACGCTTCGGATTTGCTCCAGGGGCCTTGTTCGCTCCACTCTCCTCCCTAAGGATTCCGCTCTTTTTCCAGTGCTGGGCAATCCTGCCTTTCCACCTGGAATGTTTGACCGAGTTTTTCGTAATTGGCGCCGTCATGGGATTTTCCGTGCCTGTCACTTCCAGGACGCAGGGGGATGGACTACACTCCTGAACTCCCAGGCCCCTCCTGAGCTGCCCCCTTTGGATGCTTGGCGGGGGTTGCAATTTCGTCACTTTTTACATTCTCTCCCTGCTCCTGCAGAGTTCCGCGTCGAACCTACCCCCTTGGAGAGGATTTGTGTTGGTGCTGGCCCCCTCCGCCACTCCCTCTCGCTTGCTTACTGGATCCTGGTTGAACCTCCGGAGGATTTTGTTCCGCCGTTCTTGCTGAAATGGGAATCTGATTTGTCCCTTTCCCTCTCTCAGGAGCAGCGTAAGCGCATTTTTCGCCTTTCTCATGCTGCTTCCATCAGCTCTCGCCACCAGGAGGCCAGTTACAAAATCTTGTCCCGTTGGTATAGGGTTCCTACGAGACTCCATGCTATGTTTCCTCAGGTCTCCCCATTATGTTGGCGCTGTGGCGACGAGGAAGGCACGCTGCTACACATCTTTTGGTCCTGTCCTGCCCTTTCGTCCTTCTGGGAGGGGGTCAAACGGATAACCCTCCAGCTTACTGAAACTTCTCACCATTTGGGCCCTGCCCTGTTCCTTCTTAATCACTGTGAGTCTTCTGTAAAGGTCTTTAAGCGTTCCCTACTTAGATTCCTGATCCTCGCTGCCCGGGCTTGTATCCCCCTTTTTTGGAAACGAGTGGATCCTCCTCCTCTCTCCCTCTGGATTTCGAAGGTCAACGAGATAATGCGCATGGAAAATCTCACGTCTTTCCTGCATGGCACGACTGAGGCGTACATCAAAACCTGGTTCTACTGGTTCAGGTTTCAACAGTCTGCAGAGTACCGGACGCTTCTGGGCTCTGACCCCTCCTCTGATTGATACTCTTGTTGTTCGTCTCATGTATTTGACCAGTGGTTGCTCCCGAGCCCCTCTCAACTGGCTGTGGTATGGATGACCTGGCGAGTGCTCTCACTGGTTTCCTGGCTGCTCACACTCACCCCTACCTACCCTTTCTCCCCCCACATTTAGTCCTCTCCCCCATCCATCTGTCCCACTAACCCCCTCCCCCCTCCCTTTTTTTTTTTCTTTTCCCTTTTTCTTTCTTCTATGTTGTTTTCTTTGTCTTTAATATATATTTTTTTTTTTATTGTATTTTGTGTTGCACTGTGTGCTTTTCCTGTTCGCAGGGCGGGTGTTCGCCCTGTACCTTGTACTTGTTTTTTTCTTTTCTTATTGTAAAAAATTTTCAATAAAAATTTGAGTTACAAAAAATAAATACAGGCTTTACAATGGAAGAAATGGGAGGGAGCCTTGTGCTGCTGTTTGGGCTAAGGGAAGACAGATTATCTTTCATAATCTTCCATTCCCCCTACGCCCAACAGCAGCACAGCTGGGGATTTAGCAAGTATCGCTTTTACCTTAGGGTGGGTGGTCTTGGCAGGCCAATGCCAAGACAGACTGTCTAGAGGCTATGAAATCTGCTGAGCACCAGTCCAGCCTGTAGTGTCTAGCGAAGGTCAGCTGCGAACTCCAGGAGGCCGCGGCACATATCTGCTCCGAAGAAAGGGAACGTCTTTCTGCCCAGGAAGTCGCCACTGCTCTGGTGGCGTGGGCACAGACGAACTCCGGCACCGGCAGGTCTTGAGCACGAAGGAAGCAGATGATGGCCTCCCTGATCCATCTTGACAGGATTACTTTTGATGCCTCTGTTGTGGCCAAAGATGTTGACTAATAAATTCTCCGACCTTCGGAATGAAGCCGTGCGGTCCAGGTAAATACGCAGTGCTCTGACCAAGTCCAGCTTGTGCATCCTTTCCTCCCAGTCAGAAGTGGGAGAGGGAAAAAAAAAAAAGGCCGGTAAGTAAATTATCCGGTTGATATTCTGACGGGTAGGTACCTTTGGCAAGAATCCCTGGACAAACCTTAGTTGTACCCTGTCCGGGAAAAAGGCAATAAAGGGTTCAGAGGCCGCTAGGGACTGTAGTTCTCCAACCCTCTTGGCGGAGGTTATTGCACACAGAAAGGTAACCTTGTACAACAGGTATTTCCAATCCACTTCAGATAAGGGTTCGAAGGGGGGAGAGCAAAGCCCCTGTAGAACCACAGCCAAGTCCCACTTAGGGACTGGAGGCTGTAACTGGGGGCGGAGCCTGGCGGCCCCTCTTAAGAATTGCTTGATTAGAGAATCTTGTGACAACCGAGTCTCCAGGAGAGCGGATAGAGCTGAAACCTGAACCTTTAGGGTAGCTGATGATGGCCCCTTCTCCAGGCCATCTTGTAGGAATTCCACGACTGAATTTCTATCAGAGTTGCTTTGGTTATCTGCACACCAGTTCTGAAATATTCTGGAGATCCTCTGGTAGCTCCCGTTTGTTGACTCCGCTCTGGAATGGGCTAAAGTTTTTAGCACTCCCTGGGGCAATCCTCTATCTCCACATACGGCGCGGTTAATCTCCAGGCAGTGAGGTTGAACCTGTCCAGGTCCTGGCAGAGCCGTCTGTTTAGAGTTACCAGGTTTTGGACTGATGGAAGCCTCCAGTAGGTCCCTCGACTCATTAAGATGAGGTGGGTAAACCATACCCTTTTTGG
The DNA here is from genome assembly GCF_031893055.1 of Leptodactylus fuscus. Taxonomy (NCBI): domain Eukaryota; kingdom Metazoa; phylum Chordata; class Amphibia; order Anura; family Leptodactylidae; genus Leptodactylus; species Leptodactylus fuscus. The sequence goes on along the minus strand of NC_134271.1, from coordinate 78,768,125 downwards.
CCAGAACGGCATGATCACTATAGCCGAAGTCTGGTCCTGCCTGATTTTCGCCAATACCTTCGGTATCATTGGAATTGGAGGAAAAACGTAAGCACATTTGAACCACCAAGGTGTTGACAGGGCATCTACCGCCAAGGGATTGTCCTCCCAGTAAAGGGAGCAGAATCTTTCTACTTTGGCGTTGTATTGGGTGGCCATCAGATCCACCTCGAGGAGACCCCACATCTCGGTGAGACACTGAAAGATGTCCTGGTTTATGGACCATTCGCTTGACGTCACTAGGCCAAGCTGAGCTGATCCGCTAGGATGTTCAATTGACCTCGGATGTGGACTGCCGACAACTGAGACAGATTCTCCTCTACCCAGGAAAATATCAGGTTGGTCACCTGCAGAAGAGATGGGGATCTGGTTCCCCCTTGCTTGTTGATGTATTGCACAGCTGTCAGGTTGTCCATTCTTATTCTCACAGCTTGTCCCTGCAGGTGAGGTGCAAATGTCAGAAGTGCACGGCCAACCAAGTGAAATACCTGGTTCCAACCTGAAAAACTCTCTGCTGGCTACAAAAAGTGTTTACAAGCTGTGATACTTGCCAAAGGGGGCACTACTAGGTACTAACCATGCAGGGTGCCTAAACTTTTGCATTGAGCCATTTTCAATTTTTGTTATTTGAAAATGTAAAATTTGAAAATAAATGTGTGATCTTTAATCTTATGCATTGTGAAGATCATTTTATCCTCAACTTGCTTAACTGTTCACAGTAACAGTAATAGTCAATAACAGTCATTTTGACCAGGGGTGGCCAAACTTTTGCATGCCACTGTATATTATTTCCATAACACCGAGAAGAATCTCCTCTTTCATGACGCAAAAAGCAATTATGTACATGTTATAATGTAGAGATAGAACTGTTTGAAGTGACCCCCCCCCCCCTCATTTTCTCTACACAGTCCCATACTCCATACACAATTATATTCATCAAGAGGCAGAAACAGTTCTCAATAACAAAGCAAGGGGAATAGTGAAAAAATACAGGATTTCACAGAAAGGAGACAAGATGTATTAATAAAGTATATTAGAAAATGTATTAATGACACAAATACTGCCAGAAAATCAAAAGTTGTCTGAAAATTTAGTTACGCTTTAAGACCTGCAGTGCAAATTGATCAGCAATTTGTAGGAATGTCATCCACAATACCAAATATCAATTTGTGCCAACAAAAACTTGTTTCGATTTTCTTTAACTTTTCTTGAATATCTATTTGTGCGGTTTCCTTTCAGGTCCGCAACTTTGAACACTCCCATTATGGGAGGGGCTAAATGTCGGCCTCATTTTGATTGGTTTAAACTTTCTGTTGTTTCTACAGTTCTAAAGTTCAAAGGTCTTAAGTAGAGATGAGCGAGTAGTATTTGTTCGAATATCGAATCCTATTATAGTCTATGGGAAAAAACGGGAATGTTGTTCCGGTTTCCATGGAAACCAAAGTTCGACACCTTGGATCCTCCAAGGTTTTTGCATTGAATTCAATGGAAATTTCCCACGTGGTATTCGACCGATACGAGTATTCGATCAAATAGTAGTATTCGAATACTACTCGCTCATCTCTAGTCTTAAACTCTTTTTTGATGAATTATAGGCTTCTTTGGAATTTTGAAAAAGTTTATTTAAAATAGTAAAAAAGTATTTAGCAGGGATAAAACAATTTATACAATTCTTGTCTTATAGTGTCACCATAGATTTTGTTTTTTCATGGAGGTGTATTCTTCTCTGTTTAAATGAATTACAACTATGAAATAGTTAATTATCAGCTTGTTCTAATTTGATAGCTGTGTGTCTTGCTATAAATAGAAGATAGCACACCCTAAGGAGTAACTGAGCTTGAAAAAGTGCGATAGAGCACGAAACAGCTGTCGCTCAACCTCGACTGTGCCTCCTCCCGCATCTATGTTATTTTAACCTGGACTGTTAAGAATAAAGATTGCATTTTACGCATCTGGGTGAGTGCCAAGTATTTTTCTATTCACCTACGAAACTTGCTTGGATTACTTCCCGTGTCTCCACAGCATAACGGGGCTTCATTTATTTAGTTTTACCTGATGAAGAAATTTATGTCCAGGAATGAGGATATTATGTACAGGGACAAAAAGGTCTGAACCATAGATTGGTCCCTAGGCTGCAGAATAAGGAAGTCTCTGTGGACTTCCAGCTATACACCTAGTGATGCTTTCATCTAGGAACTTCTGCACCATCATGACTTGCTGTTTCTTACAGGTGTAATGGTGACCTTGGGGAGGGGGGGAGCGTCATCTGATGTACAAAAGATCCATTTGTGACAGATAAGTGATGGAATAGAAAAAAAACATCACCAATTTGCAGCATCTTTTCCAACATTCCCCAGTCGAGCTGTCTGGAAGAATTGGTGGCTCAGATTCTGTGATTATATGGTAAGGACAGCACAAGAGATTTTCTCTTGAGCCACAAAGCACACGTCATCTCTAGAAGACAAACAAATAAAACAAGTGTTTCCATAATAGTCTTTAATTTAGTAAGATGGATACTTCGTCTTCATAGGAGTGTCTCACTGGTGCTACAGAAAGCAGGTGACTTCCTGTAAGACTCTCCTCACTCAGATGTACAGATTCAGATGTTGTGCTGTGATCTGCAGTAAAGGGACAAAAATAATCAAGATGCACTTTTTGTTACACGTGAGAATAAAGACCTTCTATCTAGTGCAATGTCTGGGTTATGGCAGCTCACAAATAGAAAGTGAAGGTACAGTTATCAGAAGACACAAGGCTGAACTATAAAGCAAAGACTGCTGAAAAGGTGGACGCTTTTAATGTGCCACAACAGTATATAGGCACTGTAATGTCAACTCACTTGTGCTTACACAAAAAACATTGAAAACAGTGATAGAAGGATTATTACCATCAAACAGAACAACAAGAGTCAAAAAGCACTGGAAATGTCCATACCTAAAGGGAGGTAGATGTTCTCAAATATTATATCAAGTCACTTATGCGGTACTTCAACATACAAAGTGACCAAAATCACAATGATGCCCATATTGGGTAGAAATCCATCAGTATGAATGATTAGGTGGACAAACATGTCAATAGGCCACAAGCTAGTATATGCCTAGATATTAACAAGTAAGCTGTCACCACATTAACAAAAAGCTCAAAGTACAATGCGTGACAACAATAGAAAATGAATACATGCACAATGCAGGTCATAGCGACATAAATAGGTTGCACAATAGCAAACTATCCTAAACATAAATGACCAAGTGGACAATAAAGTTAGGGGTACCCTATAAATAGAGGTTAGCCCTGTTGAGCAAAGTACCAATATAGATAAAGAGCAAGTTTAAGACATATGACAGAAATTGTGGAAAAAATTCAGTGCCTATACTAACAGAAGGTAACTGAGCAACTCGTACCCATAGTAAAATGTATTCCAGACAACAAGTCCAGCCAGACCCGTCCCCTACGCGCGTTTCAGCGAATGTGCCTTCTTCTTCACCCCCAAAAGAAGGTACATTCGCTGAAACACGTGTAGGGGAGGGGTCTGCCTGTACTTGTTGTCCGGAATACACTTTACTATGGGTATGTGTTGCTCAGTTACCTTTATGTATGGACATTTCCAGTGCTTTTTGACCCTTGTTGTTCTGTCTGATTGTAATAATGCTTCTATCACTGTTTTTAATATTTTTTCAATAAAAGGTAATTTTTATTCATTGTTATATTGAGTATTCCTCCTTTCCTTTTTTCCGTTTTGCACACTTGTGCTTATGCAAAAACCATCAAAAACGTATAGCTCTTTACTTAACATTGTGGTTTTTTTCCTCCAACTTGCTCACCACTTTCTGTTGCGAAGTCTGTCTCTAGCAGCAGAGACACTAAGCGTAATTACAGAAAATGAAGGTGGGCCTTTGCATCATAGTCACAAACATTACTCTCCTCTTCGGTGTGGTGCGAGCCCTTCTTCTTCATACTTCTGCACAGTATTACCTCTAATATGAGTCCTTTACTGCCCCCTTATTCAAAGCCAGCTACAGTATACTAGCTTAAAACATAACTATCCTGTGTGTCCTACACATGCAGGTCACATTATACTGGTATTATTATTACCATCATCTACAGCATTGTGGTTAGGGACTGACACAATGCAGAAAATCTATGAACACAGTTTTGCTGCATTGCCTAACAGTCCACACATGTGAGAGAATGTCAGAACACTATGCAGAGATTGTCTGCCATATGTACTTCCACACTGCATGTATAGGACACACAGGATAGTTGTGGCTATAGACAAAGCCACAATACTGTAGGTTTAGAAAAGGGTTAATGTTATAGGCAGTATTGTACTTCCCATTAGCCTGCACATAATGGATAATCCAAAACAATGTCTCAGCACCTACACTGATGCCAGACTTCTCACCCTAAGGATATACTCTCTCAGAAATAGAGAGGACAGCTAGGAGAAGTGGAACAAGCAAATAAATGACAAAGTAGTATAGAAGAACCAAGTCCATACATTTTTAAAGATCTGAGCAGAGTGACAGATAAGTTTCAAAACAGAACAACATGACTAGTAAAAGGCCAATAGAAGACATAAGCGACTCACCTGCCCTTTTTACTGAGTGATGCTTTTTAACATGGGCATTTCGGCTTCCGCTTTGAGAGAAGGTTTTGCCGCACACTGGACACTGATGTGACTTCACACCTACGAAGTTGCATCAAGTGTCAGTTATAAATAAAGGATCCTGCTATACAGACACCAGTCACCCACTTACCTGAATGAACTACCAGATGTTTCCTAAGACTTGAATATTCTGCAAAGCTGCGGCCACATCCCTCTTCCTCACACAGAAAGGGTTTCTCTCCTGCCAGAAGCAAAGTCATAAGTCATGTGCCAAACACAGCAGGACGTATACAGAGAAGGACTAGAGCTCACCTGTATGGACACGAAGATGGTTCTTCAAGTTCCCAGCTGTAGTAAACTGCTTCTCACAGCCAGGCTCAGGGCACAGGAATGGGCGCTCTCCATTATGAGTGCGCATGTGAACCTTCAACCTTTGGAGAACATAAAAGCTTTTCCCACAACCTTCTGCTGTACATGTGTAGGAGCGCTCATTTCTGGAAGACATATGTATAGTTACATTTCACTTTTCATAACTTTTCTGTCTTACACTTATTTGGTAACAAAAAGAAAGAATCCTCTGTCATATTCATCAGTAACCAATAAGTCGGCCACAGATGAAAGTATGCTGGCTTTGTGACATTACCAGTGCCACTAGAGTCCATCTTACAAGCAGTTCCATGTATATCAGTGGTCCAGGACCCTGATTATAGATTCAACATGTATATTCTGGTTAGGCAAACAAAATAAAAAACCCTCACTGGACAATTCTTTGCCTTTTTTTATACTACTAAAACCAAATACAATAATCAACAACAATGCCTACAGTGCCATTTTGTATTGCCGATGGTGGGTACTCACATGTGAGTTTTCAGATGATATCTTAGGTGTGTTGGACGCATAAAGGATCGCTCACAGCCATGGAAGGAGCAGTGGAGGAGTTTCTCTGGGAGGGCGGCTCTGGCCTCACAGGAGCTGTTCAGCGTTCCATCACCTGAAAACAATGCACAACAATCTGAAAAACCTTTCCATTCTCATACTAAAGGGTACATTAAATTGCAGCCTTTTCCCAGACCCAATAGAGGCGAGAGCTGATGACCAGCCAGACATGTCATTTATTAGAATCCTGACATAGGTTGTTCTGACAAGTCCGCTGAACCTCTGCACCAGTAACAAAACAGGTGTACAATGCCAAGTATAGGGAATGACTTTATATGCATGCAAAGATACTGTTGAAAACACTTACCACTGCTGATGGACTTGGCATGTTTTGCCAGCTGAGCCCGTGTGGCAGCAATGAGACTGTCATGAGCCAGTTCCTGAACCCGCAGAAACCATGGTGTACTACTATCTGTGCAATCATTGTGTAGAAAGTCATTCCCAGAATCCTCAGCTTCATCCTGAACAAAGACCATGTGCTCAGATGGTGAACCTAGTCCTGTAAAGTAAGTTTCATATAAGCCAGCAGTTTTGGAATATGTTGTGTTACTGAGTGATCTAGTCCAGCATGTATTAGTAAGAAGATGAGCAGGACAGTTAGAGGAAGGGCGCAGAGGAACATTGATGGCAAGGGTCATAAAATTATAAAACTTTGGTTTGACCACATGGACAGTGTTACTCTGTGTGGGAGTCACCCAAGAACGAATGTGTTACCATTTTCTCTCTTATCCTATGGAAGCCGCAGGATTGAAGATTGTAAGTTATTTTTTCTGTTATTTTTCTCCCATTTATTTTGGAACTGTTTAGCTTGTATGTATTTTTTATGCAGCATCAGCACCAAGCCATTATACAGTGTACAGAGCATTGTGTACCGTATAGTGCGGGGACTGTCCGCCCCATTGATGTGATAATTATGGCCTATCCTTGAGATAGGCCATAAATTTAAAAAATCATGCACAACCCCTTCAACCAGTTGCAGTTACCCCCAAATAACATGCTATGATGGTATGACACTTAGGAATGAGAATCTGTAAATCATTATAAGAGTTAGAAATAAATTCCCAAAACTGTGACGAGAAGAATGATCAGCAGAGTTATTACCTGATCTGGCCAGGTTGAGAAGGATGAATGATGAGTTGTCATTGGTAGGTAGGTCTTGTAACAGGGATGAAGGCTCGGAGGGGGACAGAAGGGCGGTTTCACTCTTATGATCTCTGGAATCTGTGCTGGGATCTAGCTGGAGGCTATTCAGCAATACTGGGTCTGGTGCCTTAGGTGACACTCGATCTTGCGTCGGATCATCTAACAGAAAGGCCATTAATGTTTCTGAGCATTAACACTATGGATCCCAGTAATGTTATAAAGAACACTAAATGCTCATACACTACAGCCTGCACAGCCCAAATTGTGCTCATGACATCCAAACAACACACAATGGGGGATATTTATGAAGACTGGCTCCACTGTTGCCCATGCACCTGTGCTGGAATAGGGATTTCAGTAAGCTGCTGTAAATGAGCTTAAATGTAGCAAAACTTCCACGCCACTTTCATTTATATGAATAAGTCGTAGAAGGTACAGAACTGGCAGATGAAACAATTAGTGTCACAACTGACATTTAAAAGTCACAGACCACATCTTTGCATTATTTTATTTTAAATGCCAGATATGTGACATAGAAAAACATAAATATGCCCCAATGAGAACTAGATGCCAATGCCCAAGAAGAAGCAGCAGAAAAGCAAACCGGTTTTGGGTTTACTTCTTTAAATATACTTTTATTACATCGCACACCAACACAAGTAAAGGTTTTCCATGCATGTTGTATAAAGGTTCAGTGTCGGAACAGTATTCAATGCTGCAATGTTTGGTGCTGAAGTTGGGCCAAAGGTGGAAAATGTGGTGGACATTCATACACTGCTTCCCCAATTGTCAGGGCGCCCTGGCTTCTCTTATGCCTAAGGTTTTTTACCCGAAACTTTGCAGCATTAAATACTATTCTAGCACTGAAACTATATACAACATGCATGGAATACCTTTACCTATGTGTGGTGTGTGATTTAATAAAAGTATATTTAAAGAAGCAAACCCATAACTTTACAAAAATTGGAATTTTGGTAGAAAAATTTTTTTGGAATCACCATATTCTGACACATTTTGCAGTGTACAGAGCTGTGTCAGGTGTCTTTTATTGCACAACAATAGGTGGTTTTTATTGATACCATGTTGGGGAATGTAGGAGGTTTTGATCACTTTTTGTAAAAAAAAATTTAGGAAGGCAAAAATCTGAGATTCCACCATTCTGATTTTTCCCTTGCTACAGCGTTTACTGTATGGGACAAATGTTTTTATATTTTAATAGTTTGGGCATTTTCGGACTTATGAATGCCTAATGTGTTTAAGTTTACTTTTATTTGTTTATATTTATATGTGAATTAAACTTTTAGTTTTGTTTGGGTTTTTTTAAACTTTTTCTTTTTTATCCCCCCGTAGGAGACTTGAACATGTGATCTTCAGATCACCTGTGCCATAGACTACTATACTGACATTCGGAGTTACCGAACAGTATAGGAAAAGTGAAAGTAACCACTAAAATGTTGCATTTGACTACAGCTATGATTACAGTTCTCTCTGATCACAGGCAATGCTGCCGTATGCCTGCTGTATGAAACAGCACAAAATTGGCAGTTAGTGCGGCCGCTCTGCTTCAGTGCTTGCACCAAGGATAGTCATGTGCACCAGGTGCACATAGAGGGTCAATTGATGTAAAGTGTTGGACTTGTTGGAGATGGTGAAAGGTCCTCTTTAAGCCATGCCCTTTTCTCTGAGTGTCTACACATATAATCTGGCCCACTGTGTCTTCACCTTGTTATGCTGTAATTTAGTAATAATAGCAGAGATTCATTTGAGCTGGGATACCCAACTGTGACTGGATAGACTAACTTTAAAAAACAAAAAACTCCACAAAAACTTTGGACACAAACAGCAATGGTTTTGCCGGTATACATTCTAATATCAGTGTTTTGTTGCTCTGCTTTTCTTCTACACTGTCATCTGTACATCTATATTTCTGACCTTTTTACTATATTCTAGTTAGATATACATATGTGTATGAGGCATTAATTCCCTTGGCCCTTATTATCTGATGTGGTGAAAGTCAAGAAGACATAAGTAACTCACCTGCCCTTTTTACTGAGTGATGCTTTTTAACATGGGCATTTCGGCTTCCGCTTTGAGAGAAGGTTTTGCCGCACACTGGACACTGATGTGACTTCACACCTACGAAGTTGCATCAAGTGTCAGTTATAAATAAAGGATCCTGCTATACAGACACCAGTCACCCACTTACCTGAATGAACTACCAGATGTTTCCTAAGACTTGAATATTCTGCAAAGCTGCGGCCACATCCCTCTTCCTCACACAGAAAGGGTTTCTCTCCTGCCAGAAGCAAAGTCATAAGTCACGTCCCAAACACAGCAGGACGTATACAGAGAAGGACTAGAGCTCACCAGTATGGACACGTAGATGGTTCTTCAAATTCCCAGCTGTAGTAAACTGCTTCTCACAGCCAGGCTCAGGGCACAGGAATGGGCGCTCTCCATTATGAGTGCGCATGTGAACCTTCAACCTTTGGAGAACATAAAAGCTTTTCCCACAACCTTCTGCTGTACATGTGTAGGAGCGCTCATTTCTGGAAGACATATTTATAGTTACATTTCTCTTTTCATAACTTTTCTGTCTTACACTTATTTAGTAACAAAAAGAAAGAATCCTCTGTCATATTCATCAGTAACCAATAAGTCGGCCTCAGATGATGGTATGCGGGCTGAGCAAGATTAAAGAGGACCTTTCACCACATTTGGGCACATGCAGTGTTATATACTGCTGGAAAGCTGACAGTGCGCTGAATTCAGCGCACTGTCGGCTTTCCCGATCTGTGCCCGCTGTAAAGAGCTTACGGTGCCGGTACCGTAGTGCTCTATGGTCAGAAGGGCGTTTCTGACCATTAGCCAGAGACGTCCTTCTGCCTCGCGGCGCCTATCGCGCTGTGCTATGTGAGCGGGGAGGAACGCCCCCTCCCTCTGCTCACACAGCTCGTCCATAGACGAGCATTATCAGGAGAGGGAGGGGGCGTTCCTCTCCGCTCCACAGCACAGCGCGATAGGCGCCGCGAGGCAGAAGGACGTCTCTGGCTAATGGTCAGAAATGCCCTTCTGACCATAGAGCACTACGGTACCGACACCGTAAGCTCTTTACAGCGGGCACAGATCGGGAAAGCCGACAGTGCGCTGAATTCAGCGCACTGTCAGCTTTCCAGCAGTATATAACACTGCATGTGCCCAAAAGTGGTGAAAGGTCCTCTTTAACAAAAAACAAGCGACATCACATGGCCATTAGGCCCCATTCCCATGGAGTAACGCACCACTCATTTAGACACGTAAACGTGTCAGAGCGAGGCGCTTAAAAACAGATCCCATTGACTTCAATGGGTGTCGGCTTACGCGCGCAACACATTGAAAACAATGGGCGGCTTTATAACCCATTGATTTCAATGTGTAGCACGCGTAAGCCGGCACCCATTGAAGTCAATGGGATCTATTTTGAAGCGCCTGGCTCTGACACGTGTTTACGTGTCTAAATGAGTGGCGTGTTACTCCGTGGGAACGGGGCCTTAAGCTATAGTCACACAACTATAAGGCTGCATGCACATCTGTTAGACTTTGCTTGTGCCAGATAGAGATGTGGGGCCTTCAACTGCAGATTACAGCTGACACACGGATTGTCTGGGCTCAGCAACTGAGCTGGTGCCATCATCATGCCATAATAGTTCAGCAGATCATCTTAACCACTACCCATCCCTGATATAATAGGACATTATAGAGCAGGAAGTGGTTAAGTCAAAGTCCATCTAAGCTATAGTGCCTAATCTAATCTTAAATATATTGTTTCTGAAACTAATCCACTATCTGGATCCAAGCGGTATATCAGACATCAGTGCGTATAATATGTCATAATATGGTGCATTAGATATGTTAAAATGTCTGCATTCAGATATTTTCTGTGCCAATTTCTTAATAAAAAAAAAAAAAAAAAAAAACTATCAAGGATATAAATATGCAAACAAATGTTAAATCTTCATGCAGTCGACCTTAAATCCTCTTAATTTTCCAATGTCTGAATGGGCCCTTATAGTTCTAGGGGCCCATCCAGACATTGGAAAATGAAGAGGAATTAAGGTGGACTTCATTCTCTGACTCTTCTTCATTTTCTGTCCCCTTGGCTTTTACTTGATCAGTGTCTTGTGCCTTGGGATCTGTGGCTTATCAGCATGAAGATCATGTGAACAGATCCTAAGCGTTTTTTTGACAATCCAAAAAGTTTGGAGCTATGCCAAACGCCATTACAATAATCAATTACACTGGGGCCTATAGTGTCATTTTGTAGTGCTGATGGTGGGTACTCACATGTGTGTTTTAAGATGATATCTCAGGTGTGTTGGACGCACAAAGGATCGCCCACAGCCATGAAAGGAGCAACGGAGGAGTTTCTCTGGGAGGGCGGCCCTGGCCTCACAGGAGCTGTTCAGTGTTGCATCAGCTAAAAGTAATACAGAATCTGATAAACTGTTCCATTCTGACATCAAGAAAACTAAAAATAAGAACTGCTGGTAAGAGCTGCTGACCAGTCAGACATGTGTCATTTATTAACCACCAACCAGTGGGCATCAGATTCCTGATACTGTTTCCCTGTTCTGTCAAGTCTGCTGAGCATCTGTACTAATAACAAAAGAGGTGTACAGTGCCAAGTATAAGGAACACCTTCAATGGCAGGCAGGGATTCGGTTGGTAATACTTACCACTGCTGATGGACTTAGCATGTTTTGCCAGCTGAGCCCGTGTGGCAGCAATAAGACTGTCATGAGCCAATTCCTGAACCCGCAGAAACCATGGTGTACTGCTATCTGTACAATCATTGTGTAGAAAGTCATTCCCAGAATCCTCAGCTTCATCTTGAACAAAGACCATGTGCTCAGATGGTGAACCTAGTCCTGTAAAGTAAAAGTTTCAAGCAAGTCAGCAGTGCTGCAATACATCAATCCTTCAATACATCAATGGAATGCATTAGTATGAAGAGGAGCAGGATGTTGAGAAGGACGAAGACAAACATGGATTGCAAGGGGATGAAGTTATCAGAAGTGACAGAAATGGGAGAGTGATAACAATAACAAGTGTTCAACGTCAATGATCCAGACCCATCGTGTGGATGTAAAAAACCTGTTCCTCCAAGAAATAGAAATTGTCTTTTTTCCCAAATCTCTCCGGGCGGCTCAAACTCATTTTACCACCTCAGTCCTATGTTAATGCTGCCAAAATAGTCTATGAACAACTAATCCCTCTCCATGGAAATAACTGTACACAGGCCACATCTGTAACAAAAAACACTGGGTTCCATGACGTGGGGCCTCAGCCCTAAAATGGGTTACAAGACGAATGAGCTGTGCCTCTGGGCAAGAACCCGCAGGCAGATCTCACTCATCTGGGGTGCAACTATCTGCATTTGCAGAGATATATGAGAGCTTAGATTGCTTTTCACAGAATAAATTCTAACCCACCCACGAAAATTGAGTATTTTAGCTGGAGTCATAGTTATTATTTTGATGGGTTTTTTTTTTAATTGAAAACTTTCAATAAAAAAGTAGCACATTTCTAAAAATAATACCTTAGCTTCAGATGCAAAGGGGCCTTTCTTGCTATTTTGGCTTCTAGGAAATCATTGGTTTGTAATTTAGGAGATGGATCTTATCTGTACAATTACGGTCTTTCATATATTCAAAGTTTCTTTATGGTCCTAATTATATTTATTCTTTTCAGCGATTGTCATTTCCCTCACGCTGCATAGAGATGCAGAACATTGTATAAGAAGGGTTTACGCTGCTAATTTATTGTACCGCCAATAAATAATGGTGCTACCATAGGCAAAGAGATGGAAGTCAGCAGTGCAAGACATGAATCATTACCTGATCTGGCCAGGTTGAGAAGGATGAATGATGAGTTGTCATTGGTAGGTAGGTCTTGTAACAGGGATGAAGGCTCGGAGGGGGACAGAAGGCCGGTTTCACTCTTATGATCTCTGGAATCTGTGCTCGAATCTAGCTGGAGGCTGTTCAATAACTCTGTTTCGGGTGCCTTAGGTGACACTCGATCTTCTGTAGGAGCATCTAACAGAAATGCCATTAATATTTCCAAGAATTAACACTATGGATCCTATGGATAATGTTATAAAGAACACTAGATGCTTATACATTACATCCTGCACAGCCCAAATTGAGCTCATGACATCCTTACATCACAGCACACTATGGGGGCTATTTATTAAGACTAGCTTCACGGTTGCCCATACACCTATGCTAGAATCAGGATTTCAGTAAAATGGCGTGAATGAGCTTAAACAGAAAGGACATTAACATTTATGAGCTTTCCCACTATGAAGCCCTCTACTGTAAGAGAAGGCGATCTCTACTGTAGTCTACTGTAGTCTACTGTACAGTAGTCCCAACAATGAGATCTCTACTATAAGAGCAGTCACACTATGGAGCTCTCTACTGTAAGAGCAGTCACACTATGGAGCTCTCTACTGTAAGAGCAGTCACACTATGGAGCTCTCTACTGTAAGAGCAGTCACACTATGGACCAGTCTACTATAAGAGCAGTCACACTATGGAGCTCTCTACTGTAAGAGCAGTCACATTATGGAGCTCTCTACTGTAAGAGCAGTCACACTATGGAGCTCTCTACTGTAAGAGCAGTCACACTATGGAGTTCTCTACTGTAAGAGCAGTCACATTATGGAGCTCTCTACTGTAAGAGCAGTCACACTATGGAGCTCTCTACTGTAAGAGCAGTCACACTATGGAGTTCTCTACTGTAAGAGCAGTCACACTATGGAGCTCTCTACTGTAAGAGCAGTCACACTATGGAGCTCTACTGTAAGAGCAGTCACACTATGGAGCTCTCTACTGTAAGAGCAGTCACACTATGGAGCTCTCTACTGTAAGAGCAGTCACACTATGGAGCTCTCTACTGTAAGAACAGTCACACTATGGAGCTCTCTACTGTAAGAGCAGTCACACTATGGAGCTCTCTTCTGTAAGAGCAGTCACACTATGGAACTCTCTGCTGTAAAAGCAGTCACACTATGGAGCTCTCTGCTGTAAGAGCAGTCACACTATGGAGCTCTCTACTGTAAGAGCAGTCACACTATGGAACTCTCTGCTGTAAGAGCAGTCACACTATGGAACTCTCTGCTGTAAGAGCAGTCACACTATGGAACTCTCTGCTGTAAGAGCAGTCACACTATGGAGCTCTCTACTGTAAGAGCAGTCACACTGTGGAGCTTTCTACTGTAAGAGCAGTCACACTATGGAGCTCTCTACTGTAAGAGCAGTCACACTATGGAGCTCTCTACTGTAAGAACAGTCACACTATGGAGCTCTCTACTGTAAGAGCAGACACACTATGGAGCTCTCTGCTGTAAGAGCAGTCACACTATGGAGCTCTCTACTGTAAGAGCAATCACACTGTGGAGCTCTCTACTATAAGAGCAGTCATACTATGGAGCTCTCTACTGTAAGAGCAGTCACACTATGGAGCTCTCTACTGTAAGAGCAGACACACTATGGAGTTCCCTACTGTAAGAACAGTCACACTATGGAGCTCTCTACTGTAAGAGCAATCACACTATGGAGCTCTCTACTGTAAGAGCAATCACACTATGGAGCTCTCTGCTGTAAGAGCAGTCACACTATGGAGTTCTCTACTGTAAGAGCAGTCACACTATGGAGTTCTCTACTGTAAGAGCAGTCACACTATGGAGTTCTCTACTGTAAGAGCAGTCACACTATGGAGTTCTCTACTGTAAGAGCAGTCACACTATGGAGTTCTCTACTGTAAGAGCAGTCACACTGTGGAGCTCTCTACTGTAAGAGCAGACACACTATGGAGTTCCCTACTGTAAGAGAAATCACACTATGGAGCTCTCTACTGTAAGAGCAATCACACTATGGAGCGCTACTGTAAGAGCAATCACACTATGGAGTTCTCTACTGTAAGAGCAGTCACATTGTGGAGCTCTCTACTGTAAGAGCAGTCATACTATGGAGCTCTCTACTGTAAGAGCAGTCACACTGTGGAGCTCTCTACTGTAAGAGCAGTCATACTATGGAGCTCTCTACTGTAAGAGCAGTCACACTATGGAGCTCTCTACTGTAAGAGCAGACACACTATGGAGTTCCCTACTGTAAGAGAAGTCACACTATGGAGCTCTCTACTGTAAGAGCAATCACACTATGGAGCTCTCTACTGTAAGAGCAATCACACTATGGAGCTCTCTACTGAAAGAGCAATCACACTATGGAGCTCTACTGTAAGAGCAATCACACTATGGAGTTCTCTACTGTAAGAGCAGTCACACTATGGAGCTCTCTTCTGTAAGAGCAGTCACACTATGGAGCTCTCTTCTGTAAGAGCAGTCACACTATGGAGCTCTCTACTGTAAGAGCAGTCACACTATGGAGTTCTCTACTGTAAGAGCAATCACACTATGGAGTTCTCTACTGTAAGACCATTCACACTATGGAGCTCTCTACTGTAAGAGCAGTCACACTATAGAGCTCTCTACTGTAAGAGCAGTCACACTATGGAGTTCTCTACTGTAAGAGCAGTCACACTATGGAGTTCTCTACTGTAAGAGCAGTCACACTATGGAGTTCTCTACTGTAAGAGCAGTCACACTATGGAGCTCTCTTCTGTAAGAGCAGTCACACTATGGACCAGTCTACTGTAAGACCATTCACACTATGGAACTCTCTACTGTAAGAGCAGTCACACTATGGAGCTCTCTTCTGTAAGAGCAGTCACACTATGGAGCTCTCTACTGTAAGTGTAGTCACACTATGGAGCTCTCTACTGTAAGAGCAGTCACACTATGGAGCTCTCTACTATAAGACCATTCACACTATGGAGCTCTCTTTTGTAAGAGCAGTCACACTATGGAGATTTCTACTGTAAGAGCAGTCACACTATGGAGTTCTCTACTGTAAGACCATTTACACTATGGAGCTCTCTACTGTAAGAGCAGTCACACTATGGAGTTCTCTACTGTAAGAGCAGTCACACTATGGAGCTCTCCACTGTAAGAGCAGTCACACTATGGAGCTCTACTGTAAGAGCAGTCACACTATGGAGCTCTCTACTGTAAGAGCAGTCACACTATGGAGCTCTCTACTGTAAGAGCAGTCACACTATAGAGCTCTCTACTGTAAGAGCAGTCACACTATGGACCAGTCTACTATAAGAGCAGTCACACTATGGAGCTCTCTACTGTAAGAGCAGTCACACTATGGAGCTCTCTACTGTAAGAGCAGTCACACTATGGAGCTCTCTACTGTAAGAGCAGTCACACTATGGAGCTCTCTACTGTAAGAGCAGTCACACTATGGAGCTCTCTACTGTAAGAGCAGTCACACTATGGAGCTCTACTGTAAGAGCAGTCACACTATGGAACTCTCTACTGTAAAAGCAGTCACACTATGGAGCTCTCTGCTGTAAGAGCAGTCACACTATGGAACTCTCTACTGTAAGAGCAGTCACACTATGGAACTCTCTGCTGTAAGAGCAGTCACACTATGGAACTCTCTGCTGTAAGAGCAGTCACACTATGGAACTCTCTGCTGTAAGAGCAGTCACACTATGGAGCTCTCTACTGTAAGAGCAGTCACACTATGGAGCTCTCTACTGTAAGAACAGTCACACTATGGAGCTCTCTACTGTAAGAGCAGACACACTATGGAGCTCTCTGCTGTAAGAGCAGTCACACTATGGAGCTCTCTACTGTAAGAGCAATCACACTGTGGAGCTCTCTACTATAAGAGCAGTCATACTATGGAGCTCTCTACTGTAAGAGCAGTCACACTATGGAGCTCTCTACTGTAAGAGCAGTCACACTATGGAGCTCTCTACTGTAAGAGCAGTCACACTATGGAGCTCTCTACTGTAAGAGCAGTCACACTATGGAGCTCTCTACTGTAAGAGCAGTCACACTATGGAGCTCTACTGTAAGAGCAGTCACACTATGGAACTCTCTACTGTAAAAGCAGTCACACTATGGAGCTCTCTGCTGTAAGAGCAGTCACACTATGGAACTCTCTGCTGTAAGAGCAGTCACACTATGGAACTCTCTGCTGTAAGAGCAGTCACACTATGGAACTCTCTGCTGTAAGAGCAGTCACACTATGGAGCTCTCTACTGTAAGAGCAGTCACACTGTGGAGCTTTCTACTGTAAGAGCAGTCACACTATGGAGCTCTCTACTGTAAGAGCAGTCACACTATGGAGCTCTCTACTGTAAGAACAGTCACACTATGGAGCTCTCTACTGTAAGAGCAGACACACTATGGAGCTCTCTGCTGTAAGAGCAGTCACACTATGGAGCTCTCTACTGTAAGAGCAATCACACTGTGGAGCTCTCTACTATAAGAGCAGTCATACTATGGAGCTCTCTACTGTAAGAGCAGTCACACTATGGAGCTCTCTACTGTAAGAGCAGACACACTATGGAGTTCCCTACTGTAAGAACAGTCACACTATGGAGCTCTCTACTGTAAGAGCAGTCACACTATAGAGCTCTCTACTGTAAGAGCAGTCACACTATGGAGTTCTCTACTGTAAGAGCAGTCACACTATGGAGTTCTCTACTGTAAGAGCAGTCACACTATGGAGTTCTCTACTGTAAGAGCAGTCACACTATGGAGCTCTCTTCTGTAAGAGCAGTCACACTATGGACCAGTCTACTGTAAGACCATTCACACTATGGAACTCTCTACTGTAAGAGCAGTCACACTATGGAGCTCTCTTCTGTAAGAGCAGTCACACTATGGAGCTCTCTACTGTAAGTGTAGTCACACTATGGAGCTCTCTACTGTAAGAGCAGTCACACTATGGAGCTCTCTACTATAAGACCATTCACACTATGGAGCTCTCTTTTGTAAGAGCAGTCACACTATGGAGATTTCTACTGTAAGAGCAGTCACACTATGGAGTTCTCTACTGTAAGACCATTTACACTATGGAGCTCTCTACTGTAAGAGCAGTCACACTATGGAGTTCTCTACTGTAAGAGCAGTCACACTATGGAGCTCTCCACTGTAAGAGCAGTCACACTATGGAGCTCTACTGTAAGAGCAGTCACACTATGGAGCTCTCTACTGTAAGAGCAGTCACACTATGGAGCTCTCTACTGTAAGAGCAGTCACACTATAGAGCTCTCTACTGTAAGAGCAGTCACACTATGGACCAGTCTACTATAAGAGCAGTCACACTATGGAGCTCTCTACTGTAAGAGCAGTCACACTATGGAGCTCTCTACTGTAAGAGCAGTCACACTATGGAGCTCTCTACTGTAAGAGCAGTCACACTATGGAGCTCTCTACTGTAAGAGCAGTCACACTATGGAGCTCTCTACTGTAAGAGCAGTCACACTATGGAGCTCTACTGTAAGAGCAGTCACACTATGGAACTCTCTACTGTAAAAGCAGTCACACTATGGAGCTCTCTGCTGTAAGAGCAGTCACACTATGGAACTCTCTACTGTAAGAGCAGTCACACTATGGAACTCTCTGCTGTAAGAGCAGTCACACTATGGAACTCTCTGCTGTAAGAGCAGTCACACTATGGAACTCTCTGCTGTAAGAGCAGTCACACTATGGAGCTCTCTACTGTAAGAGCAGTCACACTATGGAGCTCTCTACTGTAAGAACAGTCACACTATGGAGCTCTCTACTGTAAGAGCAGACACACTATGGAGCTCTCTGCTGTAAGAGCAGTCACACTATGGAGCTCTCTACTGTAAGAGCAATCACACTGTGGAGCTCTCTACTATAAGAGCAGTCATACTATGGAGCTCTCTACTGTAAGAGCAGTCACACTATGGAGCTCTCTACTGTAAGAGCAGTCACACTATGGAGCTCTCTACTGTAAGAGCAGTCACACTATGGAGCTCTCTACTGTAAGAGCAGTCACACTATGGAGCTCTCTACTGTAAGAGCAGTCACACTATGGAGCTCTACTGTAAGAGCAGTCACACTATGGAACTCTCTACTGTAAAAGCAGTCACACTATGGAGCTCTCTGCTGTAAGAGCAGTCACACTATGGAACTCTCTGCTGTAAGAGCAGTCACACTATGGAACTCTCTGCTGTAAGAGCAGTCACACTATGGAACTCTCTGCTGTAAGAGCAGTCACACTATGGAGCTCTCTACTGTAAGAGCAGTCACACTGTGGAGCTTTCTACTGTAAGAGCAGTCACACTATGGAGCTCTCTACTGTAAGAGCAGTCACACTATGGAGCTCTCTACTGTAAGAACAGTCACACTATGGAGCTCTCTACTGTAAGAGCAGACACACTATGGAGCTCTCTGCTGTAAGAGCAGTCACACTATGGAGCTCTCTACTGTAAGAGCAATCACACTGTGGAGCTCTCTACTATAAGAGCAGTCATACTATGGAGCTCTCTACTGTAAGAGCAGTCACACTATGGAGCTCTCTACTGTAAGAGCAGACACACTATGGAGTTCCCTACTGTAAGAACAGTCACACTATGGAGCTCTCTACTGTAAGAGCAATCACACTATGGAGCTCTCTACTGTAAGAGCAATCACACTATGGAGCTCTCTGCTGTAAGAGCAGTCACACTATGGAGTTCTCTACTGTAAGAGCAGTCACACTATGGAGTTCTCTACTGTAAGAGCAGTCACACTATGGAGTTCTCTACTGTAAGAGCAGTCACACTATGGAGTTCTCTACTGTAAGAGCAGTCACACTATGGAGTTCTCTACTGTAAGAGCAGTCACACTGTGGAGCTCTCTACTGTAAGAGCAGACACACTATGGAGTTCTCTACTGTAAGAGCAATCACACTATGGAGCGCTACTGTAAGAGCAATCACACTATGGACTTCTCTACTGTAAGAGCAGTCACATTGTGGAGCTCTCTACTGTAAGAGCAGTCATACTATGGAGCTCTCTACTGTAAGAGCAGTCACACTGTGGAGCTCTCTACTGTAAGAGCAGTCATACTATGGAGCTCTCTACTGTAAGAGCAGTCACACTATGGAGCTCTCTACTGTAAGAGCAGACACACTATGGAGTTCCCTACTGTAAGAGAAGTCACACTATGGAGCTCTCTACTGTAAGAGCAATCACACTATGGAGCTCTCTACTGTAAGAGCAATCACACTATGGAGCTCTCTACTGTAAGAGCAATCACACTATGGAGCTCTACTGTAAGAGCAATCACACTATGGAGTTCTCTACTGTAAGAGCAGTCACACTATGGAGCTCTCTTCTGTAAGAGCAGTCACACTATGGAGCTCTCTGCTGTAAGAGCAGTCACACTATGGAGCTCTCTACTGTAAGAGCAGTCACACTATGGAGTTCTCTACTGTAAGAGCAATCACACTATGGAGTTCTCTACTGTAAGACCATTCACACTATGGAGCTCTCTACTGTAAGAGCAGTCACACTATAGAGCTCTCTACTGTAAGAGCAGTCACACTATGGAGTTCTCTACTGTAAGAGCAGTCACACTATGGAGTTCTCTACTGTAAGAGCAGTCACACTATGGAGTTCTCTACTGTAAGAGCAGTCACACTATGGAGTTCTCTACTGTAAGAGCAGTCACACTATGGAGCTCTCTACTGTAAGACCATTCACACTATGGAACTCTCTACTGTAAGAGCAGTCACACTATGGAGCTCTCTTCTGTAAGAGCAGTCACACTATGGAGCTCTCTACTATAAGACCATTCACACTATGGAGCTCTCTTTTGTAAGAGCAGTCACACTATGGAGATTTCTACTGTAAGAGCAGTCACACTATGGAGTTCTCTACTGTAAGACCATTTACACTATGGAGCTCTCTACTGTAAGAGCAGTCACACAATGGAGCAGTCTACTGTACAAGCAGTCAAACTAATGTGTGAGCAGTGAAATTATCTAATCCTATACTGTTCAGTACCTTATGGCAGTAATACAGGGACTATTACCTGGTAGCAATAAAGAGGCACATTCAGATGTCTCAGGCAGTAAAGACAGACACGTCAAATCCTTTGTTTCAACCCCTACTAGTCCATCTCCAAGAGGAATAGAAGCATTCTGGACAAACTCCACCAGTAGCTGGAAGATAAAAACAAAACAAGGAAGGAACTGCAGACCTGCCTGGAACACCAGCCCCTGCTGGAAGGGAGACACTTACCTCTGGTTTAGACTGCAGCTCATCTGATAACATTGAGACTGCTTCAAAAAAAAAAATCACAAGTTGAGAGACACCTGAAAAACAGTTACAAAAGATCACGGTGCAGCTAAAAACTCATGTAGGAGGTAGAGCATGGCCTCTATGTGCGGTCATAGAGGTTGTGTCTAATGTTATAATTATTATTCTGTCTCATAGGGGATACTGTCTGCTGAGTTGTTGTTATCCAATCCTCTCTTATGATACTGTCTGCTTAGCTATGTATTTAAACCTTGAAGCTGGAGTCATAGTCTAACTATTACTGTATCTGAGTATCATATGATATACTGTATGCTCAGTCGCTGTATCTAAGCCTATCATGCAGAGTCCTATCTGATGAGCTGAAACACCATCTGCTGAGCATCAAACAGCACCATGTGTGACAGATACACTGTAGCTGAGCCTACCATGTGTGATATGGTCTGCTGAAACATTGTAGCTAAGCCTACTATGTGTGATACAATCTACAGAGCTCCAGTACACAAGCCTACCATGTGTGATACTGTATGATGAGCTCCTGTACATAAGTCTACTATGTGTGATACAATCTACAGAGCTCCAGTACACAAGCCTACCATGTGTGATACTGTATGATGAGCTCCTGTACATAAGCCTAACACGTGTGATACATGTACTGAACTCCTGTACATAAGCCTACCATGTGTGATACTGTATGATGAGCTACTGTACATAAGCCTAACACGTGTGATACATGTACTGAACTCCTGTACATAAGCCTACCATGTGTGATACTGTATGATGAGCTACTGTACATAAGCCTACCATGTGTGATACATCTGCTGAGCTCCTGTACATAAGCCTACCATGTGTGATACATCTACTGAGCTCCTGTACATAAGCCTACCATGTGTGATACTCTGCTGAGCTCCTGTACATAAGCCTACCATCTGTGATACTGTATGATGAGCTCCTGTACATAAGCCTACCATGTGTAATACTGTATGATGAGCTCCTGTCCATAAGCCTACCATGTGTGATACTGTATGAGCTCCTGTACATAAGCCTACCATGTGTGATACATCTGCTGAGCTCCTGTACATAAGCCTACCATGTGTGATACATCTGCTGAGCTGCTGTACATAAGCCTACCATGTGTGATACTCTGCTGAGCTCCTGTACATAAGCCTACCATGTGCGATACTGTATGATGAGCTCCTGTACATAAGCCTACCATGTGTGATACATCTGCTGAGCTCCTGTACATAAGCCTACCATGTGTGATACATCTGCTGAGCTCCTGTATATAAGCCTACCATGTGTGATACATCTGCTGATCTCCTGTACATAATCCTACCATGTGTGATACTGTATGATGAGCTCCTGTACATAAGCCTACCATGTGTGATACTGTATGATGAGCTCCTGTACATAAACCTACCATGTGTGATACATCTGAGCTCCTATACATAAGCCTACCATGTGTGATACATCTGCTGAGCTGCTGTACATAAACCTACCATGTGTGATACATCTGCTGAGCTCCTGTGCATAAGCCTACCATGTGTGATACTGTATGATGAGCTCCTGTACATAAGCCTACCATGTGTGATACTGTATGATGAGCTCCTGTACATAAGCCTACCATGTGTGATACTGTATGATGAGCTCCTGTACATAAGCCTACCATGTGTGATACTGTATGATGAACTCCTGTACATAAGCCTACCATGTGTGATGCTGTATGATGAGCTCCTGTACATAAGCCTACCATGTGCGATACTGTATGATGAGCTCCTGTACATAAGCCTACCATGTGTGATACATCTGCTGAGCTCCTGTACATAAGCCTACCATGTGTGATACTGTATGATGAGCTCCTGTACATAAGCCTACCATGTGTGATACTGTATGATGAGCTCCTGTACATAAGCCTACCATGTGTGATACTGTATGATGAGATCCTGTACATAAGCCTACCATGTGTGATGCTGTATGATGAGCTCCTGTACATAAGCCTACCATGTGTGATACATCTGATGAGCTCCTGTACATAAGCCTACCATGTGTGATACTGTATGATGAGCTCCTGTACATAAGCCTACCATGTGTGATACTGTATGATGAGCTCCTGTACATAAGCCTACCATGTGTGATACATCTGAGCTCCTGTACATAAGCCTACCATGTGTGATACAGCTGCTGAGCTCTTGTACATAAGCCTACCATGTGTGATACTGTATGATGAGCTCCTGTACATAAGCCTACCATGTGTGATACATCTGCTGAGCTCCTGAACATAAGCCTACCATGTGTGATACTGTATGATGAGCTCCTGTACATAAGCCTACCATGTGTGATACATCTGCTGAGCTCCTGAACATAAGCCTACCATGTGTGATACTGTATGATGAGCTCCTGTACATAAGCCTACCATGTGTGATACATCTGCTGAGCTCCTGAACATAAGCCTACCATGTGTGATACTGTATAATGAGCTCCTGTACATAAGCCTACCATGTGTGATACTGTATGATGAGCTCCTGTACATAAGCCTACCATGTGTGATACATCTGCTGAGCTCCTGAACATAAGCCTACCATGTGTGATACATCTGCTGAGCTCCTGAACATAAGCCTACCATGTGTGATGCTGTATGATGAGCTCTTGTACATAAGCCTACCATGTGTGATACATCTGATGAGCTCCTGTTCATAAGCCTACCATGTGTGATACTGTATGATGAGCTCCTGTACATAAACCTACCATGTGTGATACATCTGAGCTCCTGTACATAAGCCTACCATGTGTGATACAGCTGCTGAGCTCTTGTACATAAGCCTACCATGTGTGATACTGTATGATGAGCTCCTGTACATAAGCCTACCATGTGTGATACATCTGCTGAGCTCCTGAACATAAGCCTACCATGTGTGATACTGTATGATGAGCTCCTGTACATAAGCCTACCATGTGTGATACATCTGCTGAGCTCCTGAACATAAGCCTACCATGTGTGATACTGTATGATGAGCTCCTGTACATAAGCCTACCATGTGTGATACTGTATGATGAGCTCCTGTACATAAGCCTAC
Organism: Leptodactylus fuscus; assembly: GCF_031893055.1. Taxonomy (NCBI): domain Eukaryota; kingdom Metazoa; phylum Chordata; class Amphibia; order Anura; family Leptodactylidae; genus Leptodactylus; species Leptodactylus fuscus. Next base: position 78,744,149 of record NC_134271.1, on the reverse strand, counting down.
CATGTGTGATACATCTGCTGAGCTCCTGAACATAAGCCTACCATGTGTGATACATCTGCTGAGCTCCTGAACATAAGCCTACCATGTGTGATACTGTATGATGAGCTCCTGTACATAAACCTACCATGTGTGATACATCTGAGCTCCTGTACATAAGCCTACCATGTGTGATACTGTATGAGCTCCTGTACATAAGCCTACCATGTGTGATACTGTATGAGCTCCTGAACATAAGCCTACCATGTGTGATACTGTATGATGAGCTCCTGTACATAAGCCTACCATGTGTGATACATCTGATGAGCTCCTGTACATAAGCCTACCATGTGTGATACATCTGAGCTCCTGTACATAAGCCTACCATGTGTGATACTGTATGAGCTCCTGTACATAAGCCTACCATGTGTGATACTGTATGATGAGCTCCTGTACATAAGCCTACCATGTGTGATACATCTGATGAGCTCCTGTACATAAGCCTACCATGTGTGATACATCTGAGCTCCTGTACATAAGCCTACCATGTGTGATACTGTATGAGCTCCTGTACATAAGCCTACCATGTGTGATACTGTATGATGAGCTCCTGTACATAAGCCTACCATGTGTGATACTGTACGATGAGCTCCTGTACATAAGCCTACCATGTGTGATACTCTGATGAGCTGCGATACGTAAACATTGCACATGCACTATTTGCAGGGCTCCCTGTATCTAAGCCTCTCATTCAGGACACTGTGGCTGGTGTATCCAAGCCTACATCTCATGTAGCAGCCATTTCAGTGCCAGTGATCGATAAACAACCTCTGAAAATGTCAGCGACCAACATTCCACCCCCGACAGCAGTAACTACGAGGAGAATCTTCCCACAGATACACTTTCCTGGCCATGGCAGGTCACCACATAGGAAACACTGGTGTGTAACCGGCGCGGAGCCATGACCATGTCTGTCCCACCTCCTCAGCTACTGTGCGCTACGGGGGACGTACAACTTCAGCGGCCTCCGGAGTTGCCGGTCCGTGCTCTCTCCTCCCAGGGGCTCCCCCTCCCACTTTTCAGACTCTGTACGGAGAACACAAGCCCCACTTCCGGCCATGACATCAGAACGGAGTCGGGCACTACGCGTGCGTGATGCTGTACCGCTGTCAGAAGCCGGAAGCTCGTCTGGTGTGTACGGAAGCCGAGTGGCAGAGGACTCTGCTCGGTCAAGATGAGGTTGTCTCTTAGCCTCCTGGTGGCACATGGAAAGTTTGCCCGGCGGATGGGGCTGGGGCCCCGCTCTAGGCTGGATATGCTACGAAATCTATTAACGGCCTTAGTTCGACACGAACGCATCGAAACCACGTGGGCCCGGGCGGACGAATTGCGTTTCTATGCCAACAAGGTGAGTGATCTGCTCACGAACAACCTTAAAGGGGTTGTCCATATGCAGACCAATATTAAGAGACAAATATTATTGTGTGTATAATGAAACGTCCTACAATTTTCCAATATACTTCTTGTATCAATTCTTCATGGTTTTCTAGATCTCTGCTTGCTGTCATTCATTCTGTTACTGCCAGAGAATAGAAATCATTATTATAGATAATAATCCTTGCACCTTTGTGTCCGTTACATGGGCATGGACATGCTGAGTAACCGGCGGAGATAACGGTCCTCCGTGCAGAACTTTTCTCTCTGCCGATTTTTGTTGGTTTCAGCACCTTCACGGTGACTCCGGTGCAGTGGTGAACCTAGTCTTAATATTGGTCTGAAACTGTTCATGTATGAAAGGAATAAGCAGGGCACTCACCGGGGGGCTTCATTTAAAAATCGTAATCCTTTATTTCATCCTTCTTAAAAACACATTGCACAAGAAGAGAGGAGAAGCAACAGTTCCAAGCTACGTCCGTTTCATGCACTCAGCACTTCGTCAGGCTTGTCTGGTGTAAGTGTTTTTAAGAAGGATGAAATAAAGGATTACGATTTTTACATGAAGCCCCCCAGTGAGTGCCCTGCTTATTCCTTTCATACATGAACAGTTTTGTATCTGCATGCAGTGAGCACCATCTGCTTGGTAGCGAGAATACTTAGTACCTGACATTACCGGCCATGAACTATTTTCAGCGGGTGATGGAGGATAAATGATAGACGTGGTGCTGCTTGTGTATACTTTTTTGCATTGGTCTGAAACTGGACAACCCCTTTAAAGAGGACTTGTCACCAAGTACACAGTGCTAGATGCCACACATGGCCCTCCCCACCTACCATACAGAACCTGTCACTCCGCCAACACCTAAGTTTGGAAAATGAAAAGAAGTTCCTGACTCGTCTCTTTGTATTTCAGATTATTGATTATGGGAAGTGTGGAGACCATGACGAGAAAGCTATGAAAATGGCTGACTTCTGGTTGACGGTAAGTAACTTTGTACGTCTCAGAGGTAATACACTGGGATACACCACTATGGCCTTATGTAAGGTTATAAGGTATGTAGTGATCCACAAGAGCAGCGTTTCTGATCACTGCCGCTAGCTGCCACTCATCAGTCTGACACATGTTCCATCTACATAACTCACTTTACTGCCATCAATGTACATTGTTCCCATCCTATGGCAGATGTGAGCAATGGATATTAATAACAGTAGTGTTACCCTAGTGTTACCCTACCCCTAGAAGTCAGTTGTATACGTCAGCAAAACATGATCCAAGTAGATCCTGCAACACACCATACCCCATAATATTACTAAGTGTGCACAGATCATACCTGTCATCTATGTTTACATACCACATATGGTCTAGATTCTGGTATACATCCAAGTCACAGTCACAAATGCTCTGATTGAAGGGAGGGGGATACATGTGGATTTTATGTACATATTACTATGGGATTAATTTTTGCAGGAGAAGGATCTGATTCACAAGCTTTTTAAGACTCTGGTTCCTCGCTTTGATTCACATGATGGCAACTACACAAGTATGTACCAGATACCAAATCGGGAAAATCTGGACCGTGCCAAGATGGCAGTTATAGAGTATAAAGGAAACCCTTTGCCACCTCTGCCAATAAAGAAAAGGGACAATGATAAGACACTTGTAAATCAGCTGTTATTGGGCTATCGTCTGGACAACCCTCTGCCATCATGTTAACTCTAGTTCTCCTGGGATTTGATGACTTTACTTCTGCTGCATTGAGCTCCACCCATGGTCAACCAACACTTACATCTTCTTTTTTTTTTTCATGGAAATGGAACGTTTCTAACAATAATAAAAGTAGTGAAAAGATCTACTGTTTCAGTTTCTGTCTGCTTTTTGTTTTACCACTATATTCACAGATGCCTGACCTGCCCCTGAGTGTAATGCACTTTTGCTGTTTACAAGAAAGATATTCTTCATATATGTGCAGACTGAGAGGGGTTGTCCAGGCTTACACTCCGCTTGACCCTGACATCAGACGTGAAGAAGTGCAAGTGTATACTGGGTAGAAGAGTTATGTACAGTAGCAGACCTGTCAACGTATTAGTTTTTGACAGCAGGGGAAACATGAGGACCTTAATGTCAGATTCAGTATAGTCTGGTCAGGGGTTACAAATAATTTTGAATCCATTAAATGTATGTAGTGTAATGCCCATATAGTACTATAATATCACCTCTTATGTACTATAATACATCTCCAAAAGCAACAACCAGCAGAAGTACAGTATATTAGTCATATTTTTGCGGTACTGTCACTAATACATAATTGACACTCTGAGGGGGTGACACACGATGTACCTGGATGGCGTTAGAACTGTAGTCAGTCCAGTCACTTCTAAGTGACATTTCCTGTGACCCCAGAACTGACTGCAGTTAAACTACATCTAGTTATATAGTGTGTCACCTCCTCCGTAATGAGAAATATCCTACAATTAAGCCATGTGTCACTTACTTATTAGTGACATCTCCTGTGATCCCAGAACTAACTGCAGTTATAACTACATCCAGGTACATAGTGTGTCACTCCCTGAGTAATGACAAATAACCTGGAATTAATCAGTGCCTTAAATGGCCACTAACTTTTCACACAACTTGGTCTTATTTCATAGAACATTTGTTTCTGAAACAAAATGTAATGTACTTTTGATAAAAAAGAAAAAAGTTGCAGTTTTTTTGTCCAGGAGAAATCAATTTAAGTCCCCCATGCCCCCTCTCCAACTACTACCTTCCTCAAGCTTATTCAACTGTTACATTATACTTCTGTTATGCATAACACTTATAGATTTGGAGAAAAACAACCTATTGTGCAAATGAGACAGTCGCCTTCTGGATTGTTCTATACACAATTCTCAAGCATGATGCTACTCCCCTTCTGGCCCAGCGGTCAGGTGATCCACTAGAAGCCAGGAACTGTAGGAGCTGATTGGTCAAAAGTACACCAGAATGTAATAGATCATGGCTAGATACTGGTGTAAACATGGCACATCTAATTTGGGCTAGAATTTTTTGACGTGCTCAACATTAGGGTGTGTGTATTGGAAAAGCTTGATTCCCAACTGCTATACATATCGTCAATGGAAAGGGCCGGGCGTTATCTGATGAATGTATATGTTACCGGGCCCCTTGCCAATAGAAGCCTGCCCAAGGGAGGTCATTTTAAAAAAAAAAAAAAAACTTATTTACACTCGCCTCTCCTGGGCTTCCAATGGTTCCCAGCATCCGCTTCGGGGTTCTGAGGTCATGTTCCCAAGAGGTCATGCTGGAGTCTTTGGTGGGCCTCAGTAATCACATAACTGCTGAGGTCCAATCACAGGCCCTAACGGTAACCTCTGGGCTACATTGCCTCAGTCACAGGGAAAAGAGGACACTGAAGAGAGCGGGATGCTGAAGAGAGGCGAGTATAAATGTTTGTTATTTTTACTTACCTACTCTGGGCTTCCACTTATTATACACTGAAATAAACCGGATGGTGAAACAAATTTGCGGGGGGTTACTGTGGAGCATATTGTACCGTGTGGGGACCACTGTGGAGCATATTCTACTGTGTGCTGAGCCACTGTGGTTTGTAGCATTTAAAGCTGTTACGCCCTATTCACACTACTGTATGTTGCAGATCCGTAACGATCTGCAATTGTGGATCCGGAATTGTGGACAGTTGCGGCCACATTCATATAGATGGCATTTGCGGGCCCACAAACATGGCTACGGTCATGTGAATGGTGCCTTATTGGTTTCTTTTTAAAGACAAAAGATGTTAATGTATAAGTTGTTGTTTCTAAAATAAAACCTCAGTATTTAGGTTAAGTTGTTGTGCTGACACTTTGCGATAAATTTGTGGGTTTTGTGTTGCAGTCTGGGCACTTGGTCTCTAAAAGGTTCATCATCATTGTCCTAGACCAGGGGTAGGCAACCTTTTTTGTTCGGCGTGCCGATTTAAATTAAAAAATCAAAGATGAGGTCCTCAGAGTGCCGGGCAATAATTGTAAAGCTGACGACACCTACACTAAAGTCATATAGCACAGGGGTGCTGTCATACTGTGATCCAAGCCACATGCGCTTACCACTATTTGCCTGGATACACATGTTCTTTTCCATTAGAAGCAATGTAAGTACATGCGTAACCCACAATTAGTGGTAATGTATGTGACTGGGAGCAGAGCGAGGTCATACCTGTAAAGCACTGACACACAATGTACCTGTATGCTCCATCCAGTCCTCGGCTGTTAGTAACTTCAGTATTCTGTAAGGGAGCGTTCACACTACCGTCGGTGTCCAACAGCTAGTGTCCGCTGCTAATGTCCGCACAAGATTTTGAACAGACATTAGCAGCGGACACTAGCTGTTGGACACAGACGGTAGTGTGAACGCTCCCTAAGTGAAACGCAGATTAATTTCAGTCACTTTTAGTTCCTGGCGGTGCAGTAACAGCAAAACTCCAGCCAGAAATTAATGGGTGTCACACTTTCAACAAAGTGGCCGTACTGGTGCCCAGGAACTGGATTTGGCTATAATTGCATCTAGTTACAGTGTCACCACCCAATAGAATCACACTAAGGCTGAGGCCCCACATTACAAAAATGCAGCTTTTTTTAATTGCAGATTTAGCTGCGTTTTTTTTTTCCGTCAAAGCCAAGAATGGCTAGAAAAGGAACGGGAAATATATAGGAAGCTTCTTATATGTCTCCCTCCTGATCAATCTACTCCTGGCTTTGGCTAAAAAAACCCAGCAAAATCTGCAACGAAAAAAGAAAAGCTGTTTCTACAATGTGGGGCCTCAGCCTTACGCCTCCTGCATACAAGTGGCACTCATGTGGTTTTCACTGACCTATATGTTAAAAATAGGGGATGTATAGGACACATATAGGACCTGCTCCATAGTTTTCAGTTCTTCTTTTTAGCCACAAAAAGAATGGCTGTATATCTGGGTCAATTGAAATATACAGGTCTGTACTTTTATCCGCAGTTGTAGATAAAGAGTCTGGTCATGTACATTACAGGTTACAACTCAATGTGCCTCATATTAATAGCAATTAACCCCATCATGTCCCTCACATTAACCCCCTGTGTGCTTTACATAAGGGACACTGATATGTGAGACATATGGAGGTAATTAGTGAATATCTTCATTATATAGGTCCTTTATTAGTACCTCCATATGTCTCACACATCAGTAACCCTTATGTGAGCAACACAGGGGTTAATGTGAGGGACATGATGGGGTTAACTGCTATTAATGTGAGGCACATGGAGTTACTAAAGTAATAACCCCAAATGCCTGACATTAATAAGAATAGTTAGTAACACACATGTACCTGGTGTTTTTACTTTCACTTTGCTCCCTCTCCTCCTCAGGGCTGCAGACGGCAGGAGCTCCTCCTCACGTGTAACAGCAGGTCCAGGGAGCCCTTATCCTGTGCAGTGAGAGGCTCACCTCTGATTGGTGGCAGGGAGAGAAGGGGGCGTGTCCTACACCGCAGCTCTACCAGAGCACTGAAAGGACGCTCTCTCTCTCAATTTAGTGTATGAAAGCTGCAGGCTGGCTGCCGTGCCAGCAAAATATGCCTCGCGTGCCAGTCATGGCACGCGTGCCAGGGGTTGCCGACCCCTGTCCTAGACCTTTACTCAGTCTTTAGTGGACCACTCCAATTGCTACAAACTCTCTCATTCCTTGGTATCACAGCATGTCCCACTCACATACCACCTCCTCACAGCACCTGCTTTCTGTATGTGTCCTTCATGGCTCTGTCCTGGGATCCCTCCTGTTTTGGACCTGCAGTCCCGGCCAACTCATAGAATCCTATGGTTTTCAATACCACTGTTATGGTGACGACACTCAGATATATTTCTCTGGCCCAGACATTACCGCTTTGCTGTCCAGAGTGTGTGGCAGGCTTCCTCACACTTAATATGGAGTGTGAGGAAGACATCTCCCACCTGACCTATCTATGAAAGCTAATACCACAGTCCCACCAGTCCACTGCCTGGAAGTAACCTTGATTATACCTCATCTTTCAAGTCCTCTACACCTCATGCCTCACCCAACTCAAAAATATCCATCAAATCTTCTCCTTCCTCAATCCTTAAAATACACAATTACTAGTCCCAGACCTTTAAAATCTCCCCATAAGACTACTGTAACATCCTTTTTCTTGCACTTCCAGCAAATTCTTTTCCCCTACCCTAAATTATGCTGCTCTCTTAAACCACCTCTCCCCCATTTTTCATCAGCCACTCCACTCTGCATCCTTACCTTGGCTACCCATGGCCCAGCAAATAAAGTTTAAATGTTGACATAAAAAGCCACCCACAACCTGTTCCATCCCTACATTTCTGATTTCATCTCCTGCTACCTGACCACACGTAACCTCTGATCCTCTCAAGACTTCCTGCTCTTCACACAACCACCTCCAAGACTTCTTCCGTGTATCCCTCATTTTCTGGAACTCACTACCATAAGACAAGCTTCATGAGGCTGCATTCCTCTTGTAACTGGGACAAATATATCAGCCCCAGTTACAGGGAAATCAGGAGGGAAAAAAATAGTCTTAAAATGCCCTCTGAAGGTCAGTTATGACCTTAACACAATGTATAAAAATATATACACTTACACATTGTGCTTTTAAGAATATAAACAAATATTAAGCCCTATTTAAAACTGAAAATGACACAAAAATTGACTAATCTGAACAATAAAATGTTATATATATATATATATATATATATATATATATATATATATTTTTTTTTTGGGTCCTGAACCAGGAACACTGGCACAGTCCTGAAGTGGTTAGTAGACCTAAACAAGAACCAGGGGTTAATCTGAAATTAGATCTGAAATTAGCTTTGGAGAAGATCAGAAGCAACGTCAGAGGATAGGTTGGGAAATCTACAGTAAGTGAATTGAAGCATGCCTGGGATAAATACACATCTATCCTACAATATAAAGGCAGTTTTTTTCTACTGTCAATCTTCTATGTTTCGATTAAGCACTCTGTAGATCTATCATTCCATAAAGTTATTTGATGCCCTCGTGGTACTGCACCTATTGAGTGGTCATCCTTTCTGGCTGGTGGCCAAGAGGATTGCACATTTATATTTCAGCACTGTATCCCATAACATATTCATTATGTATAAGTGCCAGAAGCGACCTCTTGTACTAGTGCACTCCAGGTAATGCTAACCTTTCTTCTACATAGTGGCAGGCTAAAGCTGTGAACAGATCAGAGATGATTTCTGTAAGTAATTGTCTCTCTGTGTGGTAAAACACTTTATTGGATAGTATCGCCATGGTAAAGAGAATACAAAAACTGGTGTTTTCAGGACTTGTGTGACCATGCTTTGTCCAATAACCACTGGAAGTCTTGCATAGAAAAGCCTCCATCTCAGCTCAAACACGAAGGGCGGAATTTGACATTGTCTTTTTCTCAACACTTGCCCAGCCTGCACAGCTGAGTTCCCATGTAATGCTCAAAAGCGTTTCATTTGCCGCCTTTCCTGTCGTCGTTGTCGCTTGTCATTCTGTTCTTGTGGAGCAGCTGGTGCAGTTGAATCTGTTGAGAACCAGGGGCCAAGAACATTCACCCAGAGTAAATAAAGAGCACGGCCTGGAGCCTGCAGAATAAGAGGGGAAAAAATTATAAATGACAACTCCTTCCCCCATGTAATGTCAAACCTCTTCCCTCCACAGCCATTTTTCATTTTTATTTTTATGTCCCTGCCTCATACGAGTACTTTTTTTTTTTTCCAGGACAGATTGCACTTTATATTGGCACCACTGGGAAGCTAGAAAAAAAAATCTTATGGATTTTGTTTATACAAATGTACAGTGCAGTAAAAATGACATTCCCATTTACTTTAGGTCAGCATTATCATGATGATACCATAAGCATATAGTGTTTATTATAATGGTTTTAAGCATCTCCCCCAAGTATATGAAGCTGTCATCACTGTGTTACTGGGCAGATTATATTATAATGAAAATTATTGGACCATTCTAATGTATGTCACTTTTGTGGGATTGGCAAAAAACAACTTTGAAGTCTTATGCAAAAAATCTGTCCAGTGCATATAGTGTAAAAAAAAAAATCACTTTGGTATTGTACTGAGCTAATGTAAATATATATATATATATATATATATATATATATATATATATATATATATATGTAATAGTACACAATATATATATTATACTGTAGTAATAGATTCCAGATGTCCCCTTGCAGGAAATAGTTTCCTCATCTGCTCAAAATTTGCTATATTAGCACACTATATGGGTGGAAGTGAAGAAAAACTGCATTGTTGCAACTTACAGCATGCGGAATACGCTTGTGTAAGAGGCCACAGGAAAATGGCCAAATGGACATGCGCAGTCAGCCCAATGCAACATGGCAGAGCCGACTGAGCTTGTGTGGGATTTGGATCCTGACTAGAGACTCGGCGGCTGATGACGTGGTGGAGAGGCACCGTTGGATCTTTGGAAGAGCGTCGTCTTTGACGCTGCACAATATGTGGGCATATGTGCTGCAGGACATCATACGGAACCTGTATCTCACCATATTCAACTGCATTTTATCTTGTATCGAGGCTAGAGACAGCGCAACAGAGTACTAATACCTCCTTGTAGAATTGTACAATTCTCCCAAAAATTATTTTGCAAACTGCAATTAGCTGAACTGAATGTCTTGCCAGCAGAGCAGTGAGTGTTGTCACTTGTCCTATCTCTTAGGTCTGTGGTTATGGAAACGATGTGTAACAATGGGGGGTAGAAGTTTACATAGCAGGAAAACAAAGCAGCATTTCTAAAGCAATATATTTAGGACATGTCTTCTATTTAGATAAGCTACCAGTATAGATAAGATCCTTGAGATGGGAATACCCTTTATCATATACACATGATAGGGGTTAACTTGCAGATCAGTGGGGATCCAACTACTGGGACCTACATTGGTTACCATAACGGTCTCATTCTACTGTTATATCATTCATTCCATGCTTACTGCTACTTCATCCATTCTCTATGGGACTGCCAGAGATGATCAAATATGTGTACAAGTCACTCTATTTAATAGGGTTTACAAGTGCATCACTTCTTATGATTGTTGGGGGTTCCTAACTGGAATACCCCTTTAAAGAATCTGTTAAAGAGGTATTCTACTTTTTCTAATATATCCATACGCACACACATTTTTAATATATAAATCAATGACGATCCTATAATATGTGTCTACATATGGGTCTGTTAAACTGTATTTATCCTATTTACACCTGTATATAGGTATTGTGGTATACTTGACCACAGTTAGTGTTGATCGCTTACTGCTAATTGCCATGTTGTACAGATTCAGATGTAGCCATTCCTGCTCGCTTGTGATCAATAAGATTTCAGAATGCTAGGATTTTTATTTTTTTTTTCAGATGACTCCTGGCTCACAATGTTCGTGTACAGGAACAGCAAGAGGTTATTGGTCTGTTAACTTTATAATTTGGTTGATATACCCAGAAACTTGGTACCTGTGCTTACCAGCAATGTTCAGCACCCTATATGGGATTGTTACTTTAGTGGCATATTTTACATTTTCCTGGTGAAAGGGCCTAATCTAGGAAGCGATTTGTGTAGTGCACAACTTAATATTTCTGTAGTGTCAATTAAACATCAGTGTTATTAGGGGTACTACAAGTTAATAAGAGTAAGCGCAAAAACTGAGAACTTACCAGCAGCCAGAAATACCAGATATAGAGAGAAAAGCAGCTGAGAACTTGGACAATGGCTGTCAGCAACACAACATCCTTCAGGTGCCTGTTAATAATAATAAAAAATATATGTATATATTATCTATTACACAGAAACATTACAGCTTGAACAGATCTGAGACCCCAGCAGAGATAATACACATATTACTTGAATGACAAGGGGAATAATAATCTATATAAATATATGGGTAACGCCCTCAGAAGTTTGCAAAGGTGTGGGAAGCATGGTATGATTCACCACTAAACCCATCCCTCTCCCCAGGGGTGAACCTAGTCTCTCTACTGCTGCATGAGGCAAACTATAAAAAAAGAAACAAAAAAAACAAAAAAAAAACTGCTCCTCAAAAAAAAAAAAAAAGTGTTCACATTTACACAAAATAGAAGTTCAGTGAATACTATGTATGGGTACTAATAAAGGGATTCTGCAAAGTTCTAAAACATACATTTATGATATGGCCCTGTGTATGTACAAGATTTCTTCTCTAGATACTTGCCATCATTGCTGGTTATTTTGACTTCAAAGTGGTTTTAAAAAAATCTTCAATGAAAATAAAATAGTAAAGAAGTCCAAGCATGGGTCATTGGCTTTAACTAAGACAGAGGCATACACAGGGACTCATACTTACTCTGCCATTCCTTGCTCCATGTTTAGGTCAATTCCACCGTCTACTAGGCTTCCATCTTCAGAAAAGGTTGCTTGAGCCATTCCTCGCATGGAGCGATACGCTACTGCATAAATGACACAGCTGAAAATCAGGGTGGCCTGTGGAAAAAGAAGATTACACAACTGCCACAGAAAGAATGCACAGTGTTGTATACCCCGTGCTACAGCAAGAACCCCCAAGACCGCAGCCATGAAAACCCCATATCTGTTATTACACAGTTTCATGTTTTGTTCAATCTCCAAAAAAAAGGGACGAGAAGAATAATAAAGGGGTTTTTCCAACTCATGAAATTTCAACCATACGAGTTGTAAAAGTCACCAGAAATCCAGTAACCAGAAGTGAGAGAAATGAAGGGTGACCTTACCCAGCTCCAGAATGTAGAAGAATGGTAGAAGATCCCAAGAGTGACGGCTCCATATAGCACCTGATGCAACAAGGAGGGACAGAAATGACAATGTCAAGTTGTGCAAAAACCTTAATCTTAGATGTTGCTTTAAGTGCCAAGCACACTGTCATCTCCATAACTTCCATTCACATCAGCAGAAAGTCACCGAGTATCTAAAGGTACTGTTAGCTGATACCAAAACCCTTTTCTAGAATAGTCAGGGGTCTCAGTGGACACAAACTGACACTTAGTCCATTTAACATTTATATTTTGTCAAATCCCACGTAAGGACTTTGATGACCTATCCTTAGGATAAATCACTATAAAAAGAGGTCTTGTGTCCTCATGAAAGTGCGGTTTAATATACCACTCGGAAAACCGACTGTGCGCCGTATTCAGCGCACTGTCAGCGTTCCCAGTATGTGCCTTAGTGGTGTAGACATCAGTGCCGTTAGTTTCGGCACTGATATCTCCAGTTTCAGAAGGGCATTCCTCATAGCTTAGTATTTTCTTACAGCCCAGCGATGACGCTGAGCTACGAGGAACTAACAGCACTGATATCTCCACCACCAGGACACATACCAGGAAAGCCGACAGTGCACTGAACTCAGCACACTGACATTTTTGTAGTGGCATATTAAACTTCAATTTCATGAGGACACGAAAGGTGCTCTTTAAAGAGGCCCTTTTATCACTTGGTGCACATGCGGTTTTATGTACCGCTAGAAAGCAGACAGTGCTCTGAATTCAGAGTACAGTTGGCTTTCACGATCTGTACCCCAGGCGTAGAGCTATCGGTGCCAGTACCGTGGCTCTTCACTGTAAAAAGGGCATTCCTAACAGTCAGTCAGGAATGCCATTCCTCACAGCAGCGCCTATAGCTCGTCTATGGACGAGCACTATAAGGAGGCGTTCCTCACCGCTCTCTCAGTACAGCACTGTAGGCGCTGCTGTGTGGAAGGGAGTTCCTCACCTTACCGGCACCAATAGATCATGAAACCCAACAGTGCGCTGTCTAGCGGTATATAAAACCGCATGTGCCCCAAGTGATGAAAGGTCCTCTTTAATATGTGATCAATGGAGTGACCCCAGGCACTTTTACTGATCAGCTGGTTGAAGAGAATGCAGCATTCAGTTGAGTGATGCAGCCACTTTACTGAATACACATCACTATACAAATTGTAGGGACTGTGCATGACATAGCAGCTCAGCCCCTCACATGAATGTTCTACTACTGTACTATGTGACGCATCACCATCAGAGAGAAGAGGCCACAGTACTCACAAATGAAACAGCCTTTTCAAACAGCTGTTCAGCAGGGGTCATGGGCGTCAGACCCCTACCAATCACATACTGATGACCTACCCTAAGAATGGGTCGCAACTATACAAGTCCTGGAAAACCCCTTTAACCAACATCGTGGTTGGAAAAAATTACAATGTATATACACATTTGGCAGTACAATATCCACTCATAGCCAGAAAGACAACAGTGTGCAAGCTGGCTGTGCAACTGAAGAATAGACACATGGTACTCTCGAACATCTACTACAGTCATATATAAGTTGTGTAACACTCACTGTGGCCCCGAGAATGATCCGCAGGTAGAAACTCAGTGTCTCCTTGTTCTCCTCATAAATCTGCTTCTTTCCCTTTGTGGCAACTTTTCCTTTAGGCTAAATACAAATAATGATCAGTCAGTTACATCAGGAAGGTGCTTGGTGTCTTCACTTACAAGAAGCATCTTTCTATCTATGATGGGGGTTCTCCTCCAATTGATAAGAAAGAAAATAGCACTCTTTTTCATATTTTTGGATGCAATCTTCCCTCACGCTGTCCCTTGGTTTATCTCCTTAACTTACCTCCCAAGCCCCTGTGTAAACACCCTTCCTTGCTGTTTTTATATATTTGTACTGCGGCTAAGTTCCTTATAGCTCATCAATGGAAAAATACCCAACCCCCCTCGGCCCCCTTTCTGCTTGCTCATATCAAAGATGTTAAGTGCCTGGAGTTTCTTACTGCCACTCTGAATAATACAGTGGAGAAATTTCGGACCATCTGGGCACCATGGGACGCGTACTGTTCTATACGTGGTCTCTGATCCCTCCCATCCCTCCCCCCTTTCCTCCTGTTTCTAGTCCTGTGTCTCCCTGTCTCTCTCCGTTGTTTGTCAATTATTTTTGACCTTTTGCCCTACAGTAGCAGTGGTTTAATTGCATTATTGCCTGTTTCAACTGTTTTTTGTTGTTCTAGTGGTTGATTCTAGTATATGGTTATTTGTTCTCTTTTTTGAAAAAAAATTAATAAAAATCAAAGTTAAAGAAAAAAAAAAAAGAAAAAAGAAAAAGAAAATAGCAATATATTAGCTTAAGTATCTCAACATGTATACAACCAGTCACTATGTCACAGCCCCAAAATTCAGGTTTGCATCTAGTAACATCCTTTGTTGCCATCCATCATATGATGTAGCAGTATAACAGACATAGTTGGGAGATCCCTCTGTCTGTGTGTTTCCCATTAACTGTAAAGGAAACAATATGACACGCTGTTTTCTGTAAGGTTTGCTTACTTATGTAACACAAGAAAAAGTCCAGCCTGCAGAAAACCTCCCGTCATGTTTTTTTTTTTTAACAGTGGGGTGAATGCAAACTGACACCCAGCAGAGGGGGCTCCATCTGCATGTGTCAGTTAATGTCCATTGCGCTTATGCTGTGATGGACGAAATCAATAGATATTAAATAACAGTAGCATCAGCCTAGACTCATAGTATAGGGGAACATAGTGATCTGTGGGGGCAGGATTGGGAGGAGATGCAAGGTAAGTTAAATGGATGCGGAGGGTGAGCCTGGTTAATTGGGACTGAGAAGGGATCTCATGAGGGCTGCTTACTGGTCAGCAGGGGGATTTTAGGGCTTCTTACTGCTTTGCACTGAAACAGACCAACCAACAGCCTCAAAATTCAGGTATCAAATAATTCTTATACTATAGGGGAACATATAGGGAACTCTGGGAGAGCTTACAGGGCAGCAGGAAGATTTGGGGACTGCAGAGGTCATCAAAGGGATTCCTGGGCTGTTTACTAGTCTGTAGGGGGATTATGGGGCTAGTTACTAGTCTGCAGGGAGATTCTGGGGCTGCTTATTATTCTGTATGGGCATTCTGGGGCTGCCTCCTGGTCTGTATGGGCAATCTGGGGCTGCTTATTACTGTGTATGGGCAATCTGGGGCTGCTTATTATTCTGTATGGGCATTCTGGGGCTGCCTCCTGGTTTGTAGGGGGATTCTGGGGCTGCTTATTACGGTGTATGGGCATTCTGGGGCTGCCTCCTGGTCTGTAGGGAGATTCTGGGGCTGCTTATTACGGTGTATGGGGATTCTGGGGCTGCTTATTACGGTGTATGGGGATTCTGGGGCTGCTTATTACGGTGTATGGGGATTCTGGGGCTGCTTATTACGGTGTATGGGGATTCTGGGGCTGCTTATTACGGTGTATGGGGATTCTGGGGCTGCTTATTACGGTGTATGGGGATTCTGGGGCTGCTTATTACGGTGTATGGGGATTCTGGGGCTGCCTCCTGGTCTGTAGGGAGATTCTGGGGCTGCTTATTACGGTGTATGGGGATTCTGGGGCTGCTTACTGGTCTGTATGGGTATTCTGGGACTGCGTACTGGTTAGTAGGTTACTAGTTGTTGGGGGAAGTTGCTTAGGAGCAGGTTATTGATCAGCAGGGGTGGGTAAGGGGCAGAATACTAGTCGATGGGGCAGGCTCTACACTAGTACTGGTCGGGTTTGGATAAGGACAAGTCATTAGTCAGTTAGTATATTGCCCACATTCAAAATGGAGGCCGATAGCCTGTCGTTTACGAATATTTCCCGCTATATAATTAACCCCTCTGGTCTCAGAGCTTCATTTCTCACCGCCATGGCTGCAACACATCTCCACCTCAGCAAAGCCACACATCCGGCGGCACAAAATGACGTGTCCAAATGTAGCTGCTATGGACATATGCGAGGAAAAGACTTCCGCCCTGACTGGAGTTTGGCTCCTCCTAACTGTCATAATGCTCGGAGAGCTCGCCACCTACTGGCCAACTGTCAACTGACACTATCAGACAGCCCTTCCCGATGTGTCACGTGATCCTCTCTGGGTACACACCCCTATAGATCATAGGCTCTATATCTGTATCCCTATTCATCATCGAGTGCATCCTAATACACCATGCATATACAGTATATCTATAATATAGAACGTTTTACCTACTTTCATATATCAGATTCATCAACATATACATCTGTGTCCCTATAGATCATGTTTTAATCTCCATACTATAATACATTTATATCAGTATCTCTTCATGGCCATTGTTTTGCTTGCCCGGTGTATGTATAATATATCATCCTATCCTACTAATATTATAAATGTGAAAGTTTGTGAGTTTGAATGTTTGTTAGTCAATCACGCAAAAAACGGCTGAACAGATTTGAATGAAATTCGGCACATAGATTGTAACCTCGATTAACACATAGGCTACTTTTTATCCCGGTAAATGACATGGCTTCACGACTGTTATGAATTTGTTCACATACTATATTACACTGCTCATGCAGCAGCCTTATCTCAGGTCCCAGGTCTGTTATCTCTCTGTGTAAACACACGCTAACCCTCAGTGGTTTGTGTACACTCATTTGCATATTATCTGCTCCAGCCAGTGCAGGCAAACTGACACGGGCAAACACCTTTAATCCAAATTGGCAGTTTGCTAATTTTAAAAATGCCGGGAAAAAGAAAATCTAATTTGTTGCAAATAACGACAGCTATGAAGGTAGGCAGAAGTCAACAGAATTCTCCTCAAGTGGAGCTGAGGGGGATCTTCGACACCAACAACACACTCATTATATGGCGTCCCAGTGAGTTGCTCAGATGCCGGAACAATTACAGGCACGGTGCCAAGAACAACTTCAATGCCAGGCCAACTTGAGAGCTGTCGAAATGCCGGAGCAGACTGAGATGCCGCAACAATCACGGGCACAGCGTGAGGAACGTGTTCAGTGGCAGGCCAGCTTGAAAGTTGCCGAAACGCCGTCGCAGGCGGATCATCAACGCCAACAACACATTCATTATATAGCTTCCCAGCAAGCTGCTGAGAAGCCAGAATAATTACGGGCACAACGTGAGGAACGATTTCAGCGACAGGCCAGCTTGAGAGCTGCCAAAACGCCGGAGCAGGTGGATCATCAACGCCAACAACACGCTCATTATATGGTGTCCCAGTGAGCTGCTGAAATGCTGGAATAATCCTGGGCACAGCGCAAGGAACGCATTCAGCGACAGGCCAGCTTGACAGCTGTCGAAATGCCGGAGCAGGTGGATCATGAACACCAACAACACACTCATTATATGTTGTCCCAGTGAGCTGCTGAGATGCCGGAACAATCACAGGCACGGTGCAAGGAACAAGTTCAGCAGCAGGACAGCTTAAGAGCTGCCAAAACGCCGGAGCAGGCAAACCATCAACAGCAGCAATTTGCTGAATATAGGCGGATCATTCACTACAACAACCCGCAGACGAAGTTGTGGGCACAGGCTAGTATGTATATATATAAATATATATATATATATATATATATACACACACACACAAACACAGACACTCCAGGCTAAAGCTCATTTAAAATACACTGATTCGCTTGATTCCTGGACAACCCCTTTAATACCACCTGCTAAAATTGGTTCCTCTGGTGCCACCTAAACATCTCTGCCATGTCAAGCCATGAACTCCGCAAGACCTCTGAAGGAGTCCTGTGGTATCTGACATCAAGATGTTATCATTGCATCCTTTAAATGGTTTGTCAGGGTTGAAGTTTTATTTTTATAAAGCGGCCTGGGCACTTCAGGCAGATGTCGTGAGGCAAATCCGCCTGAAAGAATGAGCATGTCGCTTCTTTTTTTGTCGCTTGTCGCATGTCACTTCTTTGTTCTGGCTCCCGGAAAAAAGAACTGACCGGCTCTCATTGATTTCAATGGAAGCCGTCTTTTTGGTCAGGATTTTGAGGCGGATACAGCCTCAAAATCCTGACCAAAAAAACCTGTGTGAACTTACCCAAAAGGGATTCAGTAGCTCCTCTGTAGGATCAAATTAGATGGGATAGCCTTCGCTCTCTATGTGCATCGCTGGGTCTTGAATGCCCAGTACCTTGGTTGTCTTTCTTTAGATTATTTGTAGTAGATACGTACCAGGGATACCTCACAAGACCTGCTATTTTGAATTCATTCACTTCAACTGTTAACAGTTTTAATCGTATGGCTGATCAATGTATATATGTATTTCTCCCATACATCCTTTGACCTTTCCAAATATATATCATCCTTATCTATCACTTCCACCCACCATATGTCATGAGTCCAGCTACAATATATAAACTTTGAATGCCATTCATTATATTACCATCCTAAAATTATATTACATTGTGTACCCCCATATATCATATGACCAACCAAATTTATTGGATTCCACTGTAGACATGTTCTAGGTTCTAAGGTTCCACATTGTAGAAGAGGCCACAAAGCAGATCGGATACTCTCCAGATATTTATTATCACCTGTGGATACCATTACTGCAACATGGTCCTCTGCTATTAACTAGTCACATTCTCCACTTGGTCATTGGGTCACAGAGTAGCACTTCAGGCCTCGGTAGAAGTAAATTGATAACAGTAGTCATAGTTCTTTGGACGTGGGGGAACAGGTGGAGGTTGGTCTGGGATTGGAATATTCTCCAAGTCTAATAACCGTAGCTTTAGTTCAGTGTTCAGCAGGAGATCCAGGTCGGTGCGTGTCCTTTCGCTGGGCATTTCCCGACCCATCAGTGCATTCAGCCCATCAAGCCACAAACAAAACTGCAGATAAAGGAGAGGAAAGACAATTAGCAAATTATATACAGGGGTGACATCCCCAAAAACCACAGCTAAAATCTCTAGTACACCCTGGCCAATGGCACAGGAACTTTTCTCACAATTTTTTGTGTGTGTGTGTGGTATTTAGTTTGCGGTTCTTATGTTACCCTAGTTGCCACTGTATCTTTTTTCTCTTTAGTATTCATTACATAACACTACTGAGGAGAACCCGGCGGCAGACCCTTCCACTGCAGATTTATTTTTTTTAATAGGCTGTTACTTGCTGGCGTAACTCCAGCTGGTAACGGGCCATATTTACTTACGATCCTGGCTCCCGCTCACAGCCGCTGGGGAAGGGGGGAGCCATGTCAAATGCTCACCTTGGGGCCCCATTATTCCTAGTTACGCCACTGACCCTACTATACAAACATCAGCCATCTCTGTCAAACAGAATTCCCTCCTGTACAAAGACATATCCCAGGCCTTAGCTGCAGAAGCTTCAATGCAGCACTCTACACAAGCCATGATGTTTTTGTGATATGACTATTAACCCATAAGATTAGAAATAGTATTATATAACAGCTAGAATGCCATAAGATGAACAGGACAATGAACTACTGCATCCACGAGGAGCCTGCAGATAGGATAGCAGTATTCACTGCGCAGCAGAAAGAAGTCTATGAGGCCTTTTTAGCTCAGAAGCTGACATTTCTGTTCACAGATGATTTGTTTTCTCAGATATCCCATGTTTTCTGGCCATATCAGGCTTCAATACTATTATTTCGATTTTTGACTTTCACTTCTAGTACTCTCTCGTAGGTTGAAAAAACTAGATTTGTTACATTCATTAAAATCTTCATTCTTACGTCAGTAGGAGAAGGAGCAATGAAATTCAGGCAGCTGTCCACATCATAGCAGATTGAGAATGCTTGATCGATGAGATCCTACAAGAAGATTCAGTATTTTAGCCTAACATACACCTCATGAAAGTAGCATTACTACGGACTCTTAAACCTCACCTTATTCTGCTTCCCAGAACTCTTTTCTTTCATATGTGGACAATCCTTACCCGTTAATACATATTTTATATCAGCAACTGAAACTGAAATAGAAAGATGAAAAAATGTCACATTTTCAAAGTATTAGAAAACACTGCTGTATAAAAAAAAACGTATACAAAGGTCTCATCCAGCCTGTCCAATATGCCACATGCAAAATCACCGGCTGCCTTTGCCTATCTCTAAAATACCACATGTGGCATCACCAGACACCTGATCTTAGCTCCATACATGTCACAGGTCATATCACCAGACATCTCTCCCACCTTCCTGGATGCCACATGTGACATCTGTGAGAAGATGACAGACAGAGTGCTGAAGTCCAGATATATCAGCCCCAGGTTTCTGACATATGTGTGGTCCAGGGCGGATCTGGAGTAGGCCTCAGCCCAGGTGTAGATCCAGGGCTCATTACTGGGCCAGAAAAGGCTGCAGCTCTTGCATTGCAGTGCAGTTCCATGAGGTGAAAGGAGACGTGTGGTTCTGTCCTGTAACCCTGAGCCCGGTGAGACAATATTGCTCCTGTTTTGTTCTTATGGCTGGAAGTAAGCCACATGTATAATTGGATTATCCTACTGTCTAGTTAGTCGTTCAGACGAGCCTGAAGTTAAGGCTGTATTATATTGTTAAATATTATATATTTACAATATTCTCTAGCAGACATGGGGTTAACACTCTACTGACATCATACACTTATATTCTTGGAACATGGGTGCGGTTAGTGTACACTATTTTAGAAATCTCCTTACATAGCTACAAGATGGAAGGTAACACCCACTCTCATGAATATAAATGAGTAAGAAATACACATGTCTGGGTCTGTCTTTGGGAAGACCAGGGGAAGACCAGGAGGTCTGTCTTTGGGAACACCAGGGTGGGTGGTCCAGGCAGATGGACATCCATGGACGTCGTAACCAGCCCAAGTCCACCAACCAGATGACAAGCATGAACCAAGCTGTAACTACAAGATATCCAGATGATTTAACTTCTCTGAAGATGTAAGCTATTGACAATTGACTGATATTTGTGTTATTTGGACATTTTCCCTGTTCCTGTGTTTTCCTTCAAGATATTAATAAACCTCTACACTGATTTATAACAAGCTGACTTCTTCCTATCGTGGACAAGGCCAGGTCCGGATATTTAACAGTGGACACAAGTCTCACCGGCAAATACAAGATATTTAACAGTGGCGAGCCCAGCACGGTTGGTTTTTTCCTGTTTTTCTTGTTCCGTTCACTTGCAATTAAGGGGGAAGAGAGGAGTATTTTGCAAGTTGTATGAATTGCAAGATTCAGGAAGACTTCGAAAAAGAACTTATATTGGTGAGATACAGATGACTGTTGTACGTGTTATATGATACGGAAGCCTGTGTGAGGAAAGCCTGTGAGGAAACACAGAAGGACCACAAGTGCCAGACGTACTGAGACGTTCTGATGACAGGGACCAACTGTTCCAAGGATAAGCTGAAGGTGAAGCTTTCTACAGTGGTGAGTAAAGATTTTACTTTTAAAGTATGGAAAAATTAGAGTCATTGTCTAAAAAGTGTAACGTTGAGTTTAAAATTGTGTCTAGTGACAATTTAGCGAGTATATGGCAAGATTTGTATACACAATGTGAGCAGTCAAATTCTAAGATTGAAAATAGAATTTGTTCTACAAAAGAGAAGCAGGTATTTAGGAATATAGCTTCTTTGGTAAAGATTTTTAATGACATGGTAACAGAAAAGAAATTAAGTAATAGTATGCATAAATCTGTTCAGACAGATAATGAGAAATCTCAATATGTTGATAAAGAGCACCATGTGGCAGTAATGGCCATAGATGGTGAGGAACAAATGATACAAGAAACTAAACTGAAATTAAAATCTCAGGAATATTTGATCAATCTGAGTAAAGCCATTCCCACATATGATGTAAAGATCCATGTGTGTAGAAACTCAGAAATTTTTGAAAGCCATGCAGAGAAATTTGATCTAAATATTGAACAGAGAAATAAACTGTTTAAATTATGGCTTCCTATTGATTTTACAGAACGTTTGTCTGCAAAAATGTCTTATGATAATGAGTCAGATGAATGGTTAAAAGACAGTGATGTGGAGAGATTAAAGAAATTAATCTGGTGCACTAGAGGTGACAGCGTGCCAACACCTGATATACTGAATGAGATAAAGATTGGCAGAAAAGAATGTACATATGCATTCATGTCTAAATTTGAGAGAACATACAAAACTGTCATTCAAAAGGTGAACTCTTCATCTATGGTGAAAAGTTTTGTTAAAAAGTTCAAATTCTTGGATGCAGTCACCCTTGCCAGTGCGTCAGATAAGAAGACTTTATTTGAAGCTGCTAG
This sequence comes from Leptodactylus fuscus, assembly GCF_031893055.1. NCBI lineage: Eukaryota > Metazoa > Chordata > Amphibia > Anura > Leptodactylidae > Leptodactylus > Leptodactylus fuscus. The sequence goes on along the minus strand of NC_134271.1, from coordinate 78,721,589 downwards.
TTTATTGGACATGGCCAGAAGACATCAGAAACATATGTCAAATGTAAATCGAGTATGTCCAAAGCAAAAAGCAAAGCCTATTAAGAGACATCTGTCAAATCATGTTAAAGTGTCCCCTATTTATAGGAGGCAAAGTGACAAAATCTATGAGAAACGTAGGAAATTACATGTTGCATATAAACCATATGCCATGCAGGAAAGTCCACAAATTGAAATTCCAGTATTAACTGAAATTAAAGAATTGCAGCCAACCAAATCTATTGATAGTCAAAAGATTGTATCTGGGAATGTACCAGTTGTCTCCAAAATGTCAGATCTTTTCAGTAACCCAATGGCATCTGACCTGTCTTATATTCTTAGGAAAAGGGCAAGCTTGGCATTCTCTCATGACCTGGCGAGGCTATTATGGATGGACGTTTTGACAGGAAGTTCATGGGTTTAACTTAAAAATATATATCTGAAAGGAGGTCAGGGGTCGAATTTAAAAGTATCTCTGAAGGAATGACTGTCTACTGAGTTTTACTTACGTACTATTTGGCTATATAAAGAGAAATCCCTTTTATATGAGGAGAAGTCCAATGATCAGGTATAATCCACATGATTATGTGATGATGTTTATAAATAATCCTAATTATGCTATAGTGAATAATACTATGGATCATATTATTATATACAGTATATATATATATACACACAGGAGGAGAGTCTCATGTGTGGTGACAGATTTTCGTCATAGTCCACTCTCTAGATGCAGAGAGAGAAGGAGCATGTTATATACAATATATGAATATATGACATGTATATGAATATATGTACAATATATGAATATGATCAAATAGTATTAGGAGTCCATAAAGTTATTAAACTTTTCCATTGGTTAAAATCAATATTGTATTAATTTGGTTTTTGCTAAAGTTTATCTATTTTTCTCTTCAGATATAGATATATGGAAAAATGCAGAAGTTCAATCAGTGATGTCCATTCATTCATCATTCTTTCCTTATAGCCAAAAGAATGCATGGAGTGTCTAACTATTAATGAGTAAACAAATTATCGTGGTGTGACTAATAACAATGCATGATAAAGTGATAGAAGTTCTAACTTACCTCAAGCATGTTTTTCAATAGTTTCATGTAAAGTCCATGTTTTTAAGATTTTCAAGTTATAATCCATTTTGTTTAAAGGCATGCAACTAGGCATGGAGCTCTTACTGTGACTCAATGTCCGTTCATGTGGTCAGTTGATTGACAGCAACACATTGTGACCTGTGACCCTGATGGGCTGGTCAGTATAAGTGTTAAGTGTTATGTGTCGAGTCGACTGGTGTATACAACAGATCTGTGACATCACAAATAGGCCTAAGAAAATCAGGATGCATCCAACAAGGAAAAAAGGAAAATATATCCAACAAAGAGACGTCTATTTTCTTTCTATTTTCTATTTCTTTCTATTTTCTATTTCTTTCTATTTTCTATTTCTATTTTCTTTTTCTATTTCTTTCTATTTTTTATCTTATATGATCCTCTATATTAAATTGGGAAATTAGCAAATATATGTGAAATCCATTGAAAGGAACCTCATATGTTTATACCTACAGGAAAACCAAGTGTTTAAGTCACATGAGCTGAGAGAAAAGGTGACAGCTGCACTACAAAGCAAGGTTATTTTAGGTGAACATTCTGTAGGAAAAAGTAGCTTTTGAGAAGATACAGATAATCTTCAATATATTTGTTCAAACCTGACAAATAATAAAGGTTTATTGGGGTAATTGGATCATGGGATAATAAATATATTAGTTATGGTGGGAAAATCTAGTTAGCTATAGCCAGTATTGTATTATTGTTTTATTGTATTATTATTGATTATGTATTCTTACATGTACACACACACTTGCATACACTTACACACATCAACATCTACAAACATTGGGAAAACAAACATTGGGAAAACAAACATTGGGAAAACATAAGTGTCTTATATGCAAATAAGATAAGCTAATCATCTTCATGAAAGGAGAAGTATAATATCATCAAAGGATATGGGATATCAAGAGAGATAGTCTCTGGTTTATTCTTTAAACTTCTGATTATAAGATGTGACATATTTTGAAATGTTTATGTTTTATATACTTATTTCATATATATGGTGTTCACATACAGCCAGTACACAAGAATATATACAGTTAAGTGTAAGACAGAGTCAAGAGTATGTTAACACAAGTCTTGTCTCTATTCTTGGTATTGGAGGTATCTGAAAGGTGAAAAAGGTCACAGGAGTCTGTGAAGAGACGAGGTGTTAAGAGGAAACTTTAGGCACATACGTTTTATGAATAAAGGGTTAATATTGTGTCTCAGATAAAGAAAAAAAATGATATTTAATAAAGTAATGTTCAAAATAAAATTATTTCTTATTAAAAAAGGTAAATAAAGTGACTAAACTTTAGGAAAATGTATGATTAAGTATGATAACACATTCATATAGGAACATATGTTTAGTATAATTGGTGAAAAGTTCTAACTAAAGAATAAATATTGTGAATGTCTATAGAATGGTAATTAATAATGAGATCACATTATATTTCAAAGTCATGTTGCAATTTGTCATCACAAGTAAAGTACACATATATATTCATACATATAGATATAAAGATATATGTTGATATATGATGTTTATATAGATTATTGTATCCAAAGTACTATTATCTGATTATCTGATAGTTTGATAAATGTATTGAATATCAATATTTTACAAGTCAAATATAAATATTGATACAATATAAAGAGAAGTATGATATATAAATGAGTGGTATGGTACACTGTGATATTATAGTTTAGTTAATTGCCTAGTTTGGCTTAGTTATTAGGGAAAGAAAACTTTTCTTCAATCAAGTCCAAGATTATGAGAAAGTTTGATATCAAATGTTAATAAAAAGACTTTGACAGTTACAAGAAGAAGATGTGCGGGAAAAGACAAAATCTGAAGGTATGATGCTATATGCTTAAGCTTATGCCAAGGACTGTGTTTAAAAATTATTACTGGAGGTTGGAACCTTTGATCAGCTGATGATTGGACAGATATAAAGACGTCCTCATCAATGTTTGGTGGAATCCTCTCTATTTCAAGACTTTAAGTTGTTTGATGAGCAAAAGGGTTGTGAATGATAAAACCCGAACACAGATATTGTGTATCCAAGAGACTGAGATTCCAGGACTGAACCTTACTGACAAGCAGCAGGGATGATGGCAGAATTCACACTTGCCTTGCTTTTGCAGTATTGCTCCAGAAGTGTCACATGATTGTACAGTGACAGGTGGTCAAGGGAATTACAGAAGGAAAAACTCCACTACAGTCTATGTTTTGGTAAAGTGAAACATAACATATGGACTTTGTTGATAATATGAACTTTAATGGACAATGTTATAATATCTGCACAACACGGAGGAAATCTATAAAGGACTTTAAGTCAAGAACTACATTTGTGGTAATAAGTCTTCTATTATGATGGAAGAAGAGATGACCAGAAGACCAGACGATGAAAGAAGAGCCTTCATCAGGTGTAGGTTAGATAGTGGATCAAATTGTTTCCATCTTTGATCACAGTTTACCATAACATAACATAACATTTACTAATGTCAAAATGTATCGCAAATTGATGAAATTATTGTTATATGGACAATTAATGAAAATTAAGTTCCAGTATTCAGCAAAGAAGAAAGAAGATATAATCTAATTGTATGAATATTGTCGTATGGTATATCTTGAGAGTTCAAACAGATATTTCACTCTCAAAAGGGGGAAATGTTAAATATTATATATTTACAATATTCTCTAGCAGACATGGGGTTAACACTCTACTGACATCATACACTTATATTCTTGGAACATGGGTGCGGTTAGTGTACACTATTTTAGAAATCTCCTTACATAGCTACAAGATGGAAGGTAACACCCACTCTCATGAATATAAATGAGTAAGAAATACACATGTCTGGGTCTGTCTTTGGGAAGACCAGGGGAAGACCAGGAGGTCTGTCTTTGGGAACACCAGGGTGGGTGGTCCAGGCAGATGGACATCCATGGACGTCGTAACCAGCCCAAGTCCACCAACCAGATGACAAGCATGAACCAAGCTGTAACTACAAGATATCCAGATGATTTAACTTCTCTGAAGATGTAAGCTATTGACAATTGACTGATATTTGTGTTATTTGGACATTTTCCCTGTTCCTGTGTTTTCCTTCAAGATATTAATAAACCTCTACACTGATTTATAACAAGCTGACTTCTTCCTATCGTGGACAAGGCCAGGTCCGGATATTTAACAGTGGACACAAGTCTCACCGGCAAATACAAGATATTTAACATATATTTTGTTCATTTTCTGCCTGACGTCAAGGTTTATTTATTTTCCTGGTTTTTCTAAATAAAACAGTTTGCTGCATGTTTTGTGTCCCTGTCTTGACTGTTTGGGTCCGCACCACTGCTACTACCGAGCTAACTTCCCCACACATACGATCCAACCTCCCTGCTTACCACATTTAAAATCACCAGTCATCTGATCCCACCTAGATTCCACATATGACATTACTAGAGCCTGATACCACCTTTCTACATGCCAAATGCTGCGCTGACTATGTTAAATTTTCACTGCATCCTCTAGCCAGCGGAGTGTTTCCTAACCTTTTCAGACTCTGGGCACCCTTGGAAAAAAAAAATACTTGCAGCACCGCAACCAAATATTTTTTTACCAAAAGACAAAAAACTTCCTAAAGAGACAGTGTTACATGAAGGCATGTGGTCATCTTCCTGACCAGGGTGTGAAGGCCCCCTGGTGGGCTTCCAAGGCACCCCTGGGTGCTGTGATACCTCTGTTGGGAATCACAGCTATAGAGCTTACAGTGGATGGTGTTCTGTGTTAAATTGTGGCTTATTAATGAAGACAACAAGAACTCCAGCAATGTGTTAGAACAGTGCTTGGCAGAAGAGTATCTATGTATGCACATGTCAAAATTTGAAGTTAGTCCCCTTTAACACAACAGAATTTGGGAGGGTATTTGAGGGATCCTTCATGGGTTTACACCCTCATTAGCCTCAGAACCAATGGGGCTAGTCAGCAGTAGTCCCGTGATGTGTCTGAAACAGCTATAGAATCCACAGGACGCTTCAGTTGAAATTCTTTTGTATGAAGGGCTCCTTATGGTTCCAGCAGCTCAAGACCACAGGAAACTCCCCTTCATTTAACTAATAATAGGGCTTGGAGACTACAGAGGGCAATGACCATCAAACCATGGCTCCATAGATCCATCCTTCCTTAAGTGGTGGTGTACTGATGTATGAGATATTTTCTTAAGGTGAATGTATGTACATATCTATGCAGAGAGATTCTTGTTCTCTCAGTATGCAATGTGTATGTCCTTATCTACAGCGTTGGTTTATATTCATTTTGCTTACTTATATAGCATCATCATATTCCTCAGTACCTTACATATACTGTCAACACTGTCCCATATAGAGCTCACAATCTAAATTCCCTATCCATATGTCTTCGGAGTACGGGAGGCAAACTCCTTGTGGATGTTGACTTTCGCTGGATTATAATCTAGGACTCCAGCGTTGAAAGGCAACAGTGCTAACCACTGAGCCACTGTGCTTCAGTAAGACTTCCCAATTCAATGTCTACTTACTTTTTTGTGCTAGCATTTCAATGGGTGGGTTGTCTATGTTGTCTTCCAGATCTCCAAAGTGCAGTACTTTATGGTTTGGAGAGAGACGACAAAACCACAATTTATCTGAAAGAGCAAAGTGATTAATCTTACCAACCATATACATCCATGGTTTATGACCATATGAAATCAGACGTACAGTAGCATGCAAATACACCTCTAAAAAGCTTTATAACAGGGTGACAATATGTGCTTAGTGAACCTACCTTTCTTGTGTATGTTGAGAAATTCAACTTTTCTCCATATGCAAGTTAACTGTTTGGTCCACACCTTATGGAGCACCATCTTCTGTTGTACGTGCAGGACCACACAGCACATATGGAGTAAAAGTTGAATTTCTAAGCAGCAAAATTGCACTTTGACACAAGAAAGATATGTTCACTATATACCACTAGCTGGTGCCACAACATCATATAAGAAGAGATTTTGGTGGTGGTAGGCTCCCTTTAAAGAGATGCATTTCTAAAAGGATAGGTGAATTAACCTGTTTTACGCTACCTTGCCTCCGCCGACTGCTGATTTTCCGGAACTTCGTGCCCTCACACAGGTAGTGAAGCCTATGTTGTTTTATCAAGTTCAAGAGCTCTGGCTGTAGCTGCTTTCTTAGTTCCCTAGACAAATTCAAGAAAATAGCCATGTGAGATACAATAAATCTGGGGCATAGACTGTCAAAAGTGTACATCACCTATTGGCTGGCCAAGTTTGAGCCCAAATTTTGGCACAATGTTGGAGAAAAATGTTGTACTTCAAGTCACACCCAGTTCATATTAAGCTACACCCTCTCCTAAGCTAGAGCCACTAAAATCTAGATGTGGCATTTTGGAGCATTTTGTGCCATATTGTAGGCGCAAACACATCTACATGTGCCCTGCTGTGGTGTTGTTACAGAATCATCACAGGGAAATCTTGCAACAACCTCTACCCCGTAAGAAAACCTGCACATCTGACCTCTGCCCACACACAAATAACATCATATTCAGGGTAAAAGCTGAAATTTGCTTTTCTTGACTTAATATTTAAAAATACCAGGTGCTCAATTATTGTTGAGACCCTCACAAATCACTAGAACAGGGGTCCTGAGGCTCTCAGGTTAAGAGAAATCTGAATGGTGGTTCAGCATGCCAGTTGTTGATTTCTTCAAAGTCTATGGGCTTGACAAAACATCCAATTGCTGTGCTTGTGTGGTATTAGGCCTAGACAGAGAAAGCAAGAGTAACTCTATCACACCATAGCCCAGAGGCTTAACTTGTAGCTCCTGGGCCCCAGTGCAAAATCTATAAGGGGGCCCCATTTCTACCTTCTGTCATTTAGAACAGTGGTATACTCTTAACTGGCAGAGGGAACTTAGGGGAGCTTCCAGGTTCCAAGGACCGTTAGCAATTGCTACCTCCCAACCCGCTATAGCTACATTCAGTGGTATAACTAGAGGCTTGTGGGCCCAGTACAATTTTTTTGTCCGGGGCCCCCTACCTCATCCCTACAGTGAATTCTTGATAGTGATGGTTACGGGTACTAAGTAGTTTAATCAACTTTAGTGTGGTTGGGGTAATCTGTGGGTCTCCTTGACTTATGGGCCAGATGGAAGCTGCAGTCTCAATGCTGATGCCAGTGCTTATGCGCCCCCTAAAGTTCCTGGGCCCTGGTGCCCCCTCTGCACCGCCTCAAGTTACGCCCTTGACTACATCCCTGCCCTGATCTTTATGACAGAGGGCTGTATTTAATCTTTCTTGTAAACTGACACACATTTCTCTATTAACTCCCGTTCACTGTAACAGCCAAAAAGCACAACTAAACTGAAAATAACTTAAAATAAAAATAAACATAAATGTTAGGAAATTGCTAGATGAGCAATTCCTCAGCAACTGCTGCTGGACCCTGAAAGGAAGGGGAATGACAGAAACAGTGAGTCCTAATACTGAACGCACCCCAGTCCCTGCCTATTTGCCTCAACTACTCTAAGCGGTACAGGACAACTAGGTGACAGTCCCTTCCTATGATGCAAGAGAGAACGCAGACAAGACAAACAACAACAAACGGGTGGTCAGGCTAGCCAAGGGGGTCGGAACCAGTCGAGCAGCGAAGTATAGAATCAGAATCCAAGAGAATAGTCACAAGAAAATGCCAGGAGATAGAGCCAGCATGCAGAGAAAGGCAATAGCACTGGGAGTGGGTTCGAAAAGTATATACAGGAATCTGTGCTAGGCTTGATTGGCCAGGAAAAATGTCAATCACATTCTATTAACTTAACTCCAAAATGACCAAAGCACTGGCTAGACTGACACACAGCAACAAATACTCAGCTGTGCTACAACACCAAGGACTGAATGTCAAAGATGTTACAATAAGCCATTACAATAGATTTTCCAGCCCTAGAAAAAGGTAAGGCTTAATCAGGACATACTAACAAAAAGTTACTCTACCTCTGCTTTTCCCAGTTCTAGGGCAAATGCTCAGTTTCCTGTAGTCACCTGACACTAGAAGAATTATGAGATGCCCATCCAGCCAAGCTTTGGCTAGTGACTGATTGGATGGACTGCAGATTATTTTCCCTGGTGTCAGGAGAGCAGAAAATGGAGCTCAGTGGGTACATGGGCAGCCTAAAGATTGGATCAGTAGTACATTGTGGAGTGGAGTAACTTTTTCTCATGTAAATATGCCCCTAATAGGTAGGAAACCCCCCTAATATGAGAATACCTAGTGCCAAGACATTATCATATTTTATCATCTTCCTCCTGTCTGATGTGTTATTTTTCTTACATGACAGGTGGGGAGAGGGCTTCATCCTGGATCAATCGCTCTTCCTGACGTCTGCGAAGAATTTCACTATAGTTAAGAGATGATATTTTTGTTCGAAAAAACTCCAGAGATGTTGGAGCATGACCAAGGGTACGAGAAATCTGCTCCTTTACCACATGCATCACCTGTATGCAAATGGGAACCATCAGTGAAAGAGATCAGTGCAATAAGATGATCGTCACAAGAAGATAAGCACAAATAGGAGATAAGAACTAGAAGGAAGATCAGTACTCAGAGAAGAATATCAGAAATACTGTAGATGATCTTATCAAGTGAGAATCAACATGGTCAGTTTTCCTTTTATTCTGATCTCTTTAAGGAAGAGATCATAATACAAGGTGCTCAGTACACAGAGAAACCAGGATAAGTGCAGAAAGAAAAGGAAATCAGGAAAAACAACACAAAGATAAGGTCAATGGAGAAGAAAGGAACATGCTTCTATGGGGAAGCTATAAGAAAGAAGAGAAGAATGTATGCTTTGTGTTTCTGTAAATCTAGTCTGTGTGGGGTGTTTGTAGACTGAAATACTTTCCATACAATAGCAGAACACAGACTTCTGTTTTCATTTTGTATATCCAGGAGCAGCAATGGTTAATAAAGTTTAAATAAAAAGCATAGTACTGACACCATGACCAGTCCTCTGTCCAGTTACTCTACCTTGTCAAAGTCCTCCTGGGTGGCTCTCATCTCCTTCCAGGTCTTATTAAGCACCTGAATACATACACAGAATAGTTCCTGGAGGAAGTGGTCTTGTGCATAGAACATAGTTAGGAAATCTTGCCCTGTTTCCGAGGCTGAAATACCATAAACACGAAGGTGTCAGTATGTACCTGGATACAGATGAATACCTGCTGAGCAATATGTAATAATAACAAATATATCTATATATATCTATATGTAGAATTTTTATTTTTCGGGGTACAAAACACCCTTCAAAGGTGTAAAATAATAACAGGAGTAATATTCACCAATCCCCTTCTGTTCACATGCCAATGTTTCCCTGGTCCACCACCAGTCTCTGGTTACCTGTCTCTATTGATGTTGGGTTGATGTGACTTCTGCAGCCATCATGTGAACACCATGGAAGTCAATGCTGCTCGGCTGAACACAGACTGGTGACGAATCAGGATAACATTGGCACAGGATAGGCAGCAGACTGATACGGTGAATATCACTCCTTTTATAATTTTATTTCATTATACGCCCTTTTTACAACGAAAATAATATGGAAAATTACTAAAAATTGTTTCTGTACAAAACGTGTGGAGGAAATGTTTCAAAGACTACATCATGTCATAGGAAGCAGTTTACTATTCTGGTATAAGAGGACTTGACTTTTACATAGAACCAGAAATCCCTGATAGGCTCAGATTATCAGCATGATGTATAATAGAATACCCTTCCAGATTATGATGTCTATGTAGGATTATGAGAAGTGCAGAATCGAACAGCAAGATCGTATAACCAATAGTCATACCAGTTTCTCCTACTCGTAGGATATCACAGAGGATTAGGGTTAGGTGAATGCTGCTTCTCGCAAATGGACAGACGTGTTTATCTTCCCGGCTGCTATTTTCAAGCACAAACTGTAGAAAATTGAACAAAATGATATTTAGCAGTTCATGTAAGAGATTTACTTTAGATATAAAGTTGAAGGGAATCCATTAAGTCCAAAATCTTTCCAAACCAATAATAGTGACATGTAGGGGCCTGATATGCAGATCAGTCTCCAAGTGCATTGAGGGAGGGGCCTGACTTTCCATATTTCCCTGCAGACAGCTGTGATGTAAACAGAGGCAGAAGATGTCAACCATGGTTATAGTGGAGACACTGGGCAATGGTTTCAGAGGAGAGTATAAAAAAGTATATAAAGGATTCAGCATTATTGGGGCGTGGCCTAGGACATGGCGCTGTAAAGACGTGGTCTCCCTGAGCTCCCGGACCCCGTCGGCAACTTACCTCTCTCCACCGGTCCTACCGCTTCTCTGCCTCTTGCCTCACGATGGTCCGACGGGTGGGCCGAAAGACCTCCACTCCGGCCCGCTTGGAACCTCCGATAGCGAGGTTTCTTCTCGCAGCGGCCTCCTCCAGCTCTCCGGCGGGGACATCCAAAATGGCGCCAGCGCGCGCCTCCGACCTGCAGCCTGAAGTTCCGGCTCCCTCCTCGCTCCGTCTGACAGTGTCGGCTCCAGCTCCGGACCTGTCCGGCTCCTCTCCTACCTCTGCTCGGCTCTCCCCTGGCATGGGGACTCCTGGGGCTGCTGCTGACAAGGTAGGCCTAGTTCCTGAGACTGTCTGCCCTGACCGCATGGCGGCCCCCCTCCCCCAATCACTCTCCACTGTGCCTGGCCCTGGCTGTCCCTGGACACTCCACGCTGCCCCTGTGTCCCAGTGCAGTGGTATGCCTCAGGATCATGGCTCCCCTCTCCCTCTGGACTCTGCTGGACTGCCTCCCCCCCGGGCCCTTTCCTCAGTTTTGGCTCATGACCCAGATGATCCACTGGCCCAGGTGGCCCAGGTTTTGGCCCCCCGGGCCTCCTCCACTCTGCCTGCAGTTCTCCCTCCTGGGACCCCTCCTGGGTCTGTCTCCCTAACTCTGCAATCCTCCCTATCCTCCTGGGCTGACCCCCAAAGGCCTCAGCGACCCCCGGTTTGTGATATGGATTTTTCTTCTACTCCGGCAGCCCTCCGGGCCCCTGTGGACTCTGATTCCTCTGGCTCTTCCTCACATGCCTCCCTGTCTCAGGGACGACCTAAACGCCCTAAGTTATCGGATGTCTTGGAATTGCTTCGTGCTATGCCTACTAAACGAGACATCGAAGCTATGGTGCGCAGAGTGGAGGAGAAACAAGACAAGATTCTGTCGGGGTTCAAGGCGGACTTGCACACCCTTTCGTCTTCTGTCACGTCCCAACAGCAACGCACGGATTCTATCGATCAACGTCTCCTTGCAGTGGAGGACTCTCTATCTGCTCAACGCATGTTTAATCGCCATCTTATCCTGCAAGTAGACGATCAGGAGAATCGGGGTCGCCGGAACAACATTAAACTGAGAGGCATCCCCGATGCTGTTGCTTCCAAAGAGCTTCGCTCTATTGCAGTTTCGGTTTTCAACACCGTTCTGTCCCGACCAATGGATACAGAAATCAATATCGATAGGATCCACCGGGTGCTTGGACCTAAAAGAACCTCCTCCTCTGACCCTCGGGATGTCCTATGCCGGGTGCATTTTTATAAAGAGAAAGAGGACATTCTTCAGGCGGCATGGCGCCATGGTCCGGTTCCGTTTCTGGATGGCTCTATTTCCTTACTCCCTGATGTTTCCCGCCGCACTCTGGCGATGCGGCGCCTGCTGAAGCCTACTCTTCGTAAAATCCTGGACTCTGGAGCTACTTATCGCTGGGGTCACCCCTTTCATCTCCTGATCCGCCGAAATGGCGCTAACTTTGCTTTGCATTCCCCTGACCAGGTGGAGGATCTCGCCCATTTTCTGGACATCTCCGATTTAACTTTGCCGGACTGGCTGGAGTTCCCTCTTCCGCCCCCTTCATCTGCTGCTGGCCCTTCCTCACCCCCACTGCCCCGTCAGGGACGCCGTGGGAGGGACCCCTTGGGGGCCCCCCTGGAGAACGTTTCATCTGAGCCGATGGTCTAGACTGTGCTGGGCCCTCCGAGGCCGCCTAACTTCTATTGTTTTATGCTCTTTTGTATTTTTTCGTTAGTGTCTCTATGTCTACCCTGTTATTTGCTCCCTTTGTCCGGTTTTGCGCCCTGGGGGTGCAAGGGGTGAATTCCTGTCCCCCCCTTCCCCCTAGCTGTACGCTGTTTTGCCTGCCTTCCTTCTTGCCCCCCGGCCGACCAGGGTTGCTCCATGTATGCTTTCCCTACGCCGTGGTCTCTGCCTGTTGAGGCTTCGTTGTACGGTGACCTGTTTTGGGAACCCTTATTGTGTTTGCCCTTTCCACGGGGCGCCAGGATTGGCCGGGGGGTGGGCTGTTTGTTCTCCGCAATTGTGGCTGGCCTCTTCAGCTGGCTTTCCATTGCGACCCCCGTTGTTTTCTCAATTGTTGCCGTGTTGCCGATGTGGGAATGGGTGGCTCTGTGTTTTGAGTTACCTCTCCCCCATCTAGTTAGGTTTAGCGGCTCTCTGGGTGCACTCTGCGGCGTGCCCCTGAGACCTGCTCTAGTGGGGTTTTTTTTCCCACCGTTTGGTGTTTTCCCGAGCTTGGATTAGCTAAGCTCGGTCTTAGCAGTTGTTTGCTTTTTGGTCCTCTTGTTTCTGTTTGTCTGTCTGCTTTTTTCCCTTGTCTCTCCCAGTTCTTCCTCCCTTTCCCCCTCCCCCTGCCCATTCCTCCCACCCCTCCTCCCTGGTCCCCTCCTCCCTCATCTGCTCCCTCCCTCGCCTTCCTTCCTCTCCCTTCCTCCTGGGGGCGGTCCCGGGCCCCCTGCCATGGATTCTTTAACCTTCTCCTCCATTACTGTGAATGGGCTTAATACTCCTGAAAGGAGGTCCTCCCTTTTGCGATTGCTTTGGAGTGAGAGAACGGCTGTGGCTTTCGTGCAGGAAACACACTTCAGGGAGGGTTCTGTCCCCTCTCTCTCCTCTTTCAGATACCCTGAAGTCCCCTCATCCCCCGTCTCTTTGCCGTTGGGTTCGCAAGGTGGAGGACCTCCAAGCTATGGAGGATCTCACGGCGTCCTTGCGTGATGCCTATGACGCCTTCCTTGGAGCTTGGACTCCTTGGATCCTTTTCCAGGGCTCTGACCAATACAGGTCCATTGTGGGCAGTGGGTGAGGTCTTGGAGTGGGTGTTTCCCGGGACTCCTCCCCCCCCCCTACCCCCCTCTCTTTTTCTCTTCCCCTTCTTTTCTATTTCTTTCTCCTCTCTGTTGACTTCCCTCTGTTTCTCTTTCCCCTCCCCCCTTCCCCCCCCTTGTCTACCTCTCGTCCCCCCCCCCCCTCCTCCTCAGGCGGTTTTTCTCCCGCTTTGTTGTCCCCCCCCTTTTTTTACTCTCCCTCATTTTTTGTATTGACTCTGTGTTGGCCCCTCCTCCCCCGTTTTGTTGGTTGTGGTGAGGTTTGGCCTCTGATTTTGTTGGGCGACCCCGCTTATGGTCGGGTCCCCCGTGTTTTGCTATGTGTTTGTTTTGGATTCATATATCCTTTATTTCCTCTTTATGTGACCTTGCTTTCATAAATAAAGAATTTATAAAAAAAAAAAAAAGGATTCAGCATTATTCATCTGGTCAATGGCTCAAATTGGTCATAATTACTTACCCGACTATAGGCAGTAGGCCATCGTGTAGAGAAATACACCATATTGTCAAGAGCCAGAAGTCCAGGTGGAGTAAGACACAGGTCCTGCCATGGGCTGCCATTATTCTAAACAGGAGTTAAGAGATTAAGCACATTTTCAGACAGATTACATATTCTAGCCTGCTATTATCACTGGGGGCTGTAGGGAATGACTCATATTTTTAATTTTTGGATTCTTTAAAGAAGTGGCAATAAACAAACTGTGGGTTGAGGATGAAGTAGCAACAGGGAATAATCCACTATGTTAAGGAAAAAATCCCAAAACACCTAAAGCCCTTCTTTTAAGGGTCATTTCCTAACCCTTAAATAGAACAGTGATAAACAAGGGTAGACATTAATCTTTCATCAGTGCATCCTGATTATCTATCTATGCAGCATGGCAAACTTTGCCCAAAACCAGTGATAACGCTTGTTCATCCAGGTGGATGTCCCTGCCTTCCCTGACACTATGTGGGTTTACACATTCAGGATTTTCTATGCAGTTTTTGAAGCCAAAAGTCACAGTGGATAGCAACAAAGTGGAGAAATCCAGTCTATCCTTTTTATGTTTTTTTCCTTTATGATATGGCTTCAAAAACTGCTTAAAAAAAACCATAATTTGTAAACCCAGCCTTTGGGCTAAGCAGATAGACAGCTATTACATGAGAATTAAAATGTGTTCTGCACAGGAAAAACTCACTGTAAAGCCAAGTTTGAGGAATTCCTTGGCACAGAGTGAGCGACGTCGCTCTGAATTCATATGACCTCCTTCGTCAACTTCATTAGGAAAAGCCGAAAGACGTAGATTTTGGAGCAGCTGTCGTTGCTCCTAGATATAAGAACATGAAATGTAGTCATTATAGATGTGCACATGTAGAATGCATAATCTGGCCATATATGACTGGTGGTTACAGGGTTTCTCAAGTTCTCCTGGCTAAAGATATCCTAAAGATAAACCATCAATGTTAGAAACGTTGATAACCTCATTAATGACCTATACTAAGGAGATGGCTTAAGTTGTTGATATTGGACAAACCCCTGTAATGTATACGGACAGTTTCAGAGTAGATGCAGAATAGTGTCTGTATCTTTCTTTGACTAGTTAAGGGGAAATACATTTTATTCTGGTCATTATTACAATTTGACAAAAATTAATTTGACACAGTACAACGTTTAATAAGGAAAGTAGCAAAAGCCAGGACTTTGTACAAGTGCTTGACCCAGACTGTCATAGATGTCTGATGGATAAAAATACTCAAGCTCATTAGCCTGTAAGGTTATAGGTTGGACTTGATGGATCTGTGTCTTCATCCAACCTCATCTACTATGTTCACAGCATTGAACACAAAGTGAGTTGGGAAAAATATGTGCATTGTCTTACAGCATCATTGGGATCCATCTCCAACCTCATCCGACCTTCCAATAGGCCCAGACTGAGACACTGCAGTACATACAGGTAGTGACGCATTTCATCTCCAAGTTGTGGCCAGCCATGGATAATGCTCTGCAACACAAAACACATGTCTTGACCTGTATCAGACACATTACACCCATGTCTATCACGCCTGTATCTCTTACCTTATGAATAAACTGCCGCATGTTCTTTTTCCACAGATAATCTAGCATTTCCTGGTCAGTGAGAAATATTTAGCAATTTATAGCAAGAGAAGTGTCTTAGAATTATATACATGATGCACTCATCACTGTCTTACCGCTCTCTCTCGTCCCCCAACCTTCTGAAGTAAAGCCACAAGGAGTGCCATCACTTTAATCTGTGTCTCCTGATCTGGTCTGTAAGACAGTATGAAACCATTAGTCTCATGACCATGAAGATGACTATGCTCAGTGACTATGCGTTTTGTATGCACTGAAAACATTGATACTCTCCTCTGCTGTGACTCTCTGTCATACCGTGTGACACTTTCTATTCTACCATTCCTCTAACCATGAACTACAGCTGTATTACCAGGGGCATAACTTTAGGGGGTGCAGTTGCACTGGGGTCCAGGAGTCTTGGGGCCCCATTAGCACTAGCATTGCATAGACATTGCAGTTTCCATCTGTCCTATATGCCAAGGAGACCCACAGATTATATGCAAAGAAGAAAAATTTGTCTCAGCCCGTATTACAAAAATGATAAATGTCTCTTACTGTTAATGCAGGAGTAGTAGGTGCTTGTAGTCATCCGGATGCCCGGGACGTCACGTCCGGCACAGACACAATAGAAGCAACAAACTGAAGCAGTCTCAGCACACCGGATGATACGTTTTCTTAAAAAAATTTCCAAATTTTATTGTGGAGACATGCTCCAAGTTAAAAATATATATATATTTTTCTTGGAAAAGCAGTCGATGGATATGTCCTTGTGCAGACGGGACAGAAGGATGAATAAGCCTACGCGTTTCGGGGATATGACCCCTTAGTCATGGCTTTGGGGTCATATCCCCGAAACGCGTAGGCTTATTCATCCTTCTGTCCCGTCTGCACAAGGACATATCCATCGACTGCTTTTCCAAGAACAATATATATATATTTTTAACTTGGAGCATGTCTCCACAATAAAATTTGGAAAATTTTTTAAGAAAACGTATCATCCGGCGTGCTGAGACTGCTTCAGTTTGTAGACCCATAGATTAACCTAACCACACTAAGGTTGATTAAACTCCTTAGCACCCGTAACCATCACTGTCAAGAATTTGCTGCATGGATGAGGAAGGGGACCCTGGACAAAAGATTGCACCGGGGCCCACAAGACTTTAGTTAAGCCACTGCTTATTACATTACTGCCAGGTGAGTCTTTTCCTATATGGATTTAGTATTCCGATACAGTACTCTATATACAGGTACAAACAGGGATGAGTGAAAATTGTTAAGGGTGGGTTCACACCTGCGCCCGGTCTCCACTTTCGGTTTTGCATCTACTGCTGAGAGAAACTGGACAGGAGATGGAAATCCCACGGTCAGTTTTCAAACTCATTCATTTGAATGGATTAGCAAAGTGACCACTCATGAGCGTCTTGTGCCTTTCCGCGGCAAAACTGTTTGTTTTTTTTAACCGAACACAAAGTTCTGCATGTTCGACATTGTGTCCGGTTAAAAAAAAACGGTTTTGCCGCAGAGACAGAAGATGCTCACGCTCAAGTGAATGGATTTGAAAACTGACTGCCGGGTTTCCATCTCCTGTCCAGTTTCTCTCGGCAGAAGACAGAAACCCGAAAGTGGAGACCAGGCGCAGATGTGAACCCGCCCTAAACTGTTTGTGCTTGCATCAGAAATGGGGAAACTATACTGGGTACATGGCATACTACATTTCAGAACTGAAATTATCTCCTAAAGGTTCACTCACCTTTTCTCTTTTTTGCATCCTTAGCCACTGAAAGTCATCACCTAAACACTGCCTATGTGGTGGAAGTCTTTGAAGAGAGGGATATTTTTTTCAGCAGAGGATCTGCCTAAGGAAGGCAAAGCTTTTCAGAGGACAGAAAAAGCTGTACCAGGCCTCTAAGGCTACATTTAGATGACCTAGGTGCAAAACGGCAGTGAAAAAAGTAAATTTTTCACAGCCATCTTACACATGAGGGGCACCTGTTTTCATGGATCCCTCATAAATTACAGTATATGGAGGGATCCGTGAAAACGTACAAAAATAGGACATGACCTATATTTTGACAGTCTGTTACAAAGGACCTTCAAAATATCAGTAATGGGAATAACCCCCATTCACTGACATGTGACATCACACAGCCATTATTCACTCTTGTATGCATTGTTTGTAGTACTGGTCTCCTCATTTTGTGTAGAGACACCTTATGTTTTGGTGATAAATATGGCAGACTCCTTGCAAAAATCTATGTGCTTATGTCCTTCCCAGAAGAGAGTTCATGACTCTCAGACAATAGCTGACACATTCAGAGCCGTTTATTGATTCATGTGTAGTATCCTATTGAAAGCACTTGTAGAAGGATTATAATTATCTGTCTATGTCACGGTCATTATGCCACTGTCACAAAGTATTTTACAGCTCCAGCCAAAACGAAAGCTCCTAAATAAATATGTCTTCATAATATGAATGATGTCTGCTGTTTCAACTGTTCTCCTGCAAGTAAAAACTGTGAAATGTGGTGAATTGTTACTATCACATCACCATCTTAATCTTGCACTCACCACCAAGGGTACTTCAATTACCCTAATGTTTAGCAGAGGAGTCGGACTCAAGACTAGGACGTGACCAGGTGGACACTGAAACCACCAGCATACACCCTGCACTAGCCCTGAGGAGCACTGAAGGGTCTTGTAGAGATCCTTGCCACCGTGCCTATACCTACCACTATGCCCAACTTCCTGGCCTTCCTCCCACCAGGCTGCTCCACAAGTATAGTATTCAAGGTCATCTGACTTTCCACAGCTAACTTTTATGGTTTGTGAATCTTTGTTGATACCCTTTGTTATCCAAGTTTTTAATTCTACCTCAGACCAAAACTTAAAAACAACCTTTCTCCACCTCCACCAAATTCAGTTCTTAGCATCTGTTAATGGGGGCCGCTTCACTGATTTCAGCACAGTTGGAATTTTTTCTGTACTATCAGGTGAGCAGTGTCAGGCCAATGGAGAAGCTCAGTTACGATACTTTCTTACACTGACTAAGATGATAATTGTTAGACATTGACACTTTACACAAGCATTTACATTGCTAGAACGGGTCAATAAGTGCAATTCAATATCAAATGGAAACTATGGTGCAGTTGGATTGTAAGTGGATTCTCCAGCCTTTGTGCTTTGTACTTTATATGTTTATAGATCCACTTCATGAATCGAAGAATATACTGTATATACTGAATATGTGTGATCACTATGGAATAGCTTAACTAGGATTTGCATTTAGAGTAATGCACTGGGTACTACCCATTCTTTCTTATTATTATGAGGTATACCGGTAATATGTTTTATATACACTGATAGCCTGTCCTTTGTTACCTTGGGTACTTCTCGCTATTACTTTCTGATGGCCGGGCTTCCCATGCCTTATAGTTGATCACTCTGTATTTTTAAACAATAAACATTAGATTAGTAAAAATCTTACAGCTGTAGAAGAGTGAGCAGTCTTTCCAGAGGGACCTCCTGTCTGACCATGTCACCTAGCTTAGTGTTACTCTGAACCACACTTTCTAGAATGATCAGGGCCAACTGAGTGATCTTCAGCATCATCAGATTCACGTTCACAAATGTCACAACCTAGGAAACAAAAGCCATATAGACTCATTGGTGAGACATATAACTGGGATAAGATGAGTCTTGAGTATATATTACTGGAAAAAGATGAGACATATAGTCTCATGAGTATATATTACTGGGATTTGATTAGATGTGTGTACATAACACTGGGACAAGATGAGATATATCTGTATACCACTGGGATGACATGAGATGTTTATATTTATCACTGGGGTGAGACAAGATGTATGCACATATCATTGGGATAAGATGAGAAGTGTGCACATATCAATGGAATAATATGAGATGTGTGTGCGTACCGCTGGAATAAAGTGAGATGTGTGTACATATCATTGGGATGAGCTAAAATGGATGTACTTATCACTGTGATAAGATGAGATGCTTGTACATATCACTAAGATGACATGTGTACTTAATGGGATAATATAAAATGTGAGATGAGATGTGTGTGTATATATCACTGGGATAAGATGAGATGTGTGTGTAAACATCACTGGGATAAGATGAGATGTGTGTGTACATATCACTGGGATAAGATGTGATATGTGTACTTATTACTGGTATAAGATGAGATGTGTGTACGTATCATTAGGATAAGATAAGATTTGTGTACTTATTACTTTTCTGAGATAAGATGTATGTATATATCATTTGTGAGAAGGTGAAAGCAAAGTGCTGAAGTCCTGCTATATCAGCCCCACATTCCTGACATATGTGTGGTCCAGTGCGGGTCTGAAATACGTTTCAGCCCCAGATGTGGGTCCTTGGCTCATTACTGGCCTATAAAAGGCTTCAGAGCCTGCAATTCAGGGCAGATCCAGGAAGGAGAGGAAGTGGCTGAGTCTGTCCTGACACTGAGAGCCTTGTGTACGGTACAGTGTTTTTTTTTGGTTGATTTGTGTGGCTGGTAGTAAGTCACACGTACAGTTAGCATTTTTCTGTTTAGTTAGTGCTCAGATGAGCAGGATTTTCTTTGACATTATTTTGCCTAACGTTAAGGCTGTATTTTATTTTGCTCATTTTTGTGCCTGAAGGAAACGTTTATTTATTTTGCTGTTTTTCTTAAATAAACCACTTTGCTGCAAGATTTGTGTCCCTGTCTCTAACTGGGTGGGTCTGCAACACTGCTTCTACCAAGCTACCATCCCCACACAATGTAAAAAGATGGGATGTGTGTACATGTCACTAGGATAAGATAAGATGAGTGTACTTAAGGCTGGTCTTACACAGCCGTAATGATTTTACAGTCCGCAAGATGCTGATCAGCAACACTAGTTGCTGATCAGCAACATAGACACCGCGGATGCCCGTAAACTGCCGCACTCGCTCATAGAGTTCTACAGGTGAGTCCATGCAGTGCCGCAATTCATGGCCATTACGGACATGTTCTATAAATTGCAGACCACAGTTGCAGCCCGGCCACACCACGGATAAAATATCCGGTGGTGTAGGGGGCCGCATTGAATATAATGTGTCCGCAAATGGTCCGCAATTGAAAACCCTCAATTGCGGACCATTTGCAGACTTACATTATGGCCATGTAAGACCAGCCTACTACTTGGTTTGGGTTAGATTTGTTCACTGTGATAAGTTGAGATGTGTTTACATATCAGTAGGATAAAAAGGCACATATGTATTTATCACTAGGATAAAATGAGATGTGTGTATGTGTTACTGGAATAAGATGAGATGTTTGTACATATCACTGAGATAGGATAATAACACATAAACTCTAATTAGTCATCTGGTCTGTTTTTCTCTGCTTTGGACTTGTTTTATGAAAGAATGAAATTGTGGTATTTTTGTGTAAGTTGTTGCTAGTCACGTGATCTTCCTCTAGTTGTGGACATAAAACCAGTGAGAATTGTTGACTCCAAAGACCAGGAACTAGTGGCACTGCATAGGGGTTCACTCTGTGTCATGGAAACAAAGTGTACCTTATGTATGAATGTGTTGCTGAACGTCTCCCAGGACACAAAACCATGTTCCATCAGCTCAGAGATGGCCTTCAGTGTGTGACACATCACCTCTCCGCGACTGTCAAGACAATGAGACATGCAGCAGGTCAAGAAGATCATAATTCTCCATGTAAGACATCAGTGTTATTATATGAATGGAACAATGGGCCATAGGGGAGGAAAATTACAGAAGAGCATTTCTCAGATATTTGCTTAAGTAGGATCCACAGACAATCTGAAGTGTGTTGTCTTAACCTAAGCCCTTCAACTCAAAGTCTCCCATCTGACTGGTCTGTGTGTGTCCCAACTACTCAGCACCCCAGAGGTCTTACCTCCTCGTAAAGTAATCAGATTGTATCAGCATTGTGAGCATATATTGGATCAGTTGTCAACAGCATGGACTATAAAGGGCTAGTTCACACGTGAACTGCCCGCGCAGGTTTTGACACAGAGAGAGACGCGGCGAGACGCGTCTCTCTCTTGTCAAAACCCGCCCGCCGCGACCATCGCTGTCGCGCCTTAACCCTCTGCTGTCGGCTCAAATGAATGAGCCGACATAGGAGGGAGCTGCCGGGGGCGGAAGCCGCGCGGCTGAACCTGCGCGGCTTCCGCCTGAAGAAAGGACATGTCCTTTCTTTTCTCCGCTAGCAGCAGCCCGCCGCTAGCGGAGAACAGAAGCCCGGCGGTCTCAATAGACCACCATTATAAGGGGAGGTTTTTGACGCGAAATCCGCTGTCAAAAACCTCCCCTTATACTCACGTGTGAACTAGCCCTAACATTGCCTTGGGTTTTTTTGTTTTTTTTTTATTCAACAAAACATTGCCTTGTTTTTTGTGATTAAGTAACCCACTTTCTGTATGTATGAGGCTGTGTACTGAACTGCATGTACTTTACATAATAACACAAATACAGGAACATCACAGCTAGTCAGAGAATTATCCTTATTTATCAATACTTACTCTTCTTCTTCTTCAACTGTTCTAGACAAAATACGAAAGCCATCTCGACTAATAAATTCCTGAGCAAATGTGACATCGCTGGAGAGAGAGGCAAGCTTTTTCAGAGACTCTGATCTGACATCCGCATTTTGGCTCTGTACTCCCTGACATAAGCTGCTGGCCTCCTTGTCCTACAAGTCAAAAGTAGAACACAGTCATCTCTTAGTGTAGTACAGAAGATGTGCTAGATATCCCATGTGGTGTAGTGTGTAGAGAATCCATCAGCCATCCTATTTGATGTAGTATTAAGGATTTGTCATCTCCCAGTGTGGTACAGAGGATCTGTCAGCTCTCATGTATGGTATAATATAGAGGATCTGTTAGCTCTCTTGTATGGTATAATATAGAGGATCTGTCAGTTCTCTTGTATGGTGTAGTACAGAGGACCTCTCATTACTCTTGTGCAATGAAGTATAAAGGTGTGTTATTGAGTAGAGGATCAGTCAGCATTCCTGTTTGGTGTAGTATAGAGGATCTATCAGCCCTTCTGTTTGGTGTAATATACAGGATCTATCAGCTCCCATGTGTGATATATTACAGAGGATCTGCAGAAATCTCAAACTTGAACAGCCCTTCACAAAGTGATTTTCGAAAGGAAGATCTTGGCAAAAGTGGGAGTGGCCTTTCAAGGGGCATATACAAACACATACATACATACATACATACATAAACAGAAAAAGAAGAACAGTATACTAAAAAAAAGGCAAGACAAAGTAGGTCTGGATTTTTTAAGGGGTTAAAATGGAAAAAAAACTATATAAATTTGATTTCGCCATAATTATAAAGACCAATAGAATACAGGCTGTACAATGAGTACCATAAAAACAAAGCCCATAAGAAAGTTGCACAAATGCAGTTTTTCTCTTTCCGATTTTTTTTCCAGCTTCCCAGTACATTGTACAGAATAGTAAATGGTACCATTACAAAGTACAATTTGTCCTGTATTAAGCATTAAGTGTTCATATGGCTCCGTGAATGGAAAAATAAAAAAGTTAAAACTGTAACATGGGCATCTGCACTACACTATGGCACCCCCTCGCTGGCACACACAGTTTTAATAAAAGATGGTCACAAGCTGAATAGACCTTTCTCTCACTGCAGCAAACATGAGCGAAGCAACAACATTTTATTTAATTTTATGCTTATTTTAATGTTACACTAAGTTTGGGGAACAAATGAAAAGTAAACTGAGCTACATTTGTAATTTTAGCATGGACTTTGATTTTCGGGTTGTGGGACACTGACAATATAATTTTTTAGGAGGCCTGAGTAAAATAAAAAATTCTTGACTTTGTAGTACACTGTGTGACATTGCCCTACAATACTAAGAGACCAACCATGATGGTGTGCCCTCTCGGTCAGTGCATGCCAGTTATCTCACCGGAGAAGTGGTCAGTTTCAGGATGCTGCCGTTCTTTATTTCCATCCTGTTCTGTAAAAATAGAAAGTGAGAAGCTTTTCTGAAGAACCATTTCCATCTGAGTCTCCAGTGGGCTGTAGAGGTGCCCATACACATTAGACTAAAGTGGATGAAAATGCAGTATTTCAGCCAAAATGTGAACTCTAAGAACAAACAGACAGATAAAAGCCTACCAGTATCTAGAAACAAGCAGGC
This sequence comes from Leptodactylus fuscus, assembly GCF_031893055.1. Lineage (NCBI taxonomy): Eukaryota > Metazoa > Chordata > Amphibia > Anura > Leptodactylidae > Leptodactylus > Leptodactylus fuscus. Next base: position 78,697,970 of record NC_134271.1, on the reverse strand, counting down.
CATGATCTTTAGTTGTACTTTATGCAAAAATATATCTGTGGAACACCGAAAACATAACTTGTATTAATATGTCTAATAAAAGACATCTAAGATAAATGTTACTACTGTTACTATAACACTGACAGTGTGCTGAATACAGTGCACTGTCGGCTTTCACGATCTGTGACCCGGGTAAAGCACTATTGGTCCCGGTACCGTAGCACTTTACAGTCTGACAGTTAGCCAGGGACGCCCTTCTGCCCAGCAGCGCCTATCGTGCTGTACAGTGTGAGCGGGGAGGAACGTCCCCTCCCCTCCTGATAATACTCGTCTATGGACGAGCACTGTGAGCAGAGGGAGGGGGCGTTCCTCCCCGCTCACACTGTACAGCGCGATAGGCGCTGCTGAGCAGAAGGGCGTCCCTGGCTAACTGTCAGAAACGCCCTTCTGACTGTAAAGCGCTATGGTACCGGGACCGATAGTGCTTTACCCAGGGCACAGATCGGGAAAGCCGACAGTGCACTGAATTCAGCGCACTGTCAGCTTTCCAGCAGTATATAGAACTGCCTGTGCCCAATCTGATGAAAGGTCCTCTTTAAATACGTCACACTGTAATGCATTGAGACTTACTTAGTGAAGGATATTCTCACTTGGAGGGATTCTGTATTATAGTAACAGTAACCCTAGAATATCTGAGTGCGGTGAGCACTTCTCTACTCATTTACACTCACTGATTTATTGTAGATTTCTTTTATTAGACATATTAATACAAGTTATGTTTTAGGTGTTCCACATACATATTTTTTTGCATCTTGATTAAAACTGAACATTAACCTGATATATTTGTACATTTACTTGATTATTAACTAGTTGTACATTATACAAAGATTTTTAGTATACAAATGATCTTTCTTTCATTTATCACCCAGTATCATGGACCAAATGTTATAGCCAATGTGGACTATAATGCATATGGCTGGATCTGCCATAATACAATTGCTCAACCATCAACCTACTTTTATCTTATAAGTATGTCTATGATGATCAGCAGGGGTCTACGCTTGCCCAATACGCACCAATTCAGTGATGTAGGCTTGACGTCCATCAACGTATTGCAGAGCGTACTGCTCAGAGTTACTGATATTCCACCTACAGACCACAAGAAAATTGTCAACCACATTCAGACTCTCATTTACATGGACAACATATGATATTAAGGATTAATTAATATTGCATGAAAACACAAGAGCAGCAAGTAAGCCCGGGGCAGGATGAAGTCAACACTGAATTCAGTTACTGGCTTTAGTATTCCTTTCAAGTACTAAACCTTGATGTAAACTTTTTCTCTGTAATGGCATCTCTTGTCTACATATTCAGGGTGTCATTACAACCTTCCGCACTGATAAAAAATTAAGCAGGAGGTATAGGAGAGAATGGAAGAGGTAAAACCTTGCTTGGCCAAAATAATAGTAAATCAGGAGACTCTTAGGCTAGGACTACGCAGAATGCACTTCCATATAAATCCTTCCCCCATAAGTTCCAATTATTTTTATTTTTATTTTTTTGCAGGAAACCTTCATCTTTACTTCCTGCGGTAAACTCTTGTTTAGGCTAGGGCTACATGGTGACTTTGGTTGTTATACACGTGGCACAGTCACAGATCATATTGCAGTGCTCTCTTCACTACAGTAAATATAAGTGAATGTGGTCATGTTGCAAATCGCACTGTTGTAACTTGCAAGTTGCACCCCAACCACATTCAGTTTCATTGGCTCTATTTAAAGCTTTCCCTTTTCCTCCTATACATCTGCCTAACTGTCTGGCGGTGCAAGAGGTAGCATTAACACCATGAATTTGGAGACAAGAGATGACAAGTTTACACCAAGGTTTAGTACTTGAAAGTCACTGTGTAGCCCTATCATAGCCAACAGTTAAAGCCAGAAGTGATGATGATGATGATGTTGATGTTGATGATGAAGAAAGTTTAAACCATGTGCAACAGAAGTGAGAAGCATTTAGAAATGCATTATATAACAGATGTGGTTGGCAATGCCATGAACAGTGGGTATTGTAGGGATGCCAGCCATTTAAAAGTACAATATAGACAAATTTTATCTGTGACATTTAGGATTATGACAAGTGTTGGATAGGACCTGGGAAGCTGGCCATGATGAGGAATAGAAGACAGTCACAGGTAAACTGAAGCCATGACCATGAGGATGATGCTCAGCTCAAGAGGAAGAGGAAACTGTGAATTAGTTCAGAAAACCCAAAGCATTGGTGGCAAATACAAGATGACAGATAGCCTGTGTGCACATTCTATTGGAAAACAGAACATCAGCCCAAGGTTGTTTGCACGACCATATTTGACCTTTGTTGTTTCATCAGCACTGGTGTCACGAAAGTTATACACGAGGGAAAACCTAGCTCCCACCACCATTCCCCTTTTTTAGGCCATTATGGACAACAACTTACGTGTCACACACATCCTTTAAGACCGCTGATAGAGGTTTACTCTGGAAAAAAGCAGAGACATAGTAAGGTTTCATTACATTACCAAGCTTTTGTGGTAGGGTTGGGGTCATCTCCACTTATTGCACCCATTATGTGTAACCTATGTTCTGTATTACAATCCTACTACTGTAGTCATTGCAAAATATAAGACAAGACTACATCAGTCCAGTATTCATTGTGAATGCATGTTGATCCAGAAGTAAGAAAAGAGATCAATCATTAGTATCAAACATATAGGAAGTAGATAAAGTAATGAGACATCTGGTGAAAGACTTCTGGATTGCAGCCATTGGGAACAGGCTCATTTTCATTATGGCCCCATTAGTTTGGATTTTTCCTGTGGCCCATGGTAGATATGCAGGGGCCCCTTGGTTACTTGTATTATTCTCAGTCTTTCTGCATATGGCCATTAAGTGAAATAAAATGAAGTACTAGATGTCAAAATTATTATTAACTGTGGGGGCAACACGGTGGCTCAGTGGTTAGCACTGCAGCCTTGCAGCACTGGAGTCCTGGGTTCGAATCCCACCAGGAACAACATCTGCAAGGAGTTTGTATGTTTCTCCCTGTGTTTGTGTGGTTTTCCGCCCATTCTACAAAGACATACTAATAGGAAAAAAATAAAATGTACATTGTGATCCCTATATGGGGCTCACAATCTACATAAAAAATATATATATTATTAACTGTAACAGTACACAATCTATAGCACTTTGGACCCTGGGGTGTCATTTGTGTGCTGGAATGTAATACCGCCTATCGGTTCTTATTTGGAGCATTTAGCAGAGATACATATGCAAGGCAAATATGAGCCCACCTGGTTGAGCTCAATAAGTTGGGGGTAGGCACCCATCATTTGGATTGCGATCTTCACTACATTCTTGCCTAGCTCCATGACACTCAATTTACAACTGAAAAAAAAATAAAAATTTTAGATTCAAAGGTATTTATTAAATTGCAACATCCAAAAAGAACACAGGTAACATCATAGCAAAATCAAATATAATCATAAAATGACATAAAGAAAGCATCAATGATCACATTAATGAGATACCAGTAACAAATATACAAGGGAAACAAAGGGGAAACAAAGAACTAAAAACCATGAAAATCAACCTAAAGCAGGAAAAAAGGGAGGAAAGTACTGCCATGGGAAAAGGAAGCAAAGAGTGGTACCTAGGGATTCGCCTGAGAGGAGGGTGTGAGTAGGGAGAACTCAATCCAGTATCAGGACTAAGGGTGAATTCACACTGAGTAAACGCTAGCTTATTCTGAACGTAAAACACGTTCAGAATAAGCGGCGTCTAAAGCAGCTCCATTCATTTCTATGGGAGCGGGGATACGAGCGCTCCCCATAGAAATGAATGGGCTGCTTCTTTCACTCCGTGCAGTCCCATTGAAGTGAATGGGGAGTGCCGGCGTGTACGCTCCGGCATGAGCAGAGCTTGCCGTATACGCCGGCACTCCCCATTCACTTCAATGGGACTGCACGGAGTGAAAGAAGCAGCCCATTCATTTCTATGGGGAGCGCTCGTATCCCCGCTCCCATAGAAATGAATGGAGCTGCTTTAGACGCCGCTTATTGTGAACGTGTTTTACGTTCAGAATAAGCTAGCGTTTACTCAGTGTGAATGCACCCTAAGGGTGCATTCACACTGAGTAAACGCTAGCTTATTTTGTAGAGTAAAATTACACTTGTAAATTTTGCTATCCCATTGACTTCAATGATATTTTTTTACAAGTGTAAAAATACGCCTGTAAAAAATACGCCTGTAAAAAATACGCCTGTAAAATGTCATTGAAGTCAATGGGATAGCAAAATTTACAAGTGTAATTTTACTCTACAAAATAAGCTAGCGTTTACTCAGTGTGAATGCACCCTTAAGCTGGAGACCGTATGAGAAACCCAGGATGTGAGACCTATTTACCCGAGGAGCCCAGACCTAATCAAAAGTCATACAGGTGTCAATAAAAGTGTTTAATCTGATATAAAGCAGGTGTGGTTGAGGTGTTAGGGCAAGGATACACGTGCAGGATTCTGAACATACAGTTTAGGAGGCCAAAACCTGGTGTAGATCACCAAGGGTGAGAACCTATAAAGGACATGGGGTGATTCTCTTGTTTTAATACCGTCAATCCCACTGGTTTGGCGTCAAAAGCTGCATCATAATCTGAATGTGTGTATTCACCCTCACAGAAGAATTGTAGCCCATATAAATATCACTAGTTTCTTAGAATTAAAGGGGTCCTCCAATGTTTTTCATATTGACAACCTGTCCGCAGGATAGGTCATAACTATCTGATTCATGGCCTCACATCTGGATCCTGCACCAATGAGCTTATCTGGATGCTTCCATGTAGTTTCCTTCCATTGTACAGTGGTGGCTTGAGGATACTGCAGCTCTGCACCATTTAGCTCAGGGGTAGGGAACGTATGGCTCTCCAGCTGTTGCAAAACTACAACTCCCAGCATGCATACTGGCTCTGCTGTTCTGGGAACTCCCATGGAAGTGAATGGAGCATGATGGGAGTTGTAGTTTCACAGCAGCTGGAGAGCCAAAGGTTCCCTACCCCTGATTTAGCTGAATAGAAGCAGACTGGTTCTGGCACCCCGATTAGCTGATCAGTGCTTGGTCTGGATGTTAGACTCCCCAATGTTCACATAATTATGACCTATGTCATGGATAGGTCCTCAGTATGAATAACACTGGGGCTCCAGAAAACCCCTTGTGGCCGAGGCCCACGTGGCATAAACAATGCAGTTTGTCCACAGCAAAAACTGCAGTGTTTTACAGTCACTGCAAAATGGATGGGATTCTAGCGAATCCCATCCACACATTGGAAAAAAATACGGTACTATTCCGTTATCGGGCCAGCAGCAGCGCAGTTCAGCAGCAGCTTTCGGGACAGCAGTTCAGCAGCGGGAATTACAATGACATCCGAGGACTGCTGGCCCGATGCTTGTGCCCAGTAACCAGTACATCGATGACCCCCCTCCCCCATCCTTCTCCTCCTGCCAGTGCTGCCCCCCAGCTCTCCTTACATCTTCCCCGTACCCTCTCCCCGCCACACGACTAGGCCTCACCTCAGCGCTAGTACCGAGACCGAAAGGAAAGACACCGGGGCTCAATCCAGGCCCTGACAAGAAACACGCCGACTATAGGAACGGTGAGCTACAGCGAGCCGGAGGGACAAACTTTCTGCAGCGTCCGGCGGCTATCTAGTAGCATTCATTGCTCAAGATTTACGGTGAGGCCTATTACAGGGAGAGGGTACGGGGCAGATGTAAGAAGAGCTGGGGGGCAGCACTGGAAGGAAGAGGAGGATGAGGGCATCGATCGATGTACTGCCTACTACACACAAGCACGGCCTCTATCATCGGGCCAGCATCGGCTTAGTCATGTGGCGGGGAGAGGGTACGGGGTAGATGTAAGGAGAGCTGGGGGGCAGCACTGGAAGGAGGAGGAGATGGAGGGGGGGTCATTGATGTACTGGCTACTGGGCACAAGCATCGGGCCAGCAGTCCTCGGATGTCATTGTAATTCCCGCTGCTGAACTGAACTGCTGTCCCGAAAGCTGGTGCTGAAATGCGCTGCTGCTGGCCCGATAACGGAATAGTACCAAAAATACACACAGCATAAACACTGTGATTTCCAAAACTGTTGTGGTTTTGGAAATTGCATCATGTCAATTATACCTATGGAAATGATGGCGGTTTCCCTATAGGTATAATGGAAGCAGAAAGTCTGCAGAGGAAACCTCTGCGGACTTTCTGTGCAAAGTGCTGCAGGAAAAACCGTAATGCATATCCACAGAAGTTTTTCCTGCAGCGCTGTTTTACTGTGGCCACTATGTGGGGCCTTAGCCTTAAGGTCTGTTACAGATGGCTATGTTTGGTCCAATTAGCATGGTCTGTTGGATGGCCATATTTCCCGGACTGACCTGAATATATTACATCACAGTGATCTTTGATCCTGTGAGTTCCAGAATCATCGGAGTTACTTACTATCCAGTACTCAAAAGCTGCTGTGAGTACAAGGCAGTGAGGTTGTTCCAGCTGAGCCGTGGCAGTCTGAGAAGTGCGGTTGTCACACAGACCATGTTTATTGGAACAGACATGGCCGTCTGAACAAGGTCTAAATAGGCATTTGAGAAGGTCTGGTTATGTGATGTTACACCAGACAATAGGCTAACATCATCTACATTCATGTGCGGTTTCTTTATAACCATGAAGTGAAAATAGAGAAAAACCGGGAAAATGTAGAGTGCAAATATATATGATATATAGTAATTGGATAACGGAGATATAGCATACAATAAAAAATACGTTTATTGGTTCCAATGGACCAGTGTCTTTACACCAGATCAGGCAGCGGATGTTTCTGTACAACAATAGTAGTTCTAAGGGAGCGATCACACTACCGTCGGTGTCCGACAGCTAGTATCCGCTGCTAATGTCTGTTCAAAATCTTGTGTGGACATTAGCAGTGGACACTAGCTGTGTCCGTGACATTTTGCATTGATTTAAATGGACATCGGGTGCGTTCTTTTACTGTCCGTTCCCAAAGATGTCCGACTTTTCAAGCGGACAGCAAAAACCTACATGTCGGGTTTTGCTGTCCGCTTGAAAAGTCGGACATCTTTGGGAACGGTCCATTTAAATCAATGCAAAATGTCATGGACACAGCTAGTGTCCACTGCTAATGTCTGCACAAGATTTTGAACAGACATTAGCAGCGGATACTAGCTGTCGGACACCGACGGTAGTGTGAACGCCCCCTAAGATAAGTATTATTGATTCCTTTGGTTCATTGATTCATCTCCATTTACTGAATGGCTTCACTGCAAGCATTAGGGATTCTACACATTGTATTATCATACAAATAGACAAGCACTGCCTACGTTTCCCATAAGGATCAACACAAAGATGTACTTCTGATTCACGCTTTCTGAGAGCACAGAGAATGACTGGTTAGAGTTAACCCTCTCTGCACTCCTTCAATACTGAATACATACTGGGGAAGAGTTAGTTACACCTGTTTCTCCCCTCCCCCATCCCTTTCCATGTAAGAAGGTCATTAATTTAATGTTAAATCAGAGGTTAATGAAAAAACAGAGAATGAGGCGATGAAGACAGGACAGGCAGAGACATGCCGGCAGGAATATAGGAGACAGCAGAAGGGCACAGGAGATGGCCAGCAGTGGGGTGACTGACAATGGTGGCTCGGTGGCACAGCATGGAGAAGGCGCCGGGTGCTTTCTCCTTTTATAAATAGTTACAAAGTTTCTCTTTACCTGAGACCTGTTTCCTGTCACTTGGGAGCTGCAGAGAAAGGTGGAGACACTGGACAGAGCTGTGAGGTGGAGGCAGGGAGGAGACAGATGGGTTACAACAAGTCTGCATTCCTTTACTCTAGATAAGAATTCCTAATGGGAGTGTCCATGTACATACATAGCTGCTTCGGGAGGCCTGTCCACAAGCTTTGGAGAAGACAGCTTAGCACGAATCACTTCTAATACTTCTGTGTGTCATAAGGCACCTTGCAAACAACTCAGCAGGCCGCCCTCAGATGCCATTACCTTCTGTCTCTTGTACCTGGCACAGCTCTTGTTGTAGGAGGCATCTTGTATTACATACACTATGGTCATGGTCAGAGCCATCGCTAGAAGCTCCTGGGTCCACCCATCATGTGCTGGTGTATTTTTAGGCTGTAATGAGGCCTTTGGGCCCCATCGGCCTCTGGGGCCTGGTAGTGATTTTTACCTCTGCATCCTTTCTAGCTATGTTCCTAGTTATAGCGTTGCGTGAAAATTTCTTGTCTTTAGCTTGTATATACCTTGTGGGGAAATCAATTTAGACAAGTTTAATATTGATTTATAGCATAAAGGACAGATATTTGTGTCTTGCTAGACACCATTTAAAAATGCATAGAAAAGGGGCGAAGTTTTGTCTAGTAGCAACATGTAGCAGATTTATTATTGTATCCTTGAGTTGGTGTAACGTAGTAGAGGTTGTAACTAACTTCTAGGAAGATGCCCCAAATAATCATGCAGCGTGTACCACTCTTAAATTTGGCACCTCTTCAGACTGACTGCTCAAGATTTACCTTGTCTATATATTACATAGCATTAGTAAATGTGGCCCATTGTACCCAATGAACCTAACTTATTGCTATTATTTTCGCATGTAATGGACGTCACTAGAGAGGATCAAGTCCATGGACAGAGAAAAAATGTAAACTTTAGTGATATCTTTGTGTATATGTCGTGTAAGTGTTTGGTGTGACCTCGATGATGGTAAACATATGGGTCACAGCGCCAAAAAAACCCACCAAAAGTCCCTGCTATCCCCCGGGGGTTGCATATAGGTTATGCACAGATGATGATAATAATTTATCATCCCTGTGCAGTCTGCAGCTCCACTCCTCCCCCCTACTGCTGTTCTAAGATGCTACCTGAGGCAGAAGGGGGGGAGGACACTTTGGAGACCCATATCTCTGGATTCCTTAGGGCTATGAAGATTACATTAGATTAATTTTAAAGATGAGAATAATCATATTACAGATTCTGAGCAATTTGCTGTTAAATATGCTGTTGGGAATTGAGATCTGCATTGGGTTCTCACTGCGGGACATTGTATTCATCAGCAAATCACTCATAATCCACAAGGACTATCATGATGATCTTTGTAGCATTTTAAAGAGGAGATTCTCATCTTTAAAATGAATCCAAGATAATCTTAATAGCCCCAACCAATCCTGAGAAATTGGCACTAGTAGCAAGGACATATTACATGCGTCCTCTGCAACTAAAGTCCCCCAGAAGTGTTTCCACAGTTTAATGTCCCCTTCCTGCCATACTAATATAATAATAATAATAAAAAAACACTAACACTGACTTCTCCTCTGCTTACTCGGTCCGAGTCTTCTCCCTCAGTATGTGAGAGCCCAGGACTGTGTGTCTGACACTGTGATCTGTAGTACAGGGGCACCACAAGGTACAGTTCTTGCCCCATTTCTCTTCACACTGTACACTGCTGACTTTAGGCACAACTCATCCAGCTGTTACTTACAGAAGTACTCCGATGACTCTGCCATAGTAGACCTTATCACTGATGGCGACGATAGGGAATACAGAGACTTAAACCGTGATTCTGTTGAATGGTGCCAGCGGAACCAGCTCAGGATTAATGCGGGGAAGACCAAGGAGATGGTGGTGGACTTTAGTATACGGAGAGGTGCTCCGACCCCGGTGGAGATCCAAGGAACATGTATTGAGATAGTCAGGACCTATAAGTATCTGGGTGTGCTCCTCAATAATAAACTAGACTGGGCTGATTACCTGGAGGCGCTGCACAGAAAGGGCCACAGCAGACTCTACCTGCTCAGGAGGCTGAGGGCCTTCGGAGTCCAGGGGACACTTCCTAGGGCCTTCTTCAACTCTGTGGTTGCTTCAGTCATCTTTTTCGGTGTGGCCTGCTGGGGGAGCAGTATATCAACTAGGGACAGAAATAGACTTGACAGGCTGATCAGGAGGGCCAGCTCTGTCTTGGGGAGCCCCTTGGACCCAGTACAGGTGGTGGGTGACAGAAGGATACTGTCCGTGGTGACCTCCATTCGGGAGAACAAATCCCACCTCATGTATGGGACCTTGATGGGACTTGGCAGCACTATAAATGAACGTCTGCTTCACCCCAAGTGTGAGAAGGAGTGCTATCGCAAGTCCTTCCTTCCAACCGCGACCAGGCTGTATAATCTACATCAAAACAAGCGAAGATCACTCCGCACAGAGAACTGATGATTATGACTATGACCATGAAGTCTTCCTTCTTTCTCTTCTGTTCGTTAGCTGCTATGGACTCCTAGTATATCTTCTCAGCATATGTGTGTCTACGTCTGTATTATATTAATGTGTATTATCCTGTACCTGTATTACTATGTTGCTGTAACATACTGAAATTTCCCCACTGTGGGACTATTAAAGGATTATCTTATCTTCAGGGAGTTGTAGGTGCTATGAAAGTGACATCATTACATCACGCCTACATCTCCAGGAAAGAAGAGGATGAATGGTGAAGCAGGAAGTGCACGGCTCCCTGCTTCATCATTCTATGCAACTGGAACAGCCGGCAGGACAGCTTATACAGGCTGACCCAACGTGCCCCTGCTACTATAGGGCCGGGTACAAATACACAGGCCCTAAGGTTAAAGTGGCCCTGGGTTATTCACCTTTTTATCCATATCCTATGTAAGCCGATGGCTGGTCAGCTAGTGGAGGGAGTGGTACATCTCATCCAGACTATTCAGGTGGGTGATATGAGAAAACTCCAGGAATGTTTGTTCTCAGCAGACAACTTCTGTTCCAGAACTGAACCGCTCTACAGGGTTTATTAAGAGTTTTCAGCATGCAATTAGATAAAGCCACCTCATCATGCCCCCTTGCGTAGGGAAAGATATAACTATCTTACCTAGAGAATAAAAAGGGAACTTGCTTGTTTTTTAGGGGCCTGTAATCATAGCTGCCCTCACCAGATCCTATACCCCTTCCCCCAAGTGTGTAATGGGAGTTACAGGCCTATTCAGACAGTGACAAGGCTCTATTGTATCTGCAACATGGCAACCAATCAGAACAACAGTTCATTAGGAGGAAGAAGATTCCCGAAGTGCAAGCAGCAAAGCATTGATGGGAGACGCTTAGGAAAGGTCCTGTACATGACGAATGAAGAGCACTGGAAAGGGTTTATTTGCCACTGGAGGTATACGTTCATGTTAACTGTAGCAAGGATCATACACAACCAGTAACTACAAAAACACGCAGGAGCAATTGCAGCTGCAGACGTGGCTTTTACTTCCATGCTGTGTTACTGGCCAAAACTGTACTTTAAAAAAACAAAACATATAAATCAGACACTTAAAGGGGTAGTTCAGGACTGTAAAAGAGATCTGTTGTTTTTCTAGAAACAACCATGTCTGGCCAAAGGCTATCATTTGTATTACAGTTCATCCCAATTCAGGTGATTGGAGATGGAAATGCAATACCAGACACAGCTCATGAACATAATGTTTCTAGAGAAACAGCGACCCATTTTTTTTTATATAGTCTTGAACAACTACTTTAAAAGAAAAATAAAAACAAACATGAAAAACGGCAAGAACAGACTGGTAAAAAAATAATTCTTTTATATCCACATATTCATCCAAGATGGCCAATTGTTTAAGAAACTGGGCAGTGGTGGCCACCATGATGAACAATCTGCAAGAACATTTGTGAGCAATGGCCTCTGATCCAGGCAGGTGTTGAAGCTTTGATAAGGGGCAGCATAAGAGCCTGGCATCATCTACTTCTCTCAAGTCTATTTGTCGCTCCGTAATACACAAATAATTTCTTCTCTTTTCTTTTTCCAAACAAAATCCAAAAATAGACAATTTTCTTCATGTAGAGTAGTAAACTGCGTCCATATACACAATAAGGCGCAAAGCCGAGTTCAGAGATCAAAGATTGATGGGAACATCAAACAGATCACAGACTCCTTCACTTTCATCCAAGTTATAGATGTAATCGTGGTCACCAGGTGGCGGAGAAAGTCTGAGCAGGGGGGCAAACACTGAAAAGGAGAAGACCAAGTATTAGGCTAAGGCCCCACGTTGTAGAAACATAGCTTTTTTTGTTGCAGATTTTGCTGCGGTTTTTTGACCCAAAGTCAGGAGTGGATGGAGCAGAAGGGAGAACTTCTAATATATCTCCCATTCCTTTTGTAGCCATTCTTGTCTTTGGCTCAAAAAACAGCAACAAAAAAAGCTGCGTTTCCGCGATGTGGGGCCTCAGCCTTAGATGGTATAAGAGGACATTAATGCCTCACAACACTCACCTTCAGATGACATCAGCTCCTCCAAAAGGTCAGATGTGATGCATTCTGGAACATAAGCGCAGTTGTTTAGGGAATTATCCTGAGGAAGTTCTAAGTGCTATTAATACAAAATGAAATCACTTACCTTTTGAGGGATCAAATAATTCTGAGATATCTGTGGGCAATTCCAGCACTGTAAGGAATAGAGAAATAAGACTCGATGCATCTCCTGTTATCATTAACACCAGTTAAAGCGGGATGGGTGACGGAATCCCCAAGCCCTCACCAAGCACAGATGTGAACTAAGTGTTAGGTTAAATTTGCTGGGTCAATGGAAAAATGGCACATGGATGATATGTGCCCCCCTTCATATATGGCTAACTAAACAGTACCCCATCTCCCTCACATACAGCTGCATTAGCTTATTTTCATGTACACCTGATGCCTACACAGTATGCAAAAAAGCAGCCTATAGACTGAAAATCTCCATGGACTCTTATCCAAGCCCTGTCTGGCTGTCTCCAGGTTGAGGTTGCACTTCAGGGCTATATACACAGACAGTGGGGATGTTTGTAATTCTGAGCGGCAGGTTTATCAATTTTTTTTTTTTTTTTTTTTCCAAAACATCATGGAATCAGAGCAGTACAGACAGCTTACAGAATAGTCTGTTCCTGTGTGATGGGCATCAGAAGCAGCATGCAATTTCATAGTCAGGTCAACAGAGAAGCTTAGAGCATCTGCTAGATACAAGAGTGAATTATTATTATTATTTTTTAACCCCTTCCCGACATGCGCCGTAATAGTACAGCGCATGTCGGGTCTGTAACTATGGCGACCGCCCGGAAGCCGGGCGGTTGCCATAGCCGCGGGGTGTCTACTGCTTTAAGCAGTAGACAACCGGCTCTAATGCCTCCGATCGGTCCCCGGACCGATTGGAGGCATTAGCCCCTCCGGCGCCGCGGTCAAAGGCGCCGGAGGCGCCATTTTCCCGGCGGCGCATGGGCGCCGCCATTTTGCCCGGGATCGTCGGCTCCTGGAGTATGCTCCAGGGCCGACATCATATTGCCATGACAGCCGGGAGCCTGTACAAGGCTCCCAGGCTTGTCTGCAAATTCTCTCTTTTGCAGGCTGGTCTATGCAGCCTGCAAAAGAGAGGATGATTTTTTGCAATGCATTAGCATTGTAATGCATTGCATTAGTGATCAGACCCCCTGGGGTTCAACACCCCTAGGGGGTCTAATAAATGCAAAAAAATTTTTTTAAAAAAAGTAAAAAAAAAAATATAAAAATATATAACAAGTATTAAAAGTTCAAATCACCCCCCTTTCCCTAGAACACAAAAGTAGTTAAAAACTGTGAAACATATACATGTTAGGTATCTCCGCGTCCGAAATCGCCCGCTCTACAAATCTATAAAAATATTTTTCCTGTTCGGTAAACGCCGTAGTGGGAAAAATAGTCAAAAGTGCCAAAGCGCCGTTTTTTCACTGTTTTGAATCTGATAAAAATTTGAATAAAAAGTGATCAAAGCAATAACATTTCCCGAAAATGGTAGAACTAAAAAGTACCATCGGCCCCGCAAAAAAAGACGCCCTATGCGTTATGGTCGTCGGAATATGGCGACTTTTAGAAAAAAATTTTTTAAACAGTTTTTTAAGGGGTCAAAATGTAAATAAAACCATATAAATTTGGTATCCCTGGAACCGTACCGAAACACAGAATATAGGGGACATGTCATTTTGGCTGCACAGTGAACGCCGTAAAACCAAAGCCCGTAAGAAAGTCGCAGAAATGCATTTTTTCTTCAAATCCACCCCATTCTGAATTTTTTTCCTGCTTCCCAGTACATTATATAGAATAATTAATGGTGGCATCATGAAGAAAAATTTGTCCCGCAAAAATTAAGACCTCATATGGCTCTGGGAGCGGAGAAATAAAAAAAGTTATGGGGTTTAGAAGGAGGGGAGTCAAAAACGAAAAACGAAAATCAAAAAATGCCATCGGCGGGAAGGGGTTAAAGAGCACAGCTATGTAAAAACAGTTTCAGGGCTGGATGACAAGACTGTACATTGTTGTCATTACTGGTGGCACAAGTACTAAAAAAAAATAAGTAAATTGCTTTTTCTTGTGCAGAGCTTTAGAATTTGCCATATTAGTTCAGTAGACCCCAACTCCGCACTCTACATAAACAGGTCCTCTTCACTGCAGTCTATGGAAACACTGCCTCTGCAAATTGCAGGCTTCAATGGGGAAATAAGCTAAAAACATATACAATGCCATCCTTAAACCTGGAAAGTTTATAATGCCCTAGGGACAGAATGTTTGTTTTTTTACTCACCGTCTGATGAGTCAGATTTGATTGGCTGGAATGAGGTAGAAGCATTAGGTAGGTCAGGGCTGTTGTCAAGGGAGGCTGAAGATTCAAGGGGACAAGTGTCCACACTTGGAAGACGACTCAGTCCTTTGTCTTCTACTTCTAGGTCTAACATAGGAGAGGAGACTGTGTGTGAAAAATAAGCAGTACCTTTCTGTGTAGATCAGATCGCACAATATTTATGTTTGAGACAGTCTACTTAAAGGGGTTGGCCACTTTCAGACCAATATTGAGACACAAATATTATTTGTATAATGAAAGGTTCTACAATTTTCCAATACACTTTCTGTATCAATACCTCAAAGTTTTCTAGATCTCTGCTTGCTGTCATTCATTCTACTTACTCTTAGTGGATAAAAAAAAAACAACAACAAAAAAAACAAACAGTCCATGGTCATGTGATATACAGTCCATAGTCATGTGACTAGCACAAACATGCACAGCTTGTTACCAGGCAGATGTCTGATTACTGTGCTGTGACTATAGCAAGCTGTGAACCTGTGTGTACATCACATGACCATGGACTGTATATCACATGACCGTTGACTGATTTTTATCCACCGAGTGTAAGCAGAATGAATGACAGCAAGCAGAGATCTAGAAAACCATAAGGAATTGATACAGAAAGTATATTGGAAAATTGTAGAACTTTTCATTATTCAATATTGGCCTGAAACTGGAGACCACATTTAGCCAAGGACCCCCCCCCCCTCCATGTGGCGTAAACGCCGCGGTTTGGCCTCAGCAGAAACAACTGCTGTGTTTTACAGTTTCTGCAAAGGGAATCCCATCCACACATTATAGGAAAAATACACACAGCGAACACGCTATGATTTCCAAAACCCTTGCGATTTTAGAAACTGTAGCATGTCAATTATAATTATGGAAACACCAGGTGGTTTCCCTATAGGTTTAATGCAAGCAGAAAGTCCACAGAGGAGCCTTAGCCTTAAAAAGCATTTGTTAATTGAGGATCTATCCTTAAAATACCGTATGTCAGACTGAAAATCAATGGGAGTCTGATGGATCCCTGTGAATCAGGTTTTGAACGTCATGTTTGACACATGAACTGTTTGCAGCTGAGCTTTGATAATAAGCACAACTGCTATACAAATGTACATCACTGTACTTTGAAGAGGTTTCAGCTTTTTCACAGAAAGCAGACAGTTAATGAGATGAGGTGGGAATTGGGGGATCCGAGTGTTAGACCCCTGTCCCACCATCTTTAATTGGTGAACAGCACAAGGAAAGGTAACAAGAGCACAGCATCCAGAGGAAGCTAAAGAGAGTGACAAAGAAGTGCAGACAGTCTAGGGGACTACTTACTGGGTACAAAATATAAGACACCTTTATCTATGTAGAGGGCAGCCTCTGTTTACTACAAAATTTGGGAATAAATAATGCCTTCTTTTATGTTAAAAAAAAAAAATCTGCTTCATTGGCTACTTTCAAACAGAGGAAGACAGAGCAGCTCCATATTACTACGGTAGGACCCTATACACAGTTCTACATATCTCAGAGTCCTGCTACCACAGAGTAATATTTAGGTTTTGCTGTTTGCCTAATACCTGTAATAAAGGTGCCTAGGTCTATCATGATTGCATAGGATGGTAACAAGAGGTCTACAAGTGACCTCAGCATAGGAAATGCTTATATGACTGTGGAGGTACCAGCAGAGGTGCCAAAGTTCTATGATCTCAAAAATAACCAGAAAGGGGTACAGAACTCGCCACTCACGTGCAGGAGAACTTGGTTCAGCAGGTGTTAAGGTTCTGTTTTCAATCTCTTCTTGTGGACCAGATGGCAAAGGGTCAGGAGTGCCAGTAACTGCAGGAGGAGGTTGGACAAGATCCTCTGGTGGAGGAACCGGAACAACTACAGGAGGGGAGTTGGATGTGTCTTTATTAACAAGAAGAACCTCTATTGGCCCAGTGGAGCTCTTCAAATGAATCTGAAATTTCTTCTGCCCTTTGACCCCCTGTCCGGGAAGAAGCAGATAACAGTCAGACCAGAGAAGCAAAATGCAAACTGAAAACCAGAGAAACAAAGACTTACTTCTGGAACTGGGACCTCTAGGCAGGTACCTGATGGGGCTTTGATGGCCAGCAAAGTATCTCCTGCAAAATAAAGAATAATGTGTGTCTATGTACTGGGACCTCCAGCTACGCATGGGATAAAATCACCACAAAGCAGTAAAGGGATCAGCCCACAAAATACATTTATTATTCAAAGTTTGATCACTGGGAATCCAACTATTGGGACCACAATCAGGAGAACAGAAGCACTGGTCGCGCATGAGCTTTGCTGCTCCATTCAATCGGACTGGCAAGGATAGTCATGGTAAGTCTTATTTCCAACCTTCATTGACAACAGACCAAAAGAACATAGAGAGCAGAGGCAGTGAATGAGGACTGGAAAGGAATTTCTGGGTCAACTCCTCTTCAGGACATGGGACTCCTTCAATGCTCAGAGCTTGTAGATGGACATGGGGTCCAAAGCATGCATTCTTTCATTACCTCCAATCTAGAACTCTTGACCAAGTGATGTATTTTTCTAAACTGGATCTCCTTGGGAGCCTAACTTTTCCAAACTCATTAACTAGTCCTATAATTTATTACATTTTTCTAGTCCCCAGCCTCAGCTGGGCCACAATCGGATGTTCCTGACTTGACTTGGTGGGGCAAATCCTCCATTGAGAACTGACTCCAACTTAATACATTCACCTACATAAATGACTGTATTTAAAGGAAAGCTTTCACTAGAAAATCAAATTACTGGTATGCTAGGAATTTTTGGTGATATAGTTTTAATTTTCTTATTTTATGTAGATTGTGAGCCCCATATAGGGATCACAATGTACATTTTTTTATTAATGTAAGTATGTCTTTGTATAATGGGAGGAAATCCATGAAAACACGGGGAGAACATACAAACTCTTTGCAGATGTTGTTCCTGGCAGGATTCGAACCCAGGACTCCAGCGCTGCAAGACTGCAGTGCTAACCACTGAGCCGTGTTGCGCCATATATTTTTAATTTTCCACCCCATTATCTATATTTATAGTGATTACTAAAAAACTTGCAATTCCAACTCTTATCATTAGGCCTAAAATATTCGGACTTCCTGTCTCCTTGCGATGGACAATAGGTCACAGACATTGCTCTGGAGCAGAACCTGACTTTTATGGAAGAGTTTTCTAGGCATGCACAGTGACCTGTACAGAGGTCATTGCACAGTTGGGGTACTAGACAAGCTGTGACATCACTTATTGTGACTGGTGAATTCTGTGCCCATTTACATGGATAGCGGTCATCATTAGTGTACTGGTAAGTGAGAGGGTTGTGGCAGCTAATTCTCTTATAGAGAAAAAAACAAAACAGTTACAGCATATTAGATGGCTTAGTTGCCAGACTGAGAACTACAGAATTTAAAATAAAGATAACATGGAAAACTTAAAAACCTCACCAAAAATTCTTTAAAAATCTTTAACACACAGCAAAAAAAGGTAGCCATATTCTAGTGATATATTTCCTTTAAGTAGGGACTACACTCATAAATTTAAAAAAATGTCGTCATTCTGGTTGGAAATATCCGAGACTGCTATCTAGATAGTTTTGTTCCTAAGGCTGAGGATGGGGGGCAGAGTGGTGTGAATAACTGTTCAGTTGTTTGCAATGCAGCGGATGGATTTATTTGCATTTCCTCATAACTTGTCTCTTTGTACTGATCTCTGAATTTATGTCCTGGATACTTTGCCCTGTTTCCCTAGTTCCTTTACACATATATATGATGCTGCAATTGTTATTATCTTATTTATTTTAAAACTGCACAAAAAAAAACAAATCTCCCCAACAGGAAGCCCGGCTCCTTATTATACAGCAGCACAGCAGTCACACGACTAACCTCGGAAGCAGCGGCAGATATCTTCATGGGTTAAGTATGCTAGGGTGTTCTTGTTAAGGAATGACCTCTATATGTATTGTAGAGTCACTGGGAGAAGCTTCATAAATAACAGGAACAGCTGTGGATCTCCTTTCCTCAATATAACCAAACACAAAGACCCTAAAAACTTTATTTAGGAAACCTCTGGAAAGAGCCTCGAATGCCAGTGCTAATTGTAGACCCAGTAAAGGAAGACACTACAGGTTGACAAGCCTGTTATTTACTATTGTGACATCTAGAAATCACTGGAAATGCAGATTTGAGTGATGTTCTTTTCCTCAAACCTGTGCTTATTAAGTGGTCCTGTACACTCCCACACTGTATACTATGCAGTGCGCTGGGAACTTCTTCCCAACATAAAATGTGTGCTGCACTCAATCTAACCCATAGGAAGGATATCCAGTATTCTGCACATCATCTGTCACGTTCTTGATGCTCTGCTGCACCCAGATGCGTTGTTGGTCAAGTTCCTGCTCCCGCTGCTCCAGGTCAGCCAGCTCTGCCTTCAGATCAATGAGCTTATCAGCAATCTCTCGAGTGTTACAGCCTGGACCGACCCCCCTGAAAATAAAACTTTCCATGATTAGTTATGCAGCATGACATGGACCTCCAACCTTAAACCAGATGCGAAAAGTATGGTGCTCCACCCTTAATACACCCCATCATTACACCAGAGCCCTTTATAAAAAAAAAAAAAACATAGAAAATGCACCTTAAGCCTAAGGCTGGCTGCCTAAAAAATATATATCATAATTTTAAAGTGTCTGATATATCCGATGTCAGCATCATCGACCCACCACACAACTATCGACCAGTGAATAAACTGTTGAGCATAGTTTGCGGCAGGAAAAGAAAGCCTACATAAGATATAACAGATTCCAGGGAGAGGCTACAGCCATCGTACTATTCTCAAGAAAATCAGAACTGTCATCCTTCGAAATAGCAAAGTTCTTATTCAAATAATTTTTGCATCATTCTTTGGTAACAAATAGGGTTTTTTTATTTGTATGTTTAGCTTATGGAGATCCTGTCCCCAGTGTCATGTACCTGCCTCATATTTGGCTCGTGGTCACAAAGCAGCTCCAGATGCGCATACAGTGCTTATTGAAAGGTGTACACAGTGATTGGGATGACATGAGTGCTAATAAACCATCCCTGCTTTCCCTATCCTCTCCTTCTGCACGATTTTGTGCAGGTGCTTAACACAGCAAGGCTGTATGAATACAACCTTGCAAAGTTTAGAGTGGACCGCCCCTGACATATATTGTACAATGGGCTGTCTGGAAGCTGTCATTTTATTTTGAAACTGGAGTCGGTAACTTATCTGACTCCAACTAAAACTGGTAAGTGACTGAGGGACTGTGGGTAAAATAGAAGTGGCAGAAAAACGGTGATGGCAGCGAAATGAAATGAAAGGCATGAAGTGACACAAGCTGCAGCTTTATATGTGACTAAAGCATATGGCATGATGTGACAGAAGAAATTATGCAACTTGAAGTATTTCCTCAGTTACTCCATGTTACATAGAACTTTACCCCTGTGGATTTAATGATCATTCATCTATAAACTAGGCACAGATGGGTATCTGATCTCAGTAGAAGACCCTCCCCCAGCTTCTTACTTCCACTGAATACTGTTCTTGGACTTCTTCTCAATCAGCCCGATTCCCTCCAGAACGTTGGTGATGTCATAAATGCGACGCTTTTGTCTGACAGCAAGTGTGTCTGCAGCCTGGAGGTATGAACAAAGATGGAAGAGTTAGGAATATTAATAAACTGTATTAGATGCAGCCACTCTGTGCCAAGCTTCTGAGCTGAGCAGCAGCAAAATACCTAAAAACTGTTTAGTGCTACTTTAGGGTAAGTTCACACAGAGTTTTTTTGGACCGGAACCTGAGGTGAAAGCTGCCTCAGGTTCCGGTCCAAAATACGGGTAGCCGCGAGTGAATGCCGGTGAATGAATGGCCTAGTCGGAAGCAGGGAGTGTCTTCAGGCCGAATCGCGAGGCGAAATGGCTTGAAGAACGAGCATCTCGCTTCTTTTTCCGAGAGCCTGAACAAACCAGCTTCTGGAAAAAACATCTGACCGGCTCCCATTGATTTCAATGGGAGCCATCTTTTTGGTCAGGATTTTGAGGCGGATACAGCCTCAAAATCCTGACCAAAAAACTCTGTGTGAACTTACCCTTAGTGTGCATTTCATTTGGGAATGAGCTGCGATAGAAGGCAAAACTGGTAGGCAATGAAGAGGTTTCAGAGTTTGCTTTGTGTGCCACATCCCTTCAATCAGCTGATCAGTGGGGGTGCTGTGGTAGGATGACTCCTGACCTAAAGAGTTTTAGAAAAACCACTTAAGTTGAGTTCACAGTGAGTTAAGCTCTGTGAACCTGCTGTGAACTACAGTAGCAATGTAGTGGATGAGAATTAAAACAAATACTATCCACACACTGCAGGCAAACACACAGAAAGTCAATTATTGCTATGTGCTCAGCTGCAGTTTTCAACCCTTGCAATACAAATGCTGAAAAATTAGGGGTAGCCAGATAGGGATCAAGACAAACCAACAGCGATAAGCCATTTTTGGGTGGTTATAAATGCAGGTGGCCCAATGTGGACATCCTGCAGTAGGCTGACATACACTGCCTTAGCCTCAACCCCACAGGAATTAGTAGGATACACTGGGTCCCAATACATAGCCCCTACCTTGACTAATTGTTTATTTGTGAGTTGTTTTATTTCACTATCATTTTTAAATATATTTGCAGAAATTTGCTTTTCATCATCCTTAAAGGGGTTGTCCGGGATAACTATAAAACCCTACACTAATCTAAACACCCTCCCTACACCTAAATTACATTACTAATCAAAAATTTATATTTACCCATATCCCTAGGACGGTCACGTGACCGCCCCAGTGACATTTTCTGATTATCCAGTGACAATCCAATTCTGGAAATGGATCGCTGCTAATCCCCCTCATACACTCCATCATACTTACCTATCTTCTTCCTGTCTAGGCTTCCTTCCCCAGGGAACGGAAACTCCTCCTTCCTTGAGGTCAGCATGCGCACTAGAGCCAGTGTCCCGGCTTTGCGCAGGCAGCACATTTTTATTGTGCAAGCTAGGAGCCTGCACAATCGAGAAGTATTGAAGGCTATGGCACAGTGCTGCACGTTCCCTGCAGAAGGAAGACAGGTAAAGTATAGAGATGAGCAAGTACTGTTCGGATTAGCCGATCCGAACAGCACACTCGCATAGAAATGAATGGACGTAGCCGGCGCGCGGGGGGTTAAGCGGCCGGCCGCCGTCAAAGCGGAAGTATCAGGTGCATCCATTCATTTCTATGGAGCGTGCTGTTTGGATCGGCTGATCCGAACAGTACTCGCTCATCTCTAGTAAAGTATAATAAGGCAGGGGGGGGTGGGCTGAGAGAGGTGGGAAGCAGTGGGAGTGAGATAGTGTGAGAGCCTACAACTACCAGAATGCATTGCAGCAGGAAGCTACACACAATATAAACAAAAGGAGAAAACAAAACACTGCTAAAGTTATATGGGTGCACTTATTAACCCAATTATAGCACTAAAAGACCTTTTTTTTTAATGAAAAAAAAAATTGACAGGAAAAGCCCTTTAAGTATATTCTGCCGCTGCAATGTAATTGTCCTGGCAGACTGGCCGCTACTGTGTAAGGTGACTTTTCTTTTTAATGGACTGCTTCACTAATGTGTCTTCCTTGTGCAGGGGCCAGACTAAACTTCTCTGTAACATTCCAGTTCAGCCAAAGTGGGCCCTCACATCCTGTCTTGATGATCAGTAAAACAATTACAAAAAGAACTGATGCAAAAACTAAAACCAGATGGAAATTGAGGGCAACCCATTAACAAAGAGTCAGTTAGGGTGAGGTCAGACCTGCGCTCGGTCTCCGCTTTGCAGGTTTCTGTCTACTGCCCGAGAAACTGGACAGGAGACGGAAACCCGGCAGTCAGTTTTCTTTTCTTTTTTAAATGAAGATTGTGCGCCCCATATAGAACTCACAATGTGCTTTTTTTTTTTCCCTGTCAGTATGTCTTTGTAGAATGGGAGGAAATCCATTCTAAATCCAAACTCCCTGCAGATGTTGGTCCTGGCGGGATTCGAACCCAGGACTCTAGTGCTAACCACTGAGCCACCGTGTTGCCCCTTCCGGCAGTCAGTTTTTTGAAAAGTGACCGCCCGTGAGCGTCTTCTGCCTCTCTGCAGCAAAACAGTTTTGTTTTTTTTTAAACCGGACACAAAGTTGGACATGCAGGGCTTTGTGTCTGATTTAAAAAAAAAAAAAAAAAAAAACTGTTTTGCCGCGGAGACCAGGAGACACTGCCAGGTTTCAGTCTCCTGTCCAGTTTTTCGGGTAGAAGACGGAAACCCACAAAGCGGAGACTGGGCGCAGGTGTGAACCTGCCCTTAAATAAAAACTGATCACTTTCTGTGTTTTCCTTTCTTTGTGTCCTACAGAGACTGGTTCTATTTGAGCCGTCCACATCACATTTTGATCAGCAGTTTAATGGATACACAAAACAAAACCTGATGCTAAGAACAACTGGAAACTGCTGAGGATGTGTTTATACAGATTTATTGTTAAGCTCCGGTCTGATCATATTTATTATATTTGATTAGCAGATGTAAAAAATAGACACAAACAGTTGCAAACTGACATAACATTGATATCTGTGTAAATTGATGGCTACTTGGGGCATCTGCTAAACAGATGTATAAATGGGATGTACAAAGATCTCATCTGGTTTGTTTTTAGCTGAAGTTTTTTGTATCTGTAAAACTGATGTGGAAAACATGATGTGAAGGCCATTAATCCGGTGACTCTAAGCAGCAGCCCATGGGGGGTACATGTCACACCTGGGGGGCAGGAAGAAGTTTTATAAGTAGGGGGAGGAATCTGATCGGCCACTCTAGGTAACTGCTCAGCTACATCCCCAATAAGTCCAGAAAGCTCAGGATGTGAGGACACATGACAGGGTGCAGAGCTCAGAGGGGTACACCAGGAATCGGGGGCCACACAGAAGATGGGGTACAAGAGGGGCACATGGGTGATGCTGTGCAGGGTACGAGGAAGGCTATCACGTGGTGTTACCACGCAGGAGGGTCTGTGATAGTGAACGGTAGAGGCTACATGAGGGGACGACGCATGTGATGGGGTAAGTCACACGAGGCTGGGGGCAGAGGACTCAGAAACTTGTGGGGCAGCGCAGTTACCGCTTTCAGGTCCAGCACGCCATCCTCCGCCTCCTGCAGTAACGACACGAACTTGCTGGTCAGGAGCCCCAGGCTCTTCTCATGGCGGCTCGGAGTCACCGGCAGCTGAGCGGGATCCGCCATGACAGCACCGCGAGGCGGGGGCGGGGCCTCCGGTCACCTGCTCCAACCGCAAGCAGCAGCCGTTACGTCCGCAAAGCACGCCGGGAAATAGTGGGCGTGGCCGAGGACTAGGGACTATCTTCAAACTGCGAGCGGAGAAGGATGATAGTGATGTGAGGGAATGAGAGCAAAGTGCACACCCAGGGAAAGAGTGAGGGATGAACGGACTGGGTGATAAAGTGGGTCTTGTTGTCATATTGTACAGTGCTAGGACTCGGGTCATTGTTGTCATGCACACATAGCAGAGGTGCTACCCCCTATGATGTACCCCAAGACTTAAAGGGGTATTCTACTTACAAGTTACTGCTTGTCCAAACATAGGGGTAAGTTCCTGATCAGTGGGTGTGGGAACATCACAGATACTCTGGTGCCTCCGAATGTGGTCCGATTTGCCGCTTCATTGTTTTCTTTCAGCTGAAGACCCCCGCCATATGTGAAGGCAGAGGCCAGTTGGGGGCTGACAGGCCTTATTGGGACCCAGGACATCACAGCCAAGCAGCATGACCGGCCCATGCTGGAGGAGACGAGGGACAGGCGCCTATGGGGTTTTTAAAAAATTTCACCTTCCATAGCTTACGCTGGGTTCACATCAGTGTTCGGTCTCTGTACACAGGTTTCAGTCTTCTGCCAGCAGAAGACGGAAACCTGTCAGAGCATGTCCGGCCGTGAGCGCCAGTGAGCATTTTATACTCTCCATGGCAAAACCGGTTTTTTTTAACTGAACACAAAGTCCTGCATGTCTGACTTTGTATCCGGGTTTCGTCATGGAGAGTATAAAACACTCACTGGCGCTCACGGCTGGACATGCTCTGACAGGTTTCCATCTTCTGCTGGCAGAAGACGGAAACCTGTGTATGGAGACCGAACACTGATGTGAACCCAGCGTAAGCTATGGAAGGTGAAATTTTTTTTAAAAAACCAAAGGCGCCTGTCCCTGGTCTTCTCCAGCATGGTGAACGAGCCCTTACTTAAAAAATAACATTACTGGTCACCACACTGTCCCAGAACAGCTGATCTACATGGGCCCTGGATCGTAGACCCCCTGCACATTTAATATTGTAAGGATAGGCCATCAATATTTGAAAGGTGGGGATCTAAGGAAACGAAGCATAGGCAGAGACTTGGCAAATAAAGTTTAATGTTGACAAATGTAAGGTAATGCACTTTGGTCGATGTAATAAAATGTATGATTGTGTACTTAATAGTAAATTACTGGTTAAGACTGCCAATGAAAAAGACTTAGGGATTTTGGTGGACAGCAAGCTTACCTTTAGTGACCAGTGTCAGGCAGCTGCTGCCAAGGCAAATAAAATTAAGGGATGCATCAAAAGAGGTCTAGATTCTCATGACAAGGACATAGTTATGTCTGTATACAAATCATTGGTACGTCCACACTTAGAATATTGTGTGCAATTTTGGGCCCCAGTATAGAAGAAAGTCCCAATTGAACTTGGAAAAGTACAAAGAAGGGCAACCAAAATTATTAGAGGAATGGGTGGACTGGAGTACAACAATAGATTTGAGGTTGTTCAGTTTAGAGAAAAGACATCACAGGGAGATGTAATAACAATAGATCCAATATTCTCTACGTCTGGAGGAAAGTTTCACCAGCAACATAGAAGGGGATTCTTCACAGTAAGAACAGCGAGGGTATGAAACTCTCTGCCCCAGGAAGTGGTAATGGCGTATTTATTGAACAAGTTCAAAGAGGGCCTGGATGCCTTTCTTGAGTTAAACAATATTCCGGGTTATTGATTCTAGATTTTAAGGACTTGTTGATCCAGGGTTTTTATACTGACTGCCAGATTGGAGTCGGGAAGGAATCTTTTTGCTCTGAAATAGGGCAATAGGCATAAGCTGTTATGTCAGTCCAGGTAGCTGCAACGGGGCTAAGGGATAGCAGTAGGGAATCTCGCCCTGCACTACTCCCACTAGCTATCCCGGTCCCTGCCTCACGGGTGTGGGTCGGCTGTACTCAGGCTAAGCCTGACCCCGACAGCTCCTCTCTCACTGATTCCGTAGGCCTAGAGGGAAGTGGGAGAAGGAATGCCCTATAAGATCTCTAGGGACTGGAGACTAAAGGGGGTCACCCCTAACGAACAAGTGAAGCTGCTACTGACAGGGACTGACAAGGGTGTGCGCTGACTAACAACACAAGCAGCACACAGGAAAAATGTGGGAAAGGATTCCCCCAAACCAATATGGGAAGGAACCATACCCTAGGAAACAAACACAGGGAAACTGAGTAGAAATCAAAGGATAAGGCAATTCACTCAGTCAATTATACACAGAGGGAGGATTGGTGAACACAGAAGGGAAAACACACAAACCAACTCGTTCACCCAAACCTCCCAAAAATCAACCACGGAACTTCCTCTATCCCAGAACACCACCTACTCCTCCTGCTAAGGCCTAGCTCTGTAAAAGCGACACTCAGCACAGAGCCATGGGAGGCATGGGTTTAAATACAGAGTAGAGACCACTCCTCCCAGGTGCAAATGGGAGGACAGACTAATCAACTAGGAAATAAAGCTGCCTACCATCAGTGCGCGCGTGCAAGTCAGAAGGTGTGCACCAATACCCACGACAGGACAACCCCGCAGCGCCAGGATGCCACCCCAGATGCTGCGCAGCCAAAAACTCCCCAGGTAAGAAAAATAGAAATTAAAGAACCTAAATACTCCTAACATAAGCCTCATGCTTTTTTTTTTTTGCCTTCCTCTGGATCAACACTGTAGGATTATAGATTGGACTGATGTCTTCATCCAACCTCATCTACTATGTATGCAGCAGAAAATATAAAGCAATTTGAGACAGACAACTGATTCAGATTCCTCTTCATTTTCTGGCCTTCCAGGTCCCCACAGCAGAGTTTCAGCTTACCACAGCAGCTTTCCTTTGCTAAATGATCTCAGTCAGTGCAGTGACTTGCACCGAGGACTCTGTCTGAATCAGCAGCAGTTTTAACAACCAGTTAGGTAGGACTGGGGAGGACAGCTCTCAGCAGCTGATACACAGAGAATGGAGCAGGAAGCAGACAGGGCCGTTCTCTGTGTCGTGGCGGAACTGAATCACCACAGTTTAGGTCTCGTTCAAATAAATGCAGAACAGCTGAGCCATGGGGAATATCAGACTTAAATGACCTATCCTAAGACTGCGTTCACACAGAGTTTTGTTGGTCATGAATTTTGTCAGGAAACTGACTCAAATTCCTCCTCCTAAAAACGCCTCACCATAGGACTGTATGGTGAGGCTTTTTTAGGTGAGGCGTTTTTAGGAGGAATTTGAGTCAGTTTCCTGATCAAAAGAGTTGTCCAGGAATTTAACCAACCCTGGTGGATTCCAGGGGAGGTGTAATAGAAAGAAAAAAGCATACACATCTGTCCACGACTCTCCAGTGATGGTTTGGTCTTATGGCAGGGCCTGGATGCTGGATATCCTGCACCCCACATGATCGCTGAGACCAATCAGTGGGTTTCATCATTAATTTGTTATCATAGACAAAGTTAGTAAATTGAATTACCTCTATAGACAACTTGGTACCTGGAAAGGATACGATCAGGATACCCCTCCCATATGGATGCATGAGTTCCAGATCATGTTTTTTTTTTTCCATGGATCAGTTTTGAGTTGCCAGCGTGCTCTTTTTCTTTTAAGCAACAAGTGCTGCATTTCTTGGATAACATTTTATTGTTTTAGTTTGTTTAGTGCTTTATATTTTATATACTCTTTATGCTGCTTGATGTGTTACTTTGTAGAAAAAAAAAAAAAAAAAAAAAGGATACTCTGGCAAGAATACTTATGTAGCATCACATGGATAACTGGAGACAGTATCATCTCTATCTACTGGGAAAATAGTGTAAGGCTAATGCCCCACATAGCAGGTCGCAGCAAATAAAAGAAATTACTGCCTGAAAAAACAGCACTTGTCACAGAAAGTTCACAGAGGTTTCCTCTGCAAACTTTCTTCTTTCATTATACCTAAAGGAAAACTGCCAGCATTTCTGTAGGTATAATTAACATGCTGCAATTTCCAAAACTGCAATTGTTTTGGAAATTCCAGTGTTTCCGCTGTGTATATATATATTTTTGCAATGTGTGGCTGAGATTCACTAGAATCCCATTCACTTTGGAGTGACTGTAAAACACCACAGCGTTAATGCTATGTGTGGCCCTGGCCTTGCTATATTGCTGACTTGTTTCAAACCCATGCAAGGGTTCTTAACCATAGCTAGTATACACACAGCGTATGCACACAGATATACCTGACCAGGGGGGAAAATGCTATTCAGCCACTCCTTTAAAACAAAAACAGACAGAACTTATAATTTACGAATTGTTGTATCCAGGTCTATCTGTTTTGTGAGTGGCTGAATAGCATTTTCCCTTGTTCATGTATATCTGTGTAAACTTGCTGTGTGTATACCAGCTATAATTAAGAACCCTTGAATGGCTTTGAAACATGTCCACGGTTTTCTGTATTTTATGGATGCTCACGCCACTTCGATTTTAATTTGAGTCTTCAATAAAGTTTGGATATATTACAAGATGACAGTGATGGACTTATACCTATTGTTACTACTTACTTGGGAACCGGCCTGATGATTTTTCTTCACATGCATTGAAAGACAGATTCCTGACATGACTGCACCCATTTTCTTTAAGGTGTTGAGCTGATACTCACATTTATTCCTTGTTCTAATTTAAAGGGAATCTGTCACATGAAAAATGCCATTCAATCTTCAGGTAGTATGTTATAGAGCAGAAGGAGCTGGACTAGACTGAGATATGATTTTTGTGCAAAATGGATTAAATATAACATATCCCTTGAAATCTCTGTTCTTTCCTTGCTGAGAAGCCCAGGAGGCGGCTCTATCGGTGATAGACAGATATCTGTGTGTACGTCATAGAGGAGAGGTTGTCAGCAGTGGTGTAACTAGGAATGGCGGGGCCCTGTGGCGAACTTTTGACATGGGGACCCCCCCCCCTCCCCGACCAACACCGACGACCTCGACCGACCCCCTCCTACGCATTCCGGCACGCTCTATTATACCCCCATAGTGGCCCCTGCACACAGTATTATACCCCTTAGTGGCCCCTGCACACACTATTATGTCCTATAGTGGCCCCTCCACACAGTATTGTACCCCATAGTGGCCCCTGCACACAGTATTATGTCCCTTAGTGGCCCCTGCACACACTATTATGCACCATAGTGGCCCCTGTACACAGTATTATGCCCCATAGTGGCCCCTGCACACAGTATTATGTCCCACTGTGGACACCCATAAACAATTATTATACTCTGGGGTCTGAAAAGACCCCAGAGTATAATAATCAGAGCCCCTGGGGGAGAAAAACATAAAAAAAACCCTCACCTATCTCCCGTCTCCTACGCTGTCGGCCTCCGAAGTAGTCCATCTTCAATGACGTCAGACGTCACATGACCCGAGACGCAGACCAGGGTCCTGAGACATCAAACGACTAGGCCGAAGCCTGCCCGGATCGTGGAGAGGTAAGCAACAGTGTTTTTTATGTTTCTTACCTCTCCCGGGCCGCCGATCATTATACTCAGGGGTCCGAAAAGACCCCCCGAGTATAATGATAGCAGCGGTAGCGGCTGTCACCGGGCCCCTAATGTCCCGGGCCCTGTGGCAGCTGCCTCTGCTGCTACGGCGGTAGTTACGCCACTGGTTGTCAGTCACTGATAGGACCGCCTCCATGACGTGTCAACATAGAAGGAACAGATAATTCAATGGATGAATGCCAAGTTTTACAGGATCTTTTCCTACAAAGCTATACAGTATATCAGCTTACTCAGCACCTTCTGCTGGGCAGCATTTTTCATGACAGGTTCACTTACAGGTTCACTTACCTGTCACTTCATGACAGGTTCCCCGACATCTTCTGGTATGTAATTTGAGTGTATAAAATCTACAGCTGGTATAAGTTACCTACTTTCTTGTTTATAATAATAAGTATCATGCTAGTATAACCCAAGTATCTTCTGGTATATAATTATACATACAACTGCTTGTAGAAGTTATACATCTTGTATACAGTAACATGGACGATGCTGGTATATCCTCCACATCTTATGGTATATAATTATATTTTTTATAATAATATAGCGGACTCCTTTGTATTAGTGTATCATATTCACGGTGATGGGCCTATAAAAAAGTACATTCATTTATTTGTTCTGATAAATTCACAGTAAATTTAGCATTCTTATTAAAATGAACTATTTTGTCATCCTCAGTCATTTCATAGTTGGGTTTGTCAGTATCTGGGGTTTCATTGGCCCCCTGTATTCTTCATCTGTTTATTTAAACCACTTTTCCCGGATTCATTAGATTCTTTGGATCAAATGTAGATTTAATCTGTTTCATGGCTTCAATACCTACTTCCCCAATCTCTTCCTGCAGTAGCCTGCGCTTTCCTATGCCAATGCCGTGTTCACCAGTGCAGGTTCCATTCAGGGCCAGAGCTCTCCTTAAAAAAAAAAAAAAAAAAAAAAAAAAAAAAAAGGATCATTTTGGAGATGGTTTCCATTGAGACCTGCACAAATCCGTCCAAATACATTGCCACTACTCACTGACCACAAACCCACTACTATAAATTACTAAGTACCCCACCTGTCTGGAAGATTCCTTGTTGCATAAAAGCAGTGTGCAACAACCGTGGCTTTTTACAGTCCTCGCAAAGTGGATGGGATTCTAGCAAATGCCATCCATATATTGCATAAAAATATGCCACCGTGGTTTTGAAAATTGCAACATGTCAATTATATCTATGGAAATGCTGTCAGTTTCCCTATAAGTATAATGGAAGCAGAATGTCCACAGAGGAATTCTATGAAAAGCACTGCAGGAAAGACTACGATGTATTGCCATGGCAGTTTTTCCTGCAGCACTTTTTTTGCTGCAGGATACTACATGGGACCTTAGCCTAAAAAAAAAAAGAAAAAAAAAAAAAAAAAAAAAAAGCCTCTAGGTATAAACAGTGTGTGTTCTTATTTACTGATAGAAAGCAGATAAAAGGTGAAAAATTAAAACACAAAGCGCTTTAAAATGACCTGTCATGTCTTATGATATTTCACTAAATTCTTCATTCTCCTTTAGAAAAAAAAAAAACATGTTTATGAGCAAATTGACAACTTTGCCTCTAGTCAAAGGGGTTTGTCCTTACACAGTTTAGCATTAATTGGACAATGTATGGACAAACACACCAATGACTGGTAACACTAAGTTGTCAATGTTTTGATACATTTGACAGAGGAACAGCACAACGGAGTTATAAGAAAAGATGTTCTAGAACTGATATTTTATGAACAATACCAGGATTTAGTAAAAGAGATATATCAAGAAAGATGACAAATCCTCTTCAACATATTTCACTGAAAGGTTCCTACTAAATTATAATGATTTCTGTCCCGACCACAAAAGTTAACGACATTATTGATTACCATTTAGGAGGAACCTGCTAACTTCACAGGCATTTTATCTATTAGGCCTAGTTCACATCTGCGTTCGGGAAGTCCTTTGGGGACCCCCCCAAATGGAATACCGAAATGCATTGACAAGTGGTGAGCTTATGAAAGCACACGGACCCCAGAGACTATAATGGGTTCCATGTGTTTTCTGCGTGCTGTCCGCACAAGTCATGCGGAGAGAAAAGTACTTCATGAACTACTTTTCTCTTTGCATGACTTGTGCAGACAACGCACGGAAAACACACGGGCCCCATTATAGTCTATGGGATCTGTGTGCTTTCATAAACTCACTGCTTGTCAATACTTTTGTTATTCCGTTCGGGGGATCCCAAGCAGACTCCCCGAATGGAATACCGAACGCACATGTGAACCAGGCCTCAATACACGCAATGCAAAATAACTATATGATGTTAAAGTTAAAATACAGTGACAATAACCAAACCCTTTAACATCGATGACTCAATGGGATTGATGTCCCTCTGGCAGTGACACCTGTAATGGAATAAGAGTGGAAGGAGATTTACCTGGCCAGCCGGTTTGTGAATTCCTTCACTTTATTCACTTCTTCCTCATCATTCAGGTCCATCACCATAAGGCAGTGGAAGTTCCCATCACCAACATGTCCAGCTATAGGGCCTGCCAGGTATATAATACAACATACATGATATAATGCATCTATTACTGTAATACCAGAGTATCCCACCACAGAGATATCTATCATTGCATGGTCTCCACCTGATCCTCTACCTGTTCATAAATCCACAGAACATAATTCTGCCACCATCATGCTTCACTGTGTACTACTGACGGTGTGGTGTTTGTCAGACATAACGTCATATGGCTCATTGCTAGCTGGTAATTGGGAGGATAGAATAGTAGTCAGCCAAACATATTATATGTTTCCCTCACAGTATAATGTCTCCCTCCAGGTGTGGGATTTTGTGCATGCAAATGTAGGAAGAAATAGGTGGTCGTTGTAAATCCTGAATAGCACAATGTCAGTCAGCTGCTTCCAAAGTCTAGCAAGATACTGTTTTACAACAGACCGATACTCCAGAAGCAGTCACATCACCGGCCATTTTACAAACCATACAAACTCATTTTAGTTTTGGGCACCAGCTCATAAAGAGGATCTCTTGGAAAACAGTTACTTAAAGGGAAGAGATTTTTTAGGGACCTATTTCAGTTGGGATAACATTAAAATAAGTATATTTTGTTCTGGAGAATTAATGTCTGAGGGGGAGAGGACATGATCTTCTGATATATATATATATATTATATATATATATATATATATATATACATACACATACATAATACTGTGTACAAATCTTCACTTCTCACAAAGTGTTACTTCATGAAGGGGTCTTGAGTTTAATACAGCTACTAGTACCATGTTTGATTATACTAAGACCTGTGCACTCTTGGCATTTTATATACCTGTCAGGTTTGACTTCATGAGGTCTTCCTTTGTCTCCACTATGATTTGGGGAAGTTTGGATACAGGAACACACACATCAGTTGAATATCCCTAAAACAAACAACGGGAGAAACTAGAAAAACCCATGTAATTCTATGCAAGTTTACATTTTTAGACAAGTCATTATGTTCCAGTCACATTACGAGAGTTTTATGATGTGAAGTTTTTATGTCCCTTTCTAGACTTTTCTTCTGTAAATACATATAAAAGCCATCTCCATGACACCTTATTTTCCTCTTCTACTCTGATACCTGGAATCTCAATACTTAACTGGTGAATAATTGTCCAGGCCTCCATCTTTTTATTAGTTGTGGTCCTATTTTTATAATCAGTAAACCTTCTGTCCACAAGGACGTTCACAATTTAGAAAATGGACATGCCCAAGGCTGGCTTTGGGGAAGAAGGGGGAGAAAGGCAGACTGGGCAAGTTTATTAGAGCTGTTTGTTATTTTCCCTTACCTCCCCTCACAAATATTCATCCAAACTAATTTTGAGAGGTTTGCCTGAAGCGGCTAGAGGCTCTGGGGAGCATTATACTGGGGGCCCTCTGAGAGTATATTGAGTGGGGCCACTGTGGAGCATATTATACTGTGTGGTGCAATTGTGGGGAGCATATTATACTGGGGGGCCTCTGAGGAGCATATTACATTGTGTGAGGCCACTGTGGAGTATTATACTGTGTGGGGACACTGTGGAGCATTATATTGCGGGGGGGGGGGGGGGCAGTGTGGGGATCCTATTATACTGTGTGGACCACTGTGGAGCATAGTACATTGTCTGGGAGCATATTATATTCTGTGGGGCCACTGTGGAGATCATATCATACTGTGTGGGGGGCCACTGTGGAGCATTATACTGTGGTGGGGTCCACTGTGGAGCAGGCTCAGGGGAGAATATTTTACTATGGGAGGCTACTAGGGTACTCCCCCCATATTATACTGTGTGGAGCGTTATATTGTGTTGGTGCTCTGGGGAGCATATTATACTGTGTGGAACATTACATACCAAGGGGCCACTATGGGGGGCTCAGGGGAGCATTTTATACTGTGGAGGGCCAAGTGGAACGCTTTCAAAATTCCTACCGACAGCCCTGTGTTCTGTGTCTCCATCACATCT
Source organism: Leptodactylus fuscus (assembly GCF_031893055.1). Lineage (NCBI taxonomy): Eukaryota > Metazoa > Chordata > Amphibia > Anura > Leptodactylidae > Leptodactylus > Leptodactylus fuscus. The sequence continues at coordinate 78,663,818 of NC_134271.1, read as the reverse complement.
TCCTCACTAAAATCTTGTATATATGTGTAGTGCTCTATCGCCATGTCATTCCCCATACATTCCTATGCATGAAACGCCAGATAGTCAGCACATGTGTGTGATTTCAGTGAAGGAGCCGTGGTGTAGGCTGTTAGCAAAAAATTGTCGAGTGGGCCCCCAGAACAAGTTCCTCTGGTGGGCCCTATGCCCTTCAGCCCAACACTCTATGAGGAAGAACTATTATATATACTGTAACAGGCCTCTTATTTATAAGGGAGGGTTGGCTACTATATATAAGGGGGAAACTTTAATATAAGGGGGGTATTATAAGGGGAACTATTATATATAAGGGGGCTATTATAAAGGAAAATTATATATATGGGAATATGTTTGTGTTGTTGGCATTTGTCGCCTTGCTTTTAATTTTGGGACACACTTTGGCTATAACCACCCTTGGAGGTGCCCTGTCCACCTAAATACTACTGAACGCACTGGCCTATGTAGTACACACATATTCTGATTATCTCACCACTAATGTATGAGGTTGTAATAGAAGAACATTGTGGTAATGTACCCAGGCATGTAACAACTCACCCTGCACCCAGGACGCATAGCAAGGGCGGCATACCATGCATTGTGTCTTGCTGTCCATAACTTGTTCCTTTCTTCCTGATCTCTTGCCCAAGCAAAGTCTGATCCTCCATTTAATTGTGTTATTTCCTCTGAAAAGAAGTGCACATAATGTGAATCTATTACTATGTGTATGCCACATAAGTGACATATGGGGAGTATAGTATCATGTATACAGCACAGATGAGTGAACACACTACACAAACAGTTGAAAGAAAAGTAAGTGAGCCCTTAGGAACCTCTTGTATTTATGCCCTATTTACTAATGAAATGTTATGGGGTCAAAGTAATGCAAAGTAAGTGAACCTTAAATGGAGCTGTCGCCATTAAAAAATTCTAAATGCCATACATTGTTTGATTCTTGTTGTGCCCTGAACAATTGCCACTCATTTTCTTTTTTTTTTTAAATGGCCCACCAGTTCAAAAGATATGGTCCATGGCAGGTTATATGTAAATGAGCTCTTATTCACCCAGTGGGTGGTAACTTTTTAGTTTTAGAGAAAGTGTACAAGTGTAAGTCACTGGGGGTCTAACCACTGGGAAAAGTCCCCTTGCATCCTCCCTGTGAATAATGCACCAATGCCCTTCCCTGGTGCATGCTTCGTTGACATGGATGATACCTGGGGGGGGGGGTTTGGGCTTCAGTATTCCTGGTCGCTGGGAGTCCCTGCAGTTGGATCCCCAGCCATCTGATACTTATCCCCTTATTCTACATTATACTGTATGCTCTGCCTTAAAATCAGCTACCAAAACTATACATTCTGCTTGGGCACAAGACAACCCGCAAATTGGGATCATTCACCCGAGCCTTCTCACAGTGAAAAGTCAAAGCTCTGCTTCAGGGAGCTAGAGAGGCAGAAAATGAGGCAGAGGTCTGCCTTAAATTCCTGCAGCAGTGCATTGTATAGTGGGTGAACAGCGCAGCTTCCAGCATGTTAACATTAACCACACTGCAAAAAAAAACAGGACATGTACATGGCCCCATTGAAATGAATAATTGCAGATCCACAATTGTGGACCAGTAAAATAAAGTTATGTGAATGGGACATTACAGTGCTTTCATTTATACAAACCACAGTGGCCCCTCACACGGTACAATCTGCTCCACAGTAGCCACCCACACAGCATAAAATGCTCTCAAGAGTCCCCTTAAGCTGCTTCATGCGAACCCACAAAATGTTTTCACCATCTGGATTGTTTTGATGATATTATTACACACTTATACTCACCTCGCTTCACTTCTCTGGCTCTCCTTACTGTCCTTGTCTCCCTGAGACTGAGGCAATGCACCCCAGATGTCACTGCTGGGGCCTATAATTGGGCATCAGCAGTCATGTGACTGCTGAGGCCCAATCACAGACCCCTGCAGTGACCACTAGGACGAGTGACCTCAGAGCCCCGAAGAGTATCCTGGGAACCAGCGGAAACCCAGGAGAGGAGAGTATAATTTTATTTTTTTAAATAAGCTTCCATGGGCAGGCTACTATTGGTAAGGGGCCTGGCATCATGTACATGCATCACATAACGCTGAGCATCTTTCCATTAACAATATAAATAGCAGTTAGGAAAACCAGACTTTCCCTGACTGTTATCACAGTGTTCCCTTTCGGGCCCATGGTGACAGCACATGTGCCCACAGAGAGAGCTGTGAGTGTCCCCTCTGACACGTATGCGTGTAAGTTCACCACCAGAGGTATACACAATACAAGTAAGGAGGGATCATTGATGTATAAATGATATAGGTAAGGGATGGTGCACAAATTATACAGTTGAGAAGAAAGCGGTATGTACAATATAGGTGAGGAGAATACTGTGCTGTGTATACGATACACAGAAGTACTCCAATGACTCTGCAATAGTAGGCCTCATGGCAACAATAGGGAATACAGAGATCTTAACCGGGATTTTGTTGAATGGTGCCAGAAGAACCACATCAGGATTAATGCTGAGAAGACCAAGGAGATGGTGGTGGAGTTTAGTAAACGGAGAAGTGCTCCGACCCCGGTGGAGATCCAAGGGATTGTTATTGAGATAGTCAGGACCTATAAGTATCTGGGTGTGCTCCTCAATAATAAACTAGACTGGGCTGATTACCTGGAGGTGCTGCACAGAAAGGGTCACAGCAGACTCTACCTGCTCAGGAGGCTGAGGGCCTTCGGAGTCCAGGGGACACTTCTTAGGGCCTTTTTCAACTCTGTGGTTGCTTCACCCATCTTTTTCGGTGTGGCCTGCTGGGGGAGCAGTATATCAACCAGGGACAGAAATAGACTTGACAGGCTGATCAGAAGGGCCAGCTCTGTCCTGGGGACAGAAGGATACTGTCCGTGGTGACCTCCATGCAGGAGAACAAATCCCACCCCATGTATGAGACCTTGATGGCACTTGGCAGCACTGTAAGTGACCGTCTGCTTCACCCCAGATGTGAGAAGGAGCGCTATCGCAAGTCCTTCCTTCCAACCGCAGTCAGGCTGTATAATCTACATCAGTCCAAGCGAAGATCACTCTGTGCAGAAATTAAATGATTATGACCATGAAGTCTTCCTTCTTTCTTCTTCTGTTCCTTAGCTGCTATGGACTCCTAGTATATCTTTCTCAGCATATGTGTGTCTACATCTGTAATATATTACTGTGTATCATCCTGTACCTGTATTACTATGCTGCTGTAACATACTGAAATTTCCCCACTGTGGGACTATTAAAGGATTATCTTATCTTATACAAATGAACAAAGTACAGAACTATGTATACAGTTCAGGCAAGATGGGATGAGTGATGTGTAAATGATACAGATAAAAGGAGTACAGCTCTGTGTATATATCAGAAGTGAGACTCTTACCTGCCAGTTGTACTTGCTCTTTCACTCCATTCTCTGTACCATGGAACTCCAGGAAGAGTGTGGGAAGCACAGGGTAGCTTAGGCCATTGAATTTGTTGCATGCATCAATCATGACATCATCTAAGAACTCTGCAATCAGATATAGGATGTCAGAGTCAGTGCATTCATGTCGGTCACCTTCATCATCTTACTGGAGATATCTGAAATACTGCAGTCCACAGTGTGTGCCATTCAGCTGTGCTCTAGACCTGTACCTGGCGGTTTGGTGCAAAGTGACTATGTTGCAATGATATCTGTCCCTCCCTGGTCTTATACTGGCAAGATCCAGTGAACACAAACCTGAAGAAACCTTATCAAAGATGCAAGTGTTAAGAGGCTCTGTCTAGAGAAGATAAAGCCCACAGTATATACAGAGTTCTTGTTGGTTGAGGTCTGGAGGGTCAATACATGTCCAATTCCAGTTAACCCCCCCCCCCTTTCCCGAAATGGGACTAAATCATGTGATGGACATCTAGTATCACAGCACTATTGGCAGCTCTGTGATTTGTGAACCCAGCTAGGTGTGATCTGCACAACTCACCAATCCTGGCAATGGGCATTCCACACTGTAGAATCTGTACTGTGCTGTCCACTGCAGCCTGAACACTGGGGAAAGCACACATGGCAGACATAGTGGCCTCAGGCACTCCATAAAGTCGCAGAGTGGCTTTGGTTATAATCCCCAATGTCCCCTCTGAGCCCACAAACAGACTAGTCAGGTTGTATCCAGCAGACGTCTTCCTGTAGAAAGACCAAAGTGACCCTTAATCATACAGTGCTATGAAAAAGTATTCACACATTTCCAGATGTTTTCTAATGGTTTATGATCAAAATGGATCTGAAGAATCCCATAAAACAGGAACATCTGCCTCTATCGTAATAACTCATGTGAGAGAGAAACTGCCCCCTTATATTATCACAGCCCACCATATGCTCTCATTGCTGGCAGAATACAGACCTTGTGACTTGAGCTTTTATTCTGATGATGTTCTAAGCAGGGCTGAGTTGGAGTACATTTTGAGATAGGTTGGAAAAAGGTTACAGACTCCTACCTCATAATAAAATAATGAATAATTCTTATTTATAACTAGACAATTATTAAAGGGGCTCTATCAGCAAAATCATGCTGATAGAGCCCCACACCCTGAATGCCCGCCCACCGTGCACATTCGGTAAGTAGAGCACATTCTTTTTTAGGTTATTATTTTAAAACGGGGGGGGGGGGGGGGGGGGTAGTTTAATATAACATTTACGGTGCCTGAATAGCCTTTTTAAAGGCTATTCACGCATATGTGGGGCTCTATCAGCATGATTTTTCTGATAGAGCCCCTTTAATAATGTATAATTATTTAGATGCATAGCTTGTTGTATATTTGCTTTCACAGGAATTCAGTCACTAGCCTTTATCGTGAATTAAAGGACCTTTACTGTTTCTGTCTGACCGTAACTGTCAGACCTTTATGAAGGAGTCAGAGTCAGATAGTGGAAAAATAAAGGAGTCAGCTGTTTTTCCTTCCGATTCCACAGCCCTGGTTCTAGGAGAATATATTTAAAGGTTTTTTTTTTCCAGGACTTAAATAGTGATTCACAAAATCGGTCATCAATATTAACATAATAGGCTCAACAATGTATAGGTGGCTATGTTTGGTAACACAGTTCATTCCCACTTATGTGAATGAGACTAAGCTTGAGTACAAGGCCCAGGGCTCTCACTCTCCGTCAAATACTTTTATAAGAGTTTGCCTAAACTGAGTGATTTAGGAAGCAATTTTAAGGAAGTATAGCTAATGTCTTGGGGCACATGCGGTTTTATATACTGAATTCAGCAAACTGTCAGCTCTGTGCCCCAGGACTGGAGATATCCTTGCTGTCACAACGGCAATGATCTTAGTCCACCGTCTGAAGGGCGTCCCCAACAGTCTAGCTGGGCTATGAGGAATGCCCACCCCTGACGGGAGGGGGGGGAGCTTCATGTTGATGGTGGGATAGTTCATATGAATGGTCCCATCATCAACTGAATGGTGACATTGGAGTCGTCAAAAAAAAAAAAAAAAAAAAAAGCCGGTCCTTGCAGTGAGGACTACCGGCGGCACTAGCCCCAGGGTACTGCAGGACTGGACAGTGATGGGGTACTTTTTTTTCACCTAGCTTTTCATTTTTAATGTATGTGTAATGTCTGTGTTGATCATGGACAGCACACAAATCCTATTGATTTTTAATGGCCACTGCAAGTGTCGCTGATTGTATAAAAGTAAGTAGGGGATTTGGAGCTCTGTATCAAAGAAACCAGAACTCAGTTCCTATAAAGAATTTTAAACCTTTTTAGAATTAAATGAACATTTTTCTCTGCTCTGATGCAAGGAAAATATACAAACAGCATGTGACAACCAGTATCAATGGTGACGCAACGTAGAAACAAGATGTCATTGGGTGATATTGTCAAGGAACCATAACAGTGGGGACCAAGCTGCTAGTAATGTAATGGAAGACCTGTAAATGGTGAGTTGTCTACCATCATTAGGAATACTAGGTATTACTCAAGGATACAAATCAACTTAAAATTCCTTAACAGTCTATATAATGGGAATCCGCACTGATGAACCTGGAAAACCCTGTTGGCCCCAGCCCATATGTGCAGCATATATACCAGACCTGAAGCTTCTTTCTTTTCCTGCTGTGCACAGTACACGACCATCAGGCAGTACAACTTCCAGATTGATGACATTGTCTCGCATTGTGCCATACCGTACTGCGTTGGTGCCTGATGCACTGGTTGCTGCCATTCCACAGAGAGAAGCATCAGCTCCTGGATCTAAAAAATCCCAAGAAATAATCACCTGTAATGTAAACCTCATGCTTCATCCTCATATCGATCTATGGTTTGCATTCACAGTTTTGGCATAACAAAGCCTCCACTCATACAGTGTAGCAAACATAATGGAGTAAGGCAAGAACATAGAAGGAGGCTACCTCACCTACAGGAAACCACAGACCACTGTCTCTGAGATATGCATTCAGGCTTTTGCGGGTGACCCCAGGCTCCACAGTCACATAAAAGTCATCTGTGTTGAGATGAAGAATTTTGTCCATTCGTGTGAGATCAAAACACACCCCTCCCTAAAACACAATGGACAATTGAAGAGAAAAACTCTACATAGATCTGCTCTTATGATGCAGCATACAGTGCCCTGCCCTTATAATGCAGTAATCTACACAATGGGGCTGATTTACTACTACTGTCTTCAGTTCAAAGTATGCCAGATTTATCACAATGACTGATGCTGGATGCTAAATCTGGTTCATTGTTAGTCTGTCTTGTCTAAATTTACACCACGCATAAGTTGGCTTAGTTTACAAAAAACCATAAAATTTTGGAACATGGATGTCCCTTTTAATTTTATTTATATAGCGCCAACATATTCTGCAGCACTGTACAATTTCCAGGGTTCAAGTACAGTCAAAAAAGATACATTAAAAAATAAATAGTCAAGTCACACAATGGTGACATGAGGTGTAAAGCAAGTTTTTTGTGCAAATTGTGCCAGAACTGTGGCACAATTTAAATAATACATTTGCCCCAAAGTCTGGCCCTCATGATAAAGTATTGTAATGTAATGTAAAACCGCATTCTGCTGTTATGATGCAATGATATATGCAGTGTCCTATGCTTATGATGTATACGCATGATACAGTGGTGTACACTACATTATGTCCTTATGATGTAGTGGTGTAAGCAGCATTCTGCCCCTATGGCACAGTAGTCTAAACTATGTATTACTGTTATAACTCTTAATAATGGTGTATGCAAGGTCCTCTCCTTATAATACATTATATATATATATATATATATATATATATATATATATATATATATACACACACACACACACACACACACACACACAGTGGGGCAAAAAAGTATTTAGTCAGTCACCAATAGTGCAAGTTCCACCACTTGAAAAGATGAGAGGCGTCTGTAATTTACATCATAGGTAGACCTCAACTATGAGAGACAAAATGAGAAAACAAATCCAGAAAATCACATTGTCTGATTTTGTAAGAATTTATTTGCAAATTATGGTGGAAAATAAGTATTTGGTCACCTACAAACAATCAAGATTTCTGGCTCTCACAGACCTGTAACTTCTTCTTTAAGAGTCTCCTCTTTCCTCCACTCATTACCTGTAGTAATGGCACCTGTTTAAACTTGTTATTAGTATAAAAAGACACCTGTGCACACCCTCAAACAGTCAGACTTCAAACTCCACTATGGTGAAGACCAAAGAGCTGTCAAAGGACACCAGAAACAAAATTGTAGCCCTGCACCAGGCTGGGAAGACTGTATCAGCAATAGGCAACCAGCTTGGATTGAAGAAATCAACTGTGGGAGCAATAATTAGAAAATGGAAGACATACAAGACCACTGATAATCTCCCTCGATCTGGGGCTCCACACAAAATCTCACCCCGTGGGGTCAAAATGATCCCAAGAACGGTGAGCAAAAATCCCAGAACCACGCGGGGGGACCTAGTGAATGAACTGCAGAGAGCTGGGACCAATGTAACAAAGCCTACCATCAGTAACGCACTACGCCGCCAGGGACTCAGATCCTGCAGTGCCAGACGTGTCCCACTGCTTAAGCCAGTACATGTCCGGGCCCGTCTGAAGTTTGCTAGAGAGCATTTGGATGATCCAGAAGAGTATTGGGAGAATGTCCTATGGTCTGATGAAACCAAACTGGAACTGTTTGGTAGAAACACAACTTTTCGTGTTTGGAGGAAAAAGAATACTGAGTTGCATCCATCAAACACCATACCTACTGTAAAGCATGGGGGTGGAAACATCATGCTTTGGGGCTGTTTCTCTGCAAAGGGGCCAGGACGACTGATCCGGGTACATAAAAGAATTAATGGGGCCATGTATCCTGAGATTTTGAGTGCAAACCTCCTTCCATCAGCAAGGGCATTGAAGACGAAACGTGGCTGGGTCTTTCAACATGACAATGATCCAAAGCACACCGCCAGGGCAACGAAAGAGTGGCTTTGTAAGAAGCATTTCAAGGTCCTGGAGTGGCCTAGCCAGTTTCCAGATCTCGACCCTATAGAAAACCTTTGGAGGGAGTTGAAAGTCCGTGTTGCCAAGCGACAGCCCCAAAACATCACTGCTCTAGAGGAGATCTGCATGGAGGAATGGGCCAACATACCAACAACAGTGTGTGCCAACCTTGTGAAGACTTACAGAAAACGTTTGACCTCTGTCATTGCCAACAAAGGATATAGAACAAAGTATTGAGATGACATTTTGTTACTGACCAAATACTTATTTTCCACCATAATTTGCAAATAAATTCTTACAAAATCAGACAATGTGATTTTCTGGATTTGTTTTCTCATTTTGTCTCTCATAGTTGAGGTCTACCTATGATGTAAATTACAGACGCCTCTCATCTTTTTAAGTGGTGGAACTTGCACTATTGGTGACTGACTAAATACTTTTTTGCCCCACTGTATATTTGCTGCATACAACTCTTATGATATAGTGGTATACACAGTATGCAGCCCTTATAATGCTGTGATATATAAGATGTTCTTCTCTTATGACACAGAACTATTTCTATGACCTGGCAGCATTACCCTTCTTATATACAAAAACGTATTGCTAAAAATGAGTTTGCCGTTTTTTATTGGCTTAGGTGATAATGATATTTTAATAACTTTGTATTCATTGTAGAGCTATAATCATCATCAGAGGACAGAATATTAGCCACCACATAGAGAAGAATAAAGGTCTACATACTCTCAGTGCACTCACTCCACCTTCCAGCCCAGTCCCTGTGCCAAAAGGAATCATGGGGATGTTCTGTGTATAACACAGCTGGGCCACCTTGCTGACTTGCTCGACATTCTGTGGCCAGATGACAACATCAGGGGGCTGACAGCTGTACAGGAAAGAGAGGACATGTTTTTTTTAGACTCTAAGGGCTAGTTCACACGGGCACAGAGGGGGCGGATTATGGCGTGTAATCCACGTCATAATCCGCTCCCTCACAATGGTTGTCTATGGAGACCGCCAGGCTACTTTTTTCCGTAAGCGGCATGTTGCCGCTCTCAGAAAATAGAAGCGGGCTGCCCTTTCTTCAGGTGGATTCCGCAGCTCGTTGAGCCGTGGTGTCCGCCTCGCGGCAGCAACCTCCGGAGTCAGCCCATTCATTTGAGCCTACTCCGGAGGGGGGAAGCCGCGACTGTCGTGGCAGGCGGGCTTTGGCCCGATAGTGATGCAGGGAGCCAAAATCCGCCCTTACTCCCTTCCGTGTGAAGTTACCCTAAGGCCTTTTTTTTTTTTTTTATGTAGATTGTGAGCCCCACACAGAGCTCACAATGTACATTTTCCCCCTATCAGTATGTCTTTGTAGAATGGGAGGAAATCCACGCAAACACAGGGAGAACATACAAACTCCTTGCAGAGGTTGTTCCTGGCAAGATTCGAACCCAGGACACCAACACTGCAAGGCTGCAGTGCTAACCACTGAGCCACTGTGTTGCCGAACCATAAGACCTTATTCAGACATCCACCTTTTGCAACATGTGATGGCTGTGAAAATCAGAAGCATCAGTTGCAGCACACGCACAGTCCATTCACTTAAATTAGTGAAGGCGTGGCAGTGATACAGTGATCTTTGATTTTATGATGGGATATGTCTTACAGACCTCATATACACAGGCGAGGGATGAGGCTGGGATTTCACTTATGCTCCAGGCCTTGGTTTATGAACCTTAGACCTGCAATGAACCTTTACAGTTTAGTGGAGGTGACAGAGTAGGGACAGGTATCAGTGGATGGGAAATCTTCACCAGAGTTACCTGTGCATGGATTCGTCCTTGCCATGCTGCTCACGGACAACCTTTGCTGTAGACACATTGCTGTCTCCAACCAATGCCCTTAAATCACCTACCAGCTGCCAAAAGAAAAAGAACACAATGATGATAAGAAGCAGAGATAAAGACCAGAACCATTAGCGTGTCTAACCATAGGCAGCCCTGGTCTATTCTAGTTTTTTTTTACCCATTGCTTTAAATTTGCATATATGTTGCTCATGGACTACCATTAGAGAAGCGGCCACTCAGGCCTATTGACTGGATGTGGATGTTGTGTGCCAGTTCCAATCCCTACTGTCTAGGTAAACTATGTACATGAATACTCAAATGAAGCAGCACTACAAACCTGGATACAATTTCACTTCAATTTACAACAATATGCATCAAGCCTCTAGTGCAGGGGTAGGGAACGTACGGCTCTCCAGATGTTGCAAAACTACAATTCCCAGCATGCCTACTTGCTCTGCTGTTCTTGGAACTCCCATGGAAGTGAATGGAGCATGATGGGAGTTGTAGTTTCACAGCAGCTGGAGAGCCGAAGGTTCCCTATCCCTGCTCTAGTGTGTTCAGTCCATATACTACCGATAACCAGATAGATCACAGCAGTGTTGTTTGGTCATTAAACATCTGTGACACTTAACTATGCAGAGGATTCTGGGAAAAAAAAACTATACCAGGCACATCTAAAGGAGTCCACAGCAGACTGCTGAATATCTCTAATATATACACTCACCGGCCACTTTATTAGGTACACCTGTCCAACTGCTCGTTAACACTTAATTTCTAATCAGCCAATCACATGGCGGCAACTCAGTGCATTTCGGCATGTAGACATGGTCAAGACAATCTCCTGCAGTTCAAACCGAGCATCAGTATGGGGGAAGAAAGGTGATTTGAGTGCCTTTGAACGTGGCATGGTTGTTGGTGCCAGAAGGGCTGGTCTGAGTATTTCAGAAACTGCTGATCTACTGGGATTTTCACACACAACCATCTCTAGGGTTTACAGAGAATGGTCCGAAAAAGAAAAAACATCCAGTGAGCGGCAGTTCTGTGGGCGGAAATGCGTTGTTGATGCCAGAGGTCAGAGGAGAATGGCCAGACTGGTTCGAGCTGATAGAAAGGCAACAGTGACTCAAATAGCCACCCGTTACAACCAAGGTAGCCAGAAGAGCATCTCTGAATGCACAGTACGTCAAACTTTGAGGCAGATGGGCTACAGCAGCAGAAGACCACACCGGGTGCCACTCCTTTCAGCTAAGAACAGGAAACTGAGGCTACAATTTGCACAAGCTCATCGAAATTGGACAATTGAAGATTGGAAAAACGTTGCCTGGTCTGATGAGTCTCGATTTCTGCTGCGACATTCGGATGGTAGGGTCAGAATTTGGCGTCAACAACATGAAAGCATGGATCCATCCTGCCTTGTATCAACTGTTCAGGCTGGTGGTGGTGGTGTCATGGTGTGGGGAATATTTTCTTGGCACTCTTTGGGCCCCTTGGTACCAATTGAGCATCGTTGCAACGCCAAAGCCTACCTGAGTATTGTTGCTGACCATGTCCATCCCTTTATGACCACAATGTACCCAACATCTGATGGCTACTTTCAGCAGGATAATGCGCCATGTCATAAAGCTGGAATCATCTCAGACTGGTTTCTTGAACATGACAATGAGTTCACTGTACTCCAATGGCCTCCACAGTCACCAGATCTCAATCCAATAGAGCATCTTTGGGATGTGGTGGAACGGGAGATTCGCATCATGGATGTGCAGCCGACAAATCTGCGGCAACTGTGTGATGCCATCATGTCAATATGGACCAAAATCTCTGAGGAATGCTTCCAGCACCTTGTTGAATCTATGCCACGAAGAATTGAGGCAGTTCTGAAGGCAAAAGGGGGTCCAACTCGTTACTAGCATGGTGTACCTAATAAAGTGGCCGGTGAGTGTATGTTTGGCGGCACACTTTAACACCGTGTAACGTGAGCCTAATCGCGTGACTGCTGTGGGCACATAAGGGCATACCTCGCACATGCTATGTTAACCACATGCTCTGTACTTTGTCAGCGACCTCTTTCGTGGGACACTTTTTGTTACCGAGCAGAATCATTTGCAGCACAATACTACCAGACATTCATTATGTGGACTGCCTGCAATTTACAATCAGTTCTTACAATTTTGACAATAACAACTAATTTAGTTTCAGACTAGCAATTGATTGCTATGGGAAACACTTACTAGAATAATTTCTATGCAAATCACTCATAATAAATGGATGCTTGATAGTGGCATGTTTTCCATAGGGAGCCATGTTAAAAAAAATAAATAAAAAAAAGTTGACTACTCTTTTTGCCTCTATATGAAATAACACAGTCTGTTGCATTATTCCACACAAATGTAAAATGGATTGAGGATACTATTATTATTATTGGTGTCAGTCGGTATAATGGTGGTTTATGGATCCATTTGACAAGTACATTGTGAGCTTTCTAGGCAGATATGCATTATGCAAGGAACCTGAGCTCAGAATCCTCAGTATGGCTCCAAGCCTCACACTACACTCCCTCTTAAGCCAGTTTTGGGCTCATACACATGAACATCACCGGAATCCCGATTTTGCATCTCATAACACCCTGTAGACCTCCGCTGTACCTCCGGGTGTATTTTTATATTAATGCATGCCATATACAGACTGGCATTGTGGAACAATCAGTGTCAATGAGACCTTACTGTGACATTGTCCACGACCTGTCCCTGTGTACATGCTAGCCTATGATAAAGAGGGGATGACGTTTATAAGAGATTGGAATGTATGGTCAAGTGAGCTTTACAAGCTCCATAAAAACTGGTTAATGTTCCCTTAAGGAGGTGGTTGCTGTATCATCCACTTAGGGTAGGATCACACTAATTATTAATATATACGTTGCTCCTATCTGAGCAGATGGAGCACCCTCTGTTTGGTTTCCGAGTTTAAAAAAAATAAATAAAAAATGGGCGGTTTCTTTCATCATGTTTTTTTACTTTTCTGACAGAAGTTGTGCATGCAGGACTTTTTCTTCCCTTACAAAAGTAAAGAAATATGACAGAAGAAAGCCATTATATTTACATCAGAGTCAAGGTGAACGGACACAGAAGGAGGAGGATCCATCTGCAGCCATCACTCTACTATCATCAAATACAGCACACTAATAACAGTAGTGTGAATATTGTCTAATGAAGAAGAGATATGAAATCCTCCAACTCTGTATAGGATGTGGTCAAGGGATACAAATACTGGACTAAAAGGAGTACTGGGGTTAAATAGGGAGAGAATGTGCCATCCTTAGAGTCATCTGTGGCGTGTGGAGGGTGAACTGGGCAGAGGGTAGAAGAGGTAGTGCCCCAGCCCCCCACCCTCTGACAGGTGACCTCCTGTATGTGACGTCATCATACCTGCGCTGTAACTCCATATGACCTGCGGCCCCACTTGCAGAGCCGGGCAGCCCCGGATACACCTCCTAACTGCAGCAGCAGCAGCGCCATGGCAGCCAGGCCGCTCCGGGGTCACAGTGCGCACTTACATAAGGCTCCTATGTAACTGAATGTCACTGGACATTGTGGGGGCGGGAGAAGGGCGGGAACCAGAGGGCGCCATCTACACCCACTTAAAGAAACAAGACCCCGCACTAGAGGCTCCGCCGCTCTCCCCATCTATGGTTATACCTATGAAGAAGAAGCTGCACATGACGGAGTGTAGAGAATTACGAGAACGTGCTGCTTTATATATGTATAGAACCCGCTCATGTGAACTAGTCTCCTGAGACATTGTAGATTATTGTATCATATAATACTGACCTAGCTGCTGAGGTGTTGTCTGCTGCCTAGCCACTGTAGCAGGTGTCATACTGTCACTATATCTATTATTATTTATTCATTATGGTTTCTTGTATAGCGCCATCATATTCCGCAGCACTTCACAATGACAGTCATTGGCCCACATAGGGATCACAATCTACAGTCCCTATCAGTATGTCTTTGGCGTGTGGGAGGAAACTGGAGTACCCGGAGGAAACCCACGCAAACACGGGGAGAACATACAAACTCCTTGCAGATGTTGTCCTTGGCAGGATTCAAACCCAGGACTCCAGTGCTAACCACTGAGCCACCATGCTGCCCAATCCTACTATGTGTGATGCTGCTTAATGAGCTGCTGTATCTAAGCCTAGTGTGTGTGTGTGAAACTGGCTGCAAAATTGCTGTATCTAATTCTATCATGTGTGATACTGACTGCAAACCCAAGCCCTGCCATCTGTGAAACTATCCATTGATCCCCTGTATGAAATCCTATAATACTCAGTACTGTATGCTAAGGCCTGGTTCACATCTGCATTTGGGTTTCCATTCAGGGAGTCCGCTTGGGGACCCTCTGGATGGAAATCTATCCACAATGGAAACCTGTGGACCCCATAGACTATAATAGGGTCCGTGTGTTTCCTCTCAGTTTTTACACGAAACATGCGGAGAGAAAAGTGCTGCTTGCAGGACTGCTCTTATAGTTGTATAGTGGATAGGGAATGTGAGAGGAACAGCTGCTCATATAGTTGTATAATGGATACAGAATGTGACACAAGAGGTGAGAAGCTGCACAAATATTCCTGTAGTGGATACAGAATGTGAGGGGAGAAGCTACTCATATAGTCATGTAGTGGACACAGGAGGTAAGGGGAGAAACTGCTCATATAGTTGTATAGTGAATACAAATGGTGAGGCGATAAAGGAATATAGAAAATAGAACTACAAAGCAACCAATGTTTTTTTTTTTGTTCCACCACACTCTGCTCAGTGAAAGTAATGTTATCTTTATCCTGTGAGCTGTTGCAGTTGTGGCAGTACGCATTCAGTATCTGGTGATTGTTTTTTTTTCATTATAGACGTATTCCACCAATATGCATCATTTAGCCAGTATTACATTATATCTTACTATGTGACTCTCACTCTAATAAAATGCACAAGAGTTAAAAACCCAGTACTGTATGATGGACTGTGCTACACACACAGGGATAGCTATAAGATAAGATAGATAATCCTTTAATAGTCCCACAATGGGGATGTAGAGGTAGATATGGCTTCCAGGCCTTGGAGGGTGAGGGAATCTAATGGCCCCTCTAACACCTAATAAGACACCAGATACCTAGCACATAGTAAGTTGGGCCCCTGTTAGAGATATTGCATTGGAGCCCAGGAGCTTCATATTATGCCTCTGAAGAGTTGTGTCAGTGTAGTTGAGATAAGCCAGTGAACAATATTTGATTCGAGATCTTTGCTTTCACATTATGGTTTTATTTAGTAATCCAGCTGTACTGTGAAGTGTTGTCCTTTGAGATTTGCAGCAATTTGACCAAATCAGTGCAGAAAGTTGTGCTCCATACACTTCACAATTCATCCTGGTCCTTCTATCTGCAGTCACATCATCAGTAAACTGTTCTGTTGGCGGCCATAGCACTGCTTCACTAAGCATGACAGATATGTGTAAGGCTCACAGGACCCTGTGCAGACGTTCAGCTTGGACCTCCCTGTGCACCGTCTCCTCACAGTAGTCAGTCTTGCACTATCTGACCAGCCACCCCAGTTCTCGAGATCGGTGGGAGTCTCAGCATTGGGATAACCACTTATCCACAAGTTACCCCCTATCCTGTGAATAGGGGGTATCTTATGGTGTCTAGACAATCCCTTTTATTGTTGTGTTTACCTCTCAGGGTCCAGCCTCTTTTACTTGCATTAAGACATTTACAAACAAATTGACAGTTCCAACGAACAATTATCAAATGCCAATTCAACACTTGGATTCAACTAAAGACCTTTTATCTCCTTAGGTCCCGTTTAGAGAAATGTTGTTTACCATGGACAAATGAACATTACAAATGTGTGAATTGAGCCCAAACTTATAATAATAATAATAATAATAATAATATGAAGGGGAAGAAACCACAGCAGACTATGAAACTGATGATTAGTCAATTGCCTAAGTACTATTGAGCTTGTGTGACAATGGATGGACTATGTGAAAAATGGCGGTACTTCCTAAATAGTTAAAGGGGTTATCCAGGATAACTTGCTTTTTTAGGGAGCCTTCACATGGAGTTTACGCTCTGCTTATTCTGAACGTAAACTCGTTCAAAATGAGAGGTGTAAAAACAGATCCCATTGATTTATATGGGTGCCGACATACGCGCGCTTTTTTACCTATTGCTTTCAATGTAATTCACGCATATCACATTCAAAGCAAAAATTAAAAAAGCCTCCCATTGATTTCAATGGGGAGCGCACGTATGCCGGCAGCTGCTGCGGGTACACGGCGGCTGCACAGTGATTTGTGCACTTGAAAAAGGGTATTCTATAACCCGAAACACGTTGTGCTGTACTGTATTTTATCCCATTAAAGTTGTTCATACCAACATGATTGTTACCTATTTCCTGTACGACAATTGAGCGCGGATCCTTGCCTCCATTTCTCGTCCTCTTCTGCCGGGTTTCCCGTGTCGGCCTACGGAACCACTGCC
Source organism: Leptodactylus fuscus (assembly GCF_031893055.1). Taxonomy (NCBI): domain Eukaryota; kingdom Metazoa; phylum Chordata; class Amphibia; order Anura; family Leptodactylidae; genus Leptodactylus; species Leptodactylus fuscus. The sequence continues at coordinate 78,646,921 of NC_134271.1, read as the reverse complement.
ACTCTCGCCTAAATTGCCTTTTTTGCAACTGCTTCTCAGGGTGTTGTGACATTATCACAACCCCTCCAGGTGAGAGACCAACTGGTCGTCTTTTATCTTTCTGAAATTTGTTATTCTATAACATTGCATACTACACTTAGTGCGCTCGGTGTCTTCTTTTCTTGCTTCTGTGGAGATGGGTAAGTTACAGTTAGGGCCAGAAATATTTGGACAGTGACACAAGTTTTGTTATTTTAGCTGTTTACTAAAACATGTTCAGAAATACAATTATATATATAATATGGGCTGAAAGTGCACACTCCCAGCTGCAATATGAGAGTTTCCACATCCAAATCGGAGAAAGGGTTTAGGAATCATAGCTCTGTAATGCATAGCGTCCTCTTTTTCAAGGGACCAAAAGTAATTGGACAATGGACTCTAAGGGCTGCAATTAACACTGAAGGCGTCTCCCTCGTAAACCTGTAATCAATGAAGTAGTTAAAAGGTCTGGGGTTGATTCCAGGTGTGTGGTTTTGCATTTGGAAGCTGTTGCTGTGACCAGACAACATGCGGTCAAAGGAACTCTCAATTGAGGTGAAGCAGAACGTCCTGAGGCTGAAAAGAAAGAAAAAATCCATCAGAGAGATAGCAGACATGCTTGGAGTAGCAAAATCAACAGTCGGGTACATTCTAAGAAAAAAGGAATTGACTGGTGAGCTTGGGAACTCAAAAAGGCCTGGGCGTCCACGGATGACAACAGTGGTGGATGATCGCCGCATACTTTCTTTGGTCAAGAAGAACCCGTTCACAACATCAACTGAAGTCCAGAACACTCTCAGTGAAGTAGGTGTATCTGTCTCTAAGTCAACAGTAAAGAGAAGACTCCATGAAAGTAAATACGAAGGGTTCACATCTAGATGCAAACCATTCATCAATTCCAAAAACAGACAGGCCAGAGTTAAATTTGCTGAAAAACACCTCAAGAAGCCAGCTCAGTTCTGGAAAAGTATTCTATGGACAGATGAGACAAAGATCAACCTGTACCAGAATGATGGGAAGAAAAAAGTTTGGAGAAGAAAGGGAACGGCACATGATCCAAGGCACACCACATCCTCTGTAAAACATGGTGGAGGCAACGTGATGGCATGGGCATGAATGGCTTTCAATGGCACTGGGTCACTTGTGTTTATTGATGACATAACAGCAGACAAGAGTAGCCGGATGAATTCTGAAGTGTACCGGGATATACTTTCAGCCCAGATTCAGCCAAATGCTGCCAAGTTGATCGGACGGCGCTTCATAGTACAGATGGACAATGACCCCAAGCATACAGCCAAAGCTATCCAGGAGTTCATGAGTGCAAAAAAGTGGAACATTCTGCAATGGCCAAGTCAATCACCAGATCTTAACCCAATTGAGCATGCATTTCACTTGCTCAAATCCAAACTTAAGGCGGAAAGACCCACAAACAAGCAAGACCTGAAGGCTGCGGCTGTAAAGGCCTGGCAAAGCATTAAGAAGGAGGAAACCCAGCGTTTGGTGATGTCCATGGGTTCCAGACTTAAGGCAGTGATTGCCTCCAAAGGATTCGCAACAAAATATTGAAAATAAAAATATTTTGTTTTGGTTATGTTTATTTGTCCAATTACTTTTGAGCTCCTAAAATGTGGAGTGTTTGTAAAGAAATGTGTACAATTCCTACATTTTCTATCAGATATTTTTGTTCAACCCTTCAAATTAAACGTTACAATCTGCACTTGAATTCTGTTGTAGAGGTTTCATTTCAAAACCAATGTGGTGGCATGCAGAGCCCAACTCTCGAAAATTGTGTCACTGTCCAAATATTTCTGGCCCTAACTGTAGCTCCTGGTAGTACACTCGGGTGAGAGCTCATGTAGAGGCCAGGAGCAAGAGGTCCTTGCTTCACCAGGGAGACCATTGGTGCCCTGACCCTTTTGGCTTGGAGGGTTGGGGTTTGTTCAGGGGTTCTTCTCTTTTCAGAGGGGACTTTCCATATGCATCCTTGTGCACTTTTTTAGTGTGGCACGTTCCCCACTTTTTTAGCACACTAGCATCTGCCCGCGAATTCGTCTGTGGGTTGTAGGTGGCGTTGAACGCGTACAGTTGCAGTATTGGTGGCGGAGAAGATCCGCCGTGCGCCATGGCGGACCCCCTTTGCCCCTGGGTTGCTGTCCCCCGCCTCTTCATTTACCGTGGCCCCTGGACCACCCTCCCTGCCCCGCGGGACCGGGCACCCTCCTCGTACCCCCCATCTCTGTCCTGTGTACCAATCTCCTGCGTGCCCCCCAGGCCCCCAAATTGCTCGCCCGTTGGCCCACCGCCCCAAAATTCTAAGGTCCTTTTGCGCTGTCCAGGCCCCCTGCACCGCTTGACCGTGGCTGGACGGTTGGCTTACTTTAGCTGCACCCTACAGTCTGGCGGGGTACCTACCCAGCCGACACAGCCAACTGATGTGGCGCTGCCCAGGCCACGTTTTGGACGCCGTATCTACACTGTAGAGTCTGCCAGGGTACTTACCCATCCAGAACAGCCAGGTGCTGTGTTCTCCCCTGGAGAGTTTAGCTGTGTGTCTTCGTCGCTGCATGAGCTGTGTTGCTCCCTTGCTGCCGCCGATGAAGTCGTTGGGACCCGCAGAGCCAGGCAGCCTGGCTGCGGCACGCTGGGGATGCGAGCAGCCACCATGTTGGCCAGCTCGGACATCGAACCGCACAGAGCCTGCCACGGACGTATCAGGCTGCGCTGCTTCTCCACCGGCCCACCCATAGCCTGCCGTGCACTAATCGGAGCCCCGCTGACAGACCTGCGATGACATCATCTCAGGTCCTGCAGTGGAGCAAGGGCTCTGTTTCGCCTGTAGCGGTGGGCCTGTCGGTGGAGTGCATGGCTTGCCAAGTAGCCTATGTTTCCTTCCTGTTAAATATTTGTGTAAAATTTCAGCCCAATCCGTTCAGCCGTTTGGCTGTGATTGAGGAACAAACATCCATATCCACAAACTTTCACATTTATAATATTAGTTGGATTATAATATTAGTAGGATAGGATTAGTAGGATAGGATGGGTGAAAGACAGCACAATGTTGAGAATGGGAGCTTGCTAGAAGTATTGCCTGATGCAACCACAACCCCTCATAAGAATACATACACAGAACTGTGTGCCCTTAATGGGTCCATGATAAAAACAGATCCTTGTGTCCTTCATATACTCCACAAGCCCATACAACTTCAATGCATAATCCCAGGCAGCAGAATAGAAAGTAATAGGACCTGCCCTGGGTTTGTTTCCAGGTTCATGGCCCCACGTGGAGACTTTAAAAACACAGTTGTGTATAAGGGGCCATAGAAGAGAATGGGTCAGTGTGTTGGCCATTATAAAATCGGATAACACGCTGACGCTGGATTCACATTTGCATCACGAGTTCTTCAATCAAATATCTATCACAAAATATTCCTGCAAACCCAAGTTTTTCATCCAGCAATTTTCCATTTTTCTGGCCGTTTTACCTGGCGCAGTTGTGAAGTTAGTCATATCTGAAATCTGTGGGTGGGCGAGAGGCCATAGAAGAGAATGGGCCAGTGTGCCAGCCATTATAAAAGCAGAAAGCTGGCAGTGTGAATAGGGCCCTCCACTTCTTAGAGGCAGGATATGAAACTAGCAGCAGTAGCCATCTGCCACATGACGGAGCCACGGCCTAACATGGGGTCAGCAGGCCACAACATTTCTCAAGGCCTTTATTACACGACCAACAAGCCCCAATGGATATCATTGGGAAGTTCATGGCGCAGCGCAAGAGAAGCTGAAGCCTACACCGGCCGTTAGCCAGATACCCGTCCCAGCACTTAGGTCAAATACGGCATGTCACATGACTCCTACGTGACGTCAGAAGTAACTGCTGTATCGCGTGATCTTGGGTGGTGGTGCTACTAGTGTGCGCTGTAAGCGGAAGCGTCTGTAGTCTGCACTTCTCAGCGGGCAATATGACAGCGGTTGTGGGATCTCACGAGGTATGCGGGGAAAGAGGCAGAACTGTACGAAGCATGGCACGAGGGGCGCTGCTGATAGGTGACAGGAGTGTGATACATGACATGGAGGGACACTGATAGGTGACAGGAGTGTGATGCATGACATGGAGGGACACTGATAGGTGACAGGAGTGTGATACATGACATGGAGGGACACTGATAGGTGACAGGAGTGTGATACATGTCATGGAGGGACACTGATAGGTGACAGGAGTGTGATACATGACATGGAGGGACACTGATGATGGGTGACAGGAGTGTGATACATGTCATGGAGAGACACTGATGATGGGTGACAGGTGTGTGATACATGACATGGAGGGACACTGATGATGGGTGACAGGTGTGTGATACATGACATGGAGGGACACTGATGATGGGTGACAGGAGTGTGATACATGACATGGAGGGACACTGATAGGTGACAGGAGTGTGATACATGTCATGGAGGGACACTGATGGGTGACAGGAGTGTGATACATGTCATGGAGGGACACTGATGGGTGACAGAGGAGTGTGATACATGACATGGAGGGACACTGATGATGGGTGACAGGAGTGTGATACATGACATGGAGGGACACTGATGATGGGTGACAGGAGTGTGATACATGACATTGAGGGACACTGATGATGGGTGACAGGTGTGTGATACATGACATGGAGGGACACTGATGATGGGTGACAGGTGTGTGATACATGACATGGAGGGACACTGATAGGTGACAGGAGTGTGATACATGACATGGAGGGACACTGATGATGGGTGACAGGAGTGTGATACATGACATGGAGGGACACTGATCGGTGACAGGAGTGTGATACATGACATGGAGGGACACTGATGACGGGTGACAGGAGTGTGATATATGACATGGAGGGACACTGATGACGGGTGACAGGAGTGTGATATATGACATGGAGGGACACTGATAGGTGACAGGAGTGTGATACATGTCATGGAGGGACAATGATGATGGGTGACAGGAGTGTGATACATGACATGGAGGGACACTGATAGATGACAGGAGTGTGATACATGACATGGAGGGACACTGATGATGGGTGACAGGAGTGTGATATATGACATGGAGGGACACTGCTGGTACTATGAGATATGTGGCAAAACTGTGTTACATGGCGAGGGCACTTGTACTGAGAGATGTGGCAGAACCACATGATACATAACATTGAGATGTGGCAGACACAGGAATATACTGAAAGATGTGGCAGAGCAGTGTGATACATGACAGGGAGAGGGCACTGCTGGTACTGAGAGATGTGGCAGAGCAGTGTGATATACTACATGGGGACGGTACTGGTGGTACTTTAAGAAGCATAATCAGGTCATATTCTACATATAGAACGGATTTGTGGTGCTCAGGAATCAATCTGATACAACTAATATGCCTTATTCTATAACTATTCTCATCATATAGTGTATAATGTGATACAAGGTCACAGGGAGCTTTCCATCCTCCTGCACCTTGTTCACTGCAGTTATGAAAGAGATGTAGAAGAATTCCTCAATGATATCAGCCTTAGTAAAATAATCACTAGTCTTAGACATGTCACGCTCTTTGGGAAAGGCTGGTATCGACACATACACAGTACACGGCAGAGGCATATGGAGTAATTGATAAATTACAGGAGATAAATGATATGTAGTAAGCCGATGGCACCATAAGGGGGCACTGTAGGACTTGTGTCCTAGACCATATGTCAGTATCTGGGCTATGGAGTCATTATGTGAAACTCTGACTCCTCCATAAATGGCTGAATGTTTTTGGATAAATTCTTATCTACAGCATGGAAAACTGACTCGTTCAGAACAAAGCAAGAAATCTCAGACACAGAGGTACTTTCCACAAATCTGGCCAATGTGGTGGAAATGGGGGATTATTATTCTAGTTGCCGCACCAGGCAACTCTTCAGGAAATGAGTGAGTCAGTATGCTTTAAAAAGAGGTCAAAATAAGTGAACCAGGAATTGGAATTTAACTTTTTTTTTTTTTTTTCCCTCTAAAACTTGTCCTGGTCAATATCAGCTGCTCCAATGAGCTGGGCTAAACCCCCAGGGAATATTTGTAGTGAACCCTACAAATATTCTCTGGGTGGTCGGATCCCCACCACTCTGCAAGGTATCGCCCGCCCGATGGATAGGGAGTAAATTGCTTTCAAAGGATCAACCCTTTTAACTTGAGTCCAGGGTTATCGAGTCGGATTCAGGCCCAGTATTCAGACAATACTGACTCCGACTTAACATATTTGTTTATTTAGAATTCTATGATATAAATATTAGTATGATACAATGAATTAGATGCGCTGCTTGTTCCATATTTATTACTGGCTTTTCTGTGAGTTAGAGGTGCTGTACTCTCTGTATGATCGGGTCTGTCAGCCAGAAGTCAAATGTCGAGCGTTGGGAAAAATCAAGGAGTTGGAATTGGTGGCCTGGTTGCCTACTCTGCAGCCCTGTTTCCTTGTGTTCACTCCTTGAGTGCCATCAGTCTGTTCTATATGTTTGTTATGGTAGATCTGAATATGTTCTTATACAGTGGTACTGAATATACTGCGCCTACTGACTTTGTTGTAGGTACATAGTCCCCGATGTCCAATAACACATTCTCTCTCTGTGCTGTACAGGATAGATCTCCAGTAACTTCTAGGGACTTTCTTCATATTCCAGCAGTGGAACTGCGCATACGCGACTATGAACAGCAATCCAGAAAATTGGCTTCCCAAGAGCTTCATTGTACAACATTAGCCGATTACTATCGTACGAATCGGATTCCGCGTAAACTGCGTTCTCATTTACACCCCACATTATTTAAGGAGGATGAGCTTTACTGCAAGGAATTTGAGAATATTCTAAACAGATGTTCGTTGGACTTAATGGTATTGACTATCAATTACCTACAGAAATCTATTAAGAAGACAAGGGAACAGATTTCTACCATTGAGCTACAATTGACTTCCTGCCTACCTGAAGAGAAATGGAAAGCTTTGAAAGCAAAAGTGGAAAAATCCTTGACAGAATTCCGTAAGGAAACAGAGCTAAAGAAAAGGGAGAAATTCCTCAGGGATATGGAAGACTACCGGCTCAAGCGAGTATACAGGTGGCAAGAACCTCGGTCAGATAAGTGTGGGAGATCAGCATGCACGAGACCTTATTCACAAGATAAAACCAGCAGCTCTGGGACTGAGTGCGACCCCCATAGAAGTATTCAGTGTCTTTTAAAGCAACAGGAAACTTCACAGCAATCCACATCACCAGCTCCAGTGAGGGCAGGCATACGTCGCAGCACAAGATTCAACCCAGCAACAAAGTTACTGTCCGGTAAGGAAAATGAACTAGTTATTAATAAATAATTTACTTACGTATTTACAACTCAGATCTTGTTACTGCAAGAGTCTTTCTGTTCTGATCCTCCTGTAGACATGCTGAAAGAAGTTGTCTAGGTATTTCTTTTTATGAACTATCCTTAGGTTAGGCCATACATATGTAATAAGTAGGACAATACAGACAGCCCCCACATGGATGAGATGTTTGGGGGCTGGCTGGTCCTTGTTATATACAAAACAGGAAATAAATAGCAGTGTACACTATATACTTACTAGGTACTATTACTGCTGCTCAACTTAAAAGCAATTGGAGCAAATCTGTAGGAATGGTACTTGGCCACTATACAGCAGTGCTTCTCAACCTGTGATATGTGTACCCCAGTTTGATAGGATTTTGAAGCGGAATCCGCATCAAAATCATGCTCAAAAAACCGCCTCTTATTCACTTTAATGGGAGCCGGTCATTTCCTTTTTCCGTGAGTGTTTTCTTCCTGCTCGCGGAAAAAAGCGACATGCCCTTTCTTCAGGCGGATTCCGTGGCTGATTCAGCCACCGACATCCGCCTAAAGACACTCCCTCCCGACTAGGCCCATTCATTTGGGCCTAATCCGGAGTGCAATGCCACCACTGGATGCCGGTGCACTGTATGCACACTCCCGTGTGAACCCGGCCTATCATTGGAAAAAGTGCTTTTGCGCTAAACACGTCTGAATAGCCTTTAAAAAGGCTATTGTACTACTACCTTTACTTTTTCTGTTGTCCCCAACATTTCTTTTTAAACCGCTTTCTTTCTTTATGCAAATTAACCCCATGGAGCACCCTGGGCGGTCCAAAAGGCCTCTGAGCACCCCCCTTGTTATACCTTTAATACCACCCTTCCACTGCTTGTGCTCCGTCTGCCCATCTCCTCCCCGGATATTGTGCCGCGTTGTTAGAGTTCAAATCTCAGTTCAAAACTCAGTTTTCCAGAGAACTACACCAAAATGGCAGCTCGGGCATTCGCAGTACCGAGCGGCCATTTTGGTGTAGTTCTCTGGAGAACTGAGATTTGAACTTGAACAGCGCAGCACAATATCTGGCACGATATTCCAATAGCACACACCCATAGGAATGAATGGAAGCGGCCGGCACACAGACTTTGCTGGCAGCCGGCCGCTTAACCCCCTGCTGCGTCCATTCATTCCTATGGGTGCGTGCTATTGGAAATGGGAGTTTCGAATAGTACTCGCTCATCTCTACTGTCTACCTCTACCAGTTCTTATAGATACAGTAGATAATATATTATGCACTATCTATTACAAGAATTACAACCATTTCTTTTTACAGATTTGAGTAGCATGAAGCAAAACTCAGGAAGCTGCACTTCACAGTCCTTTAAGAAGAAGAGCGTTACTGGAAGAGCAGAAGGGGGTGTATTGGAGAAATCAGAAAGCTGTCACAAAGTCATTGAGAAGAAAGCTTCCGAAAGCAGCAAAGCTGTGGATACCTCACTGCCTGTTTCAATTCCAGAGTCACCTGTACGTGAGAAAAAAGTTCTCTTATTAGACACAGAAAGCCATACATGTAATGCTAACACAAGCAAAGATCTCCCACATCTCCAAACTGGGCCTGATAAAGGAGTCAAGCAACACCATAGTGATCCCAAAATAGCTGCTGAAGGCATAGAGAAATTGGAGCAAGATGGTCATAGTAAAACAAATCCCAAATACATTTGTAGACAGAAAAGCACAGAACCTAGAGACAGAAGTAATTGTGGGGAAAGACTGTATTCTGCCAGGGACCAAATGAAACCAATTGTCACTTACCCTGGAAAAAGACCTTGCACCTGCGTTTCAGGGAATGATAAGGCGGTGAATCAGTGCCCAGATGTCAACACTTTAGTTGGGATTAATAAAATCACAAACCCTTCTAAGAAGATGTGTAGAAGTCATTCTTCTAGTGTAGACAAGGGATCTGGAATCCTTACTGTGCACAGCATCGATAGAGGGAAGTCTGGCAGAATCCAGCGTTGTACTAGTAGAAGAAAATGCAAAAAGTCACGTATATTAGGAAGTAAGTTAGCAAATAGCTGCAAATTTCGAGATAAATATTTAAGAAGCAAAAGTGAAGTTTTCCAAAAAATTTCACGGAAGCTACAAGATTGCAATAAATGTGGAAAAAAATTCTCTATTGTAGTGATCAAAACCAGATTTCAACAAAAAGCAGACATGTTAAGGTGGCATGTACGTTCATGCGTCACCGGACAGAGTAAGACATGTAGTAAATGTAAGAAGATGATCCAAGACAGAAAGCGGTCATCTGTAAAAGCAGTCTATTCATGCACGAAGTGTGGGAAGCGCTTTCTGCAACAGGCACTGCTCGATCTTCATCAGAAGAGCCACATAGAAGAAAAACTTTATGTCTGTCCAGTCTGTGGGAAGCGCTTTGTCCAGCATTCGATGCTGCTCTTACATCAGAAAGCACATGCAGTCAATAAACCATTCCAGTGCATGGAGTGTGGGAACCTGTTCTTTGCTAAATCATTATTTGCTGAGCACCTTAGGACTCATAAAGAAGCAAAGCCATTTCCTTGCTCTGATTGTGGGAAATGCTTTGCAGACAACACTACGCTTGTTATACACCAGAGAATCCACACAGGAGAGAAACCGTTCAGCTGCAAAGAATGTGGCAAAAGCTTTAGTCAGCAGTCAACCCTTGTGTCCCACCAGAGAATCCACAGTGGCGAGAAGCCGTACGAGTGTCTTGTGTGCGGGAAGCGATTTAGCGATCGTTCATCCTTAGCCAGTCATCACAGAATCCACAATGGCGAGAAACCCTTCAAGTGTCAGGAGTGCGGCAAGAGGTTTACACAAAGCTCCAACCTGCGAAGACATGAACGTCTTCATATGGGACAGAAACCACATGTCTGTACTAAGTGTGGAAAAGCTTTTAATGAATCCACACAGCTAAAGTCCCATGAAAATGTTCATTTGAAAAAAGAGCGGAGAGAGGTCCAGAGGAGAAAATGAAGCCCACGTTAAGGGGGCTAGACAGGTTTTCGAATATAAATTTTTGTTATGAATTTAATATAAAATGCAATGTTTTTAATTCTCCTGTTTGCGACATAGTTGTACTCTCATTTATTTTGCCTTATGTTTCAGGTGCTTTCACTATTTGCGTTTCTTAGAGTGGCAGTTCCAGAATTAGACATATACACACACATACACACTTATAAATAAAGAAAAAAGACTCACTCTCCCTCATATAGTAATAGTTACCGTATTTTTCGGACTATAAGACGCACTGGACTATATATAGGTTTTAGAGGAGGAAAATGGGGAAAAAAAATTTTTGAAGCAAAAAATGGTAAAATATTTAATATATGGGAGTTGTAGTTTTGCAACAGCTGCAAGGCCACATTGACAGGTGACCCTGCAGCTGTACGGGGATGCATAGAGTGTTTTTTTTTGTGGGGCCAGCTGTACTTTTTAGTTATACCATTTTGGGGAATATCTATTGCTTAGATCACCTTGTATTGAAAAAAAACCCGGTGGTTTATGATAGATAGAGATATATATATATATATATATATAATTATTTTTTTTTTTTCTAGGGACAGGAGGTGATTTAGAACTTTTATTTATATTTTTAAAGCTTTTTTTTTTTTTTTTTACTATTTTATTCCCCCCCCGGGGGCTTGAACCTGCGGTCACTTGATTGCAAGTCCCATAGACGGCAATACAACTGTATTGCCGTCTATGGGACATTCTGTCTATTAGTATTACGGCTGGTCATAGACCCAGCCGTAATACTAATATAGCAGTGACAGGCCCGGGAGCCTCATTAGGCTCCCGGCTGTCACCCGAACAGGTCGGCTCCTGCGATATCGCCGCGCAGGAGCCGGCCTGCAACTCTACAGGTACGGGGCCGGTGGGGACCGGCCCCGGGAGAGAAGGGGCCACCGATACTGACCCGGCATCCGCTGTACTAGAGAGGCGGGTGCCGGCGAGGGATAGACGCTGGCACAGGTGCCGGGCCTGAGACATCGCTGCGCTCCTCTGCCCTGCATGAAGCCAGCGGCGGGGGGACGGAGAAGCGGAATAGCATCACTTCTCCCGCTGCTGGCTTCATGCAGGGCAGAGGAGCGCAGCGATGTCTCAGGCCCCGGCGTCTATCCCTTTCCGGCTTCTGCCTCTCTAGTACAGCGAGTGCCAGGCGCCACATTCGGACTATAAGACGCACCCTTCTTTTCCCCCCAAATTTTGGGGAAAAAAAGTGCGTCTTATAGTACGAAAAATACGGTATATGAAAACCAGGTGCAGGGATAGTAAAAATACTCCCAAATACAGTACGTGCCATATGTTTCTAGTGCAGCATTATGTCCCCTTATAACTTTCATGCACAGTACGGTCATATATTTTTGGTACATAAGTATAATGTGGAATGCATACAGTCAGTCATCCTCTGGTTTCTTTTAGGAACTTTCCAGGTATTAACATACCATTTATAAGTTGCAGATCAGGAAATGTTCTTTAGAAAAATGTTCAAATTGGCATTTAGTCAGTAGTGACATACTTACATTGTGATGTGAATGATAAACTGTCCTGCTATCCTGACTCTGCCGTATGACACTTGAACATTATCCCCTTGATCTAGGATCCTTGATCTCAGTATAAGGCGTTGACACTATTTGATAACTATGGAAGTGGTTTAGCTTTGCAGATACCTCATCTATTATGATTTAATAGGTTTCCCCATTTATCACATGTCCCCTATCCGGGAGAGAGGGAGCCAGGTCAAAGGGGCCCAAGATATCTGATCCGCAGCAACAGACCTTTGGTCTGGTGCTCCAGATTAGGGGAGCCCTAATTACAAGTGTATTGGTGTGCTGTGCAGAAAGATCTATGATAGAAAGAGGGCGCTGTAGTCCCTGCTCTACATAGATCACTACATAGAAGACGAAGGACTCCTGTGATGTCCTGCTGCGGAGGACACAAGTAGGGAGAGAGACTTCAGCATCAAGGGGAAAGTAAGTAAAAGTTTTATTATTTTGGAAGCAAAATAGAAAAAGAACGATCCAGCACCAAAGATGATTTCAATGTATTAAAACTTAGCTTTTAATGAAGCTAATGTAAAAACATAGCACATTCACCAGTATGCAATTACCAAAATTTGAAAAAATAAATCAGACACATTGAGTGACAAAAAGCATGAAAAAACAAAACGAGACCTACATTACGGATGAATACCGCTGACGCGTTTCGAGGTGTTTATACCTCTTAGTCATAGCTATGACTAAGAGGTATAAACAGTAGTGGGGTCATTATCTTGTATGGGTGCTAACATCATGTGCGGGAGGACACGTGTGGGGCATATTAAAGGGGTTGTTCAGGCTTAATTATTTTTATGGCGTATCCTCAGGATAGGCCATAAATTCCTGATCGCTAGGGGACTAACACACGGTCCCATTAGCTATACGCAACCACTTCTGGCACCCGTTTGGTACCCAATATAGGGGCTGGAAGCAGAAAGCTTCATCTACTGTTTAGTCACCCAGTGCTTTCACTGCAGCTCAGCTCCCACTGACTTCAATATGTGCTGAGATGCAGTGATGATGCCGGCTATTATACAGTGGACAGAGCTTTCTGCTTCTGGCCCCATATTGTATTCAGGACTGGCACCGGAAGTGGCTCTGTACAGCTGATTGGTCCAAGGGCTGGGTGTTGGCCACCTACAGATCAGGTATTTATGGCCTATCCTGCTGATAAACCATAAAAAACTATACCTGGACAACCCCTTTAATATATATGACAGAAGTTATAGTGTAGCCATAGCATTATATTAGGCTCACATCTGTGGCAAGCTCTCCGTCATACTGGTCCACTGCAGGAACCGAATTAAGAAGAGGCAGACTATTAAAACGGCGGTTACACATGGATACTGACAGACCCCATTGACTATAATGAGGTCTATTGGGTGTCCGCCATTTTCAAACTGAAAGTGGCGGGACAGAAAAGTACTCGGCGGTTTCTATGATTTAGGTATTGTTATGCTGGAGCCCTAGAGCAGGCAACGGCATAAGAATACAATGGGAAAATAGCTGGGGTGGGGACTACAACTCTCAATAGCTCCAGAACATCTGGAGCTGCTGGGGTTTGTAGTTCTCAGAGAGGATCAGTGCAGTGAAAGATTTTGGGGGAAAATAGGGGAAAAAGTTGTTTTGTGTGTGTGTAAGTTGTACTTACCTTCCACACTGCTGGTCTGAGCTTCTCTGCTGAATCCCACTGCCGCGCACAGAGACGCTAGCAGCAGCAAGCTGCAATTGGATTGGTTCCAACGGCTGCCCATCAGAAGCCAGGTTACTGGGGGAGGGCCTACAAGCAGGGCCGGTTTTAGATAAAGTGGGGCCCGTGCTTTTTTGCTGCAGGACACCATGTGCCACATTGCGGAAAAGCAACTTTTTTGTTGCAGATTTTGCTGCAGTTTTTTTGTGCCAAAGCCAAGAATAGCTACAAAAGAAATGGGAAATATATAGGAAGTTCTTATATGTCTCCATACTGCTCAATCCACCCCTGACATTAGATAAAAAAAAACTGCAGCAAAATCTGCTTTTCCATAACATGAGACACAGCAATTAGAGATGAGCGAGTAATATTCGATCAAATATCTCCCCGCCATAGGTATGCATGTAAGTGGCTGAACACTAAGGGGTTAAGCGCATTGAATTTTTTAGCTGTGTTAGGCCTAATCCTTAAACAGGTTGTCCAGAAATTACAGGATTTTTTATTTTTTTTTGAGCCCCACATAGAGCTCACAATGTACATTTTTCCCTACCAGTATGTCTTTTTTTGGAATATGGGATGGAAATCCATGCAAACACGGGGAGAACATACAAACTCCTTGCAGATGTTTTTTTGCCCATGGCAGGATTTGAACACCAGGACTCCAGCGCTGCAAGGCTGCAGTGCTAACCACTGAGCCACCATGTGGCCCCTGAAATTACAGGATTTTTTATGTAGATTGTGAGCCCCATACAGGGATCACAATGTACTTTTTTTTTCCGTATCAGTATGTCTTTGTAGAATGGGAGGAAATCCACACAAACACAGGGAGAACATAAAAACTCCTTGCAGCTGTTGTTCCTGGCAGGATTCAAACCCAGAACTCCAGCACTGCAAGGCTGTAGTGCTAACCACTGAGACACCAAGTTGCCCCAGGAATTACAGGTTTCTACAAGGAGACCAGTGAAGGAAAAAAATAAAACCCACATTCACTTGTCCCTGATCCTCCTACCTCTATCCAGCAGCATTCAGGGGTTTGTTCTAGTAACAGTCCTCGCCACACGTAATCAGGCCAATCATCTGTCTCAGCAACCTAAGGAAAGGAACTGCGATATCACTCACATACGTCACCTGTGATGTCACAAGTCCTTTCCATAGGCCGCTGATTGGCCTCAGTAGTCATGTGAGGTCATGATGACATCTGCCAGAACAAGGCCCCGGGAGCCACTGGACCAGACGGCTATGGGAGACATTGGGGACAGGTGAGTATGAGATTGTATTTCTTATTTTTCACCTTCTCCGACCTCTTTGCAGAAAACAGTAATTCCTGGACAAACGCTTTAACATCTCAATATACTGAGCGTCGCAATATATAATACAATTCCAGTATAATGGTACACATGTACAGAAAAAAATACAGAAAGACTCTCATATGCTGGATATACTTAGGATTGGTTCACATCTGCGTTCGGTATTCCATTCGGGGAGTCCGCTTGGGGACCCCCCCCCCCCCCCACACACACACACAGAATACCGAACACAGTAAAAGTGGTGAGCAATGAAATCACACGTCCCATAGACTATAATGGCGTCTGTGTGTTTTCTGTGCGGTGTCCGCACAAATCATGGCCTGTCCTCAGCCCAATACGACAACTATGGAGCTGAAAGTGTCGATTTCTCCAGTTCTCCCAGAGAAAAGAGAAAGGAAGCGAGAAGATGAGGAGCCAAGAAAGCGAAGAAGAGATAAAACATTAAAAAACGCAAAACTTCTCGCCAACAAAAAATGTATGTGGCTTCCAAAAGACCTGGAAGCCCTATATAGGAGAGTAGATCTAAAAAGAGGATGAGAGAAGAGATGGAGGGAAACGCTGAAGATGGATCCAGCAAGTCCACAAATACTAGCATGGAGCAACTGCCAGGTGAGTGGGCAGATCTAAGATACAGGAGCTACAGCCAGTGGGGAAGATCTATTAAAACTGTCTAAAAGCAAAACAGTCTGAGCTGTCCCTAGCAACCAATCACAGCGCAGCTTTCATTTTATGAAGCTGTGAGTTGGTTGGCTGTTATAGGCAACGATTAAAGTTTTTATTTTCAATATTCTGTATTAGTCATTAGTGTTCAGACAACTGAGAAAATGTATGACATAAAGTTGTTGCCCTCCATATTGAAATTACTTTTGGAGGTCAAATACAGGCAGTGTCGGACTGGGGTGTCTAGGGCCCACCAGTGGAATTATTTCTAGGGGCCCACCATCAGGATCCCTGCAAACCAGCAATACCAAGACAGGGCGGTTGAAGGTAATAACATATCAGGAGCCATGCTGCTCTCCCGCCATACGATGTGCAACACTGCACTACCTAAACTTATTGCCACATACTGTATGGAAAGTGAACAGCGTGGCTCCTAGAAATGTTAGCATTACCTATAGCTGCGCTGTCCTGGAACAGCTGATCTGCAGAGGTCCAGGCTGTTGTGTCATCACAGATGTAATATTGATGGTCTATCCCAAGGACAGACCATCAATATTACAAAGATGGATAAACCCTTTAAAGATTTGTCCAGGAATTGGAGCGACCCATGTGCTGGGAGGGAGGTGTAAAATAAAAAATAAAAAGCGCCTTCACCTGTTCCTGTTGCTCCGTTGTCCGCTGCCAGTGTCCATTCAGTCTCGCGCCGGTGCCTCCATGCTGGGAGTCCTGCACCTCATGGGACCACTGAAACCAATTAGGTCTCATTTCTGGAAATCCTGTATCTAACAGACACAGGCGGGGACAGCGGAGTGCTGGGGACAAAAGCTCAATGAAAAACACTGTGGAAAAAAATATATTGAGATTCACTGCAATTTTTTCCCACAATGTTTTTTCAGCTGCATCTCGCTGTTGTGCCTAATCCTTAAAGAAGACCTTTCACCATCTGGGGCACATGAGGTTTAATACACCGCTAGAAAGCCAAGAGTGCCCTGAATTCAACGCACTATTGGCTTTCACGTTCTGTGCCGGTACCGTAGATCTTCATCGTCAGAAGTGCGTTATGACAGTCAGTCAGGAACGCCCTTCCTTACGGTAGCGTCTATAGCGCTGTACTGTGAGAGGGGTCATTGCTTACCAGACAGTGATGACGCTGAGCGCCTATAGCGCTCTCACAGTACAGCACTATAGGCGCTGCTGTGTGGAAGGGCGTTCCAGACTGACTGTCAGAAACGCCTTTCTGACAGTGAAGAGCTACGGACTGATAGCTCCTCACCGGGGGCACAGAATGGGAAAGCTGAAAGTGCGCTGAAATCATCGCACTGTCAGCTCTCTAGCAGTGTATTAAACCGCATGTGACCCAGGAGGTGAGAGCGCCTCTTTACCATCTCAACATACTGCACACCACACTATAAGGACAAGGCCTAACACAACGTCCCACAGCAAAAAAATGCTGCGGGAAAACCCCCGGCACAGACACATCAGTTTTTCCTGCAGCGCTTTTTGCAGAAACTCCACAGAGGTTTCCGTTTCCGCCCTCGTTTTGTACACGACACAGGACTGGGAGCAGAAAGCTTCATCCACTGTATAGTTGTGTGGCAGATTCACTGCAGCTCAGCTCCCACTGACTTCAATAAGTGCCGAGATGCAGAGAAGGTGCCGGCTGATATACAGTGGACAGAGCTTTCTGCTTCAGGCCCCGTATTGTGTACAGGACTGGTACCAGAAGTGGCTCCATACAGCTGATCGGTCTGAGGGCTGGGTGTGGGCCCCCTACAGATCAGGCATTTATAGCCTATTCTGACGATAAACCATAGAAAATTATGCCTGGACAACCCCTTTAATTTTCCCCCAAAATGACCCACACTTTAAAGAGGTCGTCCAGCATAATTTATTTTTTTTTGTTTATAATTAGTCCTGGGAGGTGAAAAACAAAGTTCACATAAAAAAACCCCCCACACTCATCTGTTCCCAGTGCTCCGGTCCTGCAGTTCTGCTGGTAGTTACATGCCGGACTGGACCGCACTGGGAGACACTGAGACAGGCAGACTTCCCCCTGTACACTCCGATCGGCAGTGTGCTTAAAAAAATAGAAAGTGTTTTTAAGGGCTCGTTCACATCTGCGCCTGGGGTCTCTGCCCTGCAGGCATTTTTCAAACCCATTTAAATGAATGGGTTTGAAAAGTGTGCGTCCGTAAGCTCCTGTGAGCGTTTTGTGCTCACCGCGGCAAAACGTTTGTTTTTTTTTAACCAGACACAGAGTCGGACATGCAGGACTTTGTGTCTGGTTTAAAAAAAAAACGGTTTTGCCGCAGAGAACATAAAACACTCACCGGCGCTCACGGCCAGACTCGAACCGATAGGTTTCCGTCTTCCTCATGCAGAAGATGGAAACCTCAGAATGGAGACCAGACGCTGGTGTGAACCCAGCGTTAACTGTGTTTTGCTCAGTAGGGCCTAATCCTTAGTGGCCCCTGCACACAGTATTATGCCCCATAGTGGCCTCTGTACACAGTATTATGCCCCATAGTGGCCCCTGCACACAGTATTATGCCCCATAGTGGCCCCTGCACACAGTATTATGCCCCATAGTGGCCCCTGCACACAGTATTATGCCCCATAGTGGCCCCTGCACACAGTATTATGCCCCATAGTGGCCCCTGCACACAGTATTATGCCCCATAGTGGCCCCTGCACACAGTATTATACCCCATAGTGTCCCCTGCATACAGTATTATGTCCCATAGTGGCCCCTGCACACAGTATTATACCCCATAGTGTCCCCTGCACACAGTATTATGTCCCATAGTGTCCCCTGCACACAGTATTATACCCCACAGTGGCCCCTGCACACAGTATTATACCCCATAGTGGCCCCTGCACACAGTATTATGTCCCATAGTGGCCCCTGCACACAGTATTATGTCCCATAGTGGCCCCTGCACACAGTATTATGCCCCATAGTGACCCCAGCACACAGTATTATGTCCCATAGTGGCCCCAGTACACAGTATTATGTCCCATAGTGACCCCTGCACACAGTATTATACCCCATAGTGACCCCTGCACACAGTATTATACCCCATAGTGACCCCAGCACACAGTATTATGACCCATAGTGGCCCCTGCACACAGTATTATACCCCATAGTGGCCCCTGCACACAGTATTATGTCCCATAGTGGCCCCTGCACACAGTATTATGCCCCATAGTGACCCCTGCACACAGTATTATACCCCACAGTGGCCCCTGCACACAGTATTATGCCCCATAGTGACCCCTGCACACAGTATTATACCCCACAGTGGCCCCTGCACACAGTAGTATTCCCCATAGTGGCCCCTGCACACAGTAGTATTCCCCATAGTGGCCCCTGCACACAGTAGTATTCCCCATAGTGACCCCTGCACACAGTATTATACCCCACAGTGGCCCCTGCACACAGTAGTATTCCCCATAGTGGCCCCTGCACACAGTAGTATTCCCCATAGTGGCCCCTGCACACAGTAGTATTCCCCATAGTGGCCCCTGCACGCAGTATTATACCCCAGAGTGGCCCCTGCACACAATATTATGTGCCATAGTGACCCCTGTACACAGTATTATGCCCCATAGTGGCCCCTGCACACAGTATTATGCCCCATAGTGGCCCCTGCACACAGTATTATGCCCCATAGTGGCCCCTGCATACTGTATTATTCCCCACAGTGGACTTTCCGAAAAGGGAAGATGTGAACCAGGCCTAATACATATAACATACATTTACACACATACATTCATATACATACACACACACCTATCTACAAATATACAGGACTCACACAGTATATCAGACACTTTACACAAATATACACACATTAAATATACATATTTTACCCAAAAAATGTACTTACATTTGGCTGTGTCCTGTCTGTCCTGTCTGGATGTGGTGAAAGCTCTGTTTACAGCAGCCGGCAGACTTCCCCCTGCACACTCCGATCTGTGTGGGGGAGGGGCAGCACAGCTCCTGCTAGTGACGGCAGTGTGCAGTGCAGGGAGCAGAGACACACACTCCCAGCGATTGGTACAGGGGCCCATTTTGGCACGGTCAGGATCCCGATCGGGCCCCTGAAGATCCCGATCGGGCCCCTGACAAGTGCATTTAGATAAAATTAATAGTCAGGCTCGGGGGCCCACCGGGGAATCCCCCGGTGCTCCGGCGGGCCAGTCCGACCCTGAATACAGGAATATTGGGGGAAATATATCAAGCCCTGCACTTTAGGATTCTGGTATTAAAAAGGTGCAAAACAGAGATTTTCAACTTCTTGAGCTTATTGTCACAATATGACTCCAGTGGGTGATACTGATAGTTGGAGAAACGCTCACTTTAGGACAGAAGTCTTCGGCTGGGTTCACACTGCCGCCACTGTCCGCTCTGGTGTTTCCATGGTAAACCCTGTGGAAACTGGACAGGGGACGGTTTGCCGCCGGTCAACCTTAAAATCAATTCATTTTATTAATATCCATTCTATGCTGGTATATCATCTAAAAAGATCGAGAAGTCACTGATCCAGGATGATCCCACCTACCCTAAGGAAATTGAACTGCGAGCCAAACACATGATAGACTGGGTGAGTATATATGCATTTATATTTCATGCTCCATTACTGGTATGTTATTGCAGAATACCACAGCCCAGATATTGATTTAGACCATGGTAAACTTCATCATATTGTACAGTAGAGCTTGACTTAACATTTGGCATCTTCATTGTATTTTTTCAGCTGTTAAGCAAGTCTCCGTTAAGGAGGCAGATAGCTGCAAATAAAATCAAGGATCATCCATTTTTCAAGGACATTAATTGGACAGATATAGAGGGAGCCAGAGCTTGTCTACCATTATGACTACAAATTGTAAGTATATGATGCGGAGATGATGGTAGTAGTAGTACAGCTCACTGTGTTCCTCCTTTTTGAACCCTGGTTCTTGTATCTTCTCTCCACAGCCCCCGGTGATGATGTCTGAAAAAAATAGACGATCTCCTGTCCTCCACTGAAGCCAATAATGCACCAATGGTCAAAAGAGATCAAAACCCCTTCTGTGGATTCACATTTGCCAATGACAGATGGCAGATCATAAAACCAATACAAGAACCTGTAAGACGACATCGCAGGTAAGTCAGTGTAACTGAGGGGGGTGGGGTTTTTTTTAATGTTCTCTCCTTTGTTCTGTGAAGCTGTCAGCAAAGTGTAGTGTGGAGTCTATTCAGTGGCTGCCATCATAGTTTGCTGATGGGTCTACAGGCCAAATCTAAAGCTGTTATTTTCATCAAGACAATCCCACTGCATGTGCTCCATTTACATATAAGAATTATATCTAATATACTGTATAATTTATCCTGGCAGAACATTTGGCAGAATTGTGAGGAAGACCTTCCACAGTATCTGGAGGAGGATTCAACACTGGTAGTGAACAGCTCTATTCTATAGTCACATGTCCCCAGTAGGTCAGTGGATGAAAACCCATCAAGATCCAGAAGAGCCTTTTGATGATATTATAAGCACCA
The DNA here is from genome assembly GCF_031893055.1 of Leptodactylus fuscus. Lineage (NCBI taxonomy): Eukaryota > Metazoa > Chordata > Amphibia > Anura > Leptodactylidae > Leptodactylus > Leptodactylus fuscus. The sequence goes on along the minus strand of NC_134271.1, from coordinate 78,625,786 downwards.
GACCAAGATTTCCTGCCCTTGTATGAACCTCTGATTCCTCTACATCTACTCTCCAGACTTTAAAAAGAGGCAGACTCCAGGCCTGCAAGCCGGCTGGCTGGATAAGCCAGCCCGGATATTGAGCGGCCGTTGGTGACCTATGCCCTTCCCCTCAAGGGGGTTCTTTCCCATTCATTGGTGGCCCGGGGAGGGGGGCGGGGCCTCCCACAGGATTATCCAGGGCAGCTCTGGGCGGGGATTTCCTTTTGGATTCCGGCCAGAGCTGACAAAGCAACCCAAATTACAAAAAGCCCAGGGTGGCAAAGACTTTTAACAATTGGATCCAGGCCTTTAGCACAATGTCATGTATACTATGCCAGGCTAAGCCAGAGAAATCACCTGAGCTGTTTGTGTATCAGAATATCATTCTCTCAGCATATAATGTGTATGGTGGTTCAACAAGGTGGAGGTATGATGAGGAATTTCGGCGGCGTTTGGCTCTGCGCCAAGAGGTAGGATGAGCCTCAAAAGCCACTGATGTATGGTTTCAAATAATGATGAACCCCAAGCTGGCAAGAAATCCCTTTCGGCCCGCAGCCGCTGCAGGAGCATGGGTGCCCGCAGCGGCAACACACAAGACAGGTACATGTTGGATGTATAATGAAGGGTACTGTAGATTCCATGCCTCCTGTCGTTTTAAACATGAATGCACCACCTGTGGGGGGGCCCATGCAGCCTTGCGATGCGCAAGAAGGTTTAAGTCCCCCAAAAGGGTGCAGTGTCAGCCGGAGGACACTGGTGATCGTAGAAAGGATGCGCCCCTGGCTCGACAGATACCCAAGGAGGCGAGAGGCAGATATGCTCATTAATGGTTTCACGGTTGGTTTCTACATACCCCATTTACAAAGTTCATCTGTTACACTAGCGGACAATCTACGTTCAATTAAAAGGGACATGAGCACAGCACGTGCAAAAATTGAGAAAGAGGTGACCTTGGGCCGCATGGCGGGCCCCTTTACCGAACCCCCATTTAAAAACCTGAGAGTGTCGCCACTGGGCCTGGTCCCCAAAAAAGAGGAAGGAAAATTCAGACTTATCCATCACCTATCCTTCCCACATGGAGAATCTGTCAATGATGGTATCCCTAAGGAGGAAACAGCAGTGTCCTATGTATCCTTTGACAAGGCAGTGTCCCTGGTAGTGAGTGCAGGACGCGGCGCTCTGCTTGCAAAAACAGACATAGAATCCGCCTTCCGGCTCCTACCTGTACACCCAGAGTGTTTTCACTTGCTGGGTTGTCAGCTTTGAAGGGAGTTTCTACTATGATATGTGCTTACCCATGGGGTGCTCCATCTCTTGCCGTTATTTTGAGGTTTTCAGTACTTTCCTAGAGTGGGTACTGCGGCAGGACGCAGGCTCCTCTTCGGTAATACATTACCTGGATGATTTTCTATTTGTCGGTCCTAAGAGCTCCCCACAATGCTTTATTTACTCAACATGTTCCGTTTCCTTGCAGATAAGTTCGGAGTCCCTTTGGCCAGTGGAAAAACGGAGGGACCAGCGTCGTGCCTCTTTCCTGGGAATCCTGATTGACACTGACAGGATGGTTCTTCAGCTCCCGCAGGACAAGCTCATCAGGTTAAAACAGGATATAGAGGTGTGCCGCAGTGCAAAGAAAGTTCCATTGGTCCGGCTGCAGTCGCTACTGGGGCAATTGACCTTTGCATGCAGAATATTTCCTATGGGCAGGGTTTTTTCCAGGCGTCTGGCCATGGCCACCGCCGGAAAGAGAATGCCCCACCACTATGTCCGTATAACCAGGGTCATGCGGGATGATTTGGAAGTCTGGAAATCCTTTCTGTCTGACTATGCAGGCATATCATGCTTCCCAGAGAAGGAGTTGTCGAACTCGGACCTCCAGTTATACACCGACGCGGCTGGCTCAACAGGCTATGGTGCAGTGTTTGGCGAATGTTGGTCAGTGGTCCCATGGCCACAGGGTTGGGTAACTGCTGGTGCAACAAAGAACATGACCCTGCTGGAGCTGTTCCCAATAGTGGTATCACTGGAGCTATGGGCGCCAGCCATGACTAACAAGCGCATTTTGTTTTGGTGTGACAATGAAAGTGTCGTCCTGGCAATTAACCACTTGTCTTCCAGCTCCCTACCAGTCCTAGCTCTTTTGAGGCACCTGGTATTACATTGCCTGCAATTTAACATAGTGTTTAAAGCAAGACTTGTCCCTGGTGTTGAAAACGTTGTTGCTGACTCTCTTTCTCGTTTCCAGTGGGAGCGCTTCAGGGATTACCATCCGAAGGCGGAGTTGGAGGGCTCCCCGTGCCCGCCCTTCCTATGGGACTTGGGGCTCCAATATTGACACGGCTACTGAAGGACGCGATAACAGCTTCTACCTGGGCAGGCCACGAGAAATCGTGGAGAGAGTGGTTATCATTAGGCCCTCCTGGCAGGGCAATGGAAGCAGCGGGCTGCAGGGTTTTGACGTATGAGTACGTTGCTCATTTAGCAGCAGCAGGGGTGTCCGCCGCAACCGCGGCAAGGCGCCTATCTGGCGTGGCATTTGGGTTAAAATTGCTAGGCCTCCCCGATGTAACTAAAGAGTTCCCAATTCAGCTGATACTAAAAGGGCTAAAAAAGGCCAGGAGAAAGAAGGATCGCCGGCGGCCAGTATCATTCCTCCTATTGCGGCGCCTGGTGGACGTCACTATAACGGTTTGCACAACACCATACAAAGCAGTCCTTATGTCCTGTGCCTTTGTTTTAGCCTTTTTTGGGGCACTAAGAATTGGGGAGCTAGTAGCTAGATCCCGGCGGGTAGCAACAGGTTTAGCAGCAGAGGACGTAGTCATTCTCCCGGAGTCACTCAGGCTTAGGGTCCGCCGATCTAAAACTGACATTTACGGCCAAGGGGCATGGTTATCAATAGCGAAGCTCAGCGGCCCGTTGTGCCCGGTCAAAACGGTTAAGACATATGCGGTATCCCGACCAGCCGCTACCCAGTTTTTAGTCCACAAGGATGGTTCCCCCTTAACAAGGTTCCAGTTTGAAGCAGTGTTCAAGAAGTGTCTAGAAGCCAATGGGGTATCGCCAGCAGAATTTGGTACCCACTCCTTCCGCATCGGGGCTGCGACGGCTGCCGATGCGGCAGGCCTGGCAGAGGAAGAGGTGAAACGCATAGGACGATGGCGCTCCAACTGCTATAGGCGTTACGTCAGACCTGGTTTAATCATCAGTTAAAAAAATAAATAAATAAATTATATATATATATATATATATATATATATATATATATGGGATGGGGGGGCCCCTAAAGTTTTGGTTTGCATGATACTTCGTTGTTTTTAACCCATGTTGTTGTTCACAGGGTCCCCCACCGTGGTTTGGATCATCGGACACTCCTATGTCTTTTGGGCCACAAAGCGAGCAGCAGTCCGGCCGATGGGCCTCCAGCTGGGTTTCAGAAACGTCCAGGTGCAGTGGCTCGGCATACGGGGCATGAAGTGGGAACAAGTCTTTCCGGAGGTCCTCAACGCTAGTAAAGCCACTCAGGTCCCGGTGGTGTTAGTAATCCATGCAGGTGGCAACGACATGGTCTCCATCCGGCGGCCGGAACTAATTGCTAGGATGCGAGCGGATTTCTGCAGGTTTCCAGAACTTTTCCCAGCCCTAGTCCCCGTATGGTCTGAGATGATTCCGAGGTCACAGTGGCACGGTGCTATTAGTCCGCCCGCGCTTGAGAGAACAATAAAAGCCCTCAACAGAGTAATATCACACCACATACAGACACTGGGCGGGGTAGTGGTCAGGCACTACCAGCTTGAAGGGGACAATCGGATGCTGCTGCGAAAGGATGGGGTACACCTGAATGATACTGGGTTGGACCTTTTTCTTTCCGGGATTCAAGGTGGCATAGAAAGGGCGCTGTTCCTGCTAGGGGGGGTCGAACCTCCTTGTAGGCTTACACCGAGATCCGGTGGCATAGTAGCAGGACCTTGGCCCCCTTTCTCAGCGAGGTAGAGTACCAGCGACGTGCCCCACCGGGGGGCACACACCAAAACGTTCGCTGAGGAGGAGGGGAACAGGGTTTACTGCTTATGTCAGATAATATATATTTAATAAAGCTGTGGCCGACCCCACCCATTCAAAGGTAACTTGGTCTGTATTTATGTGAAGATCACACACAAGGGGTTTAGTAGAGGGGAAGGGGGGTTTTGGTTTGGTCTTGATAAAGTCAAATACGGCCGGTCTGCAAGCCGGCTGGCTGGATAAGCCAGCCCGGATATTGAGCGGCCGTTGGTGACCTATGCCCTTCCCCTCAAGGTGGTTCTTTCCCATTCATTGGTGGCCCGGGGAGGGGGGCGGGGCCTCCCGCAGGATTATCCAGGGCAGCTCTGGGCGGGGATTTCCTTTTGGATTCCAGCCAGAGCTGACAAAGCAACCCCCCACCCACCCACACCTAAACCGAGCCGCTAAGTCATTTTCTTTTCATTTATGATTGTACCCCTCTTTCCTTGGATGCCTTTTTCTTGAAGAGTAAAATATAACAGGTTATGGACTCTAGAATTTTAAGGACATGTTGATCCAGGGTTTTCATACTGACTGCCAGATTTGGAGTCGGGAAGGAATTTTCCCCCTGAAATAGGGCAAATTGGCATGAGCCTTATGGGGTTTTTCGCCTTCCTCTGGATCAACACTGTAGCATTTATAGGGAATAATGTCCTTATCCAACCTCATTGACTATGTAACTATGTACCGTGCAGATAAAAGTTTTATTTGTTTCTTCTTTATGTTAGCAAAATGACATGCTGTAAATATATATTTGCATTAAATTGTTGTCACAGCAGGCATAGTAGCAGGACCTTGGCCCCCTTTCTCAGCGAGGTAGAGTACCAGCGACGTGCCCCACCGGGGGGCACACACCAAAATGTTCGCTGAGGAGGAGGGGAACAGGGGTTACTGCTTATGTCAGATAATATATATTTAATAAAGCTGTGGCCGACCCCACCCACTCAAAGGTAACTTGGTCTGTATTTATGTGAAGATCACACACAAGGGGTTTAGTAGAGGGGAAGGGGGGTTTTGGTTTGGTCTCGATAAAGTCAAATACGGCCGGTCTCTCAAGCAATGGACAGTTTCCGCAGTATGAAGTACTCGAAATACACAAGTTTCCTGCTGTGTGAATGGGCAGATTCCAGGCATGGACTCTGTCCTTAACCAACTGCCAAGACATTTACCAGACATTCCTCAAATTACCGCAATGGCCAGTTTTTGCAGTCAGATGTACTCACAAAACATGGTATCCTGCTGCATCAGGAGACATATTCCACAACCGGTCTCTGTTCTCCATTAATGGCAAAGACATTTATTGGACTTTACCTGTAACTCAAGGGCCCATCATGACCAGGGCCACATTTAAGATTCAAGAAAAAAAGCGTTTCAGCTCACCCTGTAACGTATTGTAAGGGCTTCTTGGAGAGCACGGCTTGTGGGCGGACTACAGCCCTCTGATACAGCAGTAGATAACAATAAGAGACGCCAGCTGCATCCAAGGTGCCAATTTAGAACAAGGATCCACGAGGTTAAAAATTAACTCTTTATTCTTCCATATTAAAAAAGTTACAGATGTAACTGTACAGGTTAGTCTGGTACAAGGCTACGCGTTTCGGAGCCGAGAAGAAGGGCCGTATAGCGCCCGAAACGCGTAGCCTTGTACCAGACTAACCTGTACAGTTACATCTGTAACTTTTTTTAATATGGAAGAATAAAGAGTTAATTTTTAACCTCGTGGATCCTTGTTCTAAATTGGCACCTTGGATGCAGCTGGCGTCTCTTATTGTTGTCTACCACATTTAAGATTTATTGCCCTGACTTCTAAGCCAGACTTCTACTTTTCACACCTTAAATGAAGTTAATAAACTCAATGAATAAAATTGCTGTGTATCTGCGTCTTTTTAGGTATCTTCGCCATCTTTAACAAAGAAAACCTGGTTAACCTAACACATGGAGACTTAGATGCGGTCCTTAATTCCATCCCAAGTTCACACCTTCCACTCCATGGACATTTGCTTTATGTCTCCATTAAGATAAATATGAAATACAGAAATAACCAAATACAGACTTTTTCTATTACTGCCCCAGTGGACACAGCAAGTGCCAAAAAAGCATGGTTGGGTTCTGTGTGAATGCTACTGACTGGCCCACAAACCGCCATAACTTCAAACTCATCCAACATTTTTGTGAAGAAGCCGAAAGCAAATTGCCGAACATAAGAACAGTACCTTGCCCCACAAATGCTCTTTTGGCTAAATGAGCACAAAATCTTACATACACGCTTCAATATCTTATGAAAAGCCTTCTCAGAAAAGAGTAGCCTGTTATAACTTCAAAGAGGTGAACAACTTCATAGCCACGTACTTTTTGACATACAATGTTTATGGGATTTGTTTTATAATTAGACCTGAGAAGGGGAATAGCGAACTGCAAGTCCCAACCACAAAGCCAGGACTCAGCACCTTTGAATTATTTCCATAAGTCCCACCCAGGTGGTCAAGACTTATGGACACCTATTGCCATCTCAGCCATGATTGACTGGGGTGGGACTAACCCTTTAAAATAACTGATGTTAGTGTAAAAGAAGTTAATGGCAAACAAGTTTTAGCTCATGTTTAATGACCATTGTTATAGGGATTTAACCCCTATGTGCTCCAGGACGCAAATACAAGAAATACGATGAAATATGGCATCTCTGAAGCAGAGTGGTCACACTAGCTGCTGGATCTCTGTTTTTTTTTTTGTTTTTTTTACACAGCAGGGACCCATTGCCTATGATATTAAATGACTCTGATCATGGGCATTTAACCACTCAGATGCCGTAGTCATGTCAGTTTTGAAAAATGAGGCCTGGTCCATAAGGTACTTTTCGGTTATGGCTTAAATAACCTGTTCTCATGATCTGATCCAGTGATTTCAGTACTTAGGGAGTTAGTTCTGCAATGCCTTATTTTAATTTTAGCATATTGTGCACAGCGTGTGCCAGCAGCTATGAATCATGCAGCTGATGCTCTAGTGCGCTTTTAGTGGGACAGCTTCAGGCACAAAGCACTGGAGGTGGAATCTACAAGAAAAATATCCTCTTCCTATCTGTGTCCTATAAATCCTGGGTTCTAATAAGGTGGGTCCAAAGCTTTGGCCACTGGAAATTCAATGCTTACAGGCACTATATACAGCTAGAAGGGCTGTGAGCTTCTATGTCTTACTGAGCACAGAAGGTGGTGAGGTATTTATGGTCTTTTATTGCATTTTCATGTTTGTTTTTGTTGTTTCAGGTTCTTACTGTAATGGACAGTAGGTTGTGGACCTACATGCATACCACCCAATTGTCCTGATTTCTGCAGGACACTCATGCTTTCCTGCCCCTGTCCCGCACAGCTCCCTACATGTCCCGCTATGTCCCTTTAATGATTTACTGATCAATCATTCCTCCAATCACTGCCTGCTTTTATAACAGATAAGAGGCTGCGGTGATCGGAGGAACGCTTTACTATGGTTCATGGACCTTGTGTGACATTACACGGTCACATGACTAGGTGGGCATGTCAGTGTCCCGTGCAGTGAAGAGAGAAGAGATCCGTGTAAGGTACTGAGAAGGGAGGGGGAAAGGGGGATCTGAAATGCAGGATGGAGAGAGTGTGTGTGTGTCATTATACTGGGGGCAGAGATGGAGGGGGGACATGAAACTGTGGGCAGATGAGAGGGGATATGAAACTGAGGAAGAAATGGAGGGGGGTAGATGAAACCGGGGCAGAGATGGAGGAGGGGAAATGAAATGGAGCAGATAAAGGGGGCACTTAAACTGGGGGACAACTAGAGAGGGCATTAAATCGTGGGAGGAGCTGGAGGGGGACCTGTCTGCCTCTAGTTGCCCCCAGTTTAATGTCATCATCCAGATACCCCTACAGTTTAATGTCTGCCTCTAGTTGCCCACCGTTTAATGTCCCACTTCATCTGCCATTTATTTATTTCCCCCTTCAACTACCCCCATTGCTAATGTCCCCCTCCAGCTGACCCAGTTTCATGTTTAAGCTGGGGCACCAGGAGAGGGACTTAATACTGTGGGGCAGTTGGAAGGGAACATTACAATGTGGAGACATATAATGTGTGGGTGACTGTAGGAGGATTATACTGTGTTGGGGGACATGAAAAATGAATGAGAATGGGCGGAATCAACATAAAAGTGGGTGTGGCTAAATTTGCTGTGGCGCACTATGCGCACCGCACATTTTGTCCCTCTTTCTGTTGTTCAAAAGTTGAGAGGTGTGCACATGTAACCTGTCCGGTTTTACTTTGGGTCACTCCCAACTACATTGTTTTAGCAGCCTTCTTGGTGGTCTCCCATACACCTCTGTGTGGGCTTCTCTGCAGGGAGACTATCAGTTGCTAGCTTTCAGAGTGCTTCCTGTGTAGGTGGTCAAGGTCTAGAGTGATGCTGGTGTAAAGAAAGGGAGGTCAGGCTTGGGCTAAGGTCAAGAGCTGGCAGAATTTGTTCAGAGTTGTAAACAGACAGTAGGACAGGGTGGACAGCACGGGTTCGGAAGTCAGAGGCAAGCTGGAGTTGGACACGGAAGGTCAGCAGAACTAGGTTAGGACAAGAGATGGAGACAGAAACAAATCAAGGTCAAAATATGGACAGACAAACAGAACATCCCATCCCAGCAGGAATTCTCAAACTAGAAACCTATATTGCTCAGGCATCAGGTGTATAGTGAAGCAACTTTAAATATGTTCTGAGCAACTGGGATTATCCGGAGGAGATTAGAGTTCACATTCTAGCCCTTTAAGAATCAGCAAGGGAGCTAATGCAACCCTTTGGGAGCTGTAAAAAGAGGAGGAATGAGGATTAGGAAAACATAAGGGACGCTGACGTGGAGCCACAGATAGATGGCCATCCATGTCTGCATTGAGGGACAGTATGTTAGCAGGCATGGAATGTCGTTGTACTAAAGGGGTGCTGAAGCAGAGTAAACTGGCAACAGGGACCACCAGATGGAGAGACCCAGTCACAGCCTGTTTATAGGCCAACTCTTACTTCTTCTCCAGGTGGGGTATATATTTCTTGGCTCCAGGGGGCAACACGGTGGCTCAGTAGTTAGCCTTGTAGTGCTGAAGTCCTGGGTTCAAATCCCGTCAGGAACAACATCTGCAAGGAGTTTGTATGTTCTCCACATGTTTGCATGGATTTCCTCCCATTCTACAAAAAAAAGACATACTGATAGGAAAGAAAATGTACATTGTGATCCCTATGTGGGGCTCAGAATATCATCATTTTTTTTTTTTTTTTTAAGTAATTCAATTGCAAAGTGAAACCCATGTATTATATTAAGTCATTACAGAGTGAACAATTTCAAGTGTTTATTTCTGTTAATATTGATGATTAGGGCTTACAGCCAAGGAAAACCCAAAAGTCATTATCTCAGAAAATTAGAATGGTATATAAGACTGACGGAGTTGTTCCACGTAGGTTATATTGTGATTCAAATAAGATACACGGACAATGTTTGTCCAGTAATATCAGACTGGGCTCTGCAAAAAGCCCAGCTCAGACTGCTTTATTATATAATACTCAGCAACCGGGCTATTAATCAAATGGTACAATTAAATCACAAATTATTGGCATAAAATTAAGCTAGGCAAATACTTAACTAAGAGAAACCTTATTACAACACGTCCACCCAAAATACTCCCCCATGTCCAGACATCCTCCAAAGTATTGTGCAACAATGAACGAAAATCATAAAATAGATTTCCTAAATAGGATATGGTTACAAATTAGGAAAGGAATGTAGCACGTCTTGTTCTTGTGAAAAACAAATAACTATAAACTATTGCACAATTTTAGAGAAATACTGACAAAGATACAGAGAAAGCATTTTCTTTTGAGAATCTTTGGTTCATATAAGACTGGCTATAGAATTACTCCAACAAGACCGACTGTCAATAAATTATTTACCACAGAAATCTTGGCCAAATGAAATGTATGAACAGTAAATGCCCTCAATGCTCCTTTTGCATGAATGACTGCATCAATGCGGCATGGAGGGATCAGCTTGTGGCACTGCAGAGGAGGTGTTGTATGATAGCAGCCTTCAGCTCATCTGCATTGTTGGGTCTTGTATCTCATCTTCTTTTTGACAATACCAGGCTAGTTTGCTGGCCAATCCAGCACAGTGATACTGTGGTTATTAAACCAGGTCTTGGTACTTTTGGCAGTGTGGACAGGTGCCAAGTCCTGTTGGAAAAAGAAATTTCCATCTCCACAAAGCTTGTCGACAGAGGGAAGCATGAAGTGCTTTACAATTTCCTGGTAGATGGCTGCGCTCACATTGGTCTTAATAAAACACAGTGGACCTACACCAGCAGATGACATGGCTCCCCAAACCATCAGTGATTGTGGAAACTTCACACTAGACCTCAAGCAGCTTGGATTGTGTACAGCAGCCTCTCCACTCTTCCTCCAGACTGTGGGATCTTCCAAATGAAATGCAAAATTTACTTTAATCTGAAAACACCTTTGACCACTGAGTCCGGCTGTTAGCGCCGGTGAGCGTTTTATGCGCTCCGTGGCAAAACCGTTTTTTTTAAACCGGACACAGAGTACTGCATGTCCGACTCTTTCCATTTAAAAAAAAAAAACGGTTTCGCGGCGGAGAGCATAAAACGCTCACGGCGCTCACGGCCGGACACCTTTCAAACCCATTCAAATAATGGGTTTGAAAGAGTCCTGCAGCTTTCCGTCTCCTGCTCTCTTTTGTGCAGGAAACGGAAACCTGCAAAACGGAGACCGGGCGCAGATGTGAACGAGCCCTTAATAGTTTATTTTTGTCTATCAACAAAATGCAACGTGAATGAGTACAGCTACAGTAGGTTCACATGAATGCCAGTTTCTCAGTTGTTTTGGTCCACCCGGGGACTGAACGATGGAGAACCAGGCTGCTTTTTTTAGCAGTTACACATGAACACCAGTGGACCCTATTTATGATAATGGGGTCATTCGGGTGTCTGTGCAAGTCTTTTTTCTCCACTGATTTTTGGTGGTTTCTGCAGCGGATTCTCCAACAGACTTGGCACAGATGTGAACTTAACCTAAAAGAGAAATCTAAAACAAAACAATATTTGGTGTGACCACACTTTTCCTTGAAAACAGCATCAATTCTTCTAGGTACACTTATATACAGTTGTATAACTAAGAACAGATCTTTTATAGCTGTGTACTTTCACTAATCCTTCTATCTCTTCATGTACCGCCAGACAGACTCAATGATATCGATATCAAGGCTTTGTGGGGACCATATAATCACTACCAGGATTCCTCTTCAAAAGGTCACACCTAATATAGATGGGATTTAGATTTCACTTTTGTTCATTCATTTTGCATCTTGTTAAACGACGAAATAAACTATTAACATTTCTAGTTAAAAAAAAAAGTTATTACTTTTTACCATTTCCGCACACATGCCTAAAACGTTTGAATGGTACTGTATTTATCTTGAAAAGTCATTGTAACATCACCTTCTTGGTGTTCAGTGGTGGTGGGTTTAAAGATGTTTGGGTATAATCAGGAGTGAAGAACCTTGTGCTTACTGCAGGGTAAGAAGTAAATAGATGGGATACTTTCATACCTGACAACAGGCAAGTATGGTGGCTTAGTGGATAGCCCTGCTGTCTTGCAGCATTGGAGTCCTTCAAGAGTTTCTTCCCATACTACAAGGACATATGTTCGTTGTTGTACCGTGTTAGCCAGTGGGTTGGAAATATAAAAAAACACGAAAACTTGGTGATCTTCAGTAGTTGATACCTTTTTAATGGCTAACTCATAATGATGACAAATGGCTAACGTTTTGAAGCGCAAAGGCTCCTTTGTCAAAGCAAATTTAAAAACATTTTTGAAGGATGCATATATATATATATATACACAGAGCAGGCACAAAGGGTGTTAGATTTCAGGAGGGGAGGGGGGGGTTGTTAGTAGTTGGTGAGACAATGTAAGCTATTGGTGGAGACATTTGCTAGAGACAATGTGGTAATTGGTGGAGACAATGTAAACACTTACAGGTCCTTATCAGATCACACGCTACTGTAAAAAGACATGAACCCCTGTGATGCATTAAGCCCACACTCTAGTGTCTGAAACAGTGTCATGAATTTATATTTATGTATGCGCCTTTCTCTCTTAGATCTGAAATTCCCTCTCAAAATCAGAATTTTCATGTCATTGGTGATGTTGTGGTCCCCACATTTGTCTCTAGCAAATGTCTCCACCAATTGCTTACATTGTCTCACCAACTACTAACAACCCCCCCCCCTCCCCTCCTGAAATCTAACACCCTTTGTGCCTGCTCTGTGTATATATATATATATGCATCCTTCAAAAATGTTTTTAAATTTGCTTTGACAAAGGAGCCTTTGCGCTTCGAAACGTTAGCCATTTGTCATCATTATGAGTTAGCCATTAAAAAGGTATCAACTACTGAAGATCACCAAGTTTTCGTGTTTTTTTATATTTACAAGGACATACTGAGAGAGAATTTCCATTGTAAGCCCAATTTGGGACAGTAAGTTATGGAAATGTCTTTAGTTGCAGAAAGTGTTGGCACTACAGTGCCTTGCAAAAGTATTCATACCCTTTGAACTTTTTCACATTTTGCCACCTTACAACCACAAACTTAAATGTATCTTATTGAGATTTTAGAACACAAAGTAACAGATAATTGTAAAGTGGAATGAAAATGATACATGGTTTACAAAATTTTAATCAAAAATCTAAAATGTGTCACATGCAAAAGTATTCACTCCCCCTACATCAATACTTTATAGAGCCACCAACAATTGTAGGCTGGGGTAGATGTAAAAGAAAAATAAGACATACTCACTTATCCCTAGCGCTCCATTATCTGGTCCTAGTCCTCTTTCCTATATGTGTTGGGACTAGTAGCCCTGGAAGCTGTGAGGTTCATATGACCACTGAGACCAATCTCACAACCCATTCATTGTTGGAGAGGGCCCAGTGACGTCACTCTCATACATTTTTTTTTTTTTGTATCAGCAATATTTTAGACTCTGTTTTAAGTAATTAAAGATAGCCTCTTTGTATTACACAGTTATAGATATTATTAACCGTATTATTATAGTTCTCAGGGTAAGACAATCAATTTAGTTTCTAATCATTTGCCCTTAGGGAATGAGGTATGTTAAGAATGGCACAAAGTGGCATTAAAGAGGAGATCTCCGGGGAGATATCGGTGCCATTAGTTTCAGCACCAATCTCTGCCTACCGTCAGAAGGGCGTTCCTGACAGTCTAGCTGGGCTGTCCCCCCCCCCCCCCCCTGACAGTACTGTCGGCTTTCTAGTGGTATATAAAACCACATTTCTGAAATTTCCCCATTGTGGGACTATTAAAGGATTATCTTATCTTATGTGCAGGAGAACATGAAAGGTTCTCTTTAAGGATAGTCTTTGCTATGATACCATGAAAGACCATGTTCTAATGAGCAGAACTAATAGAGATTGGTCCACTCACCCTCAAGTCTATAACAGATACTATATTAATTGATAAATGAAAACAATGTTGATCATTTTGTAGGGATGGCTTTTACTTTTCTTGGGTCATCATAGCTGCTGCAGTGGGATGTTTTATGCCCACCTGAGAGGCCGGAGATGGGAACAATTCTGTCACTCTCTGTGTGGGCTATGGGTACACTATGGTGAGAGGATCAAATTGCAGGACAGATTGGAGAATACAGCTAATTATTAACCTTTAAGCCATGACATTACAGTCTGACTTTCTAGTTTCCCTCTCTCCCGTGTAGGTCTTCAGCTCCAGGTTGTATCCTGCATTTAAGAATGAACAGATTCCGGACAGATACCGTGCCATGGCCACCCCTATGGAAGATCTTTCTGCTGCTGTGCACGGTTCACCTGCATCTTGCTGAGGCATTTTGGCTCTTTGATGTCCTATTTCCCCCCAGCATTACTCCAAAAGCAGAGCTGAGCAACAAAACTGCACCTGTGGTGTTGGGTAAGAAATGTTCTGGCTGAGCCCAGATACAGACTATTGTGTGTTGTGTTAGCGTGTCGGCAACTGGACATACATATAAGATATTTGTATTTGGTTTCCACCACTTTTGACGCAGCCATCAAAAATCTAAAATACGACCACTGCTTATTGGAGGGCACAGGAATTGACCAAGTTGAATTTGAACCTATCCAGTTCTTTCCCCCCTTACTTATTTTCCTGCATTGGAATATCATCCATGTTTATGGGAGATTTGGGTGTTATAGTTGTCAGCAGAATGGTTACCCTGTTCACATATCTCTTATATGGTGCAATAGATGTGTTCATGTGTGGGTGTCTGCATGTAAGGCTAAGTTCACATCACCTTAATTTCAGTGCCATGCTCTGATACGTCATATATGGATGTAGCTACAGCGGGTGCAGAGGTAGCTATAGTTACACGACCCTGGAGCCTTAGGGGGCTCAAAGGCCTCTCTACAATAAGACACCATTTTTATAAATGGAATTTTGTAAGTCGGGGGCCCATTACAGATTTTGAATTGTGGCCAAGGATCTTCAACTTACACCTATGCCGTCAAAGGATCAGAATAATGGCCTGAAAACAAATTAAATAATGTATGCAGATGCACCACATTCTGACTGTATCCATCATCATTTACTGTTATGTAAAAAAACAAGACAGAAGTTTTTTTCCATCATGTTCTTTTCAGACAGATGACAAAGTCCTGCAGGTATTATTTTATCTTCTGTCTAAAATATTAACAAACAAGATGGAAGAAAGCTAAGAAATCTAGTTATTCACATTAATGTGAATGATGACGGATACAGACAGAATGTGCTGCATCCGCATCTGTCATTCTATTAGTTTTTCAGTCATTGTTCTGATCCTATAATGGTAAAGGTGTGACTTGCAGTCCCTAAGGCAGTGATGGCATACCTTTTGGAAACTGAATGCCCAAACTGCAACATCAAACCCACTAAATTATTGCAAAGTGCCAACATGGCAATTTAACCTTAAAACTGTGCGGATCCACAATTGTGGATAGTTACAGACCTACAAAATACAGTCGTGTAAATGGGGCTTTACAGAGCTTTCAACAATAGAAACAACTTTATAATGAAAGGTAAAGGTCTCTGCATTTGATACTTTTGAACAATTAAAGTTCACTATTTACATCATGCACGATCTGTTTTATAGTGACAGTGAGATGTTATTACAGCCTTTACTAATATCACGTCTGCTATAAAACAGATACTGTATGATACAAATAGTGAAGGAACAGTACACAGTGCAATCTTTCCCACAGTGGCCCCAAGACAGTACAATCTGTCCCACGGAGGCCCCCACCAAGTACAATGCACTTCACAGAGGCTCCCACACAGTATTATATGCTCCACAGTGGCCGCAACACAATGCAATATGCTCCACAGTGGCCTCCACACAGTACAGTATGCTCCACAGTGGCAATATGCTCCACAGTGGTTGCCAAACAGTAAATTATGCTCCATAGTGACCCCCACGCAGAATAATATGCACCACAGTAGCCCTTATGCATTATAATATGCTCCTCAATGGGCCCCCACACAGTATTATACTCTCCCCAGTCAGCCCCCCATACAGTATGTTATGCTCCACAGTGGGCTCCCACACAGTAGTATATGCTCCACTTTGGGCCCTCACACAGTATTATATGCTTTACTTTGAGCCTCCCCACAGTATTATATGCTCCATAGTGGGCCCCCACACTGTAGTAAATTCTCCACAGTAAGCCCCCACACAGTATTAAGTGCTCCACTTTGGTTCCCCCCACAGTACTATATTCTCACAGTGGGCCCCCACACAGTAATATATGCTCCAAGGTAGGCTCTTGACACATTATTATATGCTCCACTATGGGTCCCCACACAGTATTTTATGCTACTTACCTAGTATGGCTGCAGTCCCACGAAGAGTGTCCTCCTCCTGATCATCATCATCGCTGATGACTTTGCTGATGATGTCATCGTGCCTGCATCAGGGCAGATGTTATAGACTCTGCAGTAAGTGTAGGCCGCGCACATAAACTCACTTCTACCAGTCCATAGTCATGTGATATACAGTCCATGGTCATGTGATTAGCACACAGGTGCACAGCTCGTTACCAGGAAGATGTTTGATTACTGTGCTGTGTCTATAACGAGTGGTGCACCTGTGTGTCCATCACATGACCATGGACTATATATCACATGACCAAGGACCATAAATCACATGACCATGGACTGTCAGTCATGAGACGATGTACTGACAGAATTAAGCAGAATGAATGACAGCAAGTAGAGATCTAGAAAACATGACAAACTGATACAGAAAATATACTGAGAAATTGTAGAACTTTTCATTATGCAAACAATAACATTATTTTTTGCTGAAACTGCAAAACAACCCCTGACCCCTATGTTATACACTCTGGATACCTAAAGCTGTGATTGACCTTTCACCAGAAATCGGAGTCCCATCCTCTCCTAACCCTGCTCTGTGCTATTAATCTGTACACTTTTAACTGTCATTGCTTAACCTCACAAGTCATTGATTTTGCAGATAACCTCTGACCCCTGCCCTGCAATCATTAACAACTTGTGAAATTCCGTATTTGAAATTCCATCAAAGATGTTTCAGAAAGTCAATCATGTAAGAAAAAGTATAGGAAAAAATAACAATTGTTTCAAATCTGCCCAGATAAGTAGTAGTAGAGTAGCAGCTGTCCAGTAAAGATTGCTGTACTATTCCCTCCATGTAGCGACAAGCCATATACATATCCACCAGATGAACTATGATAGAATCAAGTTATGAAATAGACAAAAATATACTAAAAACCACATTATATTATACTGAATTAGGCAGAACCTTGATGATATGAACACTGGGGCAATAAGCTGACGCTCAGCTGAACTGTACATACAGTGGAATGCAAAAGTTTGGGAACCCCTGGTCAAAAAGACAAGTTGAGGATGAAATGGTCTTTATAAGGCATAAAGTTAAAGATTAAGCAATATTAGTGTATTATTATGTTTGAATACAATTTTAGAATGAAAAGGGGAAAGGAGTGCCTTGCAAAAGTTTGAAAACGTTTGTAGATTTGTCTACTCACATAACTTTGAACCAGGCCTCAGACCTTCATTAGCCAGATAAGGTTATGGCTTGTTCACTGTTATTGTTCAGAAAGGCCAAGTGATGCAAATTTATAGCATTAGAACTACCCAGCCACCTCTAAACATGTGCCAAAAAACACCAGCCATGGATTCTTCTAAGCAACTGCCTAGCACTCTGAAAATGACAATAGTGGAGGCCCACAACTCAGGAGAAGGCTATAAGAAGATAGCAAAATGTTCTCAAGTTGCCTTTTTCACAATACAAAGTGTAATTAAGAAATAGCAGTTACAGGAACAGAGGAGGTCAAGATAAGAAAAATTTTAGAAACAGCTCATTGTAAGCTTGCCAAAGTGGCAAATCAGAACCTCACTTGACTGCAAAAGACCTTCAGGAAGATTTAGCACACTGCAGAGTTGTGGTACATTGTTCTACTGGTCACCGATACCTGCACAAATATGGCCTTCATGGAAGAGTCATCAGAAGAAAACCTCTCCTGTCTCCTCACTATAAAATTCAGCGTCAGAAGTTTGCAAAAGAACAGCTAAAGAAGTTTGATGTATTTTGGAAACAAGTCCTGTGGACCAATGAGGTTAAAATAGAACTGTTTGACCACAATGATCGAAGGTATTTTTGGAGAGAAAAGGGCACAGAATTTCAGGAAAAGAACATCATGGGTAGAGGGAAGAATGGATTCAATGAAATTTCAGCAAATTCTTGAAGCAAACATAACATCATCTGTGAAAAAGCTGAGATTGACAAGAGGATGGCTTCTACAAATGTATAATGATCCTAAACACATGTCAAAATCCACCATAGCCTACCTAAAAAGGCACAAGCTGAAGGTTGTACCATCCCCTGATCTGAACATCATTGAAAATCTGTGACTAGTCCTCAAAAGGGCAGTGCATGCAAGACAACCCAGGAATCTCACAGAATCTGAAGACTTTTCCAAGGAAGAATGGATGAAAATCCCTCCAACAAGAATTGAAAGACTCATGGCTGGCTGCAAAAAGTGTTTACAAGCTGTGATATTTGCCAATAGGGAGGTGCTACTAGGTACTAACCATGCAGGGTGCCCAAACTTTTGCATTGGGCCATTTTTATTTTTTGTTATTTCGAAAATGTCAGATATGAAAAAATATATATTTTTTTTTCTAAAAAATAGATTAGGAATGTGTCATCTTTAATGTTATGCCTTTTGAAGATCATTTTTTATCTTCAACTTGCTTAACTGTTTACAATAACAGGGACCAGGGGTGTCCAAAATTTTTCATGCCACTGTAGCTCATATACATACCTCCCAACTGTCCCGGATTTAGTGAGACAGTCCCGGATTCCGGACAGACTCAGGGAATGAATGAAAAGGTGGAGGAGAACAATTGTGATGAATATAATTAACTAGCCTCTGCCCATGACTTCGTCTGTGTGTTGTTGCCCTTCTGACAATGAAGAGCTACGGTACCGGCACTGATAGCTCTTCACCAGGGGCACAGAATGGGAAAGCTGAATTCAGTGCACTGTTGGCTTTCTAGAGGTGTATTACACCACATGTGCCCCAAGTGGTGAAAAGTCCTCTTTAAAGGGATTCTACCATTAAAAACTTTTTTTTTCTAGTTGACACGTCGGAATAGCCTTAAGAAAGGCTATTCTTCTCCTACCTTTAGGACTAGTTCACACGTAAATTATGTGTGGCTTATTTTGTTCCGGAAAAAAAAAACGCTTCCTAATTAGGAAGCGGTTTGTGGACCTTGCCGCGTTTTTTGGAGCGTTTTATGGTAAAAACAGCTTCAAAAAATGCCAGGCAGTTTTCCCCTCCCCTAAAGTGAATGGCCGCTAAAAAAGTGTTGCGTTTTTTTCGGCGTGTTGTTTGCAAAAAAAACCCCACGATGTGGTTTTCACCTCCCATTCACTTCTATTGCTTTCTTCAGGTGGAAAACGCCTGAAAAAAGGTCATGTCGCTTCTTTTTTCTGCTAGAGCCGAAAAACTGCTAGCAGAAAAAAGAAAGCTAGCGGTCTCCATAGTGTTAGGAGTATTTAGGTTTATTACTTTCTATTTTTCTTACCTGGGGAGTTTTTGGCTGCGCAGTGTCTGGGGTGGCATCCTGGCGCTGCGGGGTTGTCCTGTCGTGGGTATTGGTGCACACCTTCTGACTTGCACGCGCGCACTGCTGGTAGGCAGCTTTATTTCCTGGTTTATTAGTCTGTCCTCCCATTTGCACCTGGGAGGAGTGGTCTCTACTCTGTATTTAAACCCATGCCTCCCATGGTTCTGTGCTGAGTGTCGCTTTTACAGAGCTAGGCCTTAGCAGGAGGAGTAGGTGGTTATCTTGGATAGAGGAAGTTCCGTGGTTGGTTTTTGGGAGGTTTGGGTGAACAAGTTGGTGTGTGAGTTTTCCCCTCTGTGTTCACCAATCCTCCCTCTGTGTATAATTGACTGTGTGAGTGAATTGCCTTATCCTTTGATTTCTACTCAGTTTCCCTGTGTTTGTTTCCTAGTGTAAGGTTCCTTCCCATATTGGTTTGGGGGAATCCTTTCCCACATTTTTCCTGTGTGCTGCTTGTGTAGTTAGTCAGCGCACACCCTTGTCAGTCCCTGTCAGTAGCAGCTTCACTTGTTCGTTAGGGGTGACCCCCTTTAGTCTCCAGTCCCTAGAGATCTTATAGGGCATTCCTTCTCCCACTTCCCTCTAGGCCTACGGTATCAGTGAGAGAGAAGCTGTCGGGGTCAGGCTTAGCCTGAGTACAGCCGACCCACACCCGTGAGGCAGGGATCGGGTTAGCTAGAGGGAGTAGTGCAGGGCGAGATTCCCTACTGCTATTCCTTAGCCCCGTTGCAGCTACCTGGACTGACATAACAGTACACTCAGCCGGTAAAAAAAAAAAAAAAAGTTCGTTTGCATTATGACGGACCTGAAACAGTTGTACCAGGCGGTGCAGCAGATTTCCACTGAGATGGAGGGGATCAAGCTACGAATGGATGCCATCCAAGCTTCTGGCGTATCTCAGTTACAGCAGTTGGCTCAACACACAGCTTCTCAGGTGGAGGGCATACAGAGGCAGGTGAGTAGCGCCCCTGTGGGTCGGCCTCTAGAGCCAAAAGTCAGCTTACCTGAACCCTTCCGAGGTAAGAGGTCAGATTTTTTCCGATTTCAAAAGGACTGTCTTTTGTATTTCCGGCTACGGCCGTTTTCCTCCGGTTCTGAGGTACAGAAAGTTGGGATTATTATTACTTTATTGAGAGATGATCCCCTCATCTGGGCACATTCGTTACCAGCCGACTCAGCTTGCTTACTAACTGTAGAGGCGTTTTTCTCCACAATGGGGTTACTGTATGACGACCCAGACAGGGTACGCACGGCTGAGTATAACCTACGACGTGTGGTGCAAGGGGATCACGCTATAGAGAAATATTGCACAGAGTTTCGTAGGTGGGCAGCAGAAGTACACTGGAATGACCCCGCTCTACTTAGTCAGTACAGGGCTCTCGGACCAGGTTAAAGACCATCTAGTTTCTCACCCTGTTCCGGGAGATCTAGATGAGGCCATGCAGCTGGCAATTAGAGTTGGACGGCGCCTCCGGGAGCGTGGAGACAAGAGTCCTGGGGGGCTTAGCCCTCCTCAATTCTCTGTTTTTAGAGAGGACCCGGGGGACCAACCCATGCAGATTGGGGCCACTGTGCGAAGTGCTAGACCCAAGAGTGAAGGGTCCCGCACAGTACGCTGTTTTGTGTGTGGAGGGATGGGACATGTAGCAAGGGTATGCCCCTCCAGAGAATGGTTCGCCAAGGAGAGTAATAACCCCAGGTCTATTGAGGGTAAAGGGAGAAAACCTACTAAGGAGGGAGGTGTGCATATTTCCTGTACTCAGACTGCCGGGTTGACCCTTGAAGGATGGGTAAATGGGCAGAAGTGCCGGATTTTGGTTGATTGTGGTTCGGCAGTCAACCTTATTGACTCAGAGTTTTGTGAGCAATTAAGGGTGAGTCCTTTGGTCTTGAAGTCTCAGATACCGGTGTGGGCTATTGATAAGACCCCTCTACAGCAAGCTGTCATCTCCAAACAGGTGGAGGGTCTGGAGTTTATTGTGGGTGGCCACAGGGAAGAGATTGACTTGTTCTTGTTGTCTAAGTTACCAGCACAAGTAGTGTTGGGGTGGCCCTGGCTGAAGCAGCATAACCCTATTATCAACTGGGAGACCGAGTCAGTAGTTTCTTGGGGGCAGGGGTGTAATGGTCGATGTCTGCCCATATCCGTTATGTCTTTGTCTATAGACAATTTGCCTCAAGAAATATGTGAGTTCAGGGAGGTCTTTGAGGAAAGGGCAGCCAAGACATTATCACCACATCGCACCTATGATTGCTCGATTAAATTTATACCAAATGCAGTGCTACCCAAGACACGGTTGTACAATCTCACTATTCCGGAGAGGGAGGCGCTCAAAGAGTATATTGAGGGGAGTCTAGAGGTGGGGCATATTCGCCCATCTAAGTCCCCAGTAGCAGTGGGGTTTTTCTTTGTAAAGAAGAAAGATGGAGGGTTGCGCCCTTGTTTGGATTTTAGGGAGATTAACAAAATCACGGTGCGGAATCCCTATCCCATTCTGTTGATCTCGGATCTATTCAGCCAGATTACGGGAGCCTGCTGGTTTAGTAAAATAGATTTACGTGGGGCGTATAACTTGCTGAGAATCAAGAAGGGGGATGAGTGGAAAACAGCGTTTAACACACCCCTAGGACACTTTGAGAATCTTGTGATGCCTTTCGGTCTAACCAATGCGCCTGCGTTTTTTCAGAATTTTATTAATGATGTACTAAGTGCCGTCATAGGGAGGGGGGTTGTGGTCTATCTGGACGATATACTCATTTACACCCCGGATTTGGAGACTCATTGGGAGAGAGTGAGAGAGGTTTTAGATCTCCTGAGGGTTAACCAATTAAGTGCTAAGCTGGAGAAATGTGTGTTCGCGGTCAATAAATTATGTTTCCTTGCCTATATCCTATCGGACAAGGGATTCGAGATGGACCCTGAGAAGGTCAGGGCAGTCTTGGAGTGGCCGCGACCCGAGAACCTAAAGGCGGTCCAACGGTTCTTGGGGTTCTCCAACTATTATCGCCAGTTTATCAAGGGATTTTCTGAGGTTGTGAAACCTATCTCGGACTTGACTAAGAAGGGGGCTGACTGTGCTAAGTGGTCGCCAGAGGCGCTAGCTGCGTTTGAAGAACTGAGAAGCGATTCTCGTCCGCTCCCATTTTGAGACAGCCGGATGAGAGGTTGGCCTTCCGAGTGGAGGTGGATGCCTCCTCGGTGGGGGTGGGAGCAGTACTTTCTCAGGAGTTCGAGGAGGGTACGCATCCCTGTGCCTTCTTTTCTAAGAAATTCTCTGCCTCTGAACGGAATTATGACATCGGAGATAGGGAACTACTGGCAATAAAACTAGCGTTCGAACATTGGCGTCATTTCCTGGAGGGGGCCAGAAGGCCAGTCCAGGTATTTACTGACCACAAGAATTTGGTTCATCTTGGGTCGGCGAAGAGATTAAATGCACGGCAGGCCAGATGGGCTCTATTTTTTGCGCGGTTCCATTTTACCGTGACTTATGTGCCGGGTTCAAAGAATGTTAAGGCTGATGCTTTATCCCGGTATATGTTGACTGAGGAGGAACGAGAGGCGCCTGCCACTATTCTTGGGGATGGAGTGGTGGTAGCAGTATTGGGCGCGAAACTGGAGAAGGCCTTGATCGAAGCGCAACACGCTGCACCTTCCAAGATACCTAGAAACAAGCTTTTTGTCCCAACTACTCTCCGACAAAGTCTCCTGAGGGAGTGTCACGAGTCGGTTCTTGCTGGTCACCCGGGGGTTTCAGAGACCATGAGATTGGTGTCTAGGAATTTTTGGTGGCCAGGGTGGAGTAAGGATGTCTTGCAGTTTGTTCAAAATTGTTCGGTCTGTGCAAGAGCCAAGGCGTCGCATACCCGTCCCCACGGTCTTCTACATCCATTGGAACCTCCTAAGGCACCTTGGACTCATCTGTCTATGGATTTCATCACGGGCCTTCCGGTGTCTAAGGGTTTCACGGTCATTTGGGTAGTCGTTGACCGCTTCACGAAAATGTGCCATTTGATCCCGTTTTCCAGGCTGCCATGTGCCAAGACACTATCAGAGGCGTTTATTAAAGAAATTGTAAGGTTGCATGGTCTTCCTGAGGAGATCGTTTCGGACAGGGGACCGCAATTTGTGGCTAAATTCTGGCGGGCTTTTTGCAGCAGGTTGGGAGTTACACTGTCGTTTTCCTCCGGGTTTCACCCAGAGTCTAACGGACAAACAGAGAGGAAGAATCAGGATGTGGAACAGTTTTTGAGGTGTTTTGTTCGAGAGAACCAGAATAATTGGGCTGCCTTTCTCCCCCTGGCAGAATTTTCCCTAAACAACCATGATTCCAATGCCACAGGTACCACACCTTTTTTTTGCTCCGGTGGTAGACATCCTGTTTTCGGAGTATTTTCTTCCATTTCTTCCCCAGTTCCGGAGGAGGAGCTATTTTCTAAAAAGCTGCAAGGGGTATGGTCCCGTATCCGAGAGAATCTGGTGCGGGCGTCGCACCAGGCTAAGGTCCAGGCGGATCGGAAGAGAGGAGAGTTGCAGTTCTTCCCTGGTGAGATGGTTTGGTTGTCCACCAAGAATATCAGGTTGAAGGTTCCTAGCAAGAAGCTGGGTCCCAGGTTTGTGGGTCCTTTTAAGATCATTAAGATGGTAAATGAAGTGGCGGCGCAGCTGCAACTACCTAAAAGGTGGAAGATAAACCGGGTGTTCCATGTCTCCTTGTTAAAGAAGGCCAAGAAGGGAACGTCTCCAGTTAAGGTTCCACCAGTTTCTGAGTCCGGGGAGTATGAGATATCCCGAGTTCTGGATAGCAAATATGTTCGGGGGAAGCTACGGTATCTGGTGGCGTGGAAGGGATACGGTCCTGAGGATAATTCTTGGGTCCTGGAGTCGGATATGTCAGCCCCCAGACTCGTGGAGAAATTCCACAAGGAGTTCCCGAAGAAGGATGCTCCTAGAGAATCCGGAGTCTTCTCCTTGAGGGGAGGATCCTGTTAGGAGTATTTAGGTTTATTACTTTCTATTTTTCTTACCTGGGGAGTTTTTGGCTGCGCAGTGTCTGGGGTGGCATCCTGGCGCTGCGGGGTTGTCCTGTCGTGGGTATTGGTGCACACCTTCTGACTTGCACGCGCGCACTGCTGGTAGGCAGCTTTATTTCCTGGTTTATTAGTCTGTCCTCCCATTTGCACCTGGGAGGAGTGGTCTCTACTCTGTATTTAAACCCATGCCTCCCATGGTTCTGTGCTGAGTGTCGCTTTTACAGAGCTAGGCCTTAGCAGGAGGAGTAGGTGGTTATCTTGGATAGAGGAAGTTCCGTGGTTGGTTTTTGGGAGGTTTGGGTGAACAAGTTGGTGTGTGAGTTTTCCCCTCTGTGTTCACCAATCCTCCCTCTGTGTATAATTGACTGTGTGAGTGAATTGCCTTATCCTTTGATTTCTACTCAGTTTCCCTGTGTTTGTTTCCTAGTGTAAGGTTCCTTCCCATATTGGTTTGGGGGAATCCTTTCCCACATTTTTCCTGTGTGCTGCTTGTGTAGTTAGTCAGCGCACACCCTTGTCAGTCCCTGTCAGTAGCAGCTTCACTTGTTCGTTAGGGGTGACCCCCTTTAGTCTCCAGTCCCTAGAGATCTTATAGGGCATTCCTTCTCCCACTTCCCTCTAGGCCTACGGTATCAGTGAGAGAGAAGCTGTCGGGGTCAGGCTTAGCCTGAGTACAGCCGACCCACACCCGTGAGGCAGGGATCGGGTTAGCTAGTGGGAGTAGTGCAGGGCGAGATTTCCTACTGCTATTCCTTAGCCCCGTTGCAGCTACCTGGACTGACATAACAGTACACTCAGCCGGTAAAAAAAAAAAAAAAAAGTTTGTTTGCATTATGACGGACCTGAAACAGTTGTACCAGGCGGTGCAGCAGATTTCCACTGAGATGGAGGGGATCAAGCTACGAATGGATGCCATCCAAGCTTCTGGCGTATCTCAGTTACAGCAGTTGGCTCAACACACAGCTTCTCAGGTGGAGGGCATACAGAGGCAGGTGAGTAGCGCCCCTGTGGGTCGGCCTCTAGAGCCAAAAGTCAGCTTACCTGAACCCTTCCGAGGTAAGAGGTCAGATTTTTTCCGATTTCAAAAGGACTGTCTTTTGTATTTCCGGCTACGGCCGTTTTCCTCCGGTTCTGAGGTACAGAGAGTTGGGATTATTATTACTTTATTGAGAGATGATCCCCTCATCTGGGCACATTCGTTACCAGCCGACTCAGCTTGCTTACTAACTGTAGAGGCGTTTTTCTCCACAATGGGGTTACTGTATGACGACCCAGACAGGGTACGCACGGCTGAGTATAACCTACGACGTGTGGTGCAAGGGGATCACGCTATAGAGAAATATTGCACAGAGTTTCGTAGGTGGGCAGCAGAAGTACACTGGAATGACCCCGCTCTACTTAGTCAGTACAGGGCTCTCGGACCAGGTTAAAGACCATCTAGTTTCTCACCCTGTTCCGGGAGATCTAGATGAGGCCATGCAGCTGGCAATTAGAGTTGGACGGCGCCTCCGGGAGCGTGGAGACAAGAGTCCTGGGGGGCTTAGCCCTCCTCAATTCTCTGTTTTTAGAGAGGACCCGGGGGACCAACCCATGCAGATTGGGGCCACTGTGCGAAGTGCTAGACCCAAGAGTGAAGGGTCCCGCACAGTACGCTGTTTTGTGTGTGGAGGGATGGGACATGTAGCAAGGGTATGCCCCTCCAGAGAATGGTTCGCCAAGGAGAGTAATAACCCCAGGTCTATTGAGGGTAAAGGGAGAAAACCTACTAAGGAGGGAGGTGTGCATATTTCCTGTACTCAGACTGCCGGGTTGACCCTTGAAGGATGGGTAAATGGGCAGAAGTGCCGGATTTTGGTTGATTGTGGTTCGGCAGTCAACCTTATTGACTCAGAGTTTTGTGAGCAATTAAGGGTGAGTCCTTTGGTCTTGAAGTCTCAGATACCGGTGTGGGCTATTGATAAGACCCCTCTACAGCAAGCTGTCATCTCCAAACAGGTGGAGGGTCTGGAGTTTATTGTGGGTGGCCACAGGGAAGAGATTGACTTGTTCTTGTTGTCTAAGTTACCAGCACAAGTAGTGTTGGGGTGGCCCTGGCTGAAGCAGCATAACCCTATTATCAACTGGGAGACCGAGTCAGTAGTTTCTTGGGGGCAGGGGTGTAATGGTCGATGTCTGCCCATATCCGTTATGTCTTTGTCTATAGACAATTTGCCTCAAGAAATATGTGAGTTCAGGGAGGTCTTTGAGGAAAGGGCAGCCAAGACATTATCACCACATCGCACCTATGATTGCTCGATTAAATTTATACCAAATGCAGTGCTACCCAAGACACGGTTGTACAATCTCACTATTCCGGAGAGGGAGGCGCTCAAAGAGTATATTGAGGGGAGTCTAGAGGTGGGGCATATTCGCCCATCTAAGTCCCCAGTAGCAGTGGGGTTTTTCTTTGTAAAGAAGAAAGATGGAGGGTTGCGCCCTTGTTTGGATTTTAGGGAGATTAACAAAATCACGGTGCGGAATCCCTATCCCATTCTGTTGATCTCGGATCTATTCAGCCAGATTACGGGAGCCTGCTGGTTTAGTAAAATAGATTTACGTGGGGCGTATAACTTGCTGAGAATCAAGAAGGGGGATGAGTGGAAAACAGCGTTTAACACACCCCTAGGACACTTTGAGAATCTTGTGATGCCTTTCGGTCTAACCAATGCGCCTGCGTTTTTTCAGAATTTTATTAATGATGTACTAAGTGCCGTCATAGGGAGGGGGGTTGTGGTCTATCTGGACGATATACTCATTTACACCCCGGATTTGGAGACTCATTGGGAGAGAGTGAGAGAGGTTTTAGATCTCCTGAGGGTTAACCAATTAAGTGCTAAGCTGGAGAAATGTGTGTTCGCGGTCAATAAATTATGTTTCCTTGCCTATATCCTATCGGACAAGGGATTCGAGATGGACCCTGAGAAGGTCAGGGCAGTCTTGGAGTGGCCGCGACCCGAGAACCTAAAGGCGGTCCAACGGTTCTTGGGGTTCTCCAACTATTATCGCCAGTTTATCAAGGGATTTTCTGAGGTTGTGAAACCTATCTCGGACTTGACTAAGAAGGGGGCTGACTGTGCTAAGTGGTCGCCAGAGGCGCTAGCTGCGTTTGAAGAACTGAGAAGCGATTCTCGTCCGCTCCCATTTTGAGACAGCCGGATGAGAGGTTGGCCTTCCGAGTGGAGGTGGATGCCTCCTCGGTGGGGGTGGGAGCAGTACTTTCTCAGGAGTTCGAGGAGGGTACGCATCCCTGTGCCTTCTTTTCTAAGAAATTCTCTGCCTCTGAACGGAATTATGACATCGGAGATAGGGAACTACTGGCAATAAAACTAGCGTTCGAACATTGGCGTCATTTCCTGGAGGGGGCCAGAAGGCCAGTCCAGGTATTTACTGACCACAAGAATTTGGTTCATCTTGGGTCGGCGAAGAGATTAAATGCACGGCAGGCCAGATGGGCTCTATTTTTTGCGCGGTTCCATTTTACCGTGACTTATGTGCCGGGTTCAAAGAATGTTAAGGCTGATGCTTTATCCCGGTATATGTTGACTGAGGAGGAACGAGAGGCGCCTGCCACTATTCTTGGGGATGGAGTGGTGGTAGCAGTATTGGGCGCGAAACTGGAGAAGGCCTTGATCGAAGCGCAACACGCTGCACCTTCCAAGATACCTAGAAACAAGCTTTTTGTCCCAACTACTCTCCGACAAAGTCTCCTGAGGGAGTGTCACGAGTCGGTTCTTGCTGGTCACCCGGGGGTTTCAGAGACCATGAGATTGGTGTCTAGGAATTTTTGGTGGCCAGGGTGGAGTAAGGATGTCTTGCAGTTTGTTCAAAATTGTTCGGTCTGTGCAAGAGCCAAGGCGTCGCATACCCGTCCCCACGGTCTTCTACATCCATTGGAACCTCCTAAGGCACCTTGGACTCATCTGTCTATGGATTTCATCACGGGCCTTCCGGTGTCTAAGGGTTTCACGGTCATTTGGGTAGTCGTTGACCGCTTCACGAAAATGTGCCATTTGATCCCGTTTTCCAGGCTGCCATGTGCCAAGACACTATCAGAGGCGTTTATTAAAGAAATTGTAAGGTTGCATGGTCTTCCTGAGGAGATCGTTTCGGACAGGGGACCGCAATTTGTGGCTAAATTCTGGCGGGCTTTTTGCAGCAGGTTGGGAGTTACACTGTCGTTTTCCTCCGGGTTTCACCCAGAGTCTAACGGACAAACAGAGAGGAAGAATCAGGATGTGGAACAGTTTTTGAGGTGTTTTGTTCGAGAGAACCAGAATAATTGGGCTGCCTTTCTCCCCCTGGCAGAATTTTCCCTAAACAACCATGATTCCAATGCCACAGGTACCACACCTTTTTTTTGCTCCGGTGGTAGACATCCTGTTTTCGGAGTATTTTCTTCCATTTCTTCCCCAGTTCCGGAGGAGGAGCTATTTTCTAAAAAGCTGCAAGGGGTATGGTCCCGTATCCGAGAGAATCTGGTGCGGGCGTCGCACCAGGCTAAGGTCCAGGCGGATCGGAAGAGAGGAGAGTTGCAGTTCTTCCCTGGTGAGATGGTTTGGTTGTCCACCAAGAATATCAGGTTGAAGGTTCCTAGCAAGAAGCTGGGTCCCAGGTTTGTGGGTCCTTTTAAGATCATTAAGATGGTAAATGAAGTGGCGGCGCAGCTGCAACTACCTAAAAGGTGGAAGATAAACCGGGTGTTCCATGTCTCCTTGTTAAAGAAGGCCAAGAAGGGAACGTCTCCAGTTAAGGTTCCACCAGTTTCTGAGTCCGGGGAGTATGAGATATCCCGAGTTCTGGATAGCAAATATGTTCGGGGGAAGCTACGGTATCTGGTGGCGTGGAAGGGATACGGTCCTGAGGATAATTCTTGGGTCCTGGAGTCGGATATGTCAGCCCCCAGACTCGTGGAGAAATTCCACAAGGAGTTCCCGAAGAAGGATGCTCCTAGAGAATCCGGAGTCTTCTCCTTGAGGGGAGGATCCTGTTAGGAGTATTTAGGTTTATTACTTTCTATTTTTCTTACCTGGGGAGTTTTTGGCTGCGCAGTGTCTGGGGTGGCATCCTGGCGCTGCGGGGTTGTCCTGTCGTGGGTATTGGTGCACACCTTCTGACTTGCACGCGCGCACTGCTGGTAGGCAGCTTTATTTCCTGGTTTATTAGTCTGTCCTCCCATTTGCACCTGGGAGGAGTGGTCTCTACTCTGTATTTAAACCCATGCCTCCCATGGTTCTGTGCTGAGTGTCGCTTTTACAGAGCTAGGCCTTAGCAGGAGGAGTAGGTGGTTATCTTGGATAGAGGAAGTTCCGTGGTTGGTTTTTGGGAGGTTTGGGTGAACGAGTTGGTGTTTGTGTTTTCCCTTCTGTGTTCACCAATCCTCCCTCTGTGTATAATTGACTGTGTGAGTGAATTGCCTTATCCTTTGATTTCTACTCAGTTTCCCTGTGTTTGTTTCCTAGTGTAAGGTTCCTTCCCATATTGGTTTGGGGGAATCCTTTCCCACATTTTTCCTGTGTGCTGCTTGTGTAGTTAGTCAGCGCACACCCTTGTCAGTCCCTGTCAGTAGCAGCTTCACTTGTTCGTTAGGGGTGACCCCCTTTAGTCTCCAGTCCCTAGAGATCTTATAGGGCATTCCTTCTCCCACTTCCCTCTAGGCCTACGGTATCAGTGAGAGAGGAGCTGTCGGGGTCAGGCTTAGCCTGAGAACAGCCGACCCACACCCGTGAGGCAGGGACCGGGATAGCTAGTGGGAGTAGTGCAGGGCGAGATTCCCTACTGCTATTCCTTAGCCCCGTTGCAGCTACCTGGACTGACATAACACATAGACCACCATTCTATGGAGGCGGATTTTGAGGCGAAATCTGCTGTCAAAATCCGCCTTCTTGTCCCCGTGTGAACTAGCCCTTAGATGTCTTCTTCGCCCCGCCATTCGGTTAAAAATCCTTTTTTCGTTGGTATGCAAATGAGTGCTCTCGCAGCACCGGGGGCGGGCCCCAGCGTTCAAACAGCACTGGGGATGTTCCCAATGCTGCGAGAGAACTCTCTCCAGCGCCACCTCCATCTTCGTCAGCAATGGCCTCTTCATCTTCTTCTTCCGGCACTGGGGTCACACTTGTACGCTTGCGCAGTCGACTTTGCCATCGGGCCGCAGGCAGAGCTGAGTGCACGTGCCAGTGGCCATTTTTTTGTGGCCGCTTACGCGATCATGCGCAGTATGCTTCTGTAGTTCTATGGAGTACAGAGCGTATTGCGCATGCTCGCATAAGCAGCCATGAAAAAATGGATTCTAGCATGTGTACTCGGCTCTGCCTGCGGCCCGATGGCAGAGCCGACTCCGCCTGCGTACAAGTGTGACCCCAGCGCCGGAAGAAGAAGATGAAGAGGCCGGTTCTGACAAAGATGGAGGTGGCGCTGGAGAGAGTTCTCTCAAAGCATTGGGGACACCCCCAGTGCTGTTTGAGCGCTGGGGCCCACACCCAGTGCTGCGAGAGAACTCATTTGCATACCGACAAGAAACGGATTTTAAACTGAATGGAGGGGCGAAGAAGACATCTAAAGGTAGGAGAATAATAGCCTTTCTTAAGGCTATTCCGACTTGTCAACTAGAAAAAAAATGTTTTTAATGGTAGAATCTCTTTAAGCCCTCGTATGGCTCTGTAAGCAGGAAAATAACAAAGTTATGAGGTTTGGAAGGCAGGGAGTCAAAAACTTGCCTGGGGGAAAGGGTTAATCCTGCACACAGCGGCGTAACTAAAAATGGCGGGGCCCCAAGGCGAACATTTGACAGGGCTCTAGCCCTGACCCTGACAGTTTTTTCTAATTTCACCCCATTCTGACTATTTTCAGTACATTGTATAGAATAATAGATGG
Source organism: Leptodactylus fuscus (assembly GCF_031893055.1). Taxonomy (NCBI): domain Eukaryota; kingdom Metazoa; phylum Chordata; class Amphibia; order Anura; family Leptodactylidae; genus Leptodactylus; species Leptodactylus fuscus. Next base: position 78,594,542 of record NC_134271.1, on the reverse strand, counting down.
TACCATTATGAAGTATGGTTAAGCCTCATATGGTTCTGTGAATGGAAAAATAAAGAAGTATGAACTTTATAAAGTGGGGTGTAAAAAACAAAAATGAAAAATAAAAGATGTCTACAATGGGAAGAGGTTAAAGAGAGTTCTTGATGCTCATTAAACTGGAAACAGTTACAATCTGAATACCACAAATCCACTGACAGACAGATGGAGGAAATTCAAGACCACTCCCCAGGAGTGGTTGACCAATACAGATCACACCAAGAGCAATGTACTGTATATAATAGTCTGCAAGGTCTCAAAGGAACCCAAGAAAAGCGCTAAGCAACTAAAGGTCATTCTCACATTGGCTACCACCATTCGCTTCCATCACTGACCTTGATGAACCTTCCACCACTACATACATGGTGCTGTATATGTGACATAGGTACAAAATGACTCAACCTTTGAAGACGGCTCATTCTAGATATAGACTGGGGTTCAGGGTTGTTTCCTTCCTTGTAGCAGTAAGTTCTGTTTATGAAGGACTCTTAATACTTTACTGTTCTTCTTTTCATGGCCTTTACAGTACCTGGATGCTTTGGAAATCAGCTAGAAGCCAAAGTAAACAAGGAAGAAGTTGTGAACTGGATGTGTTACCGTAAGACTGATGACTACTTTACCATCTGGCTCAATCTGAACATGTTTCTACCTCTAGGAATAGACTGCTGGATTGATAATATCAGGTAACCTGGAAAATAACCTACTCACCCACTTCCTCTGGCGACCCCGGCCTATTCCTGGCCATTTCTTTTTTTTGCAAAAAGTAAAAAGGCATAATTTTTGTTTATGCATAAAAAGTTGCAAAAACCTACTTTAAGGCTGAGGCACCATGTTGCCGAAACGCAGCTTTTTTTGTTGCAGATTTTGCTGCGTTTTATTGAGCCAAAGCCAGTTGTGGAGCAGAGGGAAGAAGTATAAGAACTTCCTAGAAATTTCCCATTCCTTTTATAGCCACTCTTGGTTTTGACTCAAAAAACTGCAACAAAATTGGCAGCAAAAATAGCAGCTTTTCTGCAACGTGGGGCCCAGTGGTGAACCTAGCCTTTCTGCTGCCTGAGGCGGACGATCAAAAGACGCCGCCAGGGAAGGGAAGGGTGTTGGCGTCTTTTGATCACCCACTTCAGGTGGCGGGGAAAAGGGGGGGTGCTAGTGGTAACATTACAGTGAATACAGTGCAGTAATATTTTGTCACTTACAGGAGATGTCTTCCCACATTTCCCATCTCTTCCCTTTGCAACATGGACATCTTTGACTCCTCACTTCTCCATGCACCCGACCCTTATAAATGTCCCTTGCACGCGGACTTATGTCTCACAGTGGCCCCTGCAGCCTCTATTATGCCCCCATAATATGGGGCATAATAGAGATTGCAGGGGCTGCTGGAGTATAATAATCAGAGACCCAGGGGAGGTGAAGAAACATAATAAACACCGTTAGTTACCTCTCCAGGATCCAGTGTTACTCCTAGCACAGGCTTCGGGCCTTTATGGCAATGTCACAGACGTCACATGGTCTGGGACATTACCATACAGACCTAAAGCCTGCCAGGATTAACACCGGATCCAGACAAGGTGAGTAACACTGTTTATTATGTTCCCTCACCTCCCCATGTGCTCCGATTATTATACTCGGGGGGGAAGGGGGGGGCAGCAGTTGGGTTGTTTTCAGAGCAGCCTGTCCTGGGCTAGTTTAGGGAAAAGAAAGTAAATAAAAAAATAAAAGTCCCACGGTTGCTACCCCCTCTGAGAGGGCCACCTGAGGCAGCCACCTCACCTTGCCTCATTAGAGCTGTGGTGCTTTGGGGCCTCAGAATACTACTTTTTGATGGCAGAAAATTGCTATACAAATCTTTATACATAATCCAAAGCAGTTTATCATTGCTTATTGGAGTTTCACTGAAATCCTCCTCACTCTGCAATGAGTGGAGCTTTGATCTGAATAGGATATTATGTGATATTATGTGGTGCAGGCAGGTATAATAGCAGGGAAATCTTTTTTAGTAATGATGACCATAACAGCCCATCAGCTTTAACTCCCTGCAGTGTTTCTGAAGAAGCTTCTGTTAGTCTGAAGCCGTAGCAAGGTGACTACCAAGAAGACATTCTCCACTTATCACTATGCTGCACATAATGTGTGGGACACTGAACTAATATTTGACTTGTGTCTTTTTAACAGAGTGGTGTACAACAGGACAACCAGAATGGCTTCTAATGCCCCAGGGGTTGACGTCAGGGTTCCTGGATTTGGAAAAACATTCTCAGTAGAATATCTAGATAGAAGCAAGCTAGCCGGTAAGAAGTGCCACTTTGCAGAATACAGGAATCTTCTTACCGCAGCTGAGTACCATGCTATAGAATATATATATATATATATATATATATATATATATATACCACAATGCACAGCAATTACTGATGAGTCTATACCTGTGCTGATTCCTTTCCCCAACAGGTTATTTTCACACTCTAGTACAACACCTGGTGAACAACGGCTATGTGAGGGATGAGACAGTGCGGGCCGCTCCCTATGACTGGAGAATTGCTCCCAGTAAGCACACATTTTCTTACAAATTTCCATATATAAGCAAGAGCTTGTTAAAGGTGTATTCCCATCACGCTTGTTCACCAACTTGCAGGCTGTGTGTTCTCTTCACTTCCTGGTTTTCTCGGCACATTGGTGGGCGGGGTTTCAGTATGTTAGTAAAAGACAATAAACGAGAATATAATCAAATTTACTCACAAAGCTGGGATGAGCCCAATGTCAGATAGCTGACACCAAGGTATGATGGGAATCCAACAGATGTCTGGAATGAATGGGTTGGTTGGAACAACATAACTAAAAATATAGTTTATAACTAGAAATAGTGCTAAACCTTTACAATATAGGTAGTCACATTAAATACTGATTTTAGATTTTTCTTCTGTTCATTCACTTTACATTGTGTTAATTGACATAAACTATTAACACTTCTATTTTTGAAAGCATTCTTACTTTGCAGCTTTTTTCACTGCCTGAAACTTTTGCACAACACTATAAAAATTTATACCTTGCATATGCAGGCGGCCATTTCTTCTATTCTGCATGGATTTGCTTTGGATTTGTTCTGCACAGCTCCATCCCTTGTTGCTGACATCACTGACTATAATATAATCTCTGTAAAGTAATGCAGAGTTGTATAATACCACAGATATTTGTAATAATTTACATCTACCAACACACATCTATTATCAGAAGATTAACATATCAGGGTTGACAATGAATATCGCAATTTTAGTCCAGAGCAGGTAAATGTGCAATAACTCCATGAAAGTCTCCTTTTAATGGATGTGTCTCCTGCCCAGATGGTCAAAAGGAATACTTTGAAAAACTGAAGAATCTGGTTGAAGAGATGCACTCCCAATATGAAATGCCTGTCTTCCTCGTTGGTCACAGCCTCGGCAATCTCTACCTCCTGTACTTTCTTAACCATCAGCCTGCGGAATGGAAGAAGCAATATGTCAAGGGCTTTATATCACTAGGAGCACCGTGGGGAGGAGCCGTGAAGCCACTTCTTGTCTTAATGTCAGGTCAGTGGACTATGTTCAGACACTAGTCTGGAGCAGGGTTTGTAGGTGATGAAGAAATCAAGCTCTGCTATACATCAGACCCATAGAATAGAACAGCACCAGGCACACTCAGGAGTTGTATAAAACTTAAAGAGGTTATCCAGTTTCTATTACTGATGGCCTATTCTGTCTCTGAGCTCCTTGGGCAGTTCCTTTGACCTCATGATTCTCATTTGCCCCCTGTATATAGCACCATGGTGCTGCACATTTGAGCGGGAGATATGTGGGGGTCCAACACCCGGGACCCCCGCAGGTTACCGGTACGCGGTTCGCTGTATTGTTTAGACACCGCAACCCGCACTGATCACTCACCGTACAAACTGAAGAGGCACGTGTAAATACTGCAGCGCTATACCACTGAAATTTATGCAGCAGCATGGCAGTATCTGGCTGCTACAATTTGTACGGAAAGTGAGAAGTGTGGCTTGCAATATGTAAACAATGCTGCAAACTGTACCGCTGCACCTGTAACCTGCAGATCTAATATTGATTGCCTACCCTAAGGATAGGCCATCACCGTTAGATACTGGATAACCCCTTTAATCTATGACTGGAACCCACACCAGCTCTCACAGTGCAGAATCCAGTACAAGCACAGTATATACACTGAATATTAGGCTATGTACTTACAGATATAGCAGAATTAACCCAAACTTCTGCAACGGGTTAAACTGCTGCAGCATGATATCTTATCACAGAAGAGAAGAGAAAACAATGAAGAATCATTAGAAAAGCATTTTTCAATGGCTTTTTATTGTTTTTGTTGTCTTCTGTGATAAGATATATTATGCTGCAGCAGTTTGGCCAAGTGTAGAGGTTTGGGTTAACTCTGCTACATCTGTACCTGCATTTAAGGTTTCCATTACGGGACTCTATGAGTGCAGCATGCAGAGCCATTCTTACTATTAAAATTACAGAGATCACTAAGGTAGCCTCAACAGTTCTAATAAGTCAAACCGCTCATGGAAAAAGGAAATGACCGACTCCCATTGATTGCAATGGGAGGCGTTTTTTTTAGCCGGATTCTGACACGGATTCTGCGTCAAAATCCGGCCAAAAACCCCGTATGAACCCGGCCTAATGGTTCTGCTTTAGGTTGTCACCTCTGCATATAAGCCCTGTAAACAATCTCTACTTTTATCATTTCATCACATCATCTAAAATGAACACCCTCAGCTATGACTTCAAGAAAACCTAGTGTCCCTCCTTCACACTCATAGTGGTCCAGGAAGCTAAGATATAAGGCTTTAGTTGATCGGGTCTCCAGTACATTAGCTGATAATAACACATCAATGAGATTTATACCCTTATTAACTACTTAATCTCTGGCTTACAGGAGATAACCATGGGATTCCAATGGTCTCCAACATTAAAATTCGAGAAGAACAGCGAATGACCACAACCAATCCGTGGATGATTCCATCAAACATTGCATGGCCAGAATCACATGTCTTTATTTCCACTCCAACATATAACTACACTTACAAGGACTACAAGAAATTATTCCATGATATTGACTTTGAAGATGGTTGGTATATGTGGGAAGATACAAAGGGTCTTGTGGAAGGGCTGCCCCCACCAGGTGTGGACACATACTGTATCTATGGAACAGGTCTTCCCACACCTGAGACATATGTGTATGGGGAAGGTTTCCCTAATGAACCAGCTATAGACATCATCTACTCTGATGGAGATGATACAGTACATAAGAGAAGTATGGAACTGTGCAAACGATGGGTGGACCAGCAGAGCGAGAAGGTCGAAGTGATTGAGCTACATGGAATGCACCATCTCAGCATGGTCTTCAGCAACCAAACATTGAATGTTATTAATGATATCTTGCAGGGGAATGATCTCTAGACTAGGGTTATTATATCGACTTCACAGCAGAATGAGGACTTGTCAGGATATGCAGGCCCGGTGTATATGTGTTACTATAGAGGCCCCATGTGGCTACTGTTATAGGAATGTACAGCCTAACACTATTAGACAATAAATTAATATATGTACTGCTTGACCACTGCTCCTGCTTGTGGTCGAAACCAGACCAACTTCGTGTGGATCCAAATTAGAAAACATATTCGAGCTTGGGGAATGAACACAGAGGTAGTTGTCATTACGATGAGCCCAATTTATTAAATAAAACATATCATATGTAGTGTGCGGACCCTGGTGGCCCAAAGCCAAATTTCGCTTTGTAATAATTGACATTTAACATTATTGGTTAACTTAGCATCATGTTCAGCGTGTCCTGATCGTGCTCTTCCATCAGATACACCGTCCTTGAATTACAAACATCTGCATAACAAACAGAATACAAGAACATAATTCAAGCAGATAGCAGTTAATAATGACACCAAAATTACATTAATATTTTTGTGCAATTTTTGGGTAATGGCTACAACAAATCCCACCTTTTGTGATTACCATGTTGTACTGAATTCTACATTGTGGGGAGTGTGTAGGAACAGGAGAGAACCTAAAGCTATGCCATGCTGCTTTGTACACCTTCTTTTTACCCACCTTTTGGTGTGTACCTACAATGTGGGCTTTTACATTTTATAAATAAGAATAGAGAAGGGCCGTGCTGAAATCCTTTAGCCAAACAAAGGTTAATATTTTGTTTTCAAACTTTTCATCTGCCTAAAAAAGGCCAATATTAAAAATGTATACATCAGGGGTCAGCAACCCCCGGCTCTAGTGCCAGGGTTGGCACCCCAGGCGTATCTGTCTGACACAGGGCTCTCTCTGCTGTTGGAGTGGAGGATGCACTGGGGAAGAATACATCAGGAATAACCAACTGCCTGTGCAAAGTATAAATATGACAGCTAAACTTGCCTTCATTCATTTCAATAAGACTATAAAGATTTTTTTGATTTCAACAAAAATACTATCCCCCGCATACTAGGCTTACGGCAGACTACTCAGCCCTATGTAGGAGGTCGACACCCTTACAGGTATTGCATGGAACACTGAATATTTTATCTTAGATTTTTTTTCTAAATGGGCTATTCTTGACCGCAATATTGCTGAGAGTAGTGCTGTGATTTTTTTTTTCTCCAAGAGAGTGGGACTGTGGGTTGCCATTAAATATTTTATGACGTCACCCATCCTATTTGAGCAGCAAGAGCAGTGCTCCCATTACTGATGGCCCACCCACAGTGCACTTACCTACTCATTTGCATAAGAATTCAAAGATGTTTTTAACACAGAAGGTGTTCACAAAGAAAGAAAACTTAGTATATATTAATTATATCCCCTTCAGCGCATAATGATCAAGTTATCCTGGGTGCACCACACAACTATTACCTTTTATTCTTGGGGTAGATGTGGGATGGTGGCTGATAATGAAGAGATTGATGCTCAAAAAAGTATTTGGCTTTTTAGGTGGCATGAGAAATTCCTGAAAAATCTGTGGCTTTTTTGAAAGCTGGCAGTCACCTGCCCAGGAATTGAGGTTAAAAGACGTGGCAAAAAGTAGTCGTTTTCATGTTTTTTTTTGTTTTTTTTTTCCGTGGACAGGTCTGCTGTGGATGCCCTTACATGTGGACTTAGCCAAAATATACATTTTTAGTAAGCCATATTGTGTCTCAAATTAAGGAGGCTATAAACTCCACACAACATCCTATCTATGTATTTAAAGCATTACGCTAGGTTCACACCTCCGTTTGGGTTTCCAGAAACCCAATCCGCTTAAAAAGTGGTTACTAGTGGACTATAATGGGGTCTACCGGTTTTCTCTAAAAAAATAGGGTCTATTGGGTGTCCGATGTTTCTCAACTGAAACTGGTAGAGGAAAAAGTTCTCCGTGCAGGACTTTTTTCTCGTCAATTTTTGGATGATGTCAATGGAAACTGAAGCAGTCTACTACATTAAATGAGTCATAACTGTCAGGTAAAGGTTGGATACTAATTCTTGACAACCCAACTGTGTTGTGAAAAAGAACTGTCTATATATTGCTGATGTCTCTCTGAGGAGCTCTCCTGTTCCTCTCCCTTCCCTCTCCATAGAGTTCTACTGTACAGAATTGATCAGCAACAAAAAGAACCAAATAAGTGAAGAAACAGGCTCTTTTTTTTTTTTATCAAATGCATTACAAAGTTGCTGTCTTCACCTGAACTATGGATTTATGGAGAGAAAAAAAGTTTAGCTACACCTTGATAAACGACATTTGTATTTGTTTCGTTCTTTTAATAGTTCTATATAAAAGAAGAAAAAGATTTTCCAAAAATATTTAAGCAGAGACGTTGATCAGTGATGTAAGAGATAAAGAGACAAAGTAATGAAAGAGAAAAGGATGCTAAGAATGAGATGGTATTGGCTCAATCAGAAACATTTCAAGGCGAAATCGACGGTCTATATGACAGACACTGAATGTAGAGAACAGAGTGGTGCTGTTAGTTGGCAGATGAAGGATGGACAGCATCTATTATTTTAAAGGGAATCTGTCACCAGGACCCAGCATATCATCCCAGCCCTGCAAAAAGATAGGTTAGGATCACCTGAATCACACATTGTTTTCCCCTTGGGTATATGTACCTCTGTTGCCAAGATATCATGTTGCTTTTCCTCCAAAGAGCTAATTGACAACCCCCTGTGCTCCAAAGAGTTCATCTGCATACTGACAAATATAGTGTCGTATGTCCGTCTCACAGCGGGGCGAGGTAGGACATAGTGTATATGAGTTCTTGGATATTAGAGAGCTCAGACGAAGGGACAATCCCAGACAGCAGTTGTTGTTAAGGTTTTACTTCTCTTCTCTTCACACAGTCTCCACAGCTATCACATACAGTACATGAGTCTTTCATAACAGATATCACTGTATACTGGCAGTTGTACTTATCACTGGGAAAGATGGATGTCTCAATCAGTTCTGGCCTTCAGCTGCTCAGCTAAACTCCCTTCTGTTATCACTGTTCTGTTCTACAGTCCAGAGTTTCTAGCTTTGCTTCAGGACCAACATGGTGTCTCTCTTCCCTTTTCCTATTACTCCCCTGGATCACTGTCTCCCTCCCAGCACACCCTGCTGTGTCAGTGACCACTTCCTGTGTCTCTTGCTAGAGCTTTAACTCCACAGGTGCTGGATGATTTTACATCATGGCTGCAGTCTGTCTCTACCTGTCACAATAGAAATATCTCAGCAATGGAGGTGGCGATTCACAAGTGAAAAACATTTATTTTAAGTGACCCTAACCTGTCTATGAGTAGGGCTGGGTTCAGGAGGCAGACTGCTTTTAGGTCCTATGCAGGTGACTTTGGAATGTTGTGTTAGATTAATCAAGCTGTAGTACCTATAAACTAGCTACAAATTGGTCTAGTGTAAAAACATGATGACAAAAAGTAAAGGTTCACTTTCAAGCAACCCTTGAGTCTTTCTTTCACTTACCAAGCTTATTTCGCCTTCATTCAAGTATGGCAGCTGCAGAATTGCCTTCAGTGCCCACATGTAATATAATGACCCCCACAGTGTCCCCCACATATAATATAATTGCATCCGCATGTAAAATAAAAACCCTCACAGTGCCATAGCAACCCCCATATAGTAAAATATCCCATAGTGGCCTACACACAGTATAAAGTCCCATAGTGACCCCTCCATGCAGTATAATGCCCTTGAAGGCCCCTCCATAGAATATGTCTTTGAGTGACCTCTGCATGTAGTATAATGTCCCTGAGTGATCTCTCCAGGCAGTATAATGTCCTTGAGTGGCTCCTCTATGCAGTATAATGTCCCTAAGTGGCCCCTCCACGCAGTATAATGTCCCTGAGTGGCTCCTCTATGCAGTATAATGTCCCTGAGTGGCTCCTCTATGCAGTATAATGTCCCTGAGTGACCCCTCCACGCAGTATAATGTCCCTGAGTGGCTCCTCTATGCAGTATAATGTCCCTGAGTGACCCCTCCACGCAGTATAATGTCCCTGAGTGGCCACACCATGCAGAGATTTTGGGCACGTAAAAAAAAAAAGTTAATTTTTTTTTAAATTTAAAGTATAAAAATTTCAAATCACTCCCCTTTCCCTAGAACACATATAAAAGTACTTAAATACTGTGAAACGCATACATATTAGGTATCTCTGTGTCCGAAAACGCCCACTCTACAAATCTATAAGAATATTTTTTTCTATACGGTAAACACTGCAGCGGGAAAAAAAAAAAATCAAAACCGCCATTTTTTTCATTGTTTTGCCCCTGATAAACATTTGAATAAAAAGTGATCAAAGCAATAGACATTCCCCAAAATAGTATAACTGAAAAGCACACCCGGCCCTGTAAAAAACAGACGCCCTATGCATCCCCGTACACGGAAGTATAAAAAAGTTAGGAGTCAGAATATGGCAACTTTTAGAATACATTTTTTTTTTTTAACAAAGTTCTGGATTTTTGTTAAGGTGTTAAAATGTAAATAAAATGATATACATTTGGTGTCCCTGGAATGGTACCGAAACAAAGAATAAAGGAGACGTCATTTTGGCTGCACTGTGAAGGCCGTAAAAACGAAGCCTGTAAGAAAGTCACACAAATGCAGTTTTTCTTCAAATCCACCCCATTCTGAATTTTTTTACAGCTTCCCGGTACATTATACAGAATAATTTATGGTAGCATCACGAAGAGCAATTTGTCCCGCAAACATTAAGACCTCATATGGCTCTGAGAGCGGAGAAATAAAAAAGTTATGGGGTTTGGAAGGGGGGGGGGGGCAAAAACGAAAATTGAAAAATGCCTGCAGCAGGAAGGGGTTATTGTGCCCCTATAGTTGCCCCAGTTTAAACTAGGGCAACAGGAGATGGTCTTTATTCTATGGAGGCGATTGTAGGGGAGCATATAATATTAGGGTGACAGTAGAAGCATTACACTGTGTGGGAGCACAAAGAGATATGGATGGGAATGGGCGGGGTCAATGTACAGGCGGGTGGAGCTAAAGTTGCAGCTGCAATATTGGGAGGTATTCATACCTCCCAACCGTCCCGATTTCCGCGGGACAGTCACGATTTGGGTGACATGTCCCGCGGTCCCGGTTGGAGGGAGGTATGTCCCGATTTCAACTCAGACGCAGATCTGAGTTGAACACATGCGGCTGAAGCAAGGAGCTGACACAGGTCAGCTCCTCGCTTCGCCGCTGCCCACCTCTCTCCCTGACACGCGGCTGAAGCTGCTCGCGTGCTCGCTTCGCCGCTGTGTCTCTCTCTCTCGCTGACACATGCAGCTGAAGCGAGGAGCTGACCTGTGTCAGCTCCTCGCTTCGCTGCTGCCGCCGGCTCCTGGCTTGTACATCGCGTCTACAAGCCAGGAGCCGGCGGCAGCAGCGAAGCGAGCAGCTGACACAGGTCAGCTCCTCGCTTCAGCCGCATGTGTCAGCGAGAGAGAGAGACACAGCGGCGAAGCGAGCACGCGAGCAGCTTCAGCCGCGTGTGTCAGGGAGAGAGGCGGGCAGAGAGCGGCGAGGGAGCGGAGGAGAAGGTAAGTTTAATGTGGAGGTGGAACGTGAATCTGGGGGCAGATGAAGGAGAGGACGGCATGACACTGGGGGCAGAGATGGAGGGACATGAATCTGGGGGCAGAGATGTGGGACATGAATCTGGGGGCAGAGATGTGGGACATGAATCTGGGGGCAGAGATGGAGTGGACATGAAACTGGGGGCAGAGATGGAGGGACATGGAACTGGGGGCAGAGATGGAGTGGACATGAAACTGGGGGCAGAGATGGGGGACATGAATCTGGGGGCAGAGATGGAGAGGACATGAATCTGAGGGCAGAGATGGGGGACATGAATCTGGGGGCAGAGATGGTAGACATGAATCTGGGGGCAGAGATGGAGAGGACATGAATCTGGGGGCAGAGATGGAGGGACATGAATCTGGGGGCAGAGATGTGGGGACATGAATCTGGGGGCAGAGATGGAGAGGACATGAATCTGGGGGCAGAGATGAAGGGACATGAATCTGGGGGCAGAGATGTGGGGACATGAATCTGGGGGCAGAGATGTGGGACATGAATCTGGGGGCAGAGATGGAGTGGACATGAAACTGGGGGCAGAGATGTGGGGACATGAATCTGGGGGCAGAGATGGAGGGACATGGAACTGGGGGCAGAGATGGAGTGGACATGAAACTGGGGGCAGAGATGGGGGACATGAATCTGGGGGCAGAGATGGAGAGGACATGAATCTGAGGGCAGAGATGGGGGACATGAATCTGGGGGCAGAGATGGGGGACATGAATCTGAGGGCAGAGATGGGGGACATGAATCTGGGGGCAGAGATGGGGGACATGAATCTGGGGGCAGAGATGGAGAGGACATGAATCTGAGGGCAGAGATGGGGGACATGAATCTGGGGGCAGAGATGGGAGACATGAATCTGGGGGCAGAGATGGAGAGGACATGAATCTGGGGGAAGAGATGGAGGGACATTAATCTGGGGGTAGAGATGGAGGGGGCATGAATCTGGGGGCAGAGATGGGAGACATGAATCTGGGGGCAGAGATGGAGAGGACATGAATCTGAGGGCAGAGATGGGGGACATGAATCTGGGGGCAGAGATGGGGGACATGAATCAGGGGCAGAGATGGAGAGGACATGAATCTGAGGGCAGAGATGGGGGACATGAATCTGGGGGCAGAGATGGAGAGGACATGAATCTGGGGGAAGAGATGGAGGGACATTAATCTGGGGGTAGAGATGGAGGGGGCATGAATCTGGGGGCAGAGATGGAGAGGACATGAATCTGGGGGCAGAGATGTGGGGACATGAATCTGGGGGCAGAGATGGAGAGGACATGAATCTGGGGGCAGAGATGGAAGGACATGAATCTGGGGGCACAGATGTGGGGACATGAATCTGGGGGCAGAGATGTGGGACATGAATCTGGGGGCAGAGATGGAGTGGACATGAAACTGGGGGCAGAGATGTGGGGACATGAATCTGGGGGCAGAGATGGAGGGACATGGAACTGGGGGCAGAGATGGAGTGGACATGAAACTGGGGGCAGAGATGGGGGACATGAATCTGGGGGCAGAGATGGAGAGGACATGAATCTGAGGGCAGAGATGGGGGACATGAATCTGGGGGCAGAGATGGGGGACATGAATCTGGGGGCAGAGATGGAGAGGACATGAATCTGAGGGCAGAGATGGGGGACATGAATCTGGGGGCAGAGATGGGAGACATGAATCTGGGGGCAGAGATGGGAGACATGAATCTGGGGGCAGAGATGGAGAGGACATCAATCTGGGGCAGAGATGGAGGGACATGAATCTGGGGGCAGAGATGGAGGGGGCATGAATCTGGCGGCAGAGATGTGGGGACATGAATCTGGGGGCAGAGATGTGGGGACATGAATCTGGGGGCAGAGATGGAAGAGGGACATGAAACTGGGGGCAGATGAAGGGTGTATATGAAACTGGGGGAGAGATAGAGGGGGGACATATAATTTACGGGTGACTAGGAGGATTATACTGTGTGCGGGCACATGAAAAATTAACGAGTGGGCGGGGTCAACACAAAAGTAGGCGGGGCTAAATTTGCCGCGGCCGCCGCACATTTTGTCCCTCTTTCGGTTCTTCAAAAGTTGGGAGGTATGGGTATTGATAGGGATTATGTGCCTTGTAAGGGATGAAGTACTTGATGTTTGCAGTGCTATAGGTTCGAGTACACTTCCCGCCTCCTATACATTACGTGTTATACACAGACCACCACAACTATTCCTCAAAGTAGCAGCATTGATAGAGTAAAAGTTACGCAACCGCAGTTCACCCTGCAAAATATCCCCTCCCTTGTCTAACGAACAGCCAATTACAAGTGACGGACTTGACACTGCCCGCCCTCCTCGCATCACCTGGACGTCCGTGTATCGTTTGCATGCACTAGAGGTCGACTTGTGTAGTGACGGCAGCCATTTTGTCAGGGACTGCAGTGCATTTACAGACAGCTGCATTGCCTCTCGATAGCTCACTCAGAAGGAGGAGCAAACTCTAGTGCCCAGAATCCACATACCTGGATTAGGCGCCGAGATTGAAAATTGAAGATCGGTTCCAACAGAGGCAGGTGAGGTGTTTATGTCGGGAGAAGGTCGCACGTCTACGGGTCTAGACAGTTTATAACTCTCCGACCATTATTTCTGATCGGTTTATTATCGAAACCTTAAATAGAAGTATGTGCACTGCATAGGCCACCTCCTAGTATACTGTATGTACTGGCACTGCATAGGCCACCTCCTGGTATACTGTATGTATGAGCACTGCATAGTCCACCTCCTGGTAATACTGTATGTACGGGCACTGCATAGGCCACCTCCTGGTATACTGTATGTACGAGCACTGCATAGTCCACTCCTGGTAATACTGTATGTACGGGCACTGCATAGGCCACCTCCTGGTAATACTGTATGTATGGGCACTGCATAGTCCAACTCCTGGTAATACTGTATGTACTGGCACTGCATAGGCCACCTCCTGATATACTGTATGTAGGGGCACTGCATAGTCTAACTCCTGGTATACTGTATGTGCGGGCACTGCATAGTATCACCTCTCTCTTTGGGTGTAAATCGCAGTATCTGCTTTTATTCTGTATATTTGAACGCTACACAGTACTACTTCTCTTACTGGGACTGTTGTATATGTACACTGCATGGTACTACTTCTCTTGTCCTGTATAGAGGTTGTAAGTCTCACTATCTGCTATTGTATATGGACAGTATGCAGTGCCACTTCTCTTGTCCTGTATAGAGGTTGTAAGTCTCACTATCTGCTATTGTATATGGACAGTATGCAGTGCCACTTTTCTTGTCCTGTATAGAGGTTGTAACTCTCAGTATGTGTCCTTGTATATGTACTCTGCACAGTGCCGCTTCTCTTACTGGGACTGTTGTATATGTACTTCACAGTACCACTTCTCTTGTCCTTTATAGGGGTTGTAACTCTCAGTATCCGCTCTAGTCTATGTACACTGCACAGTACCACTTCTCTTGTCCTATATAGGGGTTGTAATTCTCAGTATCTGCTCTAATCTATGTACAGTGCCACTTCTCTTAGTGGGGCAGTGTGTCACTAGGAGACCTCAATCCATTGTCTGATCCCAAACAGATCTTGGATTCATTGCTAAAGATGATATGTTTCCAATCTGTTCACAACACTGTAGCAAATGAAGCTTTCAATGGCAGGACAAGTAATGGGTGTTGTCATACCAAATGTCTTTCCGCTAAATACCTGGACCTGGCAGGTTGTGTAATGAGGTGTCACCTGTATGTGGATGGCGAACAGGAAGCTATGGGATCTGCTACAGATTGTCAGGGAAACAAATGTCGTTTTCTCGCCTGTTCGCCGCGTGTGTGCTCCTAATATCTCTGCCAGAGCTGCCTATCTTGTTAGCAATTCGTGGTAACACCCATCCTGCTTCTCTCAGTCCAGTGATGCACCCTCCTCTCCTTGTTTGGGCAATATGTCTTGGAGTCCATTGTAGCGACATCATGTTTAGCATTTAACTATTTCTCACATAAAGGTACACTACCCAAAAGTATCCTCTGAGAAAGAGGGCAGTGAGTGAAGCTCTTTTACACCCTCTTGTGCCAAGACCCAGTGTCTGGTCAGACCACCTGTAATCATTTACTTATCTGCCATACCTGAGACATAACAATTTACTGAGTTTTGCAGCAATCTGAAATTTCTGTCTGGGTATATCTGTTTTTGTCAATGCGTGTATTTATGAGGACTGCACAGTATTACTTCTGTTCACAATATGAGTGGATACTGCATACTTCCACCATGTTTCTCCTTCTTCAGGGGTCTTTCTCTGGATATCTTTGTGACAGAAGAGGATGGAAATGAAGCGACAACCCCTGAAGCGCCTATGTGAGTCATCTGTCACATATAAGATGGAAACAATGAAGGTTGGGAACTCAAGGGACATTTGTAATCCTTGTTTATTCTCAGGTCCAGAATCAAGCAATGAGTCGCCAAGGAAGAGACGCCTCACAGCAGTTGAGGATGGTGCTGAGAACCGAGATCCTGGAGTCCATGAGGAGTCCTCCAAGGCTGGTTGGGCTTCTCTGCTGCGTTTAACTGAACGGGAAGTTAAACCAGACACCCCGGCCATCCTATCAGTGAGGTCCCGAATCCAGATGCTTCAAGACAAGAGCAAGAGAGGTTCAACACTGTCTATTGACATATCATCTACAGCCCCAGAAATTCACAGTATTAGGTGTTATTCACCTGAACATCAAGTCAATGACACGTGACTGCTGTCTTTGTAGTGTTTTTAAATTCATTGATTTCACTTGGGCAGATTTATTAAAATGGTCTCAGGGCAAAGCTGTCTTGGCTGCTCATAGCAACCATACACAGCACAGCTTTCATTTAGTATCTTTCATTGTGATGTGTTGCTTTGGGCAACTATGACTGTTTTTGCATTTAGACCATTTTAATAAATCTGTCTCTATTACCATGGTAATTTCCTTAACAGACAATTTAAACAAAGTACAAAAAAAAAAAAATAGGACGTCCTTTCCTTGTCAGATTTTGTGGATCCTTCAATACACTCAAGTCTATGAAAAGTGATGACCTATACATACCAAATGGTTGTTAAAAAAGGACTGTTAATCCATTTTATTTACTGTTTGTGTAACTGTAGCCCAACTCCCCTCGCACACCTTGGTGCTAAATAACCTGGCTGTATTATTACTATTTACTGCTCCTATCAACTGTATTCTCAGTAGCTCTGATCTAATCCCCTCTCTGGCACCCCCTCTCTTGGGCTGGTTCACCTTTCAATGTATTACCCATATACCTAGTCTTCAGGAGCTTGCAGCAGAATCCTCTCTCACATACAGCCTTGTGTTGCTTTGGGGTGGGTTCTGACCTGGTATATGCCTGCCACTTCTCAGTTGTGTTTTTTTTTTTTTTTCTTAAGTAGATGGAGCTCAGGATGTCAGAGAAGACTCTCTGTCTGGGCTGGAGGGCGAGAAGGTTAGTATCTTTACCCTATACCTGTTATAAGCTGAGGGTGGAGTCTGTTATGTAATGTCATATATTCCCCATTTGCTAGTTTCCTGAGTCTAGGGTGTGAACCCCATTCGCGCTTAAGAAAGTGAGGGGTGTGGGGAGTATTTACTGTCGTTATCATTTTGACCATTTGATAATTTGGTATCAATTAGGTTTATTAATGCCAGATTAATTACGACCTTTCACCAGATCTTTATATCCTTCTATAGTTGCTGCTCCCCTGCTTCTGGCAGGCCGTTGCAATTATTTTCTCTAGCCTCCATTTTCTTGAGCAATCAGTGCAGAGTTAGTTTCAGTAATCGATATGTGCACTAGGCTCTCTAGTGTCAGTTGGCCTGTCCCTGTTTATTTAATTTAGTATATTGGGTGCTGAAAATATTGAAAATGATTGCTCGGGGTCAGTAGAGGTGGAGAAAGACCTGCTTTAAGGAATTTCACCTACAGAATGGCCTTGTAGTTTAGCTTGGCTGCCCCCACATGACCTGTGGTTCTGTTCATTCACAGTTAGGTGGTCTATGTGTTGGTGTGCAGCTTTTTGTTTTGTGCGATGGATTGCTGACTTTTTTACATGATGAACTTAGATTTGGTTCCTTACAGGAGATTTTGGAGCTGACAGAGACTGCATCAGAAGGAGAAACAGAAAGCCGGGCAGGTAAAGCACAGCTGTAAGACCTAGTAGAATGCACTGTGTATGCATTGGGGCTTCTTAAACTCCACTCTTTTTGCTGTTTTTCTCTTCTTTTAGAATGCAAGGAGATGGGTGTTACAGAGAAGCATGGGTGTAAATGGGTAATGGAAGAACTTCCCTTGCCAGTGGCTCATAGCACCATGGTCACTCACCGCTCTTTACACTCAGAGGATGAACCCCCAAGTACAGAGACTGCAAGCCGCCTCCGCAAGGTCAGTGCTGTACACTGCATGTTATGGTGCAGCTCACATCAGCTGAGAGGGGCCTAAAATCCCTTAAATGTTTTTTTTTTGTCTCTAGGAACGCCAGGAAGAGTTGGCAATGGTCTGTGCAGTAGTGGATCGCAGCAACCCCTGGAGAGTGGCATCCATGAGGCAACCTAAGAAGAGGGTCCTAATAGAAGCCAGTCAGGTAAACTAGGGTGTCACTGTGGAAGGCGTAGTAGGATTGTAGTGCTTATGGGAAGCAAACACGTGGTGTCAGTTGGTCAGGTAATCATTGTAGTGGTGGAGTTTGGTCACTTGTGGTGAAATGCAGTTCATCTCATGGATCTGAACCCTCCCTCAATGGCCTCTAGGACCTCAGCAGAGGAAAAAGAAGGCGGCGGGTGAGAACTGGGCGTGGGCGTGTGAAAATGGGTCCCATGTTGGATTCAGACTTGAGTGTAAGTGACAGCAACTTTGTTTCAGTAAATCCTAGGTTACTGCTAAGCATCAGGTGAACCTGTACCCCAACTCACATTTTAGGAGCTACATTTTATGATGTCAGAGTTTGTTTATGATAGCTGCCATAATAAACGTGTTGCCACCATGTTGTAATCTCTCCCTTATTCATTAGGAATAGAAAATAACTTTTGTTTATAGCCAAAGCTAATGAATTTGGCAATGAGCATTGAGATGTTGTCTGCAGCAGGGTTTGTCTGCCTACCCCCCCCCCCCCCCTTACCCCCTACAATTTTGAACGAGCAGGACTCGAAGCTTTAATAAAGTGCTTTGGTGTTCACACCATTGGTATTCTCATTCTCTATTGATGTTTTCTGATCTCTCTTCTCACAAACAAAAAGTAATAAAAACTGATCATAAAGTTATGAATCCACAAAATACAAGCTCTTGTACAGCTACATTAAAATGGAATATATATAAAGTTATGAATGTGAGTGATGAAATGTTATTGGTTTAAGGCTAAAATGTTAAATCACTAAAAGGTTTAAATGCATGTCAGACGTTGGAGTTGTGTAAGTAATGTTTTTTCAGCCATAAATTCAAAATCTGCAATAAAAAGTGACAATTTACATTTTAATGTGACTGTTAGGAGGGTCAAGGGGTTGTTCCATTAGGGACACTTATTCACTATGCACAGGACAGGTATAAGTGCCCTGCCGCTGGGACATTGAGTGATGAGGAGAACCATAAGTCGGTGTCATCGTGTAACTGGAGCGCCAGTTCGCTTGCAATTTCTGAGCGCCTCATAGCAGTGAATGGAGCACCAGTTACACAAGCAAACTGGTGCTTTATTCTAAAGGGGGAGGCATGGGGGACTTCCATTCCTCTATTTTCTTCAGCACAGGGGTCCAGGCAGCTGGATTCTGACATTAATACCCTGTCCTTAATGGAACAATCCCTTTGACTACTTTTGTGTCACCCATATATAGGACACTGAGTATGTGGAGCCATCTCTAGAAGATAATGATGGATCCCTCAATATATCAGATAACAGATGCGTCTCTTCCCTTGAAGTTCGGCTGAGAAGATCCTGTGATTCTGGTGAGCATTTTCTTGGCTTATTTGTGACACCGTATATTGTGCACGCAGTACAGATAATAGAAGCTTTGTCAGGGGGCATATGACATGAATCTTTGATTTCTATCTCTTCCAGATTCTCTTTCACTAGAGGACCCTCCATCTTCCTTAGGTGACTCAGCTGACACGTCTCCAGAAGGTACACCTTCATATAGTGCAGTAGTTGTAGGACACTATGTGTGGTATATAGTGGCTGAGCCTTTAGGATATTTTGTACATGACTGTAATGATCTACATTCTTGGCTAAGAAATAACTGGATGAAACCCAGCTTTATCTCAAGAATATTTTGGTAGTATGTCCAAAATCATTCAATCATGACGCTATCTTATCTATTCAGAGGAGAGGCAGATGTATTTGGTAGCACTGACAGCATCTAGGTGGTTTATGGAGGTCCTGCCATTCTTCATTGCAACTCTTTTAAGCTCAAATGTTTGCTTTTTTCCCCCAATAACAGATATCGGCTCCGTCCAAGAAAGTTCATGTGAATTGAAATTAACACTCATGACTGGCCAGCTTAGGGCGGTTGTTTTATTTTGTTTTTTCCTTTCATTTTTTAAGAATGCTTTTGGCATTCGTCCTTCTGGGAGACCCATTTTGATTGAATCGAACCTAGTTTTCTTATATTTGAAAGCATATTTTGCATTTTGATAGTCAAAAAATGTTCCTGTGTGAAATTCAGCAGTCTGGAATATTATGGATCCTCCTTCATCTGACTGTGGGCAGCTTGCTTGTTTTCTTATAGGACTTCTTTTTTTTTTTTTTAGAAATATTTTACCGGTATTTATTGGATTTTATTTAGGTGTGTATCAGCAAAGTTTACTTATACTTTTCGTTTCTTTCTTGGACTTTACCCATAGAGCCCCTTTGTTCAGCTTTTGGTGTCTAGCACATGTTGAAAATATCTCTATCAACATGGCCTGAAGTTTTTAAGATGTATAGGATAGCTCTTCCATGTTACCAACCAGCATTTACAGGATTTAGTCATCAATTTTCTACATCTTAGAAGGTTTACAAGTGCTTGATTTTTAAACTGCTGATGTAAGAAGATGAAGATAGTCTTATACCTTGTAGACAAACTGGACTTTATCATGATGTTTTTTTTTCAACTTTGCCATTGAGAGCACTGAAAGCAGAATTAAATTTCTTGCTAATGTATGAGTTTATATAGAACCCAAATATTACAATAACAGATAATACATGGTGTACTGACAATTTAGGGATGGCTACAACTTCCACTGTAAACATAAGGAAGAGACGTGGCCATTAAGGAATGGTACTGCATAGGTTGCTCCATTTCAGTGCTGCTATGTTGTTCATTCATGTCTTTTTGATAGGAGTAAACAATGATGGAGTTGGGAGAAGGTTAACAATGAACAGTTCAGAGATAATTGACAAAATATTTGAGGGTGTGCTAGATGTAAGTGAAGCTGCTGAAGACCATTCATCAGGAGATCCAGATGTGGACCTTCCTCCAGTATCTCTTCTATCTCCTCTAACCAAATCGCTAGATTTCCAGGCCGCGATGAGTCCATTGGTGAGTCCTGCTCTATGTGATTTTTTTTTTTTTTCTCTCCAATCATTAGAATATGTATAATTGTTTCTGCAGAATTCTGTTGTTACCTGTTTGCCAGAACTCCTTGAGGAGCCCCCAGAAACCCCAGAGACTTCAGCCAGTGAGGAGAACCAACTTCCTTACAGGTATCACTGAGTGATATAGTTTTGAGAGAGACCAAAAATTTCTAACGGTACAGTAACTGCAGATTGCCAGAAAAGTCATTTACTTTTAAAGGGGTTTTCTGGGACTTCTAAATTGAAGAGTCATGATTGAAGTTGTGTTGTTCAAGTGAATGGGGGCTAAACTGCTATACCAAGAATAGCTGTAGCACAAATGTGCGTCACTCTGCTTGGTAATAACGGCTCTTTATCTGAAACCCTGGGTTTTGGATATCTGCCAATGTTTAACTGATGACCAATCCTAAGAATGTCATCAGTTATGAAGCCTGGAATTACACAAGTGTTGTGACCAGCTCTCATTGCAGCATTGACTCATACCGCACTCTGCGAAGGAGCATTCAGGAAGAGCCCACTACTCAGATTATTTCTGCTACCCAGAAGCCACTACCCAAGAGTCAGAATGTGGAACATGCACCTGTGGATGTGAAGGAGAAGATTAGGGTATGAGATGTTGTTACAATTGTTGCTGTTATGTGCTTTTTAGTGACAAATTGTTCCCTGACAAATATACATTTTTGTCCGACAGCTCCTGAGTAAAGAGGTGTCCTCTCTCCAGCGCATCATTGAGCAGTCCTGCTGTGCGTTGAGCTACTGTGTAGATGCTGAGCATGGGAAAGGCACACGGCAGGAGGCTGAAGCTGAGCGCTTGTTGCTGCTGTCCTGTGAGTGAATACTTAAAATTCTTATTCTGTAGCAAGTGGCTGAACAGTGATGCTAATAAATGACTTTCTCCTGGTTAGGTGAGAAGAAGGCAGCTTTGCTTAAAGAACTGGAACGACTTCGAGAAGGAAGGTCAGAGCAGCCGTTGTCCAGTCCTGTCAGTGAACTAAGACCTTGTTCTGGCTCAGTCACCATATCTGACATCCGGCTGCCTCTCAAAGTGGATTACGTGTGCTCTACCATCATGGAAACAGGTACTTTAGCATGCTACAAAGGCAAATTGTGCATAGTATCTCTGCCGGTACTGGGCATGGTTCAGATTTGAGGTAAAGGATGAAAATGTATCTATAGGTATCTTGCTGTAACCCCCTTGGTTCATTGTGTTTATTTACAAGACTGATGAGGCATATGTCCCATATAGCGCCATAAATATATGTTAGTGGCAAATAAGTAGGTTTGAAAAATCCAGATTAAAAAAACAAATGCCTTTACATTGTTTAAATGAAATTATACATTATTGAAATCGCCACATGAAATCTTTATTTTCCTAATAAAGAGACATAAAATATAGTAAAACATAATAAAAAATATACATTTGACAAAGCTGTAATATCCCATAAAGTTATGTTTTTTCTAATTTTATATCTTGAAGGGAGTCTATCTTTACATAGCCTTTAGAAAGGCTATTCTAGGCATACCTTTTATTCATTGATCCTCGCAGCTGTTTTTAATTAACCCGGTTTTCTTGATATGCTAGTTACTCTTCAGGGAGCATCGGAATCCTTATCACTGTTCCCCGAGGTCTAGGAGGAGGGATTGTCTGTAAAGAAGGGGGTGGTGAGAAACTGAGGCGGCTGATGACGCTGCGATGTTTGGGGAACATTTGATAAGGCTTTTGGTGCTCCCTGAAGAGTAATTGACATAGTGAGAAAACTGAGTTACCGTAATAAAACGGCTGCGAGGATCAATGAATGAAAGCTATGCCTAGAATAGACTTTCTAAAGACTATGTAAAGATATGCTTATTTTTAAAAAATGATATAACCAATGATAGACTCCCTTTAAATTGTTATTCAGTACTTTGTATAGTGTATACCCAAGAACTTTGCCAACCAAAATGTAATTTGTCCTACATAAAACAAGACTAATAAATCTATATAGTCCGAAAAAAATTCAAATGGATATTAAAATGCAGTAACCATAGCCTCTGTTCATTCCCTCAGGGCCTGCAGGACATTACTTCCTTATTCTGATCCGTTATGGAGCCTATGACGTGGTGGCTACACCCCTGGCCAGTGCTTCTGATGCGCAAACAGGGGACACCATAATATTCCCTACAAAGGTTACTCTGTAAGTCCTATGACATTGTTTGGCTGAGCTCTTCAAAATGAGGTCAGTGAAGATCTGTACCTTCTAATAGTTCTCCTTTCCACAGGAATGACGCCTCTTCTGATTTCAAAATAGAGATCGAAGTCTACAGTCTGGTGAGTAGAGAAGTGCTTCGTGTAAACCTCAGGAGAGCCTCCTCCTTTGCAAATATTTCTCAGGGTAATATGATGATATGACTTTGAGTCCTAGAAATGACTTCCAAGTAACTTCAACTCTTGTAAGCATCAACTCTTGTAATGGGCTATAAAGGCTATAAAAGCTTGTGCTGCTGATCCTGAAGTCTCCTTTTTCTTGTAACCTACCAAATGTATGTAATAGAAGAGGGGTGAAGAAGAGTCCAACTGCAGGATCAGACTACACAGGGTTTGTAGCTGGTTACCATGTTGATGCATAGGAGTTATAGTTGCACAACATATTACAAAGTTAAAATTAATGTATTAATTTAAATTATTTTCTCTGCAAATATATGTAATACATCCTCGCTTTAAATGGTTATTCTACCTGAAACAGAAAGGGAAGAGTGTTTGGTATCCTATTAAAGCCCAGAATGGTTGTTAGTTCTACCTTGAATCAGCATTGTCAGGGATAAATATGAAAGGTTTTAAACATCTTCTCTTATCAGTTGGTCGAAGAGGATTTGTTTGACAACTATGTGAAGGGATTTGTTTGTTAATATAGGTTATAGTGCAGATCTTGTATGTAAACTCTGTAAATCCTGACATTTTCTTTATAAGGGACCATTGTGCATTTTTGTCTTTGCTTGGTGTCTACTAAGGAATGATCTTTTTATTCTAGGTCAACTTTTGTAATGTGGAAATCGCCTAAAGTCCCTTTAGCCAAAGATACAAAGGAGTTTTACACAAGCACTTGAGCAAAAATGTTTGCTCACTGGGACCTCCACCATTCATTTAGTATTGTTTATGCATGAGCACTATTCTATTCACTTCTATGGAACAGATAGATAGTTTAGGGCAGTGCTCCCTTCATCAGGGATGCGTGTTTGGTTTGGGAGAAAACACCTTTATACTGCGGTAGATACTTTTACAGAAGTGTCAGCAAAAGCAGTATTGCCGCATATTGAACTCCTCTATATAGGGGGCATGGGGTTTCAGGATACCTTATTTAATAAAGAATGTGATTTTAGTCATTGGATAATATAGATAATTTTGAATCCTTGAAAAATGTTGGCTGCTACAAACTGTCTTTCAGGCACAAGCCGGATCTGCACTGGTCCTAGAAAAGAGGAAGTCGCTTAAGCCTAAGGTACTGTGATGTGATTACTTGTGGTGTCTCTACGAGTCGCTGCATTTTTCATAACTTCTAAAATGGTCTCCTTGTTCTTAGATCACACCCAAGAAGCTCCTGTCCTCTAGAGTAAGTATTGCCAGTTGGCAGTCTCTCTCTTGAATTTCCTTGGTTTACTTGAGGTAACGCAATCACATCTCCTTTCTCTTCTATGCAGAAAGCCTCTCTGAATTCTCCAGGTAAGTCTTCACTCCTTGTATGCTCTGGGACAGATTGATATAACTGCAAGGCATTGGAGAGCTTTTAGTTACTGATCTTTCTACTCAATATTGTTAACTAATACCTGCCATTATAATGTTTTCTGCTTGTACTACCCCAAAGAACTGCACCCCTAGGGATTGATTCTCCACCTGCAATTTAGACTTGCACTGGGGGGCTCCCCCTAATAATCCAGGTTCTACCTGTAGTCTGTAGCTCTGCACTGGGGACTCCCCCTAATAATCAAGGTTCTACCTGTAGTCTGTAGCTCTACACTGGAGGGCTCTTACTAATAATCCAGGTTCTACTTGTAGTCTGTAGTTCTACACTAGGGAGCTCCCCCTAATAATCCAGGTTCTACCTGTAGTCTGTAGCTCTGCACTGGGGGGCTCCCCCTAATAATCCAGGTTCTACCTGTAGTCCGTAGCTCTGCACTGGGGGCTCCCCCTAATAATCCAGGTTCTACCTGTAGTCTGTAGCTCTGCACTGGGGGGCTCCCCCTAATAATCCAGGTTCTACCTGTAGTCCGTAGCTCTGCACTGGGGGCTCCCCCTAATAATCCAGGTTCTACCTGTAGTCTGTAGCTCTACACTCCCCCTAATGCTCTCTTCTCACTGCAGCTTGTAGTCCTGCAGTCAATACTCCCCTCCGATCCAGTAGTTTCCTGCTTGTTGGATCACTGACCCTGACTCTGGAATCTCTGGGCAAGCTCAAGTTTCCTCTGGAAAAGGTAAGAAATAATTTGTGGCTGTTTTAATGTCTGTCTGTGTCAGCTTCATCCTATACTTGTTTCCCCTTTTTGACTTGTAATATATCTTGTATATAGTTCTATGTGCCTTTCTTCTACCTGGTTATTAAGTAATGTGGTTACCCTTTAAACCTATCCTATATTTTGTGTGTCTCTTTGCTGCCTTCCATCAATTGACTAGTTACCCAAAAACCAAAATTCAGTGAACAATATATTGTTAATAAAATATACTCTTATATATAATATTTAAACCTTACACATGAGATTACTTAAAACAGTGGTTAACTAGTTGTAATATAACCACTCCATATCTTTGTGTCCTATTCTGGTACCTAAACCTATACCCAGTTGTGAGCCTCTAATCCATATCAGGGGCGCAACTCCATAATGCGTCACGGGTGCCCTCGTGTAGAGTATACCTTAGTGCTAATACCAAACCATACTCCTACACCAGTAGCAGTATTAAAAGATGTCTATAAACTCATGACCATAAAACATGTTAGTGTTATATTAGAAAAGATAACGTTGTGAGCTGTCTATACGCATCACGTGTCTGTATGTTTCATTGCACCATTGATATCCTAATAATGGCAGGTAACAGTTCCTCTTTATACTTTTAAACATCCAAGTTACGTTCCCCTGAAAAACGCCAGAGACGTTAAGGTGCTTGTAACTTGTTTTTTTTTTTTTTTTATGTGGGCCTTTCTGATAACTAGGGTTAGTTCAGTGGACTATAAAAAGCCCTGACTCAGGAGACTTTCATTATCACCAGGAAACAGCCACATACTGCAGATAATGTTTCAGCTATAAGGAAGTGTTTAGTCTCCGTGCCTATCCTGGGGGTGACAGTAGATAAGTAGAACTGACTTCTTATTCAAATGGTAGTATACTGTGCCAGTATTCACTGTGTCTTGAGACTAAATTTATCCCCTCTTTTGTATCTCCTGCACGCCTCTGATCCTCCTCCCTAAGATCCTAGTCTGTGTTGCCAGATCTTGCTCCGCTGCTCTCTGTGAAGTGAATCTGCCTCCTCAACTTTTTACTCCATGACAAACTCCCCTCCTTCATCGCTTAGGATTCTCATCCTAGTCATTCTGTCTTCTAGGGGATGGTATTTTTACCCACCTTCCCCCTTTAGTTGTTGTTTTTACATTTATAGTACGTTTGTAAAGGAAAAGCGTTTCCAGCGGAGTCTGGCCACACCACATACTTTCTCTGATGCCAAGGACTGATGTTGCCTATGTACAGTGTACCCCATCTAACATATGATCTGCCCTTCCACATCTTTGTCTTATTTGCACCATTTCACCTTCTTCTCTGTTCCCTCCTCTCATGTTTCCCCCACCTGTCTGTCTCCTTTTAGATGAAATTGGAAGGGAAGGTCGGTCGTCTGCTTGGAAATCATTTCCAGGATAAGGTGGTTACAAATTCCTCATGAATTGTAGCGAGTAGATTTACTTCCATCTGTGGTTGGCGCATGGCCCTCTGGTGGCTTCTAGCGCAGGATGGTGACTGTTCTGTGGTTTTATTGTGAGCCGTGAGACATTTATATCTACAAATAAGTGTTGAATGTAAAGTTCTGTACCATTTTGTAATTAACTTTTGTGCATAAATTTCCTACCATTTTCAACATCTTTGCTTGGAGTCTGTATATGGGAGCAATTTATTGTCTACATTGTGGCAGAGAACCTGTCCTACGCTCACATGACATCATTCTTACACTGTATTCGTGGAGGCAAACCTGACTGCCTAAATTTATCTCCTGTCCTGAGCTCATGGCGAATAGCTTTTACCTGCACTGATACATTGTAACAAATATTAAACTGTGTAAGTAGGACTAGTTCAGAATGGGTCTCTGTGTGCAAGCAAGTTATGACAGCAAGCAAAGATAGTGAGGAATTCAGACACAAAGTTTCTTAGAAAATCACAGAACTTTGTTTACAGAAGACTGGATGAGCCTAAGGGGCTCTATCATTGGGAAAAGTCACTTTTATCTAATCACATCCTTGCATAGGCTTTAGAAATGCTATTCCACTCCTACCTTTAGTATGTAGATTGCCTCAGTGGTTTCGGAATAAGTCCATTTTTATTCATATGCTAATGAACTTCCAGCCAGCACAGGAAGTTCCCAGCAGCACTCGTCCCTGCTATGATCTCCTATGTTTGTGCAAACAGGAAGCTGAGTCATCATCTTCATCATCAGCCTCCCATAGGAAACAATGGCAAAGGGGGTGCACGATGTGTTGTGCACCAGTCTAGCATATGAATAAAAACGGACTTATTCAGAAACCATTGAGGCAATTTACATACTAAAGGTAGGTGTGGAATAGCCTTTCTAAAGCCTATGCAAGGATGTGATTAGTTAAAAATGACTTTTCCCAATGATAGAGGCCCTTTAATGCTTTCTCAATCCTGGACTTGGAAAGAATTCAACTATCTTCTAACCTGTAGGTCAATTGTCCCGGTGACCCCTAACGGGTGATGCTATCGGGGCATTATCATTAACATCCAAAAACAAAATGTGATCTCCAACCTCCACAGCACAAAAACTACAACGCCTAAGAGCAGGAGGTTTGAGGTCACTGCTCTAAAGCATTATGGCTGAGCTGTGGGTTCTGTGCTCTCTGTATTTGCTGCTCCATTATGGCTCATGTATAATGTAGATGATTATTCATACCTCACAATAACACCTGAAATGTAAAGCTGTCGCTCTCCTGCTGTTACTGACGCTGTGCTGGCTGATGTCATTACTAACCAGACGCTGCCCACTTTCCCTGCCTCATTGTCATGTTTTCATAGGTTCCTTTTCTATCCCCCTTGGAAGGAAACCTCTATCTCAAGTTGCAATGTCAAAATCACTCAAACGTCCAGCGCAGTGGATTCCTGGTATGTAGTGAGAATGGGCTTTTTGGAACTTCTATCTACAGTCTTTGCCACTTTTACATTTTATGTTGTTTGTTGCAGACCATGTTTAAAGATGTCAGTGGTTTGGGGGCCTGGAACAGACACTGGTGCGTCCTCTCTGGAAACACACTTTCATTTTGGGCATATCCTGACCAAGAGAACTGTAAGGTAAGTCTGCCACTGCCATGTGCTATTGAATGACGTCCTGTCAATGGAGTTTGACTGCTGAGAATTTTTATGCAGGAGCCTCTAGGTAGGATCAATCTTATCAACTGTACCAGTGTGAAGGTGGAGGCTGCCAAGAGAGAGAGCTGTGCACGGCCCCACACCTTGGAGCTTGTCACAATGCGGCCACAGCGAGAAGATGACATGGACACCCTGGTGACACAGTGCCGCAACATGCTCTGCTTTACCAAGTGAGTACATCAGGGGAGTTATTAGAGGTTTCAGATTGTAGTAATTGCAGATCTGAGGCTGGACTACAGAGACTTACTGCATTACAGTCCATAGAAATACTCTGAGGGTCGGCAGCATGTGCAACAGATACATCAATAAAAAGGTTTTTTTTGTACAGGCCATAGATATTATTAAAACAAAAAATAGCAAAAAAAAAAGTTTCTGCTCACCTTCATATTCATATCCAAGGACAAGGAGAATTTTTCGGGGTGCACGGCCAGCACATCACTCCATGTGTGCTAATGTATTAGAATCCAAACAGAAAAAAACTTTGTGGTCTGGCAACTCTCCATATGAATAAAACTTAACTTTTAATAATTTTCATAAAAATGACAAAAACATGAAATAGAGAAAAATAAACAAAAAGGAAAAACAAGAACCCCCCCCCCCCCAAAAAAAAAAAAAAAAAAAAAAAAGCTTTGATAGAGGAACTACGCATTTCCGAAACACGTCGGCGTTTTTTAGTGGGTTTTCTTGTTTTTCCTTTTTGTCTATTTTTCTCTATATTTCATGTTTTGGTCATTTTTATGAAAATGATTAAAAGTTAAATTTTATTCATATGGAGAGTTGCCAGGCAACAAAGTTTTTTCTGTTTGGATTCTAATACATAGATATTATTGTCTGAACCAACACTAGATCTGTTTGTAGTCAGTGAATATTATCTTGTTGGTTCCAATAAGCCTCAGACATAATTTAGTTCTGCTCTCAATTGAGGGTTTGCAACAGTTGTGTCCAGTCTAGTCAATGAACTTGAAGATAAAAGCATTAGCAGCTGCACAAATCTCAGCATAAATGGGAGGCAACTCCTTAAGGCTGGCGTTCCCTGGTTGTTGCAAGAAGCTCCTAAATTATAATTCATCAAGGTTTATTAAAGATTTTTCAAATGAATAACAATATTAACAAAGAACATAAAAAAAGATAAATTAAATCAAGCCTAGTGCTTACGAGGCAGGGCAAAACATAGTGTGGATCACATCAGATCAACCATCCACAATATCAAGAGATCAACCCCCATTATGGCCTGGGAGTAAACTATGCCAAATGGAAAGAAAGAATCACTATAACATGACAATACACAAAGATCAATATTAACCCGAAGTTAGGAGGCAGATGACTTCACAAGGCAGTAGAAGGAGAACAGGTATGACATTTTCCCCCTGCAACTCAGTGGGAAGCGCGGTCATATACTTTAAGAAACGGAGGGACTACCAATTACAAAGACATAGCAACAGAGGAGAAGGGAGAGAGAAAAAGGGGGAGAGGACAAGTTATCTCAGTAGAGCTAGGAAGGGAGAGGACCCAATGAGAAGAAGGACAATAAGACAAGTTGGAGTTCAGGAAAAGAACCTGGCAAACTGCAGCTTCCTGGAACACCACCCACGGCCACCAGAGAACATCGAATTTAGAGGAATCTACAGCGTTGATACACCTGAATTATTAAAAGGAGTCTCATTGAATAAATCAATTTTCAACTGATACCAGGTAGAATCACTTTGTAACGGCTGTTCATCTCATACCTTTACCTGCAGGTTCTCGCTACCGGTTTCAAATTCTGCTTTTTTTTTTTTTTTCTTTATGCAAATTGTGCTCAGGGAGCACAGGCTTGTCACTGCTAGCAGCACCGCCTCTGTGTCTTCTTCATGGCGCTCCCTGCCTCTGCCGACGATCTTTTCTTTGGAATCAAGATCTGGTGCATGCGCAATCTGCTCTGCAACTTTGGGTTCAGGCAGAGCCGACTGCGCATGCATGATATTTCGATCCCGAAGATAAGATTGTCACTGCTGAGGCAGGGAATTGAAGCGAGGGGCATCATGAAGAAGGCACAGAGGCAGTGCTGGGGACCTTGACGAGCCTGTGCTCGGAACACAGAGGGAAGGCCCCCCCCCCCCCCCCCCCGTGCTCTCTGAGCAGAATTTGCATAAAGACAAAAATTGGTGAGGACATGCAAAGTAAAGGTATGAGATGAATAGCCTTTATGAAGGCCATTCCTACTTGGTATTAGTTGAAAATCGATTTATTCAATGATAGACAGAACTAAAATCTATGCAACTCAGAAACTGTATACAGGACAATAGTCTATAAGTTAAACAAAATGTGTTCATAATAACTGATGGCATAAAGTGAAAACTGAAGTAACCCCCTTCATTGCACAGTCACCTTTATGCCCATTCTTCTGTGCTGACTGTGTAAACAGACTCGTTTTGGATTTAACCCTTTAGAGAAGCTGATCTCCATTGTGGATGTATTGGTGAATACATGCTGTTTATGATTCTTCTATTGCTTGTTTCAGGAGCTGGCTTTCTGCCGATACTAGAGAAGATAAACATTTGTGGATGGACTCGCTGAACCAAGTACTTCTCGACCTTCGAACTTGGAAGACGAGTCCTGGGAAGGTGACCTCAAGCCACCAAGAGCAGCATGGTCCAACTGCCCAGCCCTCTGTCTGCTGAATCTTTTTAAGTTGAGGCATTTGTGGCTGGCTATTTTATGCACATATATATTATATATTTTATGCACTTATATATCAGTTTAACTACAGAGAACTAATATTACTTTATTTAGTGGGGTGAAGGGAAGCTATATGTGTTTTTCTATACGTGTATATTTAGTCACAATGTGGACAATGTGCTGCTCTCTCTACATGACAGTTGCTGCCTGCACTTGTAGAGCTTTCGTTTTAATGGTCCTGTTGATTCTAATGAATAAATAATTTAATAGATGTCTAAGTGGTGGAATAATCCTTTGTGTGCTGAGCTTTGTAATGGGTTAAATTTCCTGTTTTATGGTAATTCTACAGTGAGTATTAAGTCCTTGGAGTGCTGAGACCTCATAAAATGTTATCACCTATGACCCTATCTATATGGAGTTGTAGCTGGTGAAATGGGACAATGAGAATAGTGGAGGTTCAAATCGTATGACACAGTGTACAGAGCCAGAGACTCCCTTGAAGCCAAGCACAGGATGCGCTGATACCTAAAATGGACTACAAGAAACTTGGTGTGCAATGACCTGCTGTCCTCTGGTGCATCACAGACTTGGTCAGTGATAGAGGAATATTGCCACAGTAATCAGGCTCCATACTCTCAAAGCTTAAGAGACCCAATAATGGGAGCCAAGGGCACATCAGCACTGGTCATCAGCCTGATCTGTACTGGACAACTACATCTGCCACCACAGATACTACATGGCACGTTGTAGCGTACATACCCTGCTTCTCCATCATAATAATAAGTGCAGCATTGTACTCTCTTGTCCTGTAGTCTACACAGTGACCTCCCTCTTCCCTTCATGTCCTGTAATAAGTGCTGTGTTGCCTGGTCCTGTGGGACACCCCTCCCTCCCACATCCTGCTTCTGTGAGGATCTGCAGAGGATGTTTGTGCCCCCTCCCTTTCCTCAGTGAATGAAGAGCCTGAGCATGTCTACAGAAGGTGAGTATCTGTCTTCCTTATGTCCAATGCTGTATGTTCCAAGGAATGTATGATGCCCTTGTTGCCGCCTCTACTGATATTTATACCTTTCCCATCTATTGAGAGTCCTGTTCAGGACCAAGTGATATGAGAGTGCAGAATATGCGTTCCAAGTAACAGTACAATACTGTTTTGCTACAGTGAATTGAATGCATTTCCCATATAAAGTAGGTGTCTCGTTCCTGCGAGAACCAATATGTGGACATTTTCCATCTATAAGTTGGTAGTAGATTGGATTGTTTTTTTCTGTTAGGGACCCTTTTGGCTGGAGAGGGGTTTCTGGTGTGCAATTTAGGGAACGATACCCTGATTTGCAGGTGCTGATATAATTGTTTAATAATAAAATAATTTTTTTTCCAGATATATAGATATATATATGTATTTGTGTGTGTTTAACTGAAGTCTCACCTGCAACTCTCAAATGCTTCTGATGTGTTGTGATGTAGACGAGACTTTAGCCCTTGAGAAGGCAGAGGGTTTGGCACGAGGGGCAGCTCTGAAATGGGCCTCGGGTATTTTCTGTCGTCCTGATCAGCTGACACACCTAGGCCAGTATCGAAGGAGGGAGACTCAGCGTAATAACTCTATACAGTCTCGGCTGAAGGTAAGTGTGCCCGAGTTTATAGTTTGTGGGGAAGGAGGGTTTTTTTTTTTTTTTTTGTATTTTTGGAACATGCGAAAATGCACACAGATGCTTCTTCTCTTGCCCTGCCACAGTGAACATGCAGTTATTCTTCGTTCGAGCAGAACCATTTTCCGTTATGTTATATAAACCAAAATTTGTATTCCTGAAGAATGGAAATTTTATTTGTCTGGTCCTGCAAGGCCATTAACTTAGTGTGAAGCCTGAGCTCTTATTCATAGATCAGTGTTTGTAAGCCAAAACAGGAGCAAATTTTTCCATTCTATCTTATCTCTATATACTCTCCACAAGAACTGATGTAAAACAATGATGTGTGACCTAGGCCTCATACACATAACCGTGAGCTCAGTTAGTGTGTTAGCTGTGTTTTCCATGACTAGTACACTGACCCATTCATTTCTAAGGCCCCATGCACACAACCGTGTATTTTCACTGTCTGGTATATGGGACCGTGAGTAAAACTCAGAACAGGTCCTATTCCTGTCAGTTTTGTGGACCAACCATGCTCACTGGTCAGAATGAATGGGGCCATGGAAGCACAAGTGGCACCTGGATGACTTCAATCCTGGCCCGGCAACATTCACACAGTCGTTTGCATGTTGGCTTAGCTGTGGTTTATGTACATCTGGTTAACAAGTCCAAGAGTGGATAGACTATCCAATTCCATGAAAGGGTCATTCACTCCTCCTCAGGACCCTGCCAATGCTTATATTCTAAGGCTTTATTCACAGGTTGTGATTGGGAGTCAATACCAAGATTAAAGACTATATAGAGAAAAGGTACAATGAAAAAGTTTGCACTTGTGTGTTTTCAGTCCATTTCTGGTTTTGATTTGTTGCTGTGAATAAGGCCTAAGTCAGTATTCCTTACCTGTGAGCACAGTCAATCTGTAGGCTTATTACACAGGCCAATTATTGGGAACACAGTTTCTTGAGTGTCCTTAGTGTATCCTGACCACCATGTGCTAATCGCTGGGTCGCACTTGTGGCATCTACCGGTGCAGCCGGTGTTCAGCAGCCACATGCCATATCTGCTAATTGATGAGCAGCACAGGTACTTACTATTGTTTAATATGGAACGTACATGTGCACCCCAGCATTTAGTGCATAGCATTTTTATCCCGCATGCACCGTGTAAGGGCTTAATCACACATCTGTTGAAATAGTAGACTGCATACACGCACTGACTTTAATGGGCATATTGAGGCATACATTCATGAAGAGTACCACATTTACTCTGCAGTGCTGTGTCCTTCACTCCCCCAATAAATTGGAATGTATGCATGTCTTATCTACATAGCTGTAAAAATTAGTCTTGGATATACCGCATACAATTTATAACTATCTACTAGCAGTTATAAAAGCCAGAGGTGGTGCAACAAAGTATCGGTGATGTTGGAGTGTTATTTTATTTGTTAGTTTTTCATGATTCCATAATTTATTCCCTGTGCTTGTTCTAAAAATCTAACTGTTACTGGCTACCACAATTATTTTTCTTGATTTCTTTTAGTGTTTCTTAAAGCCAGAAAGTTGCTGTTTGAAATGCCTTTTGTTTTTTTTTGTTTTTTTCATGACTGTGATCTTTTTTTTTTCTACAAAATTAAACAACTGAAGGAACATCCTCAGGGACTGGTGATTCCATAATTTTTGCTAGGGGTTGTAAAACAAATGTCAGCGCAGTTTTAGGAATTTACAAACGGAAAAGGCGTAATTTATACATACATGCAGACAGCATAGTTTGTCACTTGTATCACTTTGATTTGTGTGTTTGCTACAAAGCAGAAAATGCTGGGTAAACCTCCTCTAAATGGGGTGATTTCAATTTTTTGCCAGGATTTTCATACCCTTTTGGTAGCTACACAGTCGAGTCACATTATTTCAACTACCACCTGCTTTTAACATCAGCACATAGTCCATGAAGAAAGTGTCGTGTCTTGGCCTGGCTTGGTGGGTCTATAAGATGTGTGATAGGCTGTGTGAACACACATCACTCATAGTTGTTATGGAGGATTTATCGAAGTTGCTAAAAGGTATGATTGAGTTTTGGGGCCAAAGGTGGCAATATTTTTCAAACCTTGTGCACTGGTGAAAGTGTGTTATGAGTGTACAAATTACACAATTGGGAATAAATGATGTGGAAACTACAGAGCATCACATGCTATTGATATGAGAAGTGAATGTCTGCTACAAAGGTGTGCGAGTTCAGACTTATTACAGTGGAGAAGCTCACTGTGAAAATGAAATGGGGGGCTACGTGATGTGTATCTGAAACAGTTCAGTGAACCCCATTGCGTATGGTTCTCCGAAGCAGACCAATGCTCACTGCACCTATGAGAAAAAGGCTCCAGTTTGGATAATGGTATTGGAATTGGACCTTTGATGACTAACTTTGGAAGGGATGTCTTCTGTGATGAGTCATGTTTTTCGACTTTATCGAGAAGATGGACGTTAGCGTTACAGATGAGAAAAACAGTGCGATCATTGCTGCAATGTGATATGTCACATGGCTAGAAACCACTGACAGTGGTTGGAAGAGTACGATCAAGAATTCTAAGTACTTCCTTGGCTTCCTAATTCGCCAGACTTGAACCCATCTGAGCATCTGTGGGACCACCTCCACCAATGTGTTCACTGTATGGGTCCTTCTCCATGCACCGTACTACACACGCAGTTACTCTTGACATTAGCTGTAAAAATGAATTTCCGGCACTCAAGATAAATGCTTCCAAAAGTGTATATCGTTATTTACATCTGACAAAAAGTGAACAGACGTTTCGGTCTGGTTTAGACCTTCTTCAGTTTGTCGGTATGTTGAAGAAGAAGAAGTGGAAGCCAAAGGTTAAGGGGTAGAAGTGTCCAGGTCAGATGAGATTGATATTAGCTGGTGGCCATAATAATGTGACTCAACTCTGTATATTCAGTATCTACCTCTAAAATACCTGTATCGTTTTAGATCTCCTTGCTAAGAAATACATAATAGATAATGTAGAATGATATATCTTTATATTCATTGTGTGGTCACAGTCTGCACTGCAGTCATACCTGGAAGGGGTAGACCATGGATTGTCACAACTTCAGTCGGCACTCTCAGATGTTCGGCATGTACAGCAGGCACTACATGAGGTGCAGCACATCTGGCAGGGGGGTGAAGGGACCCTAGCCAATCTACAACCCATTCGCCAACTTGTGATGGAGCATGTCCAGCTCTCCGTTGTCATACAAAGCCTGCCATACATCTACGCTGGTAAGTGCACAACTACAACTGCTTGGCCCAAGGACATCTGATTTCTTAGTTTGGCGTTTCTGGATAATCTTGCAGGGCTCTATGTCCCTAATGCCTCTGATTGCACAATTATTAGGTCCCTCTCTTAGTTAATTTAAGACAATAATGTTGGACATGAATTTTGTTCAGTAACCAGCCAAATTTTCAGGTTAACCCTATCTGTTACACCACTTTTATTGTTACTGATTTTTTTTTTTTTTTGTTAGTGCCAAAAATGATTACTCAGACTCAAGATCTTATGGAAAACCAACGTCTTCTAGAGGCCCATGTAAACCTCCGAGAGCTGGAAAGCCTTAGAGATGATGTTTTGTTCAGATTACAGAAGGTTGGACCTTTGGTAGATTCCACAGATGATCAAAATAATGCAGAAGCATCAGATTTAGTCCTACAGTTTTTTGCAGGTGTCCAGGGTCTAAGTGAGGAGCTTGGTCGAATGCTAGACTCACTGGCCAGATCAGCAATAGGGGTAGCCCGCTCTGACCCTTCTCTTTTAGTATCTGCTATTCGTATTATTGAACGAGAAGAATTCCTGGATGCCGAAGAGACAAAAGGTCCCATGCAGCAGCTCTGGAAGCCACCAGGCCGACCCAAACATTGGAGAGAACACTTCTTTCAAGCTTTGGAGAAAGGTGTTTGTGACAGAGTAATGGAGCCTGAGCTGACATGGGAAAATCTCAGTGCAACAGATCTGGCAAAGCATTTAAAAGAACTTCAAGGTCAAGTGGTGGAAGAGCTTCAGTCTGTGTGCTCTCTTCTGGTACCTTGTGTCCCACCACACTATGACCTGGCACGTGGAGTAGCCTTGATGTGTCACCACGGCATTGCACGTCACCTTCGTGATATCCTTAGCCATGACCTTCCTCATCCTGCCCTTTATCATGTTCTAAATTGGATAACTACTGTCTATCCCAGGTACTGTCTTTCATGTGGTTGGTTGTTATGGTCTTGCTTATTTTGTACTGTTTCCAGGTTGGTTCTGTGCACAGTACATTTGGATTTGTTTAGTGCATTAACCTCCTCACTTCCTGCCATTTCAGTTTTTCTTTTTAACCCCCAGTGAGGATATGATGGGCCACCCCAACTTCTCATCAGAGATTGATGTTTCTGACCTAGGACCTCTCATTCCCCCGGAAATGTTGGAGGAACAGTTAATTCGATATACGCGGAGTATGAGGGTAAGCCATTCAGATAGATCCCTATGACTATAGTAGATGTGCCAAGTAGGAAGATAACGTAGAATGTTATTAATGTCTCAACCCACAAACCCATTGATTGATGAGAGAAATAAAAGGGAACCCCGATTGCCAGTGACGGTGACAAGGGAATATCTTCTATACCTAGAGAAGGGAACATTTAATCGGCTTCATAGAGAAATATTCTTTCCTATAAGGCAGTGAGATTATGGAACTCACTGCCGCATGATGTGGTGATGGTGAACTCATTGTGCAAGTTCACAAAGGGCCTGGATACCTTTCTTGAACAGAAAAATATTACAGGTTATGGGTTTCAAATTTTTGATAATGACAAGTTGATCTAAGGTTTTATGATGATTGCCGGATTTTTTTTTTTTTTTTTTTTTTTTTACTTGGCATGGGGCAATGGAATCAGCTTCATGGGTTTGTTTTTTGTTTGTTTGCTCTTCTCTAGATGAACATTATAGGGTTATAGGTTGATGAACCTCTGTCTTCATCCAACCTTATCTGCTATATAACTATGTAAGATAGAAAATCAGATTGCTACAAAACTCTTCATGCAGATATGTAAATGATTACAGATGTGGTCTGACTAGACGTTGGGTCTTGTAACAGCAGCATAAAAAGTGCTTCCCCCTGCCCTATTTGGGTAGTCTTCTTCTTAGTAAGAGATTGTACTATTATATGTGACAGGCAGCATAGTTTTACTACGGTCATTTGCCAAAAAAGCAGGGGGCACTCACCAGAGATGATGATGATGATGATAATAATAATACATTTTATTTATATAGCACCAACATATTCCGCAGTGCTGTACAATTTGTAGGGTTCAAATACAAAAAAAAAAAGATACATTACAAAGAAATAGTCATTTCACACAATGTGATTGAGGGCCCGGCTCGCAAGAGCTTACAATCTATGTGGTAGAGGGGTGACACAAGAGGTAGCAGGGGCAGCATCGGAGGTAACATTGCTTATACAGTGGTCAGACAATTTTGTAATAGAGGTTACTGTCATTACACAGACATAGAACTGTATGAGCCGTCACCAGTCGTGTCCTTTAAATGTGGGGTAATGTGGGAGCTGGAACAGGGAAGGGTTAATTTTAGGGATTCTAATTACGGTATGGAAGGGTTTACATTAGGAATTGTGATAGGCCTGGCTGAAAAGATGTGTCTTTAGTTTGCGCTTGAAACTGTAGAAATTGGGAGTTAATCTGATTATCCGGGGTAGAGCATTCCAGAGATGTGGTGCAACTCGGGAGAAGGTGTGTATACGAGCATGGGAGGTTCTGACAATAGAGGATGTAAGTCTTAGGTCATTGAGTGAACGGAGAACACGGGTTGAAATATAGGTCGATATCCATCACTACAGCCAGTAATTCTAGGAAATGGTTAAATACGGTCACTCTCTGCATAGCTTCCCAGAACAGCCGGTCATTGTACAGCTAGGTGCAAACATTTAGGTGCCCTTGGTGAAAATACATAGTACATGTAATAGTGATTTTTAACGTAACCGGCACAGAACTGTCACATAGGTGTTTGCTTTAGCAGTTTACATAAGACATGCAAAAATCCTGGTACCCTTTTATGTTTGCACCTGATACTGCCCAGTTTAGCTGAAATCCTGGCCTGTGAATATTCACTTATCTGCTTTCAGTCTGTGTTCTTTCTTTATTTCTTTTGTTTTTCTTTCAGAAATACATTGGATTGTCAGCATTGTGATCTGCTCAGTCCTTCTAGTTGTCATGATGTTTCTGTCTCTGTTCTAGGCCTGCCTCAGTCAGTGGATTCACAAGGCATTGGAAGTGGAGTTCTCCGACTGGCTAAGGGATCAGGAGCCAGATAAGGACCAGGATGGCTTGTACCTGTCTAGTTTCCAGCACATAGTTATGCAGGTGAGAATCTGCACATCATAATATATCAGTATATGGAAATTGATGGTTTGTATCTATCAAATTATGTCAAAAAATGTCAAATTGTCAATTGGGCTCATGTTGTACACAGCTTTTTCTACTTTTACACGCTCATTTTTCTAGAACCAGAAAGTGGCAGATTTAACACAATGGAATAAGTATCAAGTCTCAATAAAATGTCTTCCTGAAGCAGTTTCTCATTGACCCTCCTTTTATCACGGCACAGTGCTCCACCTTTACACCCGCCATCATTATATCTGCAACCATCTGTATACATGTCACTATTATATCTCCTGGCATTATACCTGCTATCACGAGTGTGCATGCCACATAATACTTTTCAGCTTGCCGCTTTATTGTAACCAAACGTTAATTATATTTATTTATGTATTTGGGGTTCATGTTATTTGGGGCGATAGTAAATATGAATTGGGGTTATGCAGGTAAGATTGCTCATAAGATCTTTACAATTTATAAGAGGGGCCATTGCCTGCAGCCATCTCTTTCCATGTTCTATTCATAACATGTGGCTAGCCATCCTGCATTAGACCTGTCGTGATACGGGATGTTATTGCTCTCAGCGATGCAGACTTGGGGTAGATTGGGAAACTTTTGTTATATGTAATTGTTGTTTGTTGCTTGTGGCAGATGCTTTTGGAAAATGTTCAGCTGGCAGCTGCTCTGGGAGAGAGTCTGGAATATCGGGTGAGGAATGCTGTGCTCTATGAGATGGAGAACTGCCTGGTCTGGTAAGTGGTGGCAGCATTGCCTTGGCTAATGTGGGACTGCTATATTAGTAATTCATATAAGGACAGGCCTGGATCTGAACCAGATTATCATGTTTTCTACAGGCTGCGCGAGGCACTGGTGAAATACGGTATTGAGCACATGAAGGACAGGACATATCCTACCTACTATACACAATACTTGTTGGCTGTTATCAATGGTTGCTGTGCCTTAAGGTATAATATCAAATGGAGGCAATAATAGGTCTAATTACAGACTTAGAAAAACCATTTCATGGGGCTGAGCTGCAATACCAGATACAACCATAGGCAGTTGTGGCACTGTTTCTGGACAGAAGAAGATATGTTTTTCTATTGCTTTTCAAACTCTTGTAGGACTAAATATGCATACAGACTAATCTGCACCTAGCTGCAGCTGTAGCCTACATTACACTACAAGTACACCATGAAAATGAATCTTTTCCATTTGCTAATCGTATAAGGTTCCAAACAATATGTATGATAAATGAACCCCCCTCCTCCTCTGGTGTCTGCAGCTCTACAATCTCACACTTGCAGCCAGAAGAATCTGGAAGTCCTGTTTTTAGAAAAGCAGCACCCTGCTTACAGACATCACTGGACAAGACCCAGAAGAAAGCCTGCCATCTACTCCTGGATGAGCTGCAAACAGAACTCCAGGTGATAAACCCTCATATCACATCTAGGGAACGCTTGCTTCATTTTGTTGAGTGCATTTTGATGATAGGTGACTCTGGACAGCAGGTATGCGGTATCGGCCTTTGCCTGTCGTGCCAGAAAAGATCCGTCTGCTTTGTGCAGAAGTGACCGACTCTACCAATAATCCTTGTATCTGTGGCATCTGCTGCATCACCTCATATTCAGGATTCTGTATGATCTACATTAGGGTGTGTTCACAGTATGACTTTGAAATCCACATAAAAACCGTGCCCCATTGATGTAAGTGGGAATCTGTGCTGTAGTTCGATAAGTGGCTGGTTAGCCCCACTGGAAGGGTCAGTCATGGTTTCCACATCAGATTTTTCTGAGCACAGCCTTACATGCAGAAAATTGTAAAACCATTAATTAACGACTGGTGAATTGTAAAATGGTTCCTAAGATCTCTCCTTTCATTGGCCTATTGCTGCCAGTGTAAATAATTAGTGGTAGATAATGAAGGGGAAAGGGGTGGGGACACTATACTATCATCTGAATCTAAGGGAACAATATCTCCCCTCATCAACCAAGCATTAGCATGAGCCAAGAACAATCTCTTAGGCTGGATTCACACCTGCACTCGATCTCTGTTGGAATATTCCATCCCCCATTCCACTTCAAAATGTGGAGAGAAAAGTTCGGCAAGATGGACTTTTCTCTCGGCATTTTTCAGACAGAGACCGGGCAGAAACCAGGTAGACCCCATTATAGTCTATGAGATCTGTGGGATTCCACGGGTAACCACTTTCTAAGTGGATTGGGTTTCCATTTTTCAGGTCCCCAAGCACAGGTGCAAACTTGTCATGTCAGGGAGGAATATTTCCACCTAATTGGTATTAGCATAATACACGCTTAGGGCTAGTTCACACAGGCACAGGGGGCAGATTATGGTGCGGAATCCACGTCATAATCTGCCCCCTCACAATGGTGGTCTATGGAGACCTTTAGCGTTCCTTTTTCTGCTAGTGGCAACATGCAAAAGAAGCGAGCTGCCCTTTCTTCAGGCGGATTCTGCGGCTCGTTGAGCTGTGGCGTCCGCCTCGCGTCAGTAACCTCCGGA
Source organism: Leptodactylus fuscus (assembly GCF_031893055.1). Taxonomy (NCBI): domain Eukaryota; kingdom Metazoa; phylum Chordata; class Amphibia; order Anura; family Leptodactylidae; genus Leptodactylus; species Leptodactylus fuscus. Next base: position 78,553,001 of record NC_134271.1, on the reverse strand, counting down.
GTTGGCCCATTCAGCTGAGCCTACTCCGGAGGGTGAAGCCGCAACTGTTGGAAGCCGCAACAACGTCGGCAGGTGTATTTCGGCCCGGAAGTGATGCGGCTCCCCGCGTCACCCTCGGTGCCTAAATCTGTCCTTCCGCTCCCCGTGTGAACGGGGCCTTAACGTTCCCGATAGAGTTCCTTCCATATCATAGGAGTTAGGGTTGAGTAAGCTTTCTGACAGATTAGATAACACAATATTGATCTGTCTGGAACGCACAATCTGTGGCAGTAAAACTGGCCTAATGTTGCCTAGACACAACTGGAACTGTTGTCCCACCCATATGTTCCTGACTTACCGCAAACGTCCCTAGTTTGGGCTGGTTATAATGATCTTTTTAATAGATGAGCGTCTGTTTTCGATGGTAAGTGGATACTACTGACAAAGTTCTATTGTCTTTGTTGAGCCTAATCTGGAGAAGCTGATTCTCTGGGTGTATTACCTAGACTTCTAGAGATTATGAGGGTCTGACCCCAGTAAAACACAGTCTAGTACGTAATTCATGCAGCTGGTAGTCCGTTCCAGATCTGTGTCCTGGTATGGGATGCTTGTGTGCATTGCATTTGCTACAATATGGAACTAGTGATGGTGGAGAGATTGTGGATTGGCCTTGATACAGATTTGGTGGTTAATTGCAGAAAATAACTCTTGTCTATGAGGGATATAGACTTTGTATTTTTCTTTTGCAGCCTCTATTCGGAGACATTCCTTCCCGACCCTGGCTAACAGGTTCCGATAATGTGCGTTTAATATGTGACAAGATGGAGGACTTCAGCCAATACTTATGCAAGGCCAGTGCCCCAGCATGTCAGGTGAGCAGACCTCTTAATATATGACAATGACCCTAGAGTTGCCGGCCTGCTCCTGTATCCACATCACACTACTAAATTAGTGGCAATGGAAAACAGAATTGCATGACTGCAGCCTTGTTTAGGCATTGTTCACACCAAAGTTTGTGGTTCCTTCAAAAATTCCATAACATTTGACGGCAAAGATAGCGCTTTTTTTTTTTTTTTTTTTTTTTTTTGTCAATACAGAAACCATTTTAAAGCAAATATGAATACCTTATCAGTCAAAGGTCTCCATAAGAAGTAGTTGGGATCTGTAATACAACAGATCCAGCACAGTTCCATAGGTTGTGTTATGAACCATATGATGCATATGCGAACAGAAACTTAAAGCATATCTCCAATTATAAAACAATTTGTCATAAATAAATATTGCAAACGAATATAAGAAACTTTGTAATCGGTTTCCTTCACTTATCAGACTAACTTCCTTCTTACATAGATGTCTATAGAGAGAGGGGGAGGAGTAAGCTGTTGCTGCTGCTATATGCTGTTACCGTGTAGGTGAGGGAGAGCTCTTCTGGCACTGCTGTATCTTCAGGATAAGGCTTTACCACTGCACATAGTGAGGCAATAAATCAGATAACTTGCTGATAGCAGCTTCCTCCTCCCCCCTCACTCTCCATAGACTTGTGTGTGTTAACTAAATACAGATTCTTTGCCGTACATAGTAGTCTAATAGACTACGCCATTTTATACATCTTTGAGTGAAGGGGAGAGGATATGAATGTTGCTTGATATATACCCTGGTAGTATACTTCAAATGTACACTGCAAGCACACTGTCAGGTGCTGTCTGTGTCATGAGGGTCCCAGCAGTAAATCTATTGTGATCTGATTCTATATTGGCTACTGACCCACTCTCTTCTTAGTACCTGCTAGCACAGACTGAGAGGATGGTGACCATCGAGTACGTTCGGGCTCTGATACACAGCAAGTTTGTATGCCGAAACACTGGGGAGAGGCAGCAGTTGGCTCACAGGATGGCTTTAGATGCTGAGGAGCTGAGCACAGCGCTACACAATATGGTAAGGATACACTATGGTGTGCAGATTGAGGAGAATAGTATGTAGTCATTGAAGAAGATAAAGCACAAATGGAATGCAATAAAGAGGACCTATATGGGTACATACAAGGAATGGGGAGAGGGTGAAAAGGATGTGTAGTATCTAACTCTACTGTATATACCCCTACTAAGCCTAAAGTTAGATCTTAAAAGTAATTTATCTGTTTAACAACTCATAGAAAGGTCTCACATTAATATCTAGAAGGTACAGAAATGAGTTAGCTTTCCTGTAATTCAAGGTTAGAAAAAAATCAGTATGTCCTTAATAAAATACCTCCAATAAGTAACATGGTACTACTTGATATGTCCTCTATTACGTGTTACAAAATATACAGATTTATAACATAGTGTCTTGTCTACTCTGTCTCACCCATAGAGATGCTCGATGTGGGAGCTGGAACTGCAGATGCTCAGTAGGATTGAGGAATGGGAAGGTTTTGGCCACTGTAGCACTTTCACATGATTCAATAGGAACTCCAAATATGTCTTCTTTATGCTGTGTACTTGGATGTAGAGGGGAAAGGACATACTATGGCAGCGTTCACACATGCACCTGTGTCTGCCTGCTGGTTCTCCGTCCTATTCCACAGAGAAACTGCATAGGGGACAGCTTGCCAACAGTCAGTTTTAAAACCCATTCCTTTGAATGGGTTTTAAAAGCAAACCCCGCTAGTGTCCGTATGCAGCTTATCCATGGGGAAACCGTTTTTTTAGCCGGACACAAAGTCGGACATGCAGGACTTGGTTACCCCGCGGAGAGGCTCTATTTAGACATCGGCGGTTTGCTTTTAAAATCCATTCAAATGAATGTGTTTTAAAACTGACTGCCGGCAAGCCGTCCCCTATGTTGTTTCTCTGGGAATAGGACAGAGACCCGGCGGGCGGACATGGGTGCAAGTGTGAACGCCACCTGAAGCAGATACATGAGGTGCAGATAGATTGGATGTAGTGTACAATATCAGCTGTACTATAGTATATGCACATGCTGCAAACCAAGTGGAATGTAATACATTAAATCCTTGTGACTGCCAATATGTCTGTAGAGAACAGTCATTTAGGCTAAGGCCCCAAGTAGTGGGCGTGAAAAAGTTCTGCAGATAAAACTGCGGTGGAAACGCATTGCTGTTTTTCCTGCGGCGCTTTGCACAGAAAGTCTACAGAGGTTTCCAATATGGAAACTACCAGCGTTTCTGTAGGTATAGTTGAGATGCTTCGATTTCCAAATCCGCAATGGTTTTGGAAATTGCAGCATTTCTGCTGTGCATATTTTTCACACAAGGTGGAGAATGGGATTTACTAGAATCCCATCCACTTTGCAGGGACTGTAAACACTACGGTTTAAACCATGTGGGTCCCCGGGCTTAAAGAGGTTTTCCAGGCAAAAAAAATAAAAACAATTTCAATAACGTTTGTAAACTGAGTTAAGGGTAAGAATGGTCAGTGTAATAGATAATATCGGGTTATAGTAACACTGTAGAATCCTCCACCATTAGTGGATTTCAGGTGGTTGAGGATGAGACCTGAGTTACATGTCTTGGTGAATTGTGTTGATACTGATGGTATTTTCTGTTATTGGTTGTAGGGTCTGGTGGAGTCCACACTCTGTGTGCCCTTGATCCACTCCCTCCAAGAACTCTTTGCCCTGATGGATCCATCACTGCTAAGCCTGGAGGTGTCAGGACTAATGACAGCGTTTCCTGATATCAGGTAAATTAGAAGATGTCTTTCCTTTATGGCAGGAATGCTGAGAAGAGATTGGCAGCAGGGGAAGTAATGGTGGCTTCTCTTTCTCTCCAGTGATGATCACGTGTTGGCACTGTTGGAACTGCGGGGTGATGTGACCCGAGATCTTCGTCACACAGTCCTTAGCACCATGCACCGTCAGGCTCTTACTCTTCCAGATGACTACCGGCCCATTTTTATAAGTATTCCTGTCCCTGCTCGAGCGCCTCCATTCTGCCTTCACCCAAGCTCATGTGCCTGAGTTGTGACATCCTGAAATACACATCCAACAGAGAACTTCAAGAAAGTCATGAATCCTTTCCATACAAGCTTGTATCTTGCCCATGTGACTTCCTCCACTGTCACACAGTCCTTGGCTTGTTCTTCACAAATTTCGGTCATTTTCATGCTCATCAAACCTTAAAGGGGTTTTCTGGGCACAAAATAATTTTTCAAAAAAGGTCTGTTAGTTCTATTAATAGGTTAATATATGCACAAATATCTTTAGCAGTATTTTGTCTCCTTCCCTTTCTCACTCACACCCCCTCCCTGTCGTCCTAGCTAGCCCGCCCAATACACCCTCAGCAGCCATCTTTAGACTCCAAGTTCTCACTCAATAATCATCTCCTTTGGCTATCATATTGTAATCACCTCCATATATCATCATTACAGTCACAATGAGAAAGCTTCAATCAATTCTTGATGTTTTTTTGGCATTTGGAGAATATATATATATATATATATATATATATATATATATATATATATATACATACATACATACATGAACAGTATAATGCTTCACAGTGCCTCCCACACAGTATAATATGCTCCATAGTGGCCCCCTGTACAGTATAAAATGCTCCACAGTGGCCACCACACATATAATATGCCAAACAGTGGCCCCTGCAAGGTATAATACTCCACATTGGCCCACATACAGTATAATGCGCCAGAGTGGCCCTTGCATGGTATAATATGCTCCACAATGGCCCCTGCATGATATAATATGCTCCACGGTGGCCCTTGCATGGTGTGTAATATGCTCCACAGTGGCCCCTGCATGGTATAATATGCTCCACAGTGTTCCCCCGCACAATATAATTCTCCACCAACTCCCCAGCCCCATTACACATATCTTTGCATTCCTTCAGTTCAGGACCCAGGACATCATCGGTTGCAAGAACCCCCCTCCCTTTGTGATGTGTACTAGCTGCCCACTGTATTTTGCATGCGTGGGTAGCCAGAACATGCAATGAAGAGGCAGCCTTCCAACGATGATGTGCTAGGATCCAGATATCCACAGGATGAACAGGTAAGTATAATGGGGCGATGTAGGGTGGGGGTGGCTTCTTTTCACTGACATTCTGGAGTGCAAATATCCCTTAGATCCAGACCCTGGAACATCAGCAGAAAAACAACAAATGAAATATATGTAGGTCACATATATGTAGCATTATTTTTTAAGCTTCTCTTATCTCTACTCTTTGTTTCTGAATTATATTTACAAAAAAAAGTGAAGAATATTAAACCAGGAACACTGGCTCCCCTGTAGTACAAATGGATACTGTCAGTTTATAGGTGTGAACGATTGTCAAATTCCCTTTAAGTAAAAGGTAAAATAAATCTTTATTATTGTATTATGGCTAGTTCTAACAGACTTATTGGTTATATTACTCACCATTCTGAAACCTTTGCTGTCAATGACTGGAAGCAGAAAACATGTACTGTATTATTAGTGTGATCTACAAAGTTGTAGGGCTGAGTTCACACAGCATATAAGTATCATGCTGTTGAATCAGCCAATGACATTGTGATATTTCCAGCACAGAGTGTGCTACAGATGTTTTACACTGTAAGGAAATGCAGTTTGTACACAACACTGACCCACAATTGCAAGTATTGTGGTAACTGTGTGCGTCCAAATTCACAATAACTCTATGAGTTTACCCATAACACTGAGTTATTACCTTCAAAATTGTGCTGTCTATGGCCAGCGCAGGCAGCAGGGGATTCAGCCGCAGGCAGTTCCTCAGGTGAAATAATAAAAGAAGTCCCTGAGACCTTATTTTTAGAAACTACACTAATTAGTTAATTTTTGGTGTATCTAATTTTAGACCTGCTCATAAAGGAGGAGGGATTTAAGGAAAGGGGTGTGTCTTAAATGCACCAAATTATGGCAACATTTTGAATAGCTGTGGACGACTTTTTAGAGAGACATAAATTTTGGTTTTCACAAATTTTACTGCTTCAGTGTGTTTATATCTTTGTCAGATGTTTCTGTGTTATACTGAAGTTTATGTACGCTGGGTTCACACCAGCGCCCGGTCTCCGTTCTCAGGTTTCTGCTGACAGAACACGGAAACCTGACAGACCATGTCCAGCTGTGAGCGCCGGTGAGCGTTTTGTGCTCTCCACGGCAAAACTGTTTTTTTAAACCGAACACAAAGTCCTGCATGTCTGACTTTGTGTCCGGTTAAAAAAAAAAAAACTGTTTCGCCACAGAGAGGACCAAACGCTCACTGGCGCTCATGGCTGGACATGGTCTGTCAGGTTTCTGTCTTCTGTCTGCAGCGTCACAAGTATTTTATAAGTTTTTACACTTTTATTGAGAAATAAAACAAGTTTATGTAAAGACCTTTATTTTTCAAGACTTCTGAAGATCGCACTGGCCTGCTGGGTATCCGCTTCTAGGCCAAGTCCTGGGTCAGTGCTTGATATCTATCACAATTTCTGTGTTTTTGTTTGTCTACCTGCTTTTTGAGCCACTTAGGGGTTGTTCACACTACTGTTAGTAGTGTCCCATGAGAGCATCTGTTACAAAATGTTAACAGATTGTTAAATATCTTGTATTTGCCGGTGAGACTTGTATCCACTGTTAAATATCCGTACCTAGCCTTGAAATTGTGGGATAGACTTGTGTCACGTGTTGAAGGCCTTATCCACGATAGGAAGAAGTCAGCTTGTTATAAAACAGTGTAGAGGTTTATTAATATCTTGAAGGAAAACACAGGAACAGGGAAAATGTCCAAATAACACAAATATCAGTCAATTGTCAATAGCTTACATCTTCAGAGAAGTTAAATCATCTGGATATCTTGTAGTTACAGCTTGGTTCATGCTTGTCATCTGGTTGGTGGACTTGGGATATTCACGACATCTTGTCCAGGATGACAGAGAGGGATGGCAGACAGACCTGCCATAGATTCCCCATGGATCCCCCTCATGGATGACGACCACGACGTGTGTGTCTGTCACTCATTTATATTCATGAGAGTGGGTGTTACCTTCCATGTTACAGCTATGTAGGGAGATTTCTAAAATGGTGTACTCTAACCGCACCCATGTACCCAAAATACAACAGATATGATGTCAGTAGAGTGTTAACCCCATGTCTGCTAGAGAATATTGTAAATATATAATATTTAACATTTCCCCCTTTTGAGAGTGAAATATCTGTTTGAACTCTCAAGATATACCATACAACAATATTCATACAATTAGATTATATCTTCTTTCTTCTTTGCTGGAACTTAATTTTCATTGATTGTCCATGTAACAATAATTTCATCAATTTGCAATACATTTTGACATTAATAAATGTTATGTTATGTTATGGTAAACTGTGATCAAAGATGAAAACAATTTGATCCACTATCTAACCTACACCTGATGAAGGCTCTTCTTTCATCGTCTGGTCTTCTGGTCATCTCTTTTTCCGTCATAATAGAAGGCTTATTACCACAAATGTAGTTCTTGACTTAAAGTCCTTTAGATTTCCTCCGTGTTGTGCAGATATTATAACATTGTCCATTAAAGTTCATATTGAGAAGATATTGATATAACAACAAAGTCCATATGTTTCACTTCACCAAGACATAGACTGTAGAGGAGTTTCCTTTGGTAATTCCCTTGACCACCTGTCACTGTACAATCATGTGACACTTCTGGAGCAATACTGCAAAAGCAAGGCAAGTGTGAATTCTGACATCATCCCTGCTGCTTGTCAGTAAGGTTCAGTCCTGGAATCTCAGTCTCTTGGATACACAATTTCTGTGTTCGGGTTCTATCATTCACAACCCTTTTGCTCACCAAACAACTTGAAGTCTTGAAATAGAGAGGATTCCACCAAACATTGATGAGGACGTCTTTATATCTGTCCAATCATCAGCTGATCAAAGGTTCCAACCTCCAGTAATAATTTTTAAACACAGTCCTTGGCATAAGCTTAAGCATATAGCATCATACCTTCAGATTTTGTCTTTTCCCGCACATCTTCTTCTTGTAACTGTTAAAGTCTTTTTATTAACATTTGATATCAAACTTTATCATAATCTTGGACTTGATTGAAGATAAGTTTTCTTTCCCTAATAACTAAGCCAAATTAGGCAATTGACTAAACTATAATATCACAGTGTACCATACCACTCATTTATATATCATACTTCTCTTTATATTGTATCAATATTTATATTTGACTTATAAAATATTGATATTCAATACATTTATCAAACTATCTGATAATAGTACTTTGGATACAATAATCTATATAAACATCATATATCAACATATATATATCTTTATATCTATATGTATGAATATGTATGTGTACTTTACTTGTGATGACAAATTGCAACATGACTTTGAAATATAATGTGATCTCATTAATTACCATTCTATAGACAATCACTATATTTATTCTTTAGTTAGAACTTTTCACCAATTATACTAAACATATATTCCTATATGAATGTGTTATCATACTTATCATACATTTTCTAAAGTTTAGTCACTTTATTTACCTTTTTTAATAAGAAATAATTTTATTTTGAACATTACTTTATTAAATATCATTGTGTTCTTTATCTGAGACACAATATTAACCCTTTATTCATAAAAACTTATGTGACTAAAGTTTCCTCTTAACACCTCGTCTCTTCACAGACTCCTGTGACCTTTTTCACCTTTCAGATACCTCCAATACCAAGAATAGAGACAAGACTTAACACACTTGACTCTGCTAAGACACAAATGTAAAAATACATTATTTTTAAACTTAACTGTATATATTCTTGTGTACTGGCTGTATGTGAACACCATATATATGAAATAAGTATATAAATCATAAACATTTCAAAATATGTCACATCCTATAATCAGAAGTGTAAAGAATAAACCAGAGACTATCATTCTTGATATCCCATATACCTCTCCCTTCATGAAGATGATTAGCGTATCTCATTTGCATATAAGACATTTATGTTTTCCCGATGTTTGTAGATGTTGATGTGTGTAAGTGTATGCAAGTGTGTGCGTACATGTAAGAATACATAATCAATAATAATATAATAAAACAATACTGGCTATAGCTAACTAGATTTTCCCACCATAACTAATATATTTATTATCCCATGATCCAATTACCCCAATAAGCCTTTATTATTTGTCAGGTTTGAACAAATATATTGAAAAGCTATCTATATCTTAGTCAAAAGCTTCTTCTTTTGCTACAAAATATTCACAAACTAAAATAACCTTCACCCTAGTGCAGCTGTCACCTTTTCCTCAGCTCATGTGACTTAAACACTTGGTATAAACATATGAGGTTCCTTTCAATGGATTTCACATATATTTGCTAATTTCCCAATTTAATATAGAGGATCATATAAGATAAAAAATAGAAAGAAATAGAAAATAGTAGAAAAAGAAAATAGACAGTAGAAAGAAAATAGACGTCTCTTTGTTGGATATATTTTCCTTTTTTCCTTGTTGGATGCATCCTGATTTTCTTAGGCCTATTTGTGATGTCACAGATCTGTTGTATACACCAGTCGACTCGACACATAACACTTAACACTTATACTGACCAGCCCATCAGGGTCACAGGTCACAATGTGTTGCTGTCAATCAACTGACCACATGAACGAACACTTAATTCACAGTAAGAGCTCCATGCCTAGTTGCATGCCTTTAAACAAAATGGATTATAACTTGAAAATCCTAAAAACATGGACTTTACATGAAACTATTGAAAAACATGCTTGAGGTAAGTTAGAACTTCTATCACTTTATCATGCATTGTTATTAGTCACACCATGTGAATTTGTTTACTCATTAATCGTTAGACACTCCATGCATTCTTTTAGCTAGAAGAAAGAATGATGAATGAATGGACATCACTGATTGAACTGATCCATTTTTCCATATATCTATATCTGAAGAGAAAAAAATAGATAAACTTTAGCAAAAAAACTAATTAATACAATAATGATTTTAACCAATGGAAAAGTTTAATAACTTTATGGATTCCTAATACTATTTGATCATATTCATATATTGTACATATATTCATATACATGTCATATATTCATATATTGTATATAACATGCTCCTTCTCTCTCTGCATCTAGAGAGTGGACTATGACGAAAATCTGTCACCACACATGAGACTCTCCTCCTGTGTGTATATATATATACTGTATATAATAATATGATCCATAGTATTATTCACAATAGCATAATTAGGATTATTTATAAACATCATCACATAATCATGTGGATTATACCTGATCATTGGACTTCTCCTCATATAAAAGGGATTTCTCTTTATATAGCCAAATAGTACGTAAGTAAAACTCAGTAGACAGTCATTCCTTCAGAGATACTTTTAAATTCGACCCCTGACCTCCTTTCAGATATATATTTTTAAGTTAAACCCATGAACTTCCTGTCAACACGTCCATCCATAATAGCCTCGCCAGGTCATGAGAGAATGCCAAGCTTGCCCTTTTCCTAAGAATATAAGACAGGTCAGATGCCATTGGGTTACTGAAAAGATCTGACATTTTGGAGACAACTGGTACATTCCCAGATACAATCTTTTGACTATCAATAGATTTGGTTGGCTGCAATTCTTTAATTTCAGTTAATACTGGAATTTCAATTTGTGGACTTTCCTGCATGGCATATGGTTTATATGCAACATGTAATTTCCTACGTTTCTCATAGATTTTGTCACTTTGGCCAATACCTTTCCTCCTACAAATAGGGGACACTATAACCGGATTTAACAGATGCCTTTTAATAGGCTTTGCTTTTTTCTTTGGACATACTCGGTTTGCATTTGCCATTTGTCTCTCATGTGTTCTGGCCACGTCCAATAAACTAGCAGCTTCAAATAAAGTCTTCTTATCTGACGCACTGGCAAGGGTGACTGCATCCAAGAATTTGAACTTTTTAACAAAACTTTTCACCATAGATGAAGAGTTCACCTTTGGAATGACAGTTTTGTATGTCCTTTCAAATTTAGACATGAATGCAAATGTACATTCTTTTCTGCCAATCTTTATCTCATTCAGTATGTCAGATGTTGGCATGCTGTCACCTCTAGTGCACCAGATTAGTTTCTTTAATCTCTCCACATCACTGTCTTTTAACCATTCATCTGACTCATTATCATAAGACATTTTTGCAGACAAACGTTCTGTAAAATCAATAGGAAGCCATAATTTAAACATTTTGTTTTTTTGTTCATTAGATAGATCAAATTTCTCTGCATGGCTTTCAAAAATTTCTGAGTTTCTACACACATGGATCTTTACATCATATGTGGGAATGGCTTTACTCAGATTCATCAAATATTCCTGAGATTTTAATTTCAATTTAGTTTCTTGTATCATTTGTTCCTCACCATCTATGGCCATTACTGCCACATGGTGCTCTTTATCAACATATTGAGATTTCTCATCTGTCTGAACAGATTTATGCATACTATTACTTAATTTCTTTTCTGTTACCATGTCATTAAAAATCTTTACCAAAGAAGCTATATTCCTAAATACCTGCTTCTCCTTTGTAGAACAAATTCTATTTTCAATCTTAGAATTTGCCTGCTCACATTGTGTATACAAATCTTGCCATATACTCGCTAAATTGTCACTAGACACAATTTTAAACTCAACGTTACACTTTTTAGACAATGACTCTAATTTTTCCATACTTTAAAAGTAAAATCTTTACTCACCACTGTAGAAAGCTTCACCTTTAGCTTGTCCTTGGAACAGCTGGTCCCTGTCATCAGAACGTCTCAGTACGTCTGGCACTTGTGGTCCTTCTGTATTTCCTCACAGGCTTTCCTCACACAGGCTTCCGTATCATATAACACGTACAACAGTCATCTGTATCTCACCAATATAAGTTCTTTTTCGAAGTCTTCCTGAATCTTGCAATTCATACAACTTGCAAAATACTCCTCTCTTCCCCCTTAATTGCAAGTGAACGGAACAAGAAAAACAGGAAAAAACCAACCCTGGCTGGCTCGCCACTGTTAAATATCTTGTATTTGCCGGTGAGACTTGTATCCACTGTTAAATATCCGTACCTAGCCTTGAAATTGTGGGATAGACTTGTGTCACGTGTTGAAGGCCTTATCCACGATAGGAAGAAGTCAGCTTGTTATAAAACAGTGTAGAGGTTTATTAATATCTTGAAGGAAAACACAGGAACAGGGAAAATGTCCAAATAACACAAATATCAGTCAATTGTCAATAGCTTACATCTTCAGAGAAGTTAAATCATCTGGATATCTTGTAGTTACAGCTTGGTTCATGCTTGTCATCTGGTTGGTGGACTTGGGATATTCACGACATCTTGTCCAGGATGACAGAGAGGGATGGCAGACAGACCTGCCATAGATTCCCCATGGATCCCCCTCATGGATGACGACCACGACGTGTGTGTCTGTCACTCATTTATATTCATGAGAGTGGGTGTTACCTTCCATGTTACAGCTATGTAGGGAGATTTCTAAAATGGTGTACTCTAACCGCACCCATGTACCCAAAATACAACAGATATGATGTCAGTAGAGTGTTAACCCCATGTCTGCTAGAGAATATTGTAAATATATAATATTTAACACAGATACTAACAGATTTATCATTATTAGAGATGAGCGAACACTGTTTGGATCAGCCGATCCGAACAGCACGCTCCCATAGAAATGAATGGAAGCACCTGTGACGCCGGCCGGCCGTCGGCAAAGTCAGCGTCACAGGTGCTTCCATTCATTTCTATGGGAGCGTGCTGTTCGGATCGGCTGATCCGAACAGTGTTCACTCATCTCTACTCATTATTTCATTAAAAAAACAAAAAACAAAACAAAACCATGGTTTTCAATGGAATTGATCAGTTATCCATGAATGTTTTCACCAAATCCATCAAGTGTCCACCTTTTTTTAGCGGACATAATAATGCGGGGTCCATTCAAGATAACAGACTTATGATGGAAGTTAAGCATCCGTTATTATTTAATATTAATGTCTATAGCTAATAGACTGTAATGGACGGATGTTTGTTATTAGTATAAATGGATTAGTTAAAAAATAACATCAGTTAGTGTACATTATGAGAGGCGTTGGACGTACCTCGATAAGCAAGGATAGTTGGCAGGTCATCCTCATGGTGTCCTCTTTAAAAGTACTTCCCAGAACAAATTTGGTTCTCCATCGAATCAAACAATTCTTTCTTTTGGTTTCACCCCTATATTTTAAGGTCTGTAATGCCTTAGGCACTGTCCTCTATGTGTGGCGGTCCGGCTCTCATGCCCGACACTACTGGTTGGCTATCCATAGGATTGCACAATGATGTTTTGGACAGTCTTACCCATTTCTGGAATCCACTTTTCTCCTCAACCCTCTAATTTGAAATACTCCCAGTTTGTTTCTCCAGTATGTTTTATTATTTGTCCAGATTCACATCATCTCCAACTGAAGAAAATAATTTCTATCAGTGGCTGAGGTTGTGCGACAGGTTGACACCGTTATGTTTCATGAGAAGTTCAGTTCCACTATTTTTGACACCCACTTAATCTTTGACAAGATTTGGGCATCAGGTCTTGCATACCGGGCCTCCCATACTGTCTCCAGCTTTAATCTGGTGTCTGTATTGAGTCCTTACTCCCCACTTGCACATTCTTGGTTGTCATATTTGCTCTTGTCCATTGTAGTGCTACTTATTTCCCCTCCTGATTTAGGTTGATTTTTATACTTGCTCTTATTTCTCCCGTTTGCCCGTTGCTTCCTTGTAACTTACCACTTGTTCTACGATATTCTCTTCTGATATCTGACACATACTTTATACAGATGTATTTATTTTTTTACTGTTTTTGATTTATACGCTGTTTACAATATCTTTTATTCTATTGTAGTTCAATACATAGCTTTGAAACTAAGAAAGGTGTCAGACATCCAATGGTAGTGTGAACACCCCCTTAGTTGTCACTTTTGCATTGTGACCTGGTGCTCTGTCATGCTGGAAAAAACATTATTCACCATCAAATTGCTCCTAGATAGTTAGGAGAAGTTGCTCTTGAAGGATGTTTAGATACATGGCATGGTTTTTTTTAGGCAAAATTGTGAGGAAGGCCCACTCCCTTGGATGACAACTAACCCCACACATGAATCCTGGATCCTTTACTGTTGGCATGAGTGTTGGAACTCACCTTTTTGGGACACCAGTTAATCACGTTAACGTGGTTAACAAATTTTGAACTTTTTTATTATAATCCATTTTGTTATCCTTTGTGTGTAGGTATTTTTCTTTCATTTTATTAGTATAGGGGCCTCTGTGGGACATTATACTGCATGGAAGTTCTACTATGGAAAAATATACTGTATGGAGGCTGCTATAGGAGATTAATTTGTGTGAGGAGATTACTACATAATTTGGGGCACAGATTTAGGGATAGTAGCAGAATGACAGGAATGATAGAAATGTGAGGAACCTTGGACATAAGAGTAGCAAACTTTGTAGAAACAGCTGGTGGATGCAAGAAACATCATAGCACATGGAGAAGGTAAGGAAAGAGAACATCTACAATCTAAGGAAATGTCACTGGATGTGATAGGGATAGATTTTCTTTGTGATCTCTATGACTGCATATAAGAAAGCTGCCACAAGGATCTTTGCCATGACCGCAGACAAAGCTGCACTTTACACTTTATGAACAGCCCATGGTGGCAGAAGACCCAAATGGAAAGACTTAACTTACTAATATATATATATATATATATATATATATATATATATATATATATATAAAAACCTCAACACACTTTTAGTGGAAATAATAAGCTCAATGATTTATTATAGGGTTACTAATAAATCAGAAATAATTTTAAGCAATAAATTAAAGGGAATCTATCATTTGCAATAGGCATTTGTAATGAAATATATCTTTGAATAGCCTTTAGAAAGATTATTCCAGGGATACCTTTTATTCTATTGTTGGCGTTTCTGAATTATCCTGGATTTAGTGATATGCAAGTTAGCCACCATGGAGCAGCGGAAGCCTTCTAACGGCTGCTTGAGCAACCCATCATCATCAACCGCCTTCCCCTTCATACTGGCTCCCTCTTTACACAGGACCCCTCCTCCTATAGTTCTCCACTGCTTCCAGAGGGCGGTGAGAAGGGGAAGGATGCTGACCGGGCTATATAGGCACGGCATTTTTTTTTTTTTTTACAGCAACCCTAAGTCTTGCAAGGAAGGTTCTCACACCTGCATCAATTCTTTTATTCCTTAATTTGTGCAAATACTAAAGTAAAAATAATATATAGGTTTTTTTCTTTTCTGCATGGAATATAACCTTAGAGCCTGCGGGATAATAGGCATTCATAGATGACAGACCTGGAGTTCAGTGTGAGGCTGCTGACTGCCATAGTAGCCCATCAGCATTACATGATGGTGTTGGCGGGTGATACTGGGGTACAGTGGAAGCCTCTGCTCTCCCTCCCTCTGTTAACTATAAAGATGCAATGGCTCTCAGTACCCAATGTGCTAATGGCTAGTGCCAATGCCTGCTATTGCCCCAGTAACGCCGCCGGCACTGACAGCTTATATGCCCCGGCCCCGGAGTCTCACAGACCAGGATACATCCAGCGTGACTGTTGTGCTACCCGACAACCTATCCTGCTGTCCCGCAAGTTGTCGCTTACATACGTTGATATTACGTCACTGGCCTAGCTCCTCCCACCAGTGCCAGCCGGTGCTCCGCCCTCTAAGTCAAAGACAGCTGGAAGTAACGGGCGGGCCGGATATCACGTGTCTCCTCCGTACCGGCTATTGTTCTGAGTCACGTGGGGTAACCGGTACCGGAAAGGTATGCTGTTAAAGGTAACTACTATATGGGGTCATTAGCATACGGGCAGTCATGTTCCTATGAAACAGGGGTGTGGTGTGTTTGCAGGCTCCCTGTCATATTAGTCAGGCATGTGACATGTATATAGGTGATGGGCAGTTGAGCACTGAGGCGAGTACATAATCTTGGCTGATCTGAGGACTCTGACCCATAAGATCTTCATGAATGTCTCTCCTTCCAGGTGATGCCGGGGCACAGGTTTCCATCTTCTACCTTGTGGTACCTCTGACAGGAGAGAATGGTGGTGGATGCTGCACCCCAGGCCTATAACACAATGTCGTTTACCTCTCTCAAGAACAATGATGCGCGGCCCAAGAAGAAGACCACACAGATGAATGGCTTCCACGTCTACTCTCAACCTGGCCCAAGCAGGGGTCTGAGTAGGAGCCTGTCGTCTGGTCCGGTGGCCCAGCGGCGGCTCTCCGGTTGTTCCATGTACATGGGCACATGCAGCTGGATGCGTCGCAGTGAGAGCACCTGCACCCTCAACAGCAGCAGCGGCAGCTCTCGGGGTAGAATGCGTCCTGCTGGGTCTCTGCCATCCATCAGTAAAGCTGCGGTTTCTGACAACAAGGCTGTTAAAAGGACATCCTGCCTCCTTGTCGCTCTTCGACCCACAAATGTGGAACAGGAACGTGAGAAATTCTTTCTCTCCAACTATAACTACAACCCACAGTTTCAGTATCAGGAACCGATGTCGCTCAGTGTGCTGGAGAAGTACAGTCAGGCGTCCAACCAGTTTGTGGTTCAGGTAGGTAACTCATCGTGCCGAGCAGGCCAGTCTTTGGTAGGGGCCCCACTGGTCGAAAACGCCATGATTTGCCCGCGGCTTTTTACAGTACTTGCAAAGTGGATGGGATTCATGCGAATCCCATGTCCACTTTGCGGAAAAAAATCGCAGTGCAGACACGGTTTTGAAAATGGCAGCATGTCAATTATACCTACAGAAACACCGACGACTTTCCCATAGATAATAATGGTAACAGAAAGTCCATGGAGAAAAACTTTATGAGCTTTCTGTTCAAAGCACTGCGGGAAGAACCACAATGCAATCACGTTGTTCCAACAGCGCTTTAGCCCTGCGTTTCCAGCCCGTGGGGCCTTAGCCTCACTGTAAATCCTAAATTTAATAATAAACTTGTATATAGAATAGGCTTGTACAAGCTACCACTCCTAACCATAATGTTTAGATTCTTCTCGCTATTCCATACCCCCAAGGAGATAAATGGGAGAGGTGGCTGATGAAGTTTCCATAACTTGTATGTTTCTGTAACCCCAATAAACTACAATGGAGATGACTGTACTTCTGCATGGCTCTGCTCTCAGGAATACCAAATGTGGGGTAGAGGACTCCATTCTTTAGATAAGTGAAAGTTCTAGAAGTGGATCTGCCACCTATGGGGAATATGCTGTTGATGGGAATTCCACTTTACTTTTTTTTTTTTTTTTTTTGTGCTGCTTATAAGTGGTCTCGCCAACTGAACAAATGGTCTTGCACCCCTGGTATCAATGTTTTCCGAAATGCTACAATACTCCTTTTGCCCACTGTCCAGATTTTGGAACAACAGACCAAAGGTGACCATACACATTACATGTGTGTATTTGCTGAACTCACCTATTTCGATGAGCTTGTCCAGCCGTCTGATTGGTAATGGAGGTGTTGCCTCATGCCTTGGATGTCCGATCCTGTTGTCCCCAGAGCGGACACTCCTGGCATCGGCTTTCACTTCTCTACACATGCATTGCTCAGACAGGTCGAGCATATGTATTTGTAAAAGAAAGTCAGAAAAGATAGTTGTCATTTGATTGACAACTACTGAAAGTGTATGAAAGTTATCACGCCATAATGCTGCACCAAACGTGATATCCTGTTATCACTATAGGTGTTGTAAAGTCCGGTTACACTTCTGCTTCTGGATTTGGGATAAGCAGGATAATGGAAAAGGGAGGGCACAACAATGCAGTATCATACAGGTATACAACCTTCCATGTAGAACCTCAGTGACCCTTTCTACTGGTTTTGGGCCTTCTGTTTTGCCTTTATTGAAGTTGTATTAAGTAGGTTTCTGAATAGTCATGTTTTTTGAGCTTCAGTTTAGGAGAAGTCCAATATTAAACTGAATTAATAGTTCTGTGCCTGGCCATGTGACTTGTCCATCTCGACTGTGCAGGCGCTGAGAATACTCAACACTGTTTTAAATAAATATGGAAGTTATGAAAACTTTGAATCAATGACTGGAGGAAATTTGCTCAGCAAGTGTCAGATCTGGTCGTGTTGTCGGAGGTACATGCAAAAAGAGAGCTGCAGTGGTGAGGTGAGTGCTTGAATGTGAAAATATGGCAAAGTAAGATGACCGAAAAAAGAATTAGAGCTGTAGGATGATGTAGAAGACTGCTAAGAATGGAAGACAGCTGTAAGGTAATAGTGTTACATGAGGAGGTGACACATGCAAGCAAAGCTATATGGTGATGAAGGGTTACATAAGATTGCAGAGTGAGGGTTAAGATTTGACCAAGAGGTAGGATGGTGGAGAGGTTGGGGGTTACATGAAGAGATTAAACAGGGATCTGGGGAATAATGGAGTTACATAGAAATGTAATTCAGGAGGAGAGCTTCTGGGTAAGGGTGACACATACACAAGGAGGGCTGTAGGATGATGAAGAGTTATATAGAGAGGTAACCCTTAAATAAGTGCTGTCAGAGCTGTACGGTGAAGGGCAGACATATTAGCAGCTCTGTATTTGCAGTCTTTCCCTATCTTGCACTGCATGCTGTCCCCAACTCTTTGCTTTTCTCTGCTTCTTGTATGGACTCCTCCTTCTTTCATGTTGTTTTCATGGCTTCTTTGCTATCACTCTTTGGGTTTCCATTTTTCTTTCTCCTTTTCTTTGGTGTTGTCTAGGTGGTGGTCCAGCTTACGGAAGACTTACTGTCTCAGGCAGTCATGACAAATGAGAACAGCCGCCCTACACTAACCATCAACTTACTAGGTGCGCGACAGCACTGGCTGGAGGGGATGCTGCGGCACGAGATAGGTAGGCACATACTGTGCAATCTGTGTGGAGTATCTAGTGGTAATGGGTCCACTCTGCATCGGTATAAAAATAAATAAATAAAATGTCACTATCACTAAATGGTCAACTGTGATCTTAGCAGATATCTCTTACATCCGAGAGGAAGGCCAAATAGCCCATTTGTGAAGCTGTAGTCCCTATTTTTGCCTATACCTCTGTGGACATTCTTCCGTGGACCATGACCTTCAGGGGCTCCTGCTTGCTTTGTTCTGTGAGCAGATTCCTTGATAGCACAATCCTGTACAGCGCCTGCAGGAGAATCCATGTGCCCATGTCTGTTATTTGCACTTTATGAGAGGGACAGGGTTAATGCTCCGGACCTTAACTACCAAAAAGGCTAAGCAGCTGCTTCGTAATGCATAGGAAAACCTAGTTTAAAAGTTCTGTTTTCGTTCACAGTCCGCACCCTATGTTTGTCCTCATGATGCCAGAATCTGCAGGTTTGTAGAGTATGTGGAACAGGAGAGGCTGTGTTGTGGTAGAGCTTCGTCTATTACCCCAATAATATGAGGTCATGAGAATCTTTTCTTCGCTGCATGTTTCTTTTCTTTGTAATAACATTGTTTTATGCCCACAAATGGGATTTGTGAAGTAGCCTTGGGAGGTCCGAGCTACTAGTTAGACAGTTTTGCCTCTAGAGGACTTTCTTGCAACACCCTGCATACCACTACTGCAGTGCAAGCTGAGCAAGGTTCTCTGCAGGTTCCCTGCTCATGGGCAGTTCCTGTCCAGAAAATAAGGTCAGTCCATAAGTCATATTTCCTGGAAAACTACTGCTTTCAGAGTCCCAGACTTGTATTATCATAGTAATCTATAATTCAGTATTGTAGTCTCTGGACACCACAGTCTCGAAGAAATATCCAACATACAAACTGTATTTTCCAGACCGTACACTGCCTGTGTTCAGGGACCATTAGGGTTCATCTAGAAGTGAGTGATGCATGTCAGATTGTAAAACCGACACAGCACATGTACTGAACACACGACACAATAGTGGGTTCAGTATTGCAATTCACAAGTGCAATTTTCTGCAGTGACCTTCGCAGGACGCTACTTTGGTTGAATTCTTATACTACATTCACATTCAAGCCAATAGGTCAGTGAAAAATGAAAATACTAAAAAAAAACAAAAAAAAACCTTTTTTTTTCCTGACCGACATGAAAAACTGATAAAAACTGATGTCTTTTGGATAGGAAACCACGGGCAAATGGATTGCAGACTCAGAAAACTGATTCAACACCATTTTTTCCCTGTCTCAACACAGATGAGTTTGCTATCATTCATCTGAATACAACCTTACTCTCTCTCCAGGGACACATTATTTGCGAGGCGTTAATGATGCTCACCAGTCCTGGCATGGTTCAGAGAATCGGAAAGAGTATGGATTGAAACCAGCAAATCCCACAGAGGAAGGCCTGGCCAGCCTGCACAGCGTTCTCTTCCGGAAACACCCATACCTGTGGCGGGCTGCCCTTCTTTACTACACCATCAGTCATGCAGCAACCTGCAGCTTCTCGGCCTTGTTTAATGACCTGCAGCAGTTTGTAGAGGACCCTGCTGTGCGGTGGGAATACTGTGTGCGTGCCAAGAGGGGCCAGAAGGACACAGGACAACCAGGCAAGTCATAATTTATCCAAGGGTCAGGATACAGTTAGGAAATTACAGCTTGGTACAAGGCTTATGTACGTTAAATGGTGCCTATAACTTTATATTTAGTCCTGCAATAAGGCATAAATGAATCTATGTAGCCCAAATGTTCCCTGAAGCCTGCTTGTAAATGAAGCGCCAGTACACTTAGGTGACTGGTGCTCCTTGGACTTCAGTGGAACTGCACTGCACAGGGAATAGATGTCTGTAAAGGCACAGCCCCTTTAAGAACGCAGCAAAATCTGCATCAATAAAAGCTGAGTTTTCACACTGTGGGGCCTCAGCCTTTGACAACTGTGACATATCCTGCATATTGCCCTAAAACTTCAAGGCGGCAAATACCCATTTAAGGCTGAGGCTTCACATTGTGGAAACAGCTTTTTAATGTTGCAGATTTTGTTGCGTTTTTTTTAGTTAGCCAAAGCTAGGAATGGATTGAGCAGAAGGGAGAATTATAAGCACTTCCTATATATTTCCCAGTTCTTTTTGTAGCAATTCTTGGCTTTGGCTCAAAAAAACCACAACAAAATCTCCAACAAAAAAAGCTGCTTTTCTGCAACGTGGGGCCTCAGCCTTAAGCCAAATCCACAAACACTTCCTAAACAGAGAGCAAGCATAAGAAAATGTTTTGAGTAAAATATGGATGACAGAAGTGTAAATAAGGCATATTACCAAGTATGAATGGAGACTAGTGATAGTGCCAGTGTCTGGTATATACAATACATGGATCCAAAGTTTCCCAAATGACAGGGTAATATGATATGTATTGCTTTATCTCCTTTAGGCTGCTTCAGTAAAGATCAAGTCTACCTAGATGGCATCATACGCATCTTGCGTCATCGTCACACCATTGACTTCCATATGCTGACTTCTTTAGGAAAGGTAATACTCCTGAACATTACTAACTTCAGCCAGAGAAATGGCAAAAAAAACAGTTAGGGTGCATTCACACTGAGGAAAATGGTGAGGAATTTGGTGTGGAATTTCAGCGCTGAAAAAAAGCCTCCTGTTGACTTCAATGGGTTCCTTTTTCTGCCAGCAAGAAGCGAGATGCTCATTCTTTAGGCCAATTCGCCTTGCGATTCAGCCTGAAGACACTCCCTACTCCTGACTCGGCCCATTCATTGGGCCTAATCCAGATATGAGTGCGCAAATGGATGCCAAAAGTGCACTGCATCAGCATTCAGTTGGGGCTACCCATTTTTTGGTCCGGAACCTGAGGCGGCCTCCGCCTCGGGTTCCGGACCAAAAAACCCCGCATGAACTCACCCTTAGGCTGCGTTCACACGGAGTTTTTTGGTCAGGAAACTGACACAAATTCCTCCTCCAAAAAACGCCTCACCATACAGTCCTTCACACGGAGTTTACGCTCCATCATTCAGACACGTATACATGACTGCACATTGAAATCAATAGGAGGCTTTTTAACCCATTGATTTCAATGTGTAGCGTGTGCAACTTGGCACACATTGAAGTGAATGGGATCTGTTTTGAAGCGCTCGTATATACGGAGCGGAGCGTAAACTCTGTATGAAGACTCCGTAAGGGCTAGTTCACACGTGGGCAAAGGGGAGTTTTTTGACAGCGGATTTCGCTTCAAAATCAGCCCCTTTACAATGGAGCCCTTTGTGAACAGCTAGCTTTTTTTTTCCGCTAGTTTTTTTTTTTCTGCTAGCTTTTTTTAAGCTAGCAGAAAAAAGAAGCGACATGACCTTTCTTCAGGCGTTTTCCGCCTGAAGAAAGCAATAGAAGTGAATGGGAGGCAAAAACCGCGGGGTTTTTTTCCACGCGGTTTTTTGCAAAAAAACGCTAGCAGTTTTTTCAGCCCATTCACTTTTATGGGAGGGGAAAACAGCCTGGCTTTTTTTGGAAGCGGTTTTTACAAAAAAAAGCTCCAAAAAAAGCTTGGCAAGGTCAAAAAAAAGCTTCCTAATTAGGAAGCGGTTTTTTTCAGGACCAAAATAAGCCAGGAGGTTTTTACGTGTGAACTAGCCCTTAGGCTGAGTTCACACAGTTTTTTTGGTCAGGAATCTGCCTCAAAATCAGCTTCCAAAAAAGCCTCCCAATAGAACTCTGATCAAAAAAACTCCGTGTGAGCTCAGCCTTATTAAGGCTCTGGGTAGGGGTTACTGACTTTGCCTGTCCTCTAGGTCGCCTTTGAGGATGTGGAGCGACTTCGTCCTTTTGCTCAACTAGAGAACACTCGTCTTCCTCACTTCATGCGGGACATGGAGAAGTATTACCACCATCTGAATCACATCATGGAGATGAACCAGTTGAGTGATGAGGAGCTTCAGAGCCTTTTGCCAGACTGAGATCCAGATGGATTTTGCCTGCTCTTTCTATATTTATTAACGGGAAGTTGGGGGGGGGGTTCTTTGGAGGACTAAACCTTTTATATATTGAATCACACACGCCTCATGTTTTATATTCTTACTTTTTTTTTAAATTCAGTTTTAGTCTGGTGAAACCTAAAAAGAAGTCTTGGGGTAAACTGTGCTGCGCTGTCTACAACATCAGGACCTTGATAATGCGTCAATTTCTGTATTGTGACTCCAGGATTGCCCAAATATTATGCTATCAGTTTCTTAAAAGGTGAAGTTTTTTTCATGTACTTGGCTGATTTTTGACTGATCATTGAGCTGGCCTTGGAAGATTTATTGATGGGCATTGGTATACACATGCCATAAAGAAAATGGGGGTGATTTTTGTTTAAAGCAAAATGCAGAATTTTGGTGTATTTTGCACCAAAAAAACCCCCAAAAACCTGGCTAGCATGCTGTGAGTCACATTCATCATGTATTTTAGACTGTTTAGACATGTTTATGTCTTGACCGAAAAGGATGTGTAGCCTCATGGGAAAGGCCATGGCCTAACTTGTGGCTCTGTGCAACAAATATAGGAGGTGTAAATTTAGACTAGACAGTCTGAGAATACAAAAGATTTATCAAACCGCATCAGACACTGATTAATCTGATGCAGTTTAAGGGCTCGTGCACACGGAGTTAACGTGAGTACATTTTAGCATAATACACGTGTATAGAATACACGTGTTAAAATAACACACATTTACTTCAATGAAATTTTTTACAAGTGTAAAAAACATGTCGCGTTTATTGACGCGTTTTTTACATGTGTAAAAATTTTAATTGAAGTAAATGGGAGTGTTATTTTAACACGTGTATTATGCTAAAATGCACTCGCGTTAACTTGGTGTACACGAGCCCTAACATTGTCTAGTCTGAGTTTGCATTGTCTAGCTTAAAGACAGTATTAGTAAATCTGAGCCAATGTGTTCAGGTAACATGTCGGCTCACACAAAAATCAAGTCCAGTAATACATTTTATTTATTTATTTTTTTTAAACTAGGGCTAGGTTCACATCTGCACTTTCTCTTCCTCATGTTCGCTGGGGGCCCTGAACGCTGGAGAGCCTAACTTCCAAAACAGCGGTTCCCTGTCGTCCCTACCAGCGGCACAATGTGGGGTATTTCGTGCCCCTGTGTGCTGGTAGGACAGGCGGAATTTTAATTAGCCATGTATTAATTTCACATGGCTTGTTCCCTTTAAGAGGGCACAGATACCTCCCCCCTGTGCGTTTTTTTCTGTCCTGTGTAAAGGATCGGACAGGTGGGGAGGACTCTGTGTCCTCCTAAAGAGAAAGAGTAAGAAGAAGTTTCAGGTACTTACCTGCTCAGACCTGTTCAGGTGTCTTCAATCATGCACTCTGCCCCTTTGGACTTCTGTCGGTCCTGCAAAGAGAATAGGTAAGATTAAAGTTACCTATTTTGCCCACCTCCCTCACGCAATCCTACCTCCTGTTCCCCGGCATCCAGTCCTGCTGGGCTTCGGAGCCGCGCGCAGCCAGCCGGCGTGTTCGCGCGGCTCCATGAGGGGAACTTCCGGTTTTCGCGGAACCTTTCCTCTGCGTAGGAGGGTTCCGGCCGGTCGTTTAGAAGTGTAACACCGGCAACTTCCGGTTTTTCGGCATTCGCCGCTCCGGGACCACGCGAACAGCAGCGTTGGACACTGGAGGTCCTCAGGAGATTAAGGTACGTGCCAATGTAGTTGGCTCAAGGGGGGAGCGTGACTTGAAGGGCTAGGAGTGTTATGAAGGGCAAAGGAACGGAGCTTTTGACTAAGGCCACGCCCCTTCCGGATATGGGGCTGTAAAAAGGGGGCAGGTTGCATCCCTCATTGCCTGCTAGTCTAATCCCTAGCTGGTTTCTGCGCTGTGGCTTGTGGTTACCGCTTCAAACTGCATTTATTCTACTGCAAACTCTGCTGAAGGTTGGTAAGTGGTCTGCAGAAGCTGGGTGAGTCTCCTCATATGGTTCCTTGAATGTACTCCTCTGATGTTTCATATTCCATGCTTAGGTATCGCTGAAAGCTAGCTTCTATTTGTCATGTCTTCCTCTTCTACCCCTCCCGGGGATCAAGTAAGACGGAAGAAGTCTTCTAAAAGGAGACACCTGGCTTGCATTGATTGTGACGTTCCACTACCTGATGGTAGGTGCGTTTTTTTCGTCTGCTAATTCTCCCAATGGTGGGAGTATCCTGAATGTCATTGTTTTGCCTTTAGGCTATGACTGGTCACGCTGCCAGCAATGCAGGGGACCTCTGCGGGAGGAACCCGTTACCAGTGATATGGTAGCATGGGTCAAGGAGTACATGGTGAGTACGGTTGCCGCAAAGAGGGGAAGGGTCCCCTCCGGCTTCTAAGTATCCTTGTGTTTTTTGCAGGATGATTCTTTAAAGGATATCCGTACTTCACTGGCTCAGCTCACCAAGAAGCAGCGCGTGGAAAGGCGTTCTGCTTCACTGCCCTCCCTGGAGCGCCTCCAGGTGGAGGAGGTGTCCATATCATCGGACGATCAGTCCTCCTGTACCAGCAGACCAATTTTCCATCGGGAAAAGACTAATAAACTGCTGAAGGCCATCCGGTCGTGGGACCAGGTTGGCGAGGGGGAAGCCTCTGCGTCCACCTCTGGGAAGCGGAGGGTTTTCCAAGTGGACGCCTCCATGGCCAGCCTAATGGAACAAGAATGGAAGCAGCCGGAGAAGGCTTACGTCACCACCAGAGCTTTCAAAGCAGTGTATCCGATTGATCCCTCCCAGCTGGATCGCTGGGGTCCACCACCCAAGGTGGATTTAGCCATCTCTAAGCTTTCCCGTCGCACTGTCGTGCCCATCGATGACGGGTCAAATCTTCAGGATTTGCTTGATAGAAGAGTGGATTCAACGCTCAAGAAGGCGTATTCGTCTGCTTCAGCCCAGGTGACGGTGGGCATCGCCTCAACGGAAGTAGCTGATAAGCTTCAAGCCCGGCTGGACCGCCTGGAACGGGATATCGACTCCGGGGTTAACAGGGACGACATCCTGGCATCCATGGGGGAGATCCGTCTCGCTACGGATTTCCTGAGAGAATCGGCAAGACAGCAGGTGAAGCTGGCTTCCAAGGCCATGGCCCTCAATACCGCCGCCAGGAGGCCCTTGTGGCTCAAACCTTGGCGGGCTGATGTCGCCTCCAAGTTTTCTTTGTGTTCCCTCCCCTTTCAACCTGGGAAGGTTTTCGGCCAAGGGCTGGACGATCTGATGGAGGGATTGGCTGATGGTAGAGGGAGATCACTACCACAAGCAACCAGAGGAGGAAGGCCTCCCCCTTCTAGGGGTCGAGGCTCCACGTCTCAATACAGGCCTCAACAAGGAAGCCAGAGACGCCCCAGATACCGTCCGAAAGGGGCGGGTCGCGGGATCCCCAAGGAGGACCCTAAGAAGAAGGGGTTTTGAGGAGACGCCGCTCTCTGTGACCAGCTCTCCCGTAGGAGGGCGCCTTTCGAATTTCCTTGTGGCATGGCATCTTCGCATTCTGGACCCATGGGTCTTTCAAGTTGTTCAGCGAGGATACGCAATAGAGTTCTCCCATCCTCCGGTGGATCGTTTCATCACTACGCGGGTCTTACCAGCCCTACAACAAGACTGCCTGGAGGCTTCCGTCGCAGAATATCTCTTAAAGGGGGCCCTGGAAAGGGTCCCTCCTCCCGAAGTGGGTCAAGGAGTTTATTCACCCGTGTTCTTGGTTCCAAAGTCCACAGGAGGGTGGCGGATGATTATAGATCTTCGGTTCCTCAACCTCTTCATAAAGAAAAAACCTTTCAGGATGGAGTTCATAGACTCAGTAACCAGTTTCCTATTGCGCAACGAGGTCATGGTCACCCTGGACCTGAAGGATGCCTACTTACATATCCCCATCTTCCCGCCACACAGGAAATATCTACGTATAGCCGTTCTTATGGCTGGTCACAGAGAGCACCTACAGTTCACTGCTCTGCCATTCGGCATATCGTCAGCTCCGTATGTATTCACCAAGATGGTCGCACCAGTTGCCGCCGCTCTTAGACTTCAAGGCCTCTTCGTGGTTCCCTACCTCGACGACTGGCTTATAAAAGCTCAGTCTACTTCAATTCTCCATCACCACCTCCAGATAGCCATCGCCTTCCTCCAGGAGTTAGGTTGGCTGATCAATTGGGAGAAGTCAGAAATAGTGCCATCCACCCGGAAGGAATTCCTAGGGTTTGTTCTGGATTCCCAGAGCATGCAGATTTTCCTATCTCGTCCAAGGCGAGCAAAAATAGAAGCTTCGGTTCGGGGCCTCCTCAGGTCCCGATGGATCACCATTCGCACCGCCATGCGGGTCCTAGGCCTGATGTCTTCTTCAGCCAAGGCGGTCCCTTGGGCTTTATGGCACTTGCGTCCCCTTCAGATGGAAGTGTTGAGAGCCTGGAACGGATCTCCACGGGGACTGCACAGGAAGATCTGCCTTTCTCCCGGTACCCGTCTTTCCCTCAGATGGTGGAGACACCTGAAAGACGGAAGGTCCTCGGTTCAACCTCGTTGGACCCTGTTGACAACAGATGCGTCCCATTCGGGATGGGGAGCCCACCTGGACGGCAGGACTGTCCAGGGTCTGTGGAGGAATCCAGAGGTAGGAACCTCCAACCTGAAGGAGCTAAAAGCAGTGTATCTGGCGCTGAAGTACTCGCCCCCTTTCTCGAAGGGAAGGCAGTCAAGGTCCGGTCAGACAATATGACGACGGTAATATACTTGAACAAACAGGGCGGCACCAGGGTTCCAGCCCTACTGAGAGAGGCGAACTTGATCTTCACGTGGGCAGAGAAGAATCTGACCCACCTATCCGCTGTTCACATCAAGGGCTCCCTGAACATAGTAGCGGATCAGTTGAGTCGGGGTATCCCTGTATCAGGAGAATGGTCTCTCAATCAAGACATATTCCATCAGATTGTCCAAACATGGGGCCTTCCGGATGTCGACCTCATGGCAACCCGACTCAACGCCAAGGTGGAAACCTTCTGCTCTCTGTACCAGGAGGACAATGCCTTGGCAGTGGATGCCCTGTCCATCCCATGGAGGTTCAGGCTGATATACATTTTCCCTCCAGTTTCCATCATACCCAAGGTATTGATGAAAATCAGACAGGACCAAGTCTCGGGAATTGCCATAATCCCGTTCTGGCCGAAAAGGACTTGGTTTGCCCAGCTCATGTGGATGAGTCAAGGCAGGTATTGGAGGCTTCCCCCCCTCCCAGATCTGGTGACACAAGGAGAGCTGAGACACCACGATCTGAGGAGATTCAATCTGACAGCCTGGAGGTTGACCAGTCCCTATTAAGGAATAGAGGACTGTCTCAAGGCGTCCTAAGGACTTTAGCCAGCGCCAGAGCCACCTCGACCAATAAGAATTACCGTAGGATCGGTAATATTTTCCAGGCCTGGTGCACGGAACACGAAGTGGACTCCTCCGATCCCCCTGTGAGGGCGATCCTGGATTTCCTTCAGGACGGCCTAGACAGAGGGCTTGCAGCTTCTACCCTGAAGGTACATGTAGCCGCTTTGTCCGCCTATCTGGGGAGGCGGTTGTCTCAGGATCCTTTAGTGAGCACCTTTATCAAAGGGGCAACTAGGCTGAGACCAGCAGTTTCTGCTCCTGTCCACCAATGGGACCTCAGCAAGGTCCTAACGGCACTTTGTGTTGCTCCATTCGAACCTCTGGAGGAGGTGGATCTAAAGTGGCTGACCTATAAGGTATCTTTTCTCCTCGCTATCACCTCGGCAAAAAGAGTAGGGGAGCTTCAAGCACTCTCATCGGAAGCTCCTTACATTGCCTTCTTTGAAGACCGTGTTCAGTTGAGATTTCTGCCAGGATTCAGGCCGAAAGTTTCTTCTAGGGCGAATGTGAGTCAGCTCATTTGCTTGCCAACCTTTTTTCCCGTGCCCACTTCCCCTGAGGAGGAGAAGTGGCATACCCTAGATTTAGTCCGGAACCTGCAGATTTACCTTCAGCGCACACGCGCTTTCAGGAGATCTGAGAACTTGTTAATAAATTATGTAGGGGGCCATAAAGGCCGCAAGGCTTCTAAGACCACCATCTCTCGCTGGGTGAAGGAAGCAATCAAGTTGGCGTTTGTGAGTCAGAACTTACCTCCGCCGACCGTCCTAAGGGCCCATTCGACGCGGGCAGTATCGACCTCTTGGGCAGAGGTCAAGGCTCTCACCTTGGACCAGATTTGTGCAGCAGCATCCTGGTCTTCAGAATTGACCTTTGTGAAGCACTACCGACTTGATCGGTATGGCTCAGAAGCTACTGCCTTCGGGCGTACTGTATTACATTCTGCTTGTGTTTAATCTCCCACCCTTATGGGGATTACTTGCTATTTCCCCACATTGTGCCGCTGGTAGGGACGACAGGGAACAAGGGATTATGTAGATAATCTTGTTTCCCTTAGTCCTAACAGCGGCACAAGGATTCCCCCCCTATTGTTGTTTATTTTGGAATGTATGTATTATTACTTGTTATTTACGCACAGGGGGGAGGTATCTGTGCCCTCTTAAAGGGAACAAGCCATGTGAAATTAATACATGGCTAATTAAAATTCCGCCTGTCCTACCAGCACACAGGGGCACGAAATACCCCACATTGTGCCGCTGTTAGGACTAAGGGAAACAAGATTATCTACATAATCCCTTGTTATCATTAGATGATAATGAATTCCGTTTGGCTGCTGTCTTAACAATGAGACTGGTGGGGAGAAACTTGACTGGTTTCTGGTGCAGATGTGAACTTAGCCTTAAAGAGGACCTATCACCAAGTAGACACTAACAGTGGGTCTGTTAAAAAAAAAAAAAAAAACAGAGATATGTCCTTATCCACTGATGCAAGATGGCAATAAAATTATGGATCAATGGAAAAAGCAGATGACATCTGTGTGTCATCCGGTTTTCTTGAGCAGAGGCCTAGGAACTGTAAAAGAGAAAAATGAAAGACAGATTAACCATGGGCAGCACATCATCCACATATAAGCGAGTAGAGTGCTGTCCTCAATTAACATGGACATTAGACATCCACATTTCACCTTTATAACTAAAATTAACTAAATTTGATACTCATAACTACTAGTAAAACTGAGTTAAATTTTTAAGTGTAAACCTCTGCAGACTTTCTGTGAAAAGCGCTGAGAAAAACTGTGATGCATTGTTGCTGCACTTTTTTTTTTTTTTTTTTTTTCCCTCTGGCTCACTACGTGGGGCCTTAGCCTACATGTAATGTGAATAGGAACGGTACAATTACATCATACATTTTGCGTTAATTCACTACACAGTTGCCCCATTTCATGAATGTACAGTGTTACTCCAGATAAAACAC
This sequence comes from Leptodactylus fuscus, assembly GCF_031893055.1. NCBI lineage: Eukaryota > Metazoa > Chordata > Amphibia > Anura > Leptodactylidae > Leptodactylus > Leptodactylus fuscus. The sequence continues at coordinate 78,522,686 of NC_134271.1, read as the reverse complement.
TCATTTTCCTAACAAAAAAAGCAATGTGATAAGTCTGGTATAAAAACTTTCAAAACATGCGCACACAACATAAAATCTATTTTAAAAAAATAGGGGCAGAACAGGCGCTACTGGCTTAATAAATTCCCATTGTGCTGCCTGATTCAGTGGGCGGTTATTTATCATCTGTCTTTTTTTTGGCCATACTATTCACAGCTGCACTTTTTTTTTTTTTTAAAGATTAGTTTTACTGTGGTATTTATGATGTCTGCCTTTTAGGCCATGTGCACTTTGCCCCTTTTTGTTAAAAAAAAAAAAAAAAAAACACAAAAAAGGTACCGTTGCCTCTTTGTAATGCATTCTAACCTGACGGGCTCTTTTCCGCTGCCTATGGTCTGGAGTGCATTTGCAACTTTTTGAAAAAGGAGAAAGTAATAAGTACAGTATATAAATGTTCTCTGTTTAGGCCACGCCCCCTTTTCTCACCAAAAAGCAAAAGTGGCGAGAGCAGTATAACAGTGTGAAAAAAAGGCGCAAATGCTTCATAAATGAAGCGTCGTGCAGAAAAAGACCTAAAAAATGAGCAATTTAATGCAAAAAAATAAATAAATAAAAGCATGCTAAAAAGTAAATAAGCCCTGTGTAAACTCAACCTCACGAAAAAGTACAGCCACCAGCAGTCAGGGAGTAGATGCAGCTATGGCCACCTCCACTCTGAATTTGTTAAAAATGAATCTCGGAATTGCAGATTGATTCGTTCACTACATTCTTCATCACCAATAAATTACATATTAACAGAACTGCTTTGTTAACACGGCTTTATTATGTATGACAATGACTAAGTTTATGGCCCCTATAGTGTGTTCATGATCAGAAATAGTGAAGGAATAGGGTTCATTCCCAATCAGAGGTCCTGAGAGCTGCTGTGGCGAAGGACCCCCCTCCTGTGTTCTATGACCGCTCTACTACAAATCACAAGTGAAGGAGGAAACATGGATCTTAGGTGCATTTGCTCCTGTCAATTACAGTCCTCTCTGGAAGTTCATCCACATGTGCACATCCCAGATGCTTCACAGCAGCTCCTTATTCACTCCAACAATCTCCACGCCTAGCTATTGTTCATTACTTTCCGCACCACTAGGGGGACTGTTTCTCACTTGAATCTCTGGTCGCAGCTCCAGCATATGCTCTGCTCCCACCCCTGTTACAAGGGCCAAATCTTCTACTCGACGGAAGCCATGAATCTTGCGGCGATGTGCTATAATATTTTGAGCTAAGGCCCGGGTCACACCTGGTAGCGTCATCAGCTCCTCTTCTGTGGCTGCATTAAGGTCCAAGCAGCTTTCTGGGGGTACAGATCTTAGGGAGGATGTTGTGCGCCTTCGTCTTCCTGTTCTACAACTTACAGTAGAACCCATGGCCAAGGACAGCATGAAGTTACTGAGGAAGGATGCAGTTCTATGAGATCAGCCGGCCTATCCTGTAAGAGCCATACAGCAATGAGTAAAGTGATCACTTCCCAGCTCAGCTCAGCCGTTTAGACACACCAGCACACTAGGCCTTCCACAGAGATGTGTACAAGGCAGTGCGGACTCTGGCACGGAAGGAAGGTGTGCCACAACCTAATGACTAACTATATGACCTTTCCACTGCTAGATAACAAATGACTTCAGTGCAGCATGAGCTCCCCATTACCTTGATTTCTGACAGATTCCAAGTGTCACAAGCAAAATGAATGGACAGAAGAGACAGATTTCACTCCAATCACACAGTGCAGCTTCCAGTGCGCTGCCCACAAAGAAAGTTACCCCAGCCCCTTGAGCACTAGGGGAAGTAAAGCGTGAGTACAGCACTATGATTACACCTGACTTCTCATCTGGGTAGAAGTCCAGAATTCCCTCAAACTCTTATGCAAAAATCCTTCAAGTTTTTTTTTTTTTTCAAGATCTGGAATATCAGCTTAGAGCTACAGAAAACAGAGATAATAAGTTTTTGGCGCTGCAAAAATGCTTGCTGGAAAACACATTGTTTTATAGATCCTCTCATCCAGTAAAAACTAACATGTGGTGTACTTTAAAGGGGCTCTATCATTGGGAAAAGTCATTTTTAACTAAGCACATACTTGCTTAGCCTTTAGAAAGGCTATTCCACACATGTATTTTGTATGTAAATCACCTCAGTAGTTCTTGAATGAGCCCATTTTTATTCATATGCTAATCAGCCTCCAGCGTGCACTCCAGAAGTCTCAGGGAGCACTGTCTGCTATGTGTGTGAGCAGGGAGATGAGTTATCAGCATGTATGTACACACAGCAGACAGCGCTCACTGAGAACTTCCTGTGCTTGCGGGAGGCCAATTAGCATATGAATAAAAACGGGCTGCTTCAAAAACTACTGAGGCAATTTACATACAAAAGGTAGGTGTGGACTGGCCTTTCTAAAGGCTATGCAAAAGTGTGTGCTTAGCTAAAAATGACTTTTCCCAATGATAGAGGCCCTTTAAGATGAGGCCTCACATTGTGGAAATGCAGCTTTTTAGTTGCAGATTTTGCCTTAAAAAGGAATGTAAATATATAGGAAGCGCTTATACTTCTCCTTTCTGTTAAATCCACTCTTAGCTAAATCTGCAGCTTTTTCAAAATGTGGGACTTAAACCGCAAATTATATTTTATGCTGAGGATTTCACCCTTTACCACACAAACAAAAAATCTGCAGCATTTTCTGAATGAAATGCTGTACAAAATACTGTACTGCAGATTTCCAGCAGAAATGCTGCAGAAAATCTGAAGTATTTCAGGTCTGTGTGCTCTAACCCACTAAGCCTGGAATCAGTGTCTTTCAGTATTAGGGCCCCTTCACACAGCGTAAGCGCGACGCTCATTTAGACACACATACACGTGTCCGAGTGCGGCGCTTCAAAACAGAGCCCATTCATTTCAATGGGAATCGTGCGTATATGCCGATATACGCGTGCTTCCCATTGAAATCAATGGGCTCTGTTTTGAAGCGCCGCGCTCGGACACGTGTATGTGTGCCTAAATGAGCGGCGCGCTTACGCCGTGTGAAGGGGCCCTTAGTTTTTGTTGCAGTTTAGTAGTTAAAGCCAGCAGTAGATCCAAAAAGAAGCAAAAGCATAAAGGAAAGACAAACTTCTAATCTCTTGTATTTCCACATCAGGCTTTGATTCTACAAAACTGCATGAAAAAAAATTGTGCGGTTCTAGCCTTACAGTGAATTCACATGTGGCAGTGTTATTAAAGCCAATATTGTAACTGAATATCAGCTCAGTTCATGTGAATTAGATTTTTGGGACGTCTGTCTCCAGAAACCCTAAGTAACCCTATCCTACCTATCTGTATCTGTGGGGCGGTGTTGATATACAGGGGTTTAATGATGGACTCCTTTAAGCTTTCTTTACAGAGGGATCCTTAGTTTTGAGGAGTATGATCAAAGTAAGCTAAAATAACACTGAGACAAGGATGATACTGAATTTACTGATAATACATCTGGTGCTCCAGAGCAGAAAACGGATCCAGAGAGCAGCCATTATGCTCTTACTAGAGCCGGACAAGATGCGCCAAAAATAGCCAATTATCACACACATTGACAGCAGCACATAAAGTTTTATTATAAATTGTACACACATTAGAGAGCCCCAGGCCCCCACTAGGAGTCCTGCAGTTGGCCTGAATTAAGCAGAATCTTCTCTCCTGGTTTAAATGCTGGCATCCCAAGATACGGGCAGCTGGCACAGCGAAATGCATCTCCCAGGTAGCACTGAAAAATAGAGCAGTGATATCATGTTAAAAGGAGACAACCTTACTCATCCTGTCCCTCCTTGATTGCATTTTTCCCCTATTGCTTACATGATCCATCTGTATATACAACCAGTTACAGGAGAGAATCCAGTGGGGAGTAGAGCTTCTTTCATCTAGAACTCCACTAAAATCCTCTATATTACCTGCAGAATAGGGCTCTATCAAGACCAGATACTCACATTACCACAAGCTGAATTGGCAGGTTTAGCAGCAGTGCTTTTGCTCTTCTCTTCCTCCAGTTCTTCTGCTAGCCCACACGTACTGTAGGAGATAACAGGATGAATGAGATCTCAGCTGTAGAATGACAATGAAGTATCTATAGTTCTCTAACGCACTGTTCTCACCAGTTCTTGCAGGCTTTGCGTTTCTTTTCACTCCCTTCTCCACAGCCACTTGCCCGCAGAGAAGAAGGCAGAGGCTTTTTTAGATCGTCCTGATCCAAGAGCTCATCCGAGTCTAACAGATCCTGAAGAGACAAAAAATAAAGATTTCCTTTACTGTAGTGACAGCAGGCACCTGGAAAACGTTAATGGAGCTGCTTGAATCCGCTTTCTGTGGGAGTAGCACTAACATTAATATTCACACTCATTCCTTGAATAGATATCCAAACCCCAGCACAAGGACTTCACAGCACATAATCCTCTTATTCCATCAGCCACTGGCATGATAACCCCACACATCATTTTCCAACACCTTATAATTATAGGGCAATGTTTTTTTTTAATCCCACAAACATATCATGCCCTTTGCTACCCTCTTAAAAGTGTGAAGAGAAGCAACTGACCACATCCTCGTCATTCATGTCATTGGCCGACAACGTCCAAAGCTTCACGGCAGTCGGATCTGCAGAGGGCTTCCCTGAGACACAAAATCACCATGTTATTAAAGGATGTGGTGTTACCCAATGATATAACCACACACACAATTCAGACTCCCCCAATACACTTAGCTGTCATCTCACATCCCCTCAGTTAGTACCTGCCACTGGGCGTCTGGAGAGTGACAGCTGCCGTGAAGACCCCACTTCATAGTTTGGTTTTTTAGCTGCTATTGTAACAGACATTATGTCATTGCTGGAAGATCCCAGACGTTCCTTGATCCCTTGTATCTGCTGCAAAGACACTGGCTCTTCACTAATCTGAAATTAAAAACAAGAAGCCTTATGAGGGTCATTACATTAAGTTGTCTCATCACAGGGCAGTGGGGTTACCATATAGGAGTACTCGTCCAGAGTACACAAGGTCAGTATACTCTGTTCTGGCTTCATCATCCCATGTAGATAGCACACATACTGCACTAACCTGTATCACTTCTGTTAATCCAGACAATGTGAGGTTGGAGGACAGCTGTGCTGGGGAACGGAGCCGAGCGACACTACCTGAAGGAGAAAAGCAAGATATTGCCAGTAGCATTAACTAAATATACTTACCATGGGCAGTAAGAGTGAGAGATAGTACTTAGTTGATTGGGTATGTATGGAAAGGGTTAGTGGGTGTGGGTTAGACATAATGAGAGTGATATAACACATGTATTTCTCTTAGAAGAAAAATATAACTTTCTGCAGCAGAAGAGGGACATTGTCATCTTAATGTGGATGAAGTGGGGGCCCTTGGATCACCCTGATACACTTGCTGTGTCCTGGACACAACTCCCATTTTCTGTGTTAGTGGAAATAATCCCTCCTCCACAAAACCACCTCCTCACCGGCTTGAGGGTCCACAAGCTCCTGGAGCATTACGCTTCCACCAGGCTTTAGGATTCGAGCAACTTCTGTCAAAACATCCGAGCTATGAACAGCAGTGCTTCCTGGGACCAGACCAAGGAGGACGGCGTCAAAACCGGACTCAGTGTGAGCGGCTGGATGAGAAAAAAAAGTGTCAGGACACAAAGAGCAACAACCATGTGATCCCACCCCCAAAACGTGGCTAGTTGAAATACTTACAGAACATCAACCGCTCCACATTCTCCACACTGACCTTCCCCCCCGGAGCTACCAATGCCTGGACTTCAGACACAAATTCTTGTAGAGCACCCTGAGCACAGCTGCCATCCCAGGTGATGAGAACATGACGGGCGTGTGACAAGCGATCCTTCAAAGCGGCCATCCTGCACAGGAAAACCTTATGTCAGAAAAAAGGGGAACAATCGCCTGACAACGGTATGTTTCTTCTGATTTATCTCTGTATATTGTACTTCTTTTTTAATACTATATGTTGTATTGTTGTAAATTAGGATTGTCACAAAATAGTACAGTATAATATATACTTTTCCTAAGTATATTGCTTTGGCAATGCTGCTTTGTTTTCCTGCTATGTCAAATTATTCCTCCCATAGTGCTGAACCTATGTGATAAGACAGGATGATCACTCACTGATATCTACAGTTCTGCCTTTCAGCTTATTGAAGTTTGCTGATAAAACCCAGTCTGTTATCTCTCTATGTAAACACACAGATATAACTGGGTCCTTCTCTAGAAGCATGTGCATATTATTCCATCAGCATTTATATTAGACTAGCCTCTGCCCGCAACTGCGTCTTGTTGGCGTCAATGATCAGCCTATATTCAACAAATTGTTGCCGTCGATGGTTTGCCTGCTCCGGCATTTCGGCAACTCTCAAGCTGTTCTGCTGCTGACCTTGTTCCTGACACCGTGCCTGTGATTGTCCCAGCATCTCACTGGGATGCCATATAATGAGCATGTTGTTGGTGTTGATGAGCTGCATGCTCTGGCGTTTTGGCAGCTCTCAAGATGGCCTGCCGCTGAACTTTTCTTGCACTGTGCCTGTGATTGCTCTGGCATCTCAGCACCTCGCTGGGACACCATATATTGAGCATATTGTTGGCATTGATGATCTGCCTGGTCCGGCAGCTGTCAAGCTGGCCTGCCGATGAACTCATTCCTTGAGCGGTGCCCGTGATTGTTCCGGTATCTCATCAGCTCGCTGGGACACCATATAATGAGTGTGTTGTTGGCGTCGATGATCCCCCTCAGCTCAGCTTGAGAAGAACTCTGTGACTTCTGACTTCCTCCATAGCTCTTGTTGTTTGCATCAGATTGGATTTTTTTTTTCCAGTCATGTTGAAAATTGGCAAACTGCCAATTTGGATTCAAGTTTGTCTGCACAGCCTGGAGCAGATCAGATAATATGCAAATGCATGCACACAAACCACTGAGGATTAGTGTGTGTTTACACAGAGATAAAACAGACCTGGCTTTATCAGAAGCTGACATAAGAGCAGTGTAAGGGGGCATTCACACTACCGTCGGTGTCCGACATGTAGTGTCCACTCCTAGTGTCCGCTCAAAATCTGTCACGGACACTAGGAACGGACACTAGATGTGTCCGTGACACCTGTCATTCACTTGAATGGGCATCGGGTGCGTTCTTTTGCACTCTGTGCCCGTCCTTTCCTGTCCGCAAGAGAAGATGTCCGACTTCTCAAGCGGACAGAAAAAAGCTGCATGCAGGGTTCCTCTGTCCGCTTGAGAAGTCGGACATCTTCTCTTGCGGACAGGGAAGGACGGGCACGGAGTGCAAAAGAACGCACCCGATGCCCATTAAAGTGAATGACAGGTGTCACGGACACATCTAGTGTCCGCTCCTAGTGTCCGTGACAGATTTTGAGCGGACACTAGGAGCGGACACTACATGTCGGACACCGACGGTAGTGTGAACGCTCCCTTATATAGTATGTGAACATAAATTCATAGCAGTTGTGAAGCCATGTCATTTACTGTAATAAAAAGTAGCCTGTGTGTTAATCGAGGTTACACTCTATGTGCCAAATGTCATTCAAATCCATTCAGCCGTTATATGATGTCACACCACGCTTCATTATATAACTGTAAAGCCTATTACATATAATGTCATAGTCTGTTGCAGTTTATTATATGACGCTATGTTCCATGATATGACATCACACGACTATCATATCATATCACAGTCTAATATATGACGCTACACTCTATGATATGACATAGCCACATAATACACGAGCCTACAATGACAGCCCGTTATTCTCGTTACCCGCTTTCTCTCTCCTCTGCCGGTGTTGCTTCTATTTCTCTCCTACTTCCTGCCCCAAGTGAAGCGTCCCCGGAAAAGATGTGACGTTTCCGTGGCAGGGCCCGCCCACTGCATGGCAGAGGACTCTCCGCCGGTCCCCGCTGCCAGCTTCTGAGATGGCGGCACTTGCGTTGAGGTCGTTGTCAGCTGCGGGCGGGCGAAGGCTTCTCCTGCTGTGCGGGCCGCGGCAGGCTGGTGAGGAGGGGGTGTAGTGCGGGGCCCCTTTGTAAGGGGGGGTAGAAGGCGGCAACGGGCAAGGTGAAGTGAAGGACAAGGCCTGAAAATACAGACACCTGATGACATTACCTTAACGACTAGAACATGTCCCTTAGCTCTACCCCAAAACGGGCACCCAACTTGTCAGCCCCAAGTCACACATGGCAATATAGTCCACCACCTCTTACAGTCATGCCTCCCATACATGGACACCCTGCTCTCCACTCCCACAAACATGGCCCCTAAATCTGCAACTGGAACATGGCCCAAACTGTACAGTACAGTCTGTGAGGCATACACCCCTCCCGAGACCCACCAAGTCTCTATTCGCTCCAAACATGCACTTCCTCCAGCAATCTTGTCATCCATAGAAACCTGCCCCTAACACCCCATTTACCCCTGAGAACGTGGCCCTCTAAACTCTTCAGCCACCCCCAGGAGCATGTTTCCCCATTTATATCTCTGTAAGGGAGCCTATAACACAGCTGTTCTTCTACCTGTGCCCCTGGTGTTACCCCCTCAGGCAGATCTCATTCAGTTGATGAGCAATTTTGATAACCCCTGTGCCTTACAATCCTCATTTTATATTAGGTGCGCCCTCTGGCAGCCCATATGCCAATGCTGACATTATGGCAGTTTATAGACTTTAGTCATAGTTTATGTCAGAAAACTGGTATAAACAATGCTAAATCTGGCAGGACTGATGGCCCTGCTAACGTCATACCTTTGCAATACCTATTTTTAAGAAGAAGGTGAGGGTGGCGTAACCTGTGTTCAAAGAGGGGTTTGTGATTTTTCCCACCAGAAAGCTGGCATTAGGGGCTTGGTAAATGTGCTCCCTATATTTTCAGATACCTTGAGCTCCTCTAATCGGTATGTTATTGTGTTATACAATAGTTGATACTAAGGATAGTTAGAACAAGAATGCCACAAACCACTGAGTTATGTGATTTTAATAAAAGATAAACAAGAATCTAAGCAATAACATACTCAATCCTGGGGGATCCCAATGTCATGCTAGCTGACGCCCCAAGATATACAGGCAATTCAAAGATGATCGGAGACCAAGCAGATGTCTGGAGTCAAATAGATTACCTTGTATAGCGTAGACTGAACACTTATACAATTCTTGATGTATAGAACTTTCCAGAAGCTGCATGTACGTATGTTTGATGATCTCTGGTTTGGAATTGACCTTACACCTTTTGTATCAGACAGTACTAAGACCTTCTATAAAGCTAATCTAGTGCTAGAATTGAAGTGGAAGAATCATCAAGAAGCGATATTAACCCTTTACAATACAGTTAGGATATTTACAGATCTCCATCAGTTGTCTGTACCCCCTCAGAACACAATCTTTCAAATCTCCAGTCGTCCCCAGGAATATGACCAAGATCCCCCAACTCAACCCTTCAGTCACTTCAGGAACAGGACCTCCAAAACTATTCAGTCACTTCTGGCTCCTTAACTCTCTAGTCACTCTCTGTGAACATGGCCCCTTAACTCTCCAGTCACGTCAGAACATTAGTACCAAAGCCCCTGTTCAGTCTTCAGTTATCAGGGAATGTGAGGATTTACAGTCCTTGTAGAATAGAGTATAATGGCAGAGATTGTCCATAGTACCCCTGAATCTTGTTACTCTCCCACAATCTGCACTTTTCCTACTTTCCAGCCTTGGCACGGCCAGCCTGGTGCTGTACCCGGACCCTGCGTATGACCTCAGCTGTGAGATCTGGAGATCAGAAATCTCCCCCACCTTTTCCAGATGTCTCCACATCAGAAACAGCAGAGGAGCAAAGCACTTCAACCCCCAGGTAGAATGAGATTTGTCATTGCATAAGTGGTGGGCTCTAGTGGTCCTGGCCTAATGACAACTGTGACTTCAGGTACACAGACCAGGGAGGAGAGGAGTCGGAGGGTTATGAGAGTGAGGAGCAGCTCCAGCAGCGAATCCTCTCGGCTGCCCTGACATTTGTGCCTGAGTATGGCTGGAGCTCAGATGCCATTGCAGAGGGGGCAAAAGTAAGTCTTTGCTCTTTGAGGTGAGTCCTTAGACTGAAGCAGGCATCATGTGACTTCTTTCATATCTTTACAGTCCCTGGATATGTCCGCAGCTGCTGCAGGAATGTTTGAGAATGGCGGCAGCGAGCTCGTCTTGCACTTTGTGTCAATGTGTAATAAGAACCTGAGAGACCTGCTAGAGCAAGAACACAAACTGGTGCAACTGGACAGTACTAAGTGAGTACAGGGCACATATATACTGTACATGATATAATGTACATTAATGATAAAAAAAAACCCAACCAAATAAAAAGGCCAGATAATTTATTTACTGACTGATTCAGATGGAGCACCCTCTGCATTCACTATATATTTACCATATTTACCTTCTGTATTCATGGATGCTTTCTTTAGTGGAAATGGACACAGGTGGAGGATCTCAGTCTGTATCTGTTTAGGCTTAGGTTTACATCTGTGTCGGAGAGAAAAGTTGTGCATGGAGGACTTTTCTCTCCACTGGTTTCAGTATAAAAACGTTGGAAACTCGGCAGAACCCATTATTGTCTGTGGGTTACCACTGTTTTAGTGGACAGGTGCAGGTGTGAACCTACCCTAACTACTACCTTTAAGGCTGCCTTCACACGGAGTTTATGCTCCACTCATTCAGACACGTATACACGTTCAGAGTGTGAGCGCTCAAAACAGATCCCATTCACTTCAATGTGTGTCAGCTTACGTGCACTACACATTGAAATCAATAGGTTAAAAAGCCTCCCATTGATTTCAATGTGTAGCGTGCGTAAGTAGGCACACATTGAAGTGAATTGGATCTGTTTTGAGCCAACAACTCAATCTTGGTGTGTTATTTTTATTGCCAATGAGTGTGTGTTTCTAAAATAACATTCCGGGTCCAGGATACATGCAAAATATAAAGTTCGTGGAACAAGATATAATGTACATATAATATACCCATTAAATATAATATGCAGGGCACATAATACAGTGTTCATACACATATATTGTACAGGGCATAAGATACAATGTACAAGGCCAGGATGTAAGGTCCATGTCATGCATAATGTCCAGAAAATTATTCTACTTTACTTATTTTTTTTGTGACAGGAAGAAACCAACGGCACAGTTCCTTAGAGATGCAGTGGAGGCTCGGCTAAGGATGCTCATCCCATACATTGGACAGTGGCCACAGGTAGAAGCACCCTCATAGTCACACTATTTTTCATGTAGACACAGAAAGGTGTAGGCTGCTGCCACTCAGTTTGTCAATACACTTTAGATTTAGGATGGCTGACATGTGACTATCCAGTTTATGATGGGATTGTTTGTTTGGCCAATCCAACCATCAGCATTAACAACTAAACTGTCTGACCAGGTAGTAGTTTAAAAAACAAAAAACTTCTATTCAACAAAGCAAATAAGGTACATATTACTCAAAATCACAACTCCTGATCTACTTGGGAGAAAATGTTTTATGCTAACTTTGAAGTAGGTGGTAGCTGTAGTATTCTATGTTGTTCATTACACTGGACCATTTGGTTCCAGATAGAGCAAAGCCACATTTGTGCACACCAGGGTCATATTTATACTTAATGAGGTTCTTTATACTAGGCTGCAGAAGGTGAAAAATAACATATTCACCGGTCTCCGGTGTCTCCCAGTATGGATTGGTCCTGCTGCTTCGCTGTTCTCTTTTACCAGAAGTTTTTGCCAGCTGTGAAGTCCTGTGTTTCTTTCCTTAGGCCACTGATTGGTCTGTGGCGGGGACTTCCGCCGGAAGAAAACACGATCTCTGCAGGACCAAACCTGATGGCTCTGCAAAGTGCACTTAACTGCTGAGACACAATAAGGGCTATAACAGTTCAGTGCCTCTGTCATTTCTGTATGTAAAATCCAGAAATACGAGTATGTAGTTTAGTCTGGGAACACGTTGTTGGCCTTACCATTAAACTGAAAGTCGAGGACAAAGGAAGCAAGAGAGCAGGTGAAACCCTTTGGGCATCCCTAAATATGCCAGCTGACTTTTTGTATTAGAGTACTGGAGTCGCCATCCTCTGGTACTGGATGGTTAAATTATAGTTTGTGGATGGAGGGTCGCTTTATTATTTTGTGTAGAAAGTGTAATTGTGTAGAAATTGTAATTATGGAGAAGGGGAGCACGGCACAACATATGATCATGTACAGCAACTACTCATGGGTATTGTGGAGAGTGTAACAAGTTAAAGGCTCCCCCATGAAATATGAAAGTCCATCCTGCCTGGTTTAGTGGTATTCAGTTCTAATATTTTTCAATCCTTGTCTAGGCCATGGGGATTCTTGTCTTGCCATACAATATTCCCTCCAGCTTGAAGCTTCTGACGGACATGGTGGATGACATCTGGCATTATGCCAGTGACCAATCTACAGATGTGAGTCCCTTAAGTGATCAAATGATCCTATTGCATATCTGATGGTGATTAGTGAGGGTCTGGACAGGTCCTGTCTCGTATACATCACCCTCTGCCCCATTGCTGATTGGTTCTTGGTGATGTTATGTTTGCAGCTCAGTTGGTACACACGCAGGGCGGTGCTGGCTGGGATTTATAACACCACAGAGATGGTCATGATGCAGGACCAGTCACCCGATTATGTGGACACCTGGACTTTCCTGAACAATCGGATCTCTGAGGCTATGACTATGGGAGAGTCGGTGAAACAGGTACAGGCACACCCAGAGCAGCCAGTGACCTGTTAGCAATATTCAGCTCTTATGTATTGTCTCTCTTTTTGCTATAGGTGTCAGCAACAGGAGAAGCTCTTATCCAGGGGCTGATGGGTGCTGCAGTCACTGTGAGTATCCAGCAGTGGGCAGAATGTATGCATTGCAACCAATTACATCATATGTATAGTAGGGAAAAGAGTGAGGAGTTATTGGAAGACTGGAAGTGGTAACTTGCCCAGGATACTAAGAATAGGAGGTGGAAGCAAGCTCGGCAAAGCATAAATGATGCGATGCAGGGGAGAACCGTTCATGAAGTGACATTATTTTTCTTTTTTCCAGTTAAAGAACTTGACAGGCCTGAACCAGCGTCGGTGAAGCGGTCTCTCCCTTAAATCATGTATTAAACATATGTGCACAGCAGCTCGTCCAGTAATTGTATGCCGTATGGAGCAGCAGCAGCAGATTTGGAGGCTGAGATACATGTTCATTTCTCTACTTGACAAGAATAGGAGATCGTGGACTTGTGACATACAGAAATGACAGCTGCGATTGACATAATTGCAGATATCTTCACCTTTGTAGCTCCAACGTTAATATCATTGCTAAAATAAAACATCCCAGATCTCAAAAGGGACTTTAAAACTGATCAGTGTTAGGTCAGTGGAGATCAGACTTTCATCACCCCTGCTGAAGAGAACACAGTGCTCAGTCCCCATAAGCACCAGTTCTCCTTTATTATTTACCACACAGGGCTGTACATTTGGTAGTGGCTGCTCCGAGAATTACAATTTGGTCCCATTTGGACTAATGATATAACAATGTGGTAAAAACTACAGAATGTGAGGCAAGTTACTATTAAAAGTATGGAACCATGTTCAGTAAAGTAGAGAAGGGCAAGTGGTGCAGCCCCTTTAAACAGAATGACTGCCAGTAGATAGGCCATCAATTTTAAAGCAACACTCCGGTAATTTGTCTTTCATTATATACTTATTCTCACAATATATAGTTGTATTACGTTATTCATTTTTATATGAAAATTCATGTGACCTTATTCAGAACTCATGAAAATAACATGCAACATGTATAACAAAAGAGCCCAGCTCAGCCTCTATGACTATATACATATGAATATTTTGGAGACTATAGAAATGAGAATAGTTACATTATCCCTAGCAGGCAGAAATAATATGGAATCTATTACCTATGTAATGCTGCATTTACATATGACTGGGGAGTTTCACATCAAAGCACAGAGAAAGAGAAATGTAAAATGCAAGATGGTGTCTGATATCAAAAACAGTATGTGAGTGCAAAGTACAAAAAAAAAAAAAAAAAAGCGTGCAGTGATGGCAAAAGTGTTTCCACTTCATATTCCTCCATAAGATATTTTAAGCTATGGTAGTAACATATTCTTAGTTCACATTTCGCTACACAACCCCCCCCCCCCAGAACCTGCTATGTAAGTGTGCTCTCACACTGAGTATATGCTCAGCTGATTCTGAACGTAAAACACGTTCAGAATCAGCGCGTACAAAGCAGATCCCATTGCTTTCTATGGGAGTCGGCATACATGCGCTCCCCATTGAAATGAATGGGCTGCTTTTTTCACCTATTGCTTTCAATGTATTACGCACGTATCACATGGAAAGCAATAGGGAAAAATGGGGAGCGCATGTATGCTGGCTCCCATAGAAAGCAATGGGATCTGCTTTGTACACGCTGATTCTGAATGTGTTTTACGTTCAGAATGAGTTAAGTGTATACTCAGTGTGAAAGCACCCTTAGACTTGCAAAAGCATAATAATAATAAAAAAAGGGCAGTAGTGACCGCTCCACCCACTCTTTCAGATACGTATGTTCATAACGATTTAGGAATCTATAGCACACAGAGCTGACACAGTAATGTTATCTGGTAGTGTGTGTGGTCTGCTTTACATAAAATAGGTTTTGCCCTTCATGTCTCAGTATGGAATAATAACATCTGCAGCCCTACAACAGGAGCTTACAGCAGGATACTACTCAGCATGGTGTGAAAGCAACATTAGGCCCCACATTGGGGAAATGTAGCTTTTTTTGCTGCAGATTTTGCTGCATTTTTTTTCTTTTTAGCCACAGCCAGGAGTGGATTGAGCAGAAGGGAGAAGTATAAGCAGCTTCCTATATGTTTACCCATTCCTTTTGTAGCCATTTTTGGCTTTGGGTGAAAGAAAAAAAAATCGCAGCAAAATCTGCTACAAAAAAAGCTGTTTTTCTGCAACATGGGGCCTTAGCCTTAAAGGGTTTGGCCACTTTCAGACCAATATTGACAATCAAATCAAATGTACAATAAAAAGATATACAATTTTCCAATACACTTTCTGTATCAATTCCTCACAGTTTTCTAGATCTCTGCTTGCTGTCATTCATTCTGTTACTTCTAGAGGATAAAAGTCTGACCATGGTCATGTGATTTACGGTCCATGGTCATGTGATGAGGACACAGGTATACAGATGATTACCAGGCAGATGTCTGATTCTTGTACTGCGATTATAACGAGCAGCACCTGTGTGCTCATCACATGACCATGGACCGTAAATCACATGACCATGGTAAGACTTTTATCCTCTAGAAGTAACAGAATGAATGACAGCAAGCAGAGATCTAGAAAACTGTGAGGAATTGATACAGAAAGTGTATTGGAAAATTGTATATCTTTATTGTACATTT
Source organism: Leptodactylus fuscus (assembly GCF_031893055.1). Classification (NCBI taxonomy): domain Eukaryota; kingdom Metazoa; phylum Chordata; class Amphibia; order Anura; family Leptodactylidae; genus Leptodactylus; species Leptodactylus fuscus. The sequence continues at coordinate 78,507,183 of NC_134271.1, read as the reverse complement.
GATTTGATTGTCAATATTGGTCTGAAAACTGTGAGAGATTGATACAGAAAGTATATTGGAGAATTATATATCTTTTTATTGTACATTTGTTTGTCAAGATTGGTCTGAAAGTGGCCAACCCCTTTAAAGAGGACCTTCTAACATTGGCAGTTTTTGATGCTGCAGGAAAGCTGGCAGTGCAGTGTCAACTTTGCCAGAATGTGTCCCCATTACAGACACATTGATGCTGTTAGCTTTTTTGCACTATGAGAGAGACCAGCCTCACAGCACATCGTCACTAGAAGAAAGCCCCCTGATGGTACATGTCTTTAGCCTTATATTGTCCACCCAGCGATGATGCAGAGCTGTACGGCTAGCCCCTCTGACAGTGCAGTAATATCATCCTGTCCCGGTGAATATTCCACATACAAAAAAAATTGGAAGATGTAGAGAGCCAACAAAACATGTTTAGATTACAGAACAATGCATGCAGCAGAAATCACAGATCTTCCAAGCACCAGCATACTCATTGTAGTATGAAATTGCTGCACATCTCTGTTCTTTAGGAAATGTCAACATACTACTGTAGTTAAAAAAAAAAAAAAATTCCATTGCTACACCTTGTGAAGGGTGAAAACCCACAACGTAAACTGACATGCCTTGCATTATAAAAACAAAGAAAATATTGCAGCATGTGGTTGAGGTTTTGTAATCTCATCTACTCTCTGATAATGTAACACGCTGCAGATTTTCCACAAGTAATCACATGGTACACATGCTCGGTGTGAACATATTAGAATCCATTGATCATGTTACATGTGGATTTCTATGCCTGAGAGATGAAAAACAATGAATTAAAAACAAATTCCTTTCAGTCAAGAGTGCTTAGAGCATACCTCCACTTATAAACAACTTTATATAAATGAACAGTTCATTTGAATATAAGAAACTTTGGCATAGGTTTTAAGAAGTCGTTTCCTTTATCATTTTTAAGCTGTTCGCCACTGCCTCCTCATATTCAGTAAGACTGCTTGTTTACATTATATTTGTCTCCAAATTCAGCCTCACTCATAGAGCTATATGGAGATGGGAGGAGGATGCTGCCAGCTAGTTAATAGATTTATTGCCCCTTGTTCTGTGCACTGATAGCCTCTCATCTATAACCTAGCAATATTAAATGAGCACAGAGTAGCAAGGTTCAGCAGCAATTATTTGAGTGTCTTTTCTATCCCCCTCCCCCTTCATAGACTAATTTATAGAAAGCAACTTTTTTTCTTCTTCAATGAGTGCAAAGTTTATTAAATAGAACTGTACTGTACTGGAGAGCAGCTGTCCACAGAGGCAACAGCAGGCACCTGGTGAATCATAAATGAGAAAGATGGGTGATTGTTATTATGACCCCTGTAGCCTCTACAGTTACATAGTCACAATGAGTCCACAGTGGGGGGTTTTAACTGATTTTTGGTGTATGCTTTAGTTTATTTTTTTTCCCCCCGGAGTCCACCATGAAGTACAACTGACAGCATCATACTTTTCTTTCCAAATCCAGTACCAAAAACAAAACAAAAAACCTTAACCTTGGACATAAAACAACTTTGTTGCTCTGGCACTTTCCAATAGGTGGTTTTCAAGTTCTTTAGTGAAACATTTCAACATGTACATTAGGAAAACTTCCATTCACATAAAGGAAGGAGCGATCTTGCTTCCATAGCTGGACTTGCTGTTTACAAGGCAAGAGGAGACCACACAAGTAGCCGGAGCCTTTCTGACCAGGAATGATGGTACGTTTTTTGTTTTTGCAGGTAATACCAAACATTGGCCATGGTGGAGTACACAAAGTTTACAAGTGTATGGTGCAGCTGTGCAAACAGGACAGGTTCTTGGCTTACAGCTGAGACCATTCAATGTTTCCATACCAATACTGGGGATGACATGAAATACAGTTTGAAGGCTGTAGAGAACCAGTGACAGCCAGTCATCATAAGTGTCCACTCTGCAGCAGCGTGTATTTGGTTACGAAATCCTCCACATCTGATCCCTGCAATACTTTCATGGCTCTCCAGTGGATGGCACCGCAGTTCTCTGGTTTCCCTTCCACATGGTTGCACTCTTCTTTTATGTAAGACAGCCAAAGATCTGAGGGGGAAATATAAAATAAAAATAACTGCCCCATACCACAGTTCAGCAGAGCGTACTGTAGAATAGGAATTTCAGCTGAGGGTAAATGGCTTATGGGGTCAGGGCATGGTACATTCACCATACTATGGCCTGGATCTCTGCCTTCTGGCAGTGATTAGGAGAAAACCATTCAGGTCCTGACTACTCCGCAGCCTTCTAAAAGTGGCAGCAGGGGTCAGCAATCACAGTCAATCCCTCCTTCCACTGTTGTAAGCCACCAGGGCATAGGGGAGAGTAGTCAGGAGATGAATAATTCTTCTGCAGTGTTGGTGTCAATTGTTTGTGGGGGTCTTAGGAACCATTATATTGTGTGAGGGGCACTAATAGGGAATTATACTGCACAGGGGCTGTGGACCAGTGGTACATTATAACATGAGGAGGCCACTAATGTCACACATACACACTAATGCTCCTTGGTGCTCCCAGTGCCCCCTAATGCCTGCCGCTCATACAATATAAAGAACCTTAGCGCCACCCCCAACACAGTATAACGCTCCTTAGTGCCTCCTGCAAAGTATGATCCCACAATTATGATCCCACAGGACAGGTTCTTGGCTTACAGCTGGGACCATTTAATGTTTCCATACCAATACTTTGATACTGGGGAAGACATGAAATACAGAATAACGCTCCTTAGTGCCTCCTGCAAATTATGACCCCACATTAGTGCCCCACGCACTATAATGGCTAGTACAACCACACACAGTATAAAGCTCCTTAGTGTCCCCCTCACTAGTGCTCATGACCCCTCTACTCCATTTGACCATCAGAGAAAGTTAAATTAATACAAAATAATTTTTCTGGTGTGTCTTATAGTCAGATGTGCCTTATTGTCCAAAAAATGTGTTAAATACTGTGTATGTTCAGCTCAAATCTTCACCTAATGGTAGATCCTGGTTAATGGACCTTAGTTATAAGTAGTTGAGTATTCCTGTACTAGAGGATTAAGAAACACTCACCTGGCTTTGTGGCTCCAAACTCCCGCAGTGCCCGCTCATAGTACTCTCTTAAATTCACCATTTTGCTCTTCTCCTGTGTATAACAACAAAATATGAGTTGAGTGCTCCAGGGCAGAAATGGCTCCCATCATCCATGCTGGTGTGACAGTACACACTCACCTGATCCTTCTCTATGTCAATCATTTTCTCAAAGAATTCCTCAGAGAAGGGACGATTTTCTTGTAAACTAGAAGAGGGCAAGGGACACAACTTAGAGAAGACACAAAAAATAGGGCAGCAACTATGAATCAGTGAACACTACTCACCTAATAAACACCTTCCTTGCTTTCTTGTAGCCCCCTTTCCTGTAGGCCCAATCCAAATACTTAACCTTCATGATCTTTGTAGCAACTGGGTTCAGGACAAGTTTCTGCATAGGAGTGACAGATCATGGATGAGTGACTGGTGGCTTTGATTGGTGCCAGATTGGTGCTGGTGGACAGGGTACACTTACCTGGTACAGAGACTCTGTGGCTTCTTCACTTCTTTCCTTTTCACTCCAATTCACCATCAATTCCCATAATGGTAAACTGTCCTGTAAAACAGGGACAGAGGCATCACGAGTTATGACAGCAAGATACACACAGTAGACATATTATTCTTTATCATCCTGCGCAGGCTTTGTACCTGCATCTTCACTAGGCCCAGCGACTTCTCAAACACCTGCTCCAAGTTCTCAGTTTTCAAGGTCATCAGGATCTCCAGTCTCTTCTTCCATATATCCACAGATCCAGTGAACCTGTCAGTAGCTGCTGCCAATACCTCCACTGCCACATCCCACTGCTCAAGCTCCATGAGAAGAGAGATCTGGAAGACCACAAGACATCACCATCAACTCCAAGGTACCACCTCAGATTCTGCCGTTCCCCCATATCTCACCCATTTGCTCACCCAGTCATGGTATCTTGCTTGTGGTAACAGGCCTGCATCATGAGCTTTCCGTAATGCAGACAGCAGTCTGTCCTGCCTCTGAAAATAAGATAGATACAAGGCATCAACACAATCCAGTCCATGCAAAGAATTTTCCAATCTCTATCCAACTGTTGTCCAGACCCAGGAACTGCACGGACATGCACCTCTGAAACCCATGCTTGGTTGTGTGAAACAATGAACATTTCTACTGTAACATGGAAAGAGGCTGTGACTACTACCCCTCATACATACATACATATCATAGCTTTAGCAAGGTCCACTAATTGTAGTCATTGTTCCCACCCACAATCCTGGGAATATAATGCTAGTGCAGTGTAAAGGACTGACATACAGCATCTATTTCTGATTATATGGTTTCCTCATGGCATACCTGCTGCTTTATCTCTTTGCTGTTAGTTTGCCGTTTATACCTCTCCATACAGAAAGCCACATATAGCTCCCACATGGATTCTGGAAATATATAAATGTGTAAGGGTAAGTATATTACAGATTGCGATGGACAGGACAGTTTACATGATCAATACATCACCTGTTTTCAGAGTGCTCAGCGCTGTTTCATACACACGGCTGCACTGCTCCTCCTGTTGTGACAGGACTTGCGCCTTTGCCTGTTTTGATGTGTGCTCTGCAGATTGTAATGGTTTGGCAGACAGTTCTTGACGGGCCAAAAAGTCCCATGTGAGGGGATCCTCAGTGTAGAGACTCTGCAAGCTGAAACAGGAACATAATCAAACCCCTGCCTACCAATTCTGCAACATCACAGCACACAATGGAAAGATACATAACCATTCCCATGTCACATACTGATATTATCCAAGAAGATTGTTGCGCTAAATGATGGCAATGTTCACTATAGCAGGGAAGCCAACACACAATGGAGAGAGATTTGTTACATATGTTCTACATCTACTTTTCTATCTCATATTGAAGTGATGTGTGTCCTAGAAATGTGCCATCCACAGACAATGGAAACTGACTGTAGCTCCAAACACTGTTATCTATAAAAGACCTGGAATTCTAATCCTACCCCAATGTCAAAGCCCTGCTGACACCTGCCAGCCAAAATCATTTATGATTTATTACCTTTAAAAGTGTATAACCACTAAACACCAGGGAAATAAATGGAGTTTCAGCTCCCTGCAACAGACAGGGCTTGTATTCATAGTTTAAAATTAAAAAAAAAAAAAAAAATCATGCGACCATACAACCCCAGAGACAAGATTCCTTCCTTCTTATTTCTCTGCACTTAATGCTCATTCACTGGATTGGGATAAACTTACTCAGCCAAAATCTCTTTCTGCAAATCTTCAGTGAAGTTAAACTTCTTAGCAATAGAGAGAAGTGAGAGATGGAACTCAGCCCCTGTAATAGAAGGAGACACTGTTCACATGATCCAGCCTGCATGCTCAGCCACCATGAAAACATAGCCCGGAACTCACCTTTAATCTTCTGCACAGCGCTTTTATAGACCACTCGGGCCAAAGCTCCATTAAGAATTTCATCTGAATATGTGGCTTCCTCCTAATAGAAAAGAAACACAGCGTGTTATATGGGTCTGCAATTAAATCTATGCCACGATTACTAGGCTATGTATATAAAATCAGAAATCTGTCACTAGCACTATCTGTGATAATCTGCAACAAAATAGGGTAGAGTTCCAGGGGTCCTCAAACTTTTTAAACAGTGGGCCGGAGGCAGAGCAGGTCGCACAGACATCGGGAGCGGTGCCCTCCAATAGGTAAAGTGAAGTGCGCTCCATGGCCTGGCCCGAGCTCCCCAGGAGCTTCATTATAAATGCACACCTGCCGGCGTTGTCGGCGGGGCCAGACAGAAGTGCTTGGCGGGCCGCAGTTTGAGGACCCCTGGGGTAGACAGTGAATACTGTACATGTCACTGTGGAGATTGACTGCCTGGACATGATATACAGCAAACAATTGTGTGAGGAATGAAGAGAAGCTTACCAAGTCCATCTGGGCTTTTTTAAAGTCTTCTTTCTCTGTTCTCTGCTTTTCAACATTCATCAACTCCATCCGGAAATACTGAAAAGAAAAGATGTGAATAGGTCATACATGGTGCACTATAATGGTGGGCAGGAAAAGATCTACTCTAATGCTGCCTATGTTCAAAAAAACTACTATAGAACTGTCTCTTATGTACAAAAATATAACTAATAGGGTAACTTCAAACAAGGTTTTTTTTGTTTTTTTTTTAACAAGGCAGATTTTTTAAGGGAGCGTTCACACTACCGTCAGTGTCTGACAGGTAGTTTCCGCTGCTAATGTCCGTTCAAAATCTTGCACGGACATTAGCAGCGGACACTAGCTGTGTCCGTGACATTCTGCATTAATTTAAATGGAGTGCGGGTGCGTTGTTTTACACTCCGTGCCTGTCCTTAAGTGTCTGTTCCTAAAGATGTCCGACTTTTCAAGTGGACAGTAAAACCCGACATGTAGGTTTTTTCTGTCCGTTTGAAAAGTCGGACATCTTTAGGAATGGACAGTTAAGGACAGTAAAACAACGCACCCGATCTCCATTTAAATGAATGCAGAATGTCACGGACACAGCTAGTGTCCGTTGCTAATGTCCGTGCAAGATTTTGAGCGGACACTACCTGTCGGACACTGACGGTAGTGTGAACGCTCCCTAAGGTGGAATTCACCTTAAGAAAAAACAAAACAAAACACAAGTCTCATTCATTTCAATACTATTCAGAAGCAGGTTCTTTCCTGTAGCTGATTTCTCTGCTAGAGGAAGAGAGATATCATGACATATCTTCAGGCAGATTCTGCTTAAGAGACCCCATTAAAATTAATGGGAGGCAGAAGAAAAACAAGTTGTTTTTTTTCCTGCCTTCCATTAATTTGCTACTTTATTTTTCCTCTAGCAGAAAAATCAGAAAACTGCATGACTCCCATTTAAATGAATGGTAGAGTTTGGAGTGTATCTGCCTGTAAACAAAACAAAAAAACAAAAACAAACCCTAAACATGAAAAACTGTGTGTGAACTTGCTCTTATATTGCCTCATGGAGTTGTCCATCGTTTTAATGATAATGACCTAACCTCATTCATCAATATCAGATCAGTAGGGGTCTGAAACCCAGCATCACCCACCGGTCAACTGCACACAACAGCCATCAGCAATACCCCCCTCTTACATACAATATGAAACAGGCTTCATAAACCCATAGGAGCTAACTCACCTCCTGATACAATTTGGCAGAGTCAGGATGGAAGCGTAGGGCACGCAGAAAGACATGTCTTGAACTTTCAGTTGACAGCTTATCCTCAAATTCCCACTTGGCTGCCATTATCCACAAGGCTAAAATGACAGAAGAGTTTAGAGACAGTGAGAGACTTGGAGGCAGGATTAGATGCTGGGTATCAGAAGCCGCATGTAGTACCTGGTTTATCTGGGTGCACAGCCAAGAGTGAGGAGAAGATACGGCTGAGTTGCTCCTTACGGTTCTGAAAGGGAGAAGAATCATGTTTGAGTGTGTATAACACAGATGACAACAAACCAGCATCCAAAATAGAGGAGACACTCACCCACTTCTTAGCGAACGCCACGTGGGACATCCACAGCTGGAGATCCTCCTACAAGACAGTGGGTTAGAATCGCACACATAGCTCAGATACAACTCCCAGCATGCTCTGCTCACCACTTACCTTCCATTTGTTGATGGCACGATTGAAGAGGTCGTGAATTCGCTGTAAAACAACATATTCAATCTCTTCCTTTTTAAATGAGTATCCAATACGCTGAAGAGAAAAGAGAGGACAATGACGCCCGGGTGCCACCGACCAGTCACCTACAACCACAACACTGCTGATCCCCAACCCCCAAAAATACAATGACCAATTACCTGTCGCCTCTTCCTCAGCAGCTCCAAGAAGTTAATCTCATACTGCAAGGAAGAAAGTGAGCAGAGTGAGTGTAAGCTGTGTGTATGTGGGTGGGTGGGTGGATGTATGAAGGTGTGTGTGTATGTATATACTGTATATGGTTATGTATGTGTGTAGCCAGCATGCTCACCTGGATGTAGCTGATGAAGTCCTCCTTGTCCACACTCCTTCTCTTTAGCTTATATTCTAGTGCTGTCACCTTCTTGATGACTGACCTGCACAACAACAATAAAGTACATGAGCGCCTACTGCACCCTCATACTGCCACACAGGGGCTCCACTACCAGGCTGATGGGATTGGCCATGTTCTGCGGGTTGGCGGCAGGAGGCAATAAAGCTGGAGTGTCGGGGGCAGTGGTGTCTCACCTGACTTCTTTCTCGGTCAGCAAACCGACCCTCTCTAACTGCTGGAGCTCTGGGATATGATCCTCCACACGCCTCTGTACAAATTCCGCCATGCTGCTGCTGTGAAGCACCACTGGCCGCCACTTCCGCTCAGCATCACGTGCTTCCGGTGGCGCTCTACCCTCTGCTCTGCCCCCCGCCTCCTCTCTCTAGTTCACACTTCCTATTCTGGTTCCAGCTTCAGCTGCTGGTAAAATGCCGTACGCCAACCAGCCGACCGTCCGGATCACGGAGCTTACGGACGAAAACGTTAAGTTTGTTGTGGAGAACACGGACCTGGCGTAAGTAACCGGGACCTGCAATCCTTGAGATTCTTCCTCTTCTATAGTCCCTGACCCAGTGCGTCCCCATTTCTATTTTCTGACCGACTTCTACCCCTTCCCCAAATTTTCTCTCTGTTCTGCAGGATAGCCAACTCCATCCGGCGTGTGTTTATTGCAGAGGTGCCTACTATTGGTGAGTGATGTGTCCTGTCACCTGGATGTATGGAGGGTCTGAGCTGGGTGCACTGTATTGGAGGGTCTGAGCTGGGTGCACTGTATTGGAGGGTCTGAGCTGGGTGCACTGTATTGGAGGGTCTGAGCTGGGTGCACTGTATGGAGGGTCTGAGCTGAGTGCACTGTATGGAGGGTCTGAGCTGGGTGCACTGTATGGAGGGGGCTGAGCTGGGTGCACGTATGGAGGGGCTGAGCTGGGTGCACGTATGGAGGGGCTGAGCTGGGTGCACTGTATGGAGGGGGCTGAGCTGGGTGCACTGTATGGAGGGGGCTGAGCTGGGTGCACTGTATGGAGGGGGCTGAGCTGGGTGCACTGTATGGAGGGGGCTGAGCTGGGTGCACTGTATGGAGGGGGCTGAGCTGGGTGCACTGTATGGAGGGGGCTGAGCTGGGTGCACTGTATGGAGGGGGCTGAGCTGGGTGCACTGTATGGAGGGGGCTGAGCTGGGTGCACTGTATGGAGGGGGCTGAGCTGGGTGCACTGTATGGAGGGGGCTGAGCTGGGTGCACGTATGGAGGGGCTGAGCTGGGTGCACTGTATGGAGGGGGCTGAGCTGGGTGCACTGTATGGAGGGGCTGAGCTGGGTGCACTGTATGGAGGGGGCTGAGCTGAGTGCACTGTATGGAGGGGGCTGAGCTGAGTGCACTGTATGGAGGGGGCTGAGCTGAGTGCACTGTATGGAGGGGGCTGAGCTGGGTGCACGTATGGAGGGGGCTGAGCTGGGTGCACGTATGGAGGGGGCTGAGCTGGGTGCACGTATGGAGGGGGCTGAGCTGGGTGCACGTATGGAGGGGGCTGAGCTGGGTGCACGTATGGAGGGGGCTGAGCTGGGTGCACGTATGGAGGGGGCTGAGCTGGGTGCACGTATGGAGGGGGCTGAGCTGGGTGCACGTATGGAGGGGGGCTGAGCTGGGTGCACGTATGGAGGGGGGCTGAGCTGGGTGCACGTATGGAGGGGGGCTGAGCTGGGTGCACGTATGGAGGGGGCTGAGCTGGGTGCACGTATGGAGGGGGCTGAGCTGGGTGCACGTATGGAGGGGCTGAGGTGCATCTTTGGCCAATGATCTGTTACTGATTTAGTAAATAGCCCCCAGTTATGTGCATTGCTGTCAGTATTTACTGTCCAAGGATCAATGTACTATAAAATTTATTATTATTATTACCACCTCACTCCTGTTGGCCATTTTCTCTGCAGTACAGCGCTTTCCACTTCTGCTATTATCTCATTTACAGGAATTGTCATGACACCAGAATGTGGACATTTGATACTGACTCTTGTACTGATATTGTGATATAAAAACAATTCTTTGCCTACCCACACAAAAATGCTATTATGCAATGTACTATACATCGTTAAGGTTAAGGGGTTACTTACTGTTAGGCTACATGCATATGTGTGTTAGCCTCTATGGTGTATGCAGGTTTTTATTCTTCATACATGAGTACTGAATCCAGAGTCCTGTGGTTTGCTGGGTCTTCCACCTGGTAATCTGATGCATTTCTTGCAGCTATCGACTGGGTGCAGATAGACGCCAACTCCTCTGTCCTCCATGATGAGTTCATAGCGCACAGAGTAGGTGAGTCAGAACAGATGACGTGTGCTCAGAAACTATTTTTCCTGTGTCGTGTATGTTTTTTAACCTGTTTGATTCATGTGTTTAGGGCTCGTTCCCCTGACTAGTGATGATATTGTGGACAAGCTGCAGTACTCCAGAGTAAGTGTCCTAGTGACTGCCCCTACCATACACGCATTACTTTCTTGTGTGCATATAATACAAGTCTCAGTGATAGTTCTAGTCCTTGATTCTCAATAATTGTCCTGGCAGGACTGTACATGTGATGAGTTTTGTGCAGAATGTTCTGTGGAGTTCACACTTGATGTACGGTGCAATGAAGACCAGACGCGTCATGTGACCTCTCGTGACCTCATCTCCAACAACCACAGAGTGATTCCGGTAAGTCTCCTGGTGTTAGAGATCTTCACACACCATCACTACCTTCTAGTGAAGACCAGACACGTAAAATTCACACAACTGAGTCTTAGCTGTGAAACTCATGCTTTGTGTTGCCCGGATTTACCAACCTCAACAGTATGCCGGAAGAGGGGCTCCTGGTCTCCCACAATATACTGTTCTGCCAGTAAATGTGGTCAACACAAAGACCAAGTTTCACTGCTGAAACTCAGTTGTGTGAGCTTCTCATTGATGTTGCTTGCACTCCATATCCATGTACAGAAAATAGAGTTAAAAAAAATAATAACCTACAATCAGTAAATAAAAATAAACTAGACAAAGTGATACAGCAACAAATTGTTTGTGGGTTGTTGTTTTTTTTAAGATTGAGGTCTATGTAAGGTGGACACAAACTGATTACCAATGGATAGTAACTTGTTTATGCCTTTTTTGCAATCCGTTTTACCCTCTTCATTTTTCTCTTCATGTTTAGAATAAAGGGGGGAGGGGTAAACGGACTCAAACTATCACTTTTTTTTTTTTGACTGCCACCCGTTTTCAAAAAAGGCATACTATGGTATTCACTATGTAAACATTTGACTTTTTTTTTTGTGTCTTACACGGATTCACAACAGGTGTATACTAGAAGTGGATGTGAACATGGCCTAAGTCTTAAAGGGATTGTCCAGGCAAAAATGGACAATCCTTTTAACGTTTAAGTCAGCCGGGGCAGTGGGAAAATATATAAATGCATACTTGCCTGTTCCCATTACTACAGTGTCCTCCCACGTGTCGTGGTTCTCCTGCCCCAGCGGCTTCTCCTGGGTCTCTTCTGGAGTTCCACCTGAAGCGGTCACTTGCCACTGGCTGATTTAAACATTAAATGGATTGTCCATTTTTGCCTGGACAACCCCTTTAACATATCTAAAACTAGCTAACTTCAACAGCTAAAAACTGGCAAACATTGACAACCCTTTTAGTTTAGTTCTCCGTACCACTAGATAGAACCATGTTTATCGTCACTTTCTTCCTCTTTTGGTGATCTTCTCAATATTTGACTGTCAAGAATCTTTCCTGCAGAACCATATACTCTGTCATCCACCCTGGCAGCCTTGTGCTCAGCCTTTCATTAATATTTATTTATTTTTAAGGTGACATCACGGAGCAGAGACAACGATCCCAATGACTATGTGGAGCAGGATGGTGAGTTACTTACCATAATGAAATATGAAGTTAAAGAGGTTCTCCAGCTTCCAAAAAAATATCTGCAAGTACATCCACAGCAGTGCTAAATACTCACTGTTCTCTTGTGCAGGTTTTGCTTGGCTTTATTTTACTTGCTGCTTCTTGTATCACAGTTAATTACATGGTGTGGATAAACTACATTTCCCATAATATATCTACCAGCTCTCACTCTGTGTTTGCAGCTCAGGGGGTTGTGGGGAGGGGGGGAGTAGTGGGTATGCAAAGAAATATAACAGCATGTGACCTCAAATGGGAGTGATTTATTACCTGTGATTTCATTGCAGGGGAGAGTGGAGAAGGGAGGGGTACACAGAAAATTAGAGTAGGCAGATACATCATGGGAACTGTAGTTTGTCTACAGATTCACTGCATGTAAATAACAGTGATACAAGGAGCAGCAAGTAAAATATAGCCAAGCAAAGGCTGCACAGTGAGTATTTGCAAATACATCCACAGCAATGCTAAATTAATTTTTGGAAGCTGGATATCCCCTTTAATCGGGATAATGGTCAGACTGGTACAAAGTATGGAGTGTGTGAAGATAAAGTTAGCATGTGGTGGAGTGTCAGGATAGCGATGGATAATGGAGGAACCTGACTACTGGTTGAGATGTGACTAAGATATTTATTCCTCCTCAGATATTCTCCTAGTGAAGCTGCGCAAGGGACAAGAGCTGCGACTCAGAGCTTATGCAAAGAAGGGGTTTGGAAAGGAACATGCCAAGTGGAACCCTACTGCAGGAGTAGCATTTGAATATGACCCTGACAATGCATTAAGGCACACAGTCTACCCGAAACCGGAGGAATGGTAAGGTCAGCGCTGAATTTTCTAAGGGACTTCTGCAGCTTGGTCTAGAGCTGCATGAATATTATGGTTACGTGTTTCTATCTTTAGACTTGGGCTACATGCATATGACCAGTTGTGTAGGCCATGGGGGGCATTTTATAGCAGAATACGTTTGGATGACCACAGAAGACAACTGGATCATCCAATCTGGAGTTTCCATTCTATTATGGAGTAGGATAGGACCTGCTATATAATCATTAGAACGGAGCATTGGACCCCTCCTCAGAAGAGCCTTGGTCTAGATGCACACACTGCCTCAAACACGTCAGTTTTTCACAGGCATTACAAATTCTACTGATGGGATGTGCTTTGTACAGGGTCAACTTTTTGGTAATATTTTTGTTAAAATACTTGCTATCTGTGAAAAATGGAGACTACTACATAGCATCCATGTGTAGTCTGTGCTTCTCACAGAGCTATAGGATCTGGACTAAAATAGGACATTTTGTTTTTTTAGTTCCTCTGCCAACTCACATTGCATGAGAAGAAACAACATCTGAAGTTATATAGGACATTATAAATCAGTAGGATTGTGTGACATTTGGGTTGAAAACAGTTGTGTGAATTTTTCGTCTTATATTTTCACATAATATTCTGCACATTGCCCTAATGTGCTGTATTGTGTGGATTCTGAACAGGACCACCAGCAAGGGGGTGTACTGAGCAAATTGTCACTGTTCTGCTGTAGGTTCTTAGGTTTCAGCCTCAGCTTAAATGAACATATACAAGTCTGTGAGCAAATGGCGCATGGATGGTATCTGTGTGCTGTCCGTGATCTCAACAGACCCATACATTTCTTTAATGAGCCCAGGCTGCAAAACAGACATGATTAGGATCTGTCCTGAATTTTGCCCCTTTCATGGACCAATGATTGTACACAGTCATGTGTATGGGGCCCAAAAGAAATTAATAGGTTCATGTGTTATCTGTTAAAGAAAGCACAGGGTTAATTGTATTGTTTTGCCACACATTCAATTTCTCTAGGATAATTTCCTTGGTTTTTCCTCTAGGCCCAAAAGTGAATATTCTGAAATTGATGAGGATGAGGCACAAGCTCCATACGATCCCAATGGAAAGCCAGAGAGGTGATATATATATATTTTTTTTCTTCTTCTTCTTTCCCACCCCTCTGCCCATTTGCTTGCTTATTTATGTTCTTCACTGTCCCTTCATTACATTTGTTTTAAAGTAATGCTGCAATAGCTTTAAAAAAAAACAAAAACTGAAGTAGATTCCAGATTTCTAAGGGTAAGTTCAGACAGAGTTTTTTTGGTGGAGGCCGCCTCAGGCTCCGGACCAAAAGCGGGTAGCCATGAATGAAAGCCAGTATCCAACCGCCAACTCTGCTCCAGATTAGGCCTAATGAATGGGCCTAGTCCAGAGAAGGGTGTGTCTTCAGGCTGAATCGCGAGGCAAAATGGCCTGAAGAATGAGCACCTTGCTTCTTTCTTCCGGGTTCTGAAACCCTGAAGAAACGGCTCTCAGAAAAAAAGACCTAAGCGACTCCCATTGATTTCAATGGGAGCTGTCTTTTTGGTCAGGATTTTGAGGCAGATACAGCCTCAAAATCCTGACCAAAAAACTATGTGTGAACTTAGCCTTATTGTTCATGTCCATGTCTTGTAACCATTACTTGCTCCTTTTTATACAAAATACCACAGAGTGAATACCTTCCAGGACCTTAGATTGTGAACTCAAAGGTCCAGTAAAGTCCTTGTAAAGCTGCATCAGCTGATGCTGCTAACACTGGGGAAGGTAATGGGGGCATGGTGACGTTACTGTGTAAGGGGGGGGGGGGGGGAGGGGACGGGACTATTTCAAGCAAATTATGTAAGGAGACATTTTTACAGAAGAGAGAGTGCAGATAACAGATTGCGACCATGCCTGTTTGTTGCACAAGTTGCAGCACCATGCAACAAAAGATGTGGCAAAACTTTATTAGCCAACTAGTAAGTGGTGTATTGTGAAGACCAGATTTATCAAACAGCAAGAAGCACTTTGATAAATCTGGGGCAGTTTAGGACTAGAGATGGGTGAGCTGCTTCGGTATGAGCTGGGTTCGACCCGAATATCCGAAATTGTTTTTTTTTTTTTTTTTTTTTTTTAAACAAAACCGAACAATTTGGGATTTTTCTTAGACACATTAAAAAGACCAACATGACATGCCTTGCTGTAAATTGTTATACTCTGGGGGTTTATTCATACCCCAGATTATAATAGGTGGGGGGCCAGGGGAGGTGAAAAATATATGTTTATACTCTTCTTTCCTTGTGGTGGCTGATGCTGTACAGGTGACATCATATGCCTTACATTATATGCCAGGTGCATGATGTCACCAAGGAGACTGCACCATATGCTGTGAGGAGGCCCAAAAGGAGTGAGTACAATTGGGGGAGGGGTTAATTTTTCATCTCCGCTTATTATATTCTGGGGTCTGAAGACTCTAGAGTATGTCACTTCTATTTGAGCAAGTTTAAACTGAAATGAACCAGTGGATCGCTTAGTCTGAACCAGAGACTAAAGAAATCTTCAGAGGTTCGCCCATCTTTATTTGGGATTGTTCACTTTAAGTTTGCTTTGTCTAATACTTAGACACTGTTAGTAAATCTGCCCCACTGAGTAGACAACTATTGGAGGGATGGTCGTTCAGACATTGAATTATTAGGTACCTCTGTGTAGTGATCTAGACCATGATGTGTTCTCTGCTCCCTTCCCACAGGTTCTATTATAATGTGGAGTCCTGCGGGTCCCTCCGGCCTGAGACCATTGTCCTGTCGGCTCTCTCTGGGTTGAAGCGGAAGCTCAGTGACCTACAGACACAGCTGAGCCATGAAATTCAGAATGATGTTCTCACTATTAACTAAAGTCCCCCCCCCCCTCCTCTATATTTTATAATAAAATGTTTCTTGTATTTTTGTCTGTATGTGTCAAGTGAAAATACCACAGAACAGGAAAACTTGAATCTTTTCTTTTATAGTGCAAAATTGGTTTGTTTTTTTCCCTCCAGAATTCCCCCTCCCCCCCCAGGTGCCTGCACTCTCCTCAAATGAACACAGAGCAGTTCCTGGACAAGGTGCCATCCAGTGTGTATGTCTGTAATCTTGGAGTCCATGTCTGGCCAGAGTGAGGCAGATTTGGTCACTGAGAGGCTGATGTTGGCAGTTTCCGAGCAAATGTCCTCCTTGTAATTGGATCTGAATCTCTTCCACTGTGAGGTTCTGCAGAAAAAAAAAAGGGGGAGTGGGTGTGAGACAGAATGGTGGACTCAATACTAAAACCTTTACCTCTATTTAGGATTACTGTGAACATGGTCATTGAACTTGAACACCAAAGTGAACCAGCAATTATATTCCATTATGGGAAGAGATGGATGATGTAATGTGGATCCAGTAGAGAGTATGGGTAGATGTTCTCTCTTAACATGGACTAGTGACAATACTCACCCAGGGGACAGATTATGGAGAGAATTGCAGCACATGGATCTGCTGCTCACTTACTACTGCTGGAAGACTCTGCGCTGCTCTGGCCGCTGGTGATATGATGCCAGTATGCGCTACGGGGCAGCATCGAGGTGCTTGGACCGGGATGAGGCACATTCTCTGCTTCCTTGTTCAGCTAAAAAAAAAAAAGTAAGACTGCATGAGCAAGTACAGGATTAAGTAAGGCTGGTACTTGAAGCACCACCTTATAGGAAGTTAAAAAAAAAAAAAATCACTCACTCGGGAATTTTTTTCCATATCAAGAAGGAGACTCTTGTGCTGTTCAGCCAGAACCAGGACGGCTGTGTGCACTCGCTCATAGATTTGCTGTCCTTGAAGGGTTTGGAAGGTGTAAAGTCCCTCGCTGATCCCACACACCCTAAAACACATAGAAATTTTCAGGACAGATACAGGCAAACTATGTAATGCTAGCTTATTCCAAAAATTATCTTCACATACATCTACAGTAGTGCTAAATACTCACTGTTCCCTTGTGCGCCCTTTGCTTGGCTTTATTTTACTTGCTACTCTGTTTCACTGTTTATTACATGTAGTGAATCTGTGGACAAACTACATTTCCCATTACGTATCTGCCTGCTCTCACACTCCATATTGAAATTGCAGAATAAAGGGGTCGCTATAAGGAAGTTGCAGATGTCACCAGGATCTACAAATCAAATTTTGAAGCATCTACCTCCAATCTGTGTTATGCGGGAGGGGTAAAAAAGCCACATTAAATACCATACTTTAAGCCATATGAAACCTCAAAAATTATATCAAGTGGTGTTGGGAGATTATGCAATGCACCAGTTTTTGTTGTGAGAGTTATTGCTACTTGTTGCAAAGAGGGGGAGAATCACTCTGGCAGATCACTACACACCTAGGCTAAGATGTCATTACTGTTGAGCGTTGTGTGTCAAGTTGGTTAGGAGAATCACTGCACAGAAAGATCATCTGATTGGAAGAAAGATGCAGAGTGATCCATTTTGTACTGCAGGTGAAATTGGGCATCACATCCCAAGCTTAGGGCGGTAATCATTGTCAGCACAAACCATCAGAAGGCGTTTGTAGAACATTGGGCTATACTGAAGATGTCCAGCTACTTGTGCTCCACTGCTCTCAAAGTCTATCATGGTACACAACAAGATAATAATGGAGGTTTATCCTCTTCAGTGAAGAGTCTTTCTTTAATATGGACACAATGATAGACAAAGGGAGGGGCCTTCACAGGGCACCAGTTCAACCATTATGAATCTAATTAATATCTTGTCATGGTGTGTACGTGCATGATGTTCATACCCAATACTGAATAATTTGATTCAATTTTTTTTTTAATCATTTGATCATCATTATCCCATCTATTGAGCCGGTGATTTCCAGACCATAGTTTGCTGTACTGAACCCCCAATAGACAAAAAAGTGTAATGAAATAATCGCTCCCCCCCCCCCCCTTTTTTTAAAAAACAAAATATTGTTCATACTACCATCCACCTGTGAAAAGCAAGAGGGGGAGCTACAGCATCTACGAAATCCTGAAAATGCACTCCAAACAGCAGCAGTGTTTGTGCTAGGCTGCTTGTATACATGGATTTTAGTGTCTTATGGCCTGTACACAAAGTGTTGGATCACTGCTGCCTTTGGACTGCATTAGAGGCTGGATCACATGCACTGTATTAGGTGAGCGAACCACTGCTTTGCTTCTACTTTCTCTGTGGTGTCTTTTATGGGACTTATGTTATTACATAACATCTCCATATTGTGCTTGATTTGTGGCACAAGGATTATTATACGAATTGGCAATAAAATGTGACCTCAATGGCCATAAACCAAACAGCGCTCAGCTTTCCAATAGCCTGAGAGACTGACAGATCACCAGATGCAGCTATTGCTGTCTAGGATCTGTACACTAAGCAGAAGGAGATTCTTAATACATTACAACTGTAACTATAACAGCTTCCCCTGAGCTCTAAGACCATCTCCTCACCGTTCTGCCTCAAAAGTGAACCGCGAAGAGTCACTACCATATCGTCTCAGAGCACAGAGGGGCCAGGACAGCAGCTTGGTGCGAGGATTGTGGGGATCCCAGAGGTAGAGATTTTCTTCTGTTATTTGCATTTTGCACTCTCCATACACATCCAGATTAGAAGACGGCAACAAGAAGACGCTAAAGCGTTCTGAAAAGTAACATACAAAGAGATGCAGTGTGTATCCTTGGACTGGGTCTATCGTGCCCCCTTCTGCTTGAATGATGGGGATACACAAATTACTCTCACGCACACAGAAGACCTCCTGCTTATACTCTCACCTGTCTGTTCACTTTGCACTCCTGGAGTCAGAAGATCTGGTTCTCCAAGGTTACAGTCATTAACTTGTGTGCCGGGACAGTCCATGGATAGCACCTTGAACCACTCTTCAGCTTCCAGCTCTACAATGTAAAACAGACCATTACACAGACCCCCTACCACTACAGATAGATGAAAGATTATTTCATGGGAAATATGAACTATCCAGATTCTAGGGCTTTGCCGAGTTCACGACTCACCTGAGTCACAGGTAAACGTGCGCGCTAAGTCATCGCAGAAAATAATGGCCACGGCTTGCCTCTTGGTTTCCTTAGGCAGCCGCATAATGCATTTAACATTGCTGATCTCCATCACCTGAGATAAGAGCAAGAGAGTTGGACCCAGTTAGAGGAGTAGAAATTTTTTAATGTTAATGATTTTCTATGATGCATCACCATGGGACTACCAAGATTACAGTACAGGATAGGAGTCTCAGCCTCACAGATAAGGCCTCATGCACACAACTGTGTATCCATTATCTGAGCACTACAGTGGTTTTCAAAAAATAAGACAGGGTCTTACATTATTTTTTTCTCTGAAAAAAAGTTTAGAGCTTATTTTCGTATTAAGTCTTATTTTTCAGGCACCAGAGTGAATCATAATCTTTTCTGACTTGCTCTGGACAAATCTTGTAAAACGGCTAGGGTTAGTAACCCAAACCCTAACTTACATTCACAGCTGTTGGTGCAGGGTCAGTGGGTCTATAACAAACATACTGCCACCCTCTCTCTCTCTAAACACTTTGTGTAGCAGTGGCCCCGTGCCCTCTCTATCTCCTGTCCTTTACATTAGAGGGAGGTGCTGTAGTGGAGTGGCTGCATCTGTAGGAGTGAGCAGGAGTGGTACCTTACATCTGGACATGTAGGTAGCCGTACCCATAGCATAGTTGTGGCCTGGACATGGGATTCAGGAAGTGGCACTTGGAAGGTGGACTTGTGAGGCGGGACTCTGGAGTGGAACTTAGGAGTCAGTGAGTGGGTTTTGCCCTGCCATGGCTAGAGATAGTGGGGCACTTGTCCTGGACAGTTGGGAGCTATAGTATGCCTATTCTCTGTCACTGTGACGTCATGTGACATAACTTAGCACTGGAGGCGCTGACTGTAACTAGGGCATATTTTTGGAGTAGGGCTTATATTTCAAGCCTACTCCAAAAACCCTGCAAACAGGATAGCTGTGTTTTTCACAGCTAGCATACTGACCTGTTATATTATATGGCCCCAAGCACACACACATATATTATTGCGCCTGGGGCACAACTCAGCACAAGTGGTATTCCTGTCCATTTTACGGCCCGAGTTCACTGAAGCTAGTTAATGGGCCGTGGAGGTGCCGATGTCACAAATATCATTCACGCCATTCAATCATGGACCCGGCTCATGTACATGGGAGTGTACATGAGACCTTACTATGACACTGGGAGGCTGGGACGCCCGACAGTGCAGTCAGGAAAATTTGGCTAATATGCAGGTAGTATTTTCCAGACTGTAAACGCCCATGTGCAACTAGCCTAAGGCCTCAAGCACACAATGAGCGGCATTGTACCATCTCCTTTCCAGAAGCAGTACTGAATATAAAACTGGAGGTAGGGAGGCAAGTCCACACTGTGGACTTAGACATAGCTTTCCATAGGAGCTATAATATGGATGGGTGTGGCCATTGGTTTCATACACCTGGTACATGCAGCTGGATACACCCTACAAGGCTCTAACTAGAGCATCTTATTAAAATCTTTTCTTACACTAGCAGCATTTCTAGCACATCAAAAGAATGTGAATTCCTAAGTCTTCTATATGAATAGAGCAATGGTGCACCACTCAACTCTATGCGACTGATGGAGATAACAGGGTACTGCTTTCAGCCAAGTGAGTGACGCAGTGGTCATGCATATGCACTAGCCATTGTATTCACACAGGAAGGGGTCAGGGACCTCCACTCTTGCGCTCACTGGGGGTTGTACCCACAGTGATCAGACACTTGCTCCATATTCTAGTATAGAGGTCCTCAATGACCTGGGAGATGCCACTGAAAACACCACCCCCTACAAAGCCACATGAAAATTGGCCATACTGAAAGTGGTCCTTGGTACAAAAAAGGTAGCGGACCACTGTTCTAGGGTATAAGTGGTGTTAGTGGGAAAATTCTTTGGGAAAACTAGCTGAAAGAAGAAAAATAAAAAAAGTACTGAAAAAGTAAAACACTCACTCACCTTAGGGGACATGCGGAGGAGGACTGACCGCTCGTCTGGATACTTTTCTAATCTCCATGGTCCCTTACTAGAGGATTTTCTGAGCACCAACCAGCAACGGCGGTAAATCTGCAGATGAAAGAGTCAAAGGTCAAACAAGTTTTATTTGATAAAATTATGGAAAGCAGAAAAGTAAAAGGCTATGTTAAAGTTAGAAGAGGGTGAAGATAACAGTGAAGGTGGCTTTTGTCTACAGAGTGCAGACTCTCCCAAAAAGTTGCACACTGAGAATCAAAAATGGGAAAAAGAAAATTGGATCACAGCGTTTGAAAAAGAGGGTTAGTAGAGCAATATTGTAGATCATCACCACACACTTAGAGCCAGGCCTTCTGTCATGTCTGTATAGAGCAGAGATCTTCTGCCTGAGTCTGTATAGATCTGTTCACCATAACATACATATAATGTTTCAACCACCCTCCTAATACAAGAACAATGGGCACAAGCCCTAACATTAGTCTAATCCACCCCTCTGCCCGGATCAGTGTTCTGCACCCGCTGCTCTATAACCCTGGTGCTTGGATCACAGTGCTCTACACTCTTGATGCCTGGACCCATTGTGGCTGTGATCACAGTGCTCTGCGTATGTCATTGTGTTTGTCCTCTCTGTGTTCGTTCTCTAAGTTAGTGTAAACAACTGAGAACAGGCTGAAGGAGAGGAGCTATAAAGCGCCACTGGCATTTGGTGAGGAGCCATCCTGAATGATCGGAGATCCTGGTGGGACAGTGAAAGTCGCACCTTTTGTGTGTCTACTTTATGCATTAAGTATTTTTGGGCCCTACCTGTTCCTTGATATTGTTTCATCTCATTTGTGATGTATGTAATTTTAACTTGATCCTAATAAATTTTGATATTTTTTATATACAGTATAAATTTGTACTGTGAGTGCCTATTTCCAGTTTTTTCTTGGTACGTAGTAATAGGGATAAATACTTACATTAATGTACAGAACAAATAGTAGTAAGAAGTTGTAGATATGTCACTACACAGCGCATACAACAGGATATATGGAAGGAAAGAAGGTCCAGGACGCATACCTGGCTTGAGAAAGCACCTGTGCCGCCCCTTGCATGTCAATCCTCCCTCCTGGTTTGTTTTACTTTTTCGTTTTCAAATAAAGAAATACCTTTTTAAAGAAAAACTCTTTGAATGGGTGAGTGCCCCCTTCTTTCCTTCCATATATTCTATTCCACTATACATTGGGATGTAGAGCACCACCCGGGAGTTGGTTTTAGTGACCGTACCCATATGCCTTTAGAACTACAGGGTGCATATACAGCAATACAATATAAGCGATAGTGCCACTTACTCTTGGACTCTTTTTGTATTGCACATACAATAGGAATTAGTATGGATTGTATCAATATCTGTACAGTACATGTAGGAATAGGGAACAGTAAGGAAGAATTATATCACTATTCCGTACACGTAGAAAAGGAGGAATATAACTGTACAGTACATGTAGGATAGAGATTACTCATTACAGTATTGTATCACTGTACACTACATAGAGTAATTATTAAGGGTTGTACAGAATACATAGTAATATAGACTAATGTTTACATCACTTTAAAGCCCATGCCTTAGGCTGGACTTACATGAACATAATTTAAGTCAGCAATTGCGGGTTTTCAATTGTGGACCATTTGCGGACACATTGTATTCAGTGCGCCTCTTACACCACCGGATATTTTATTCGTGGTGTGCCGTGACCGAGGTCCGCACTGAATAAAGCAGGTTTGCAAAGGCTGTAAATTCATGGCACTGCACGGACTCGCCCATGGAACTCTAAAATAGTAGTGTTGCTGATCAGCAACTTGCGGACCACAAAACCAATACGGTTGTGTAACACTGTCCAAATATAGGTAAGGGTTGTGGTGACCTATGTGTATAAAAAACTTCAATCAATAAAGAAATGTATACATTTTGATGGAATAAAATTTCCTACTTATTCTGCTACACACCTATGTATCTCATCCGCCATCTTTCTTCTCTCACTAAGATCGGCCCCTACACTGTGCTGAGAAGTGGCTGAGCAATGATCATGTGCAGAATTGATATCAGATGCACAGACATCAGAAAGCTTCTGTAATGGATTATGCACTGTAAGAACTAAAACAGCTTGTGGCTCATGGAAATATATACAAGAACAGAATATTTTTAATATATGCATATGTTTTCCTTCATGAAATTCATACCCAACCAGGCACACGCTGCTACGGTCATGGTTCTTACACCTTCCTTCTCTCCCTGTGAGATGCTGTGGGTGATCGTCCTCTTACACTAGGCTATAAGCTTCTGTAGATAATGTAGACTCCTGCAAGATGCTGTGAACTGCTGTACAAGATCTTCCCCCAGACTCTGCTGTGAATTGCTGTAGATGACTTTCCTCTACACCAGGGATCTCAAACTCAATTTACCTGAGGGCCGCTGGAGGTAGAGTCTGAGTGAGGCTGGGCCGCATCAGGTTTTCCCGAATGTAGGGAGCCTTCACACAGAGTTTACGCTCGCTCATTCTGAAAGTAAAAACTCGTTCAGAGTGAGCGGCGTAAAAAACAGATGCCATTGACTTGAATGGGTATGGGTACGCACACTACCCATTGAAATCAATGGGAGGCTTTTTTACCTATGTGAAGGGACTCTAAAGCTAGGTTCACACCTGCGACCGGTCTCCACCTGGGAATTTCATTCCCCATTCCACTTTCCATGCAAGCAGCGCTTTTCTCTCTGCATTTTCTGCCCTTTTTGGGTGGTAATTCTGGCGATTCCATTAATAGCTATGTTGATGCTTTGTTCTATTATGCATTTTTTAATAGAAAAACGTAAGTGTGATAATCATCTGTTTACAAAATGTAATAAAAGTGTAAAAAAAATGACCTCTGAGAACTTTGTCTAAGTGCTCATTCACACAACAGGATTCCACAGTGGTGTGGTGGCCGTTGTATTAACGGACAGGACGCGATGCCTTATTCACACGTCTGTTTGCAATTTTGAAAAGCGCAAGCATTTTTTTTTATGAAAAAAAACAAAAAGCAGCAGCTTCACACAATGAGAAAATTGTCATTCTATTTCTTCTATGGTGTGCAGCTGCTTCTTAAAAGGATTCTACCATTAAACTACTTTTTTTTCCTAATGAACACGTTGGAATAGCCTTAAGAAAGGCTATTCGTCTCCTACCTTTAGACGTGGTCTCCGCCGCGCTGTTCCGTAGAAATACCGGTTTTAACCGGTATGCAAATGAGCTCTCCGCAGCAATGAGGGCGGGCCCCAGCGCTGAAAGGCCGATGAGCGCATCCCCATTGCTGCCCAAGAGCTCTTTCCTGCGCCGCCTCCTTCTTCTGCAGCAACTTCCGCCTCTTCTCTATGCTCGCGTAGTTTTATACACGAGCATAGAGAGGCCACCCCAAAATGGCCGCTGGCTCCTGTATTGAACTGCAAGAGCGGCTACCCAAAAATGGCCGGCGGCTATTTTTTGGGTAGCCGCTCTTGCAGTTCAATACAGGAGCCGGCCGGCGGCCATTTTTGGGTAGCCGCTCTTGCAGTTCAATACAGGAGCTGGCCGACGGCCATTTTGGGGTGGCCTCTCTATGCTCCTTTATGGCATCCAGTCGCGGCATTCTGCTCCGGATTAGACCCAAAGAATGGGCCTAATCAGGAGGGAGCCTCACGCCGCAGCTGAGTCAGCCGCAGAATCCACGACAAGATAGGGCAGCTCACTCTTTTTTTCCGCTATTAGCTAAAGGAAAAAAGAAGCGAGCAGCTCCGATTGAAGTCAATGAGAACCATTTTTGGAGGCTTATTTTGAGGCGGATTTCGCGTCAAAATCCACTTCAAAAACCTCTGTGTGAATTTACCTTTATAGGCTGCATTATGCCTGCATGTATTTGCAGTTCACTTTTCTCAGCTAATTCTTTCCTATTGTACAATTACTCCTAGCAGAATTACTTTCCTGTACTCATGATTTGTGCGGGCAGCGCTCGCCAAGCACACAGACCCCATTATACTCTATGGGGTCCGTGTGCTTCTACTGCACCAGTGCTTGCAATTGCGTTTGGTATTCTGTTCGGGGGGGTCCTTATGCGGACTCCCCCGGACGGAATCCAAATGCAGATATGAACATGGGCTAACCCATGCTGTTCAAAGATATACAGTAATTTGCAGCACATTTATAGTACCAGAAAGCCCCCTCCTCTCCAGTA
The DNA here is from genome assembly GCF_031893055.1 of Leptodactylus fuscus. Classification (NCBI taxonomy): domain Eukaryota; kingdom Metazoa; phylum Chordata; class Amphibia; order Anura; family Leptodactylidae; genus Leptodactylus; species Leptodactylus fuscus. The sequence goes on along the minus strand of NC_134271.1, from coordinate 78,481,982 downwards.
GTTTATGTATCATTACTGATTTCAAGAATACTTAGCTACATCATAAAGAGTTTTAAAGGGATATTCCCTTCTTAAGGATCATATCTAAACTTGTGTGGAGAGACCACGGCGTTGGAGAACAGGGTCTGTTCATGTAAGGCACCATCACTCACTGGATCAAATTTTAAATCCCCAGACAACCCCTTTACTACAATGGCTAGTGCATGGGCCACTAATTCTTGTCATGTGTATTAGCACTTAGTTAACGTTAAGTCTTTGAGATGGATAAATGTAAAGATTTCCACAGGAGGATGTTCTAACGCTCATGTTACTAGATATAGAGGCATAATGGGTATTTCATCTAAACACTAGGATTTCCTCGGGTTTGAATTGGAGAAAAGCAATAATGTTTTATTAATTACTAGCTGGTACCCGCGACTTGGTCTGCGGTGATTGTAGCAGTGGGTATATACAGGTGCGGGTAAGGTTTTCGTACTGTGTATAAGGTATGGGATATGAAATGTAACTTTGTATCTTGTTTTTGCTGTAATTCAGAGAATACGTGAGACTTTTGTGTTGGATGTAATTTGTATTTGAGCTGCTATATATACGGTGTTGTGAGAATCTTTACATAGTGACTTTGGGACAGAAGTATTTGAAGTTAACCCTTTCCCGCCGATGGCATTTTTTGATTTTCGTTTTTGACTCCCTTCCTTCTAAACCCCATAACTTTTTATTTCTCCACTCCCAGAGCCATATGAGGTCTTAATTTTTCCTGGGACAATTTTTTCTTCCTGATGCCACCATTATTTATTCTATATAATGTACTGGGAAGCAGGGAAAAAATTCAGAATGGGGTGGATTTGAAGAAAAAATGCATTTCTGCAACTTTCTTACGGGCTTTGGTTTTACAGCGTTCACTGTGCAACCAAAATGACATGTCCCCTGTATTCTGTGTTTCGTTACGATTCCGGGGATACCAAATTTATATGGTTTTATTTACATTTTGACCCCTTAAAAAAAATCCAAAACTGTGTTAAAAAATTATTTTTTGAAAAGTCACCATATTCCGACAGCCGTAACTTTTTTATACGTGCGTGCACGGGGATGTATAGGGCGTCTTTTTTTGCGGGAACGGGTGTACTTTGTAGTTCTACCATTTTTGGGAAATGTTATTGCTTTGATCACTTTTTATTCAAATTTTTAGCAGAATCAAAACAGTGAAAAAATGGCAGTTTGGCACTTTTGACCATTTTTCCCGCTACGGCGTTTACCGAACAGGAAAAATATTTGTATAACTTTGTAGAGCGGGCGATTTAGGACGCGCGGATACCTAACATGTATGTATTTCACAGTTTTTAACTACTTTTATATGTGTTCTAGGGAAAGGGGGGTGATTTGAATTTTTAATCCTTTTTTTTTTTTTTTTTATATTTTTTTTACTTTTTTTAAACTTTTTTTTTGCATTTATTAGACCACCTAGTTGTATTGACATGGGTGGGCGGTGTCGTGGATTGTCAGAGTGGTGGGGGCAAACATGGCTGCTCCGGAGCGTTAAAGAGCGCCTCCTAGAGAATCGTTAAGGTGAGGGGCAAAGTGGTAAAGTATATGTATATGAGATTGTGTGGGGTTAGGGGCGAGGCTGTAGAGGGCAATATGAATTTTGTGGCTTGCTATGGTCCAAAGTGTGTGAGATTGCAGATGGTGGTGTGAGTTTGGGTTTTGTGGGGGTCCTGGCACAAACGTATGTGCGCTATTGTGACGAAAAGTAGCCTATTGTTTAATCGAGTGTAATAACTATGTTTGTGGAAAATTTCAGCCAAATCGGTGAAGCGGTTTTTGCGTGATTGACCGCCAAACATCCGAAAATCCAAAGGGTCCTGGAAAAAACATATGTGCGCTATTGTGACGAAAAGTAGCCTATTGCGCAATCGAGTGTAGGGACTATGTTTGTGGAAAATTTCAGCCAAATCGGTGGAGCAGTTTTTGCGTGATTGACCGCCAAACATCCGAACATCCAAAGGGTCCTGGGAAAAACGTATGTGAGCTATTGTGACGAAAAGTAGCCTATTGCGCAATCGAGTGTAGGGACTATGTTTGTGGAAAATTTCAGCCAAATCGGGGTCCAAAGTGTGTGAGATTGCAGAGATAGTGGTGTGAGTTTGAGTTTTGTGGGGGTCCTGGGAAAAACGTATGTGCGCTATTGTGACAAAAAGTAGCCTATTGTTTAATCGGGTGTATTAACTATGTTTGTGGAAAATTTCAGCCAAATCGGTGGAGCGGTTTTTGCGTGATTGAGGAACAAACATCCGAACATGCAAACATCCAAACACACAAACCCACAAACTTTCACATTTATAATATTAATAGGACTATGTTGTGATCTCTCATCTCTAACACATCATTACACAGACTGTGTAGGACATACACTATATGGAGAAAACTACTGGGACCACCACACATTATACCTATAAAAACTTGTATGACATCCCATTCTAAATCTATATGTAGATGGTCCCCCTTTGCATTCAAAATAGCTTCTACTCTTGATTTTAATGTTTGAGGGAATTTTATGCTCATTGATCTAGAACAGAGGTTCCCAAACTTTTCTTCTCGTAGACCACTTTCAAAATTTTACTGGTTTTGGTGGATCCCCTGCTGTTACATTTCTACCATATTCCCAAAACTCGTCAAAAAATGTGAAAATTAGATCTAACAATGGAAATTTGCGTCGCAGCCGAGACCACTAGGGGTCCACCTGGGCCACTTTGGGAATCACTGATCTAGAAGAACATTTGTTAGGTCAGACACTGATGTTAGATGAGAGAGCCTGACTCACAATCTCCATTCTAGTTCATCCCAAATGTGTAGATTGGGGTTGAGGTCAGGGCTCTTTGTTGGCCAGTCAAGTTCTTCCATAACAATTCACCCACCATGCCTTTATGGACCTTGCTTTGTGCACTCTTGTTTAATAAACATTTTTATTTTCAAACTTTTAAAATTATTTTAATATACATATGATCATACCTAATAAGTGGGTGTTACATTACCAGCAAGAGGACAACAATGGTCCAACATCATAACCACAAGAGTAAGTAAGGTAGAGTAAAAGGCAAACTTAATGACCTCTCATCACCTTCAGCAAGTCCAGTTCTTTACTTCATTTAATAGTCACTGCTCCATTGATTCCACCACAGTAGGATTTTCCCTCTAGCCCCCATCATTCCAAGCAATTAATGCTGTTATGTCTAGTCCCTGATATGCTATATAGGCTATGTACTGTCATGAAGGAGGTGTCAGACTGGAGCTCTGACACTGGCTGCCTCAGATTGTAGCTCTGAAGCACACCCCCTGCCTGACACTGTCCTTCTAACATTATATAGCTTACACATCAGGCACCAAAACTACCTGCGCTTGTTGTTCTGGAACGGTAGAGGCCATCGAAAAAATTCCAACTATGCTGTAATCCGTGGAGTAGTGCATTTTAAAAGCTTCTAAGAACTTAAATTGGTGGAGGTGGCGAAAGGTCCTTTTTAAAGCATAACTCTAGTTATAACCAGCTTCCTATTGTACAGGTCAATATATAAAACTTAATATATCTAATATACGGTATATTAATAATCTGGATGAACTGTACATACTCAATATGAGTACTGATATCTGGCAGAAATGTAGTAAGAATCTGCTTTGCCCTTTTTAATCTCACCTTCTGCCTCAACCCCTCAGAGGCACCTTAAGGCCTGATTCACATCTGCGTTCGGGATGGGGATCCCCTGAACAGAATACCGAACGCATTAATAAGCGGTGAGCAGTGAAAGCACATGGACCCCATAGACTAAAGGTGCCTTCACACGTAGTAACGCTCTGCGCCTTTTGCTACATTTTGCACATGTAAAAATACAATTTTTACATGTGTAAAATGGACCAAAAACATGGAGCGTAACTCCGTGTGAAGGCACCCTAATGGGGTCTGTGTGCTCCCGTTGTATTCCCACGGCCTCCACAATAGTCATGTGAACAGGAAAGTAGTTCATGAAGTACTTTTCTGTCCGCATGGCGCATGGAAAACACTCGGACCCATTATAGTTTATGGGGTCTGTGTGCTTTCATAAGCTCACTGCTTGCCAATGCGTTCAGTATTCCATTCGAGGGGTCCCTATTCATGGGCAGCAAAATGATCAGGCATACAACACCCTTACATGGACCTGTCTAAGGGGCCATAGAAAGACAATGGGGCAGTGTGCGATCCATTAATAACACAGACAACACACTTATAGAGCCTAGTGAGACCACATGTTGCAAAAAAGCTGCATTTTTTTTTTTTTGCAGATCCAATTTTATTTTTTATTAACATTAAGCAGTGGATTTAGCATTCCTTTTAAAGCCAGTCTTGGCTTTGGCTCAACAGAAGGCAGAAAAATCTTGGGGACTGCTTGGGGACCCCCCAAATGGAAACCTAATTTGTATAAAGGACCTAATTTGTATAAAAAAGTGGTTACTTTAAGAAACCCACGGACCCCATCAACGAGAATGGAGTCTGTGTGATTTCCACACGAAAAATGAAGAGAAAAGTTCTGCTTGCAGGACTTTTCTCTCCACATTTTTCATGCGGAGAGGGAAACGGAATGGCCCGAACTCAGATGTGAACCGGGCCTAAGAAAATCTACGACTAAAAAATGCTGAGAAAACATATTGCATTTTTTCGGACTGCATTTTGCTGTGTTTTCTTTGTAGTTATTTCCCTTAATAAATCTACAGGGGAAAACACTAAAATTGACAGGCTACATTTATGAAAACAGAGCTTTTCTGCACCATTTTTTTTCCTGAGTGTTTGCAACAGCCAAAAAGGCTGCATTTCTGCAACGTGGGGCCTTAACCTAAAGACCCTTTCCGATTATCGTTTTAATCTTTGGCCCTTTTGTACATGGCACACTATAGCATATTGATGGCTGCTATCCCTTACCTGTCATGTCATCCAGCATCTGAAGGGTTCCCTTGGACCGTCACATAATTGGCAGACTGTCCTGCCACAAGTTTATAGTTTTTATGCTAGCCTACACTCACACGACCGAAAATTAAATCAGCCGTGAAAAAATGTCAATTTTTAATGCCTGTTTTGCACCCCTTTCCTTGGATGACTTATACATGTTTAATTTTTTTTGATACTCCATGGAAATATTGATAAAATAGCCCTTATTCACGCGGACTAAACTCCATACCGCAGTGTGACAACCATTAAAAAAAAAAAAAAGTCACAAAGCTGATATTCACTGTCTGAATATAGGGTAAGTCTATGCTAGAATGACATACAACGTCTCATAGACTTAGACCCCAAGTTTCGGAAAGACAGTTGTTGTTTTATTTATTTGGTTACATAACTTTTTTTGTTGCAGGTTTTGGCTCAGTTTTTTTGAGCCAAAGACAATAATGGCTGAAATAGGAATCAATAAGATCAATCCATTCCTGACTATGGCTAAAAAGAAACACAGCAAAATCTGCAACAAAAAAGCTGCGTTTCTGCAATGTGGGCCCTCATCCTTAGGGAGCTTTCACACAGAGTTTACGTTCGCTCATTCTGAACGTAAAACTCATTCAGAGTGAGCGGCGTAAAAAACAGATCCCATTGACTTGAATGGGTGCCGGCATACGCGTGTAAGTATCACATTGAAAGCAATAGGTAAAAAAGCCTCCCATTGATTTCAATGGGTGGCGCACGTATGCCGGCAGCCATTCAAGTCAATGGGATCTGTTTTAACGCCATTCACTCTGAACGAGTTTACGTTCAGAATGAGCGGAGCGTTCACTCCATGTGAAGGCTCCCTTATATAGTAAAAGTGACTTCCAGCTGGTGTGTAGAGCTGCAGGTCAGTTTGCCAAGCATATAACCAGCCGGGGTGAGAGATCTCAGCCTTTGGTATGCTCAAAACTTAAAGGCTACCGATTTCTAAAAAGACCAGAGAGGGGTATTCATTCAATTTGGGAAAAAATTTGGATATCTTTTTTTTAATCAAGCAATGGATTGACTTGAGTTTCCTGTCGCTGTACACAACCTGCAGTAATAGGGAGTAATATTATACAACTGTACAGTACATGTAGTATTAGAGATCAGTAAGGATTATATCAATGTGCAGTACATGTGGTAATAGAAATAAGTACGGATTATAGCACTGTACAGTACATGTAGTAACAACTGTAAGGATTATATCACTGTATATAATATTAAATACGTATATTACTGTAAAGGACATGTAATAGAGATCAGTGAGAATAATATCCAATGCAGTATATGTAGTAATAGGGATCAGTAAGGATTATGCCACTGTACAGTACATTAATAGGGATCAATAAGGATTATATCACTGTACAGTACATTAGTAGGGGTCAGTAACGATTTTATTACTGCACAGTACATGTATTAATAGGGACTAGTAAGAATTATATCACTGCACAGTACATGTACTAACAGGGATTAGTAAGGATTATATCACTGCACAGTGCATGTATTAATAGGGATCAATAAGGATTATATCACTGTACAGTACATTAATAGGGATCAATAAGGATTATATCACTGCACAGTACATGTACTAATAGGGATCAATAAGGATTATATCACTGTACAGTACATGCATTAATAGGGATCAGTAAGGATTATATCACTACACATTACATGTATTAATAGGGATCATTAAGGATTATATCACTGCACATTACATGTATTAATAGGGATCAGTAAAGATTATATCACTGTACAGTATATGTATTAATAGGGATTAAATAAAATTTATTATTATTAGTAGTAGTAGTAGTAGTAGTAGTAAAGATTATATCACTGTACAGTACATGTATTAATAGGGATCAGTAAGGATTATATCACTGTACAGTACATGTATTAATAGGGATCAGTAAGGATTATATCACTGCACAGTACATGTACTAATATGGATCAGTTAGGATTATGCCACTGCACAGTACATATATTAATAGGGATCAGTAAGAGCTAGATCACTGCACAGTACATGTATTAATAGGGATCAGTAAGGATTATATCACTGCACAGTACATGTACTAACAGGGATTAGTAAGGATTATATCACTGCACAGTACATGTACTAATAGGGATCAGTAAGGATTATATCACTGCACAGTACATGTATTAATAGGGATCAGTAAGGATTATATCACTGCACAGTACATGTATTAATAGGGATCAGTAAGGATTATATCACTGCACAGTACATGTATTAATAGGGATCAGTAAGGATTATATCACTGCACAGTACATGTATTAATAGGGATCAGTAAGGATTATATCACTGCACAGTACATGTATTAATAGGGATCAGTAAGGATTATATCACTGCACAGTACATGTATTAATAGGGATCAGTAAGGATTATATCACTGCACAGTACATGTACTAATAGGGATCAGTAAGGATTATGCCACTGCACAGTACATGTACTAATAGGGATCAGTAAGGATTATGCCACTGTGCACTGCATTTAGTAATGGGGATTAGTAAAGATTTGATGACAGTAAATGTATTAATAGGAATTAGTAAGAATTGTATTACTGTACAGTACATGAAGTACTAGGGATTTATAAGGATCGTAATACTGTGTAGTAAATGAATAGGGATTAGTATCATGTCACTGTGCACTACATGCAGTATTAGGGATTAGTAAGGATTATATCACTGTGCATTGCATGTAATACAGCAATGATATCACTGGATAGTAAATGTAATACCATGAATTATATCATTGTGCATGCAGCAATAGGGATTAGTAAGGATACACTGTACACGTAGTAATAGGGATCAGTATACCATGCAATAAAAGATCGGGATTGATGGGGTGCAGTCATCACGTTGGGCGTTGTTGGGGTTACAGTGGTCATGCAGGGGTGACTGTTGGGGTGCTGCGTTCACGTAGGGCGTTGTTATTTGGGGGGCAGTGTTTATTAGGGTGCTCATGCAGGGCGGGCTCCTGTGAGGATTATAAAGGTGTGGTCCATCATATCCATACACACCCCGAGTTTTCTGCTCTTCATCCGCACGTAGCCCTGTCTGACGATGTCGGTGGAATTGGAGGCCATGACGCAGCTGCCCCGGCCCGGCTCTCCTCATCCTCCTCCCGGCTCCGCTCCTGTCACTGCGGTAGATGCTAGAATAGAGATGCGAGAGGCAGGTCTGACGTCATGGTCACGTGGTGTCTGTGGTCACGTGCCTGTACGTTATATAGGAGGAGGAGAGGGAGACGGAGCGCGCGCTGTTCGCTTGAACGAAATGTGTGATAAACTGTGAGAACGGACTCGTCTGTGTCTGTGGTCGGGTCGGGGCTGCGGAAGATGACACGCCATGATACAAAACAGCCCTGAAATGCACGTTTCTCAACGCCGTTTGGTATCCATGGGGCGCCCTCGGATCCTTCATATGAGTTGAACCTATTGAGGGATCCTTGGATATGGTCCATATGAGTAGAGCCTATGGCGCCCATGACTGTGCTAAATGCCCAAAACGTAAAAAAATAAATAAATAAATGCCCAAAACGTAGAAGCCATTACAGTATGCTTTACTGTAACTGCATGACTCGCTATGGGATGGAGGCAGTGTAGCCGTATGAGGGGCTCACAGAACCCTCAATATACTGAAGTGTATGAGGAACCTGTGAAGAAAACAGACAAGGCTGCTGAGAAATATGGCCGTTTTATACTACGGTCATGTGAATGTTGGATAAGTGCTAAATGTAGAGCCAGACTGTGGCACAGTCCAGCATATTGTATCTGACTCTGTACGTTATCATGGGTCACGGGGGGTGTCAATTATTAGGACAGTGGTTCTCAACCTTTCTAATGCCGTGACCCTGCAATACAGTTCCTCTTGTTGCAGTGCCCCATTCAGTTTGGAACACGCGTCCATAACGGCGTGCGTTCCAGCTGAATAGCGCTGCTGCAGGCAGTAGCGCGGCTTCTCAGTGGCTAAAGCCATCATAAATATGTATTTTCTGATGGCTTTAGGTATACCTCACAACTTTTGAAGATTAGAAAGAGGGAGAAAATATTTATTATTATATTTAGCTCCGCCCACTTTTATGTTGACTCCGCCCATTCTCATTAATTTTTTTCATGTGCTACCACACAGTATAATCCTCCTACAGTCACCCGTACATTATATGTCCCCCCCCCAGTTTCATATAACCCCTTCATCTGCCCCCAGTTTCATGTCCCCCCTCCATCTCTGCCCCTAGTTTCATGTCCCCCCATCTCTCCCTCCAGTGTCAAGCCATACCCCCCTTCATCTGCCCACAGTTTCATGTCCCCATCTGTTCCCCAGATTCATGTTCCCCCATCTCTGCCCAGAGCTTCATGTCCCTCCATCTCTGCCCCCAGTGTCATGCCGTCCCCCCCTTCATCTGCCCACAGTTTCATGTCCCTCCATCTCTGCCCCCAGTGTCATGCCGTCTCCCCCACTTCATCTGCCCACAGTTTCATGTCCCTCCATCTCTGCCCCCAGTGTCATGCCGTCCCCCCCCTTCATCTGCCCTGAGCTTCATGTCCCTCCATCTCTGCCCCCAGTGTCATGCCGTCCCCCACTTCATCTGCCCACAGTTTCATGTCCCTCCATCTCTGCCCCCAGTGTCATGCCGTCTCCCCCACTTCATCTGCCCAGTTTCATGTCCCTCCATCTCTGCCCCCAGTGTCATGCCATCCCCCCCCTTCATCTGCCCCTTCATTATGTTCCACCTTAATGTTTAAAAAAAAACAAAACACATACTCCCTTTCCAACGATCCCCCGCTGCCCGCTCAGTCTCGCTCACTCATATAGTTGTAGCCGCGATGTGACGTCATCACATCGCGGCTACACATACAGAAGCCGCAGCAAAGCGTTAAAGCAGGAGCTGGCTGTGTCAACTCCTGCTTTAATCGCCTGTGTTTTCAACTCATCAGCGTCCTCCGGGCGCCGATCAGTTGAAACTGGGACATACCTCCCACCGACCGGGACGGTTGGGAGGTATGTGGCGACCCCGGGGTCACGACCCACAGGTTGAGAACCGCTGTATTAGGATCTTAAAGGGGTTGTCTAATCCCTACACTAATCTAAACACCATCCCCCGCTTACTTTCTAAATAACATAATTTATCAAAATGTACACTCACCGGCCACTTTATTAGGTACACCTGTCCAACTGCTCGTTAACACTTAATTTCTAATCAGCCAATCACATGGCGGCAACTCAGTGCATTTCGGCATGTAGACATGGTCAAGACAATCTCCTGCAGTTCAAACCGAGCATCAGTATGGGGAAGAAAGGTGATTTGAGTGCCTTTGAACGTGGCATGGTTGTTGGTGCCAGAAGGGCTGGTCTGAGTATTTCAGAAACTGCTGATCTACTGGGATTTTCACGCACAACCATCTCTCGGGTTTACAGAGAATGGTCCGAAAAAGAAAAAACATCCAGTGAGCGGCAGTTCTGTGGGCGGAAATGCGTTGTTGATGCCATAGGTCAGAGGAGAATGGCCAGACTGGTTCGAGCTGATAGAAAGGCAATAGTGACTCAAATAGCCACCCGTTACAACCAAGGTAGCCAGAAGAGCATCTCTGAACGCACAGTACGTCGAACTTTGAGGCAGATGGGCTACAGCAGCAGAAGACCACACCGGGTGCCACTCCTTTCAGCTAAGAACAGGAAACTGAGGCTACAATTTGCACAAGCTCATCGAAATTGGACAATTGAAGATTGGAAAAACGTTGCCTGGTCTGATGAGTCTCGATTTCTGCTGCGACATTCGGATGATAGGGTCAGAATTTGGCATCAACAACATGAAAGCATGGATCCATCCTGCCTTGTATCAACGGTTCAGGCTGGTGGTGGTGGTGGTGTCATGGTGTGGGGAATATTTTCTTGGCACTCTTTGGGCCTCTTGGTACCAATTGAGCATCGTTGCAACGCCAAAGCCTACCTGAGTATTGTTGCTGACCATGTCCATCCCTTTATGACCACAATGTACCCAACATCTGATGGCTACTTTCAGCAGGATAATGCGCCATGTCATAAAGCTGGAATCATCTCAGACTGGTTTCTTGAACATGACAATGAGTTCACTGTACTCCAATGGCCTCCACAGTCACCAGATCTCAATCCAATAGAGCATCTTTGGGATGTGGTGGAACGGGAGATTCGCATCATGGATGTGCAGCCGACAAATCTGCGGCAACTGTGTGATGCCATCATGTCAATATGGACCAAAATCTCTGAGGAATGCTTCCAGCACCTTGTTGAATCTATGCCACGAAGAATTGAGGCAGTTCTGAAGGCAAAAGGGGGTCCAACCCGTTACTAGCATGGTGTACCTAATAAAGTTGCCGGTGAGTGTATATTTACCCATCATGTGACCCCCCATTTGCTAGTTATCCGATGTTGATCCAGAAACGGAATGTCACTACTACAACCCCGTTCCCCAAAGCCACTCTATCATATATACCGCTCTTCCTTCCAGGCTTTCTCCTGCAGGCTGGCAGCACCCTCTTTTCTGACTGCTGCCGCGCGCTATAGTATGGAAGGCACGAAGGGACCTGTATTATATGGGAGTAGTGTCTGAGCTTGGGGAATGGAGGGATGCAGTTAGTTTCCGATCCAGTGGATGGAAACCCTAGGAGGTTCCACTTCCTGAAGATTCAGCAAAAATTCCTCTCAGACAGTTGGCACCCTTAGATTTAGAAGAGGCTGTCTCTTTTCCCTTTCTGGAAGATTGGTTTCTAATCTGGAAGCCTTTGGGGGCCTCTATTCACCTACTGGTACAACGGGAGTTGCACTCTTATTCAGATTTTCAGAGCAGTTTTAGATGGGTGCCCAGGGACCACTTTGCCTTGGGGCTGTAAAATGTTATGTTTCTTTCCGCTACATATCCGCCACAGCCAAACTGTGAATAGAGAGACACCGAGCACACTTATAGTGTAGATGGTCTATTATAAATATATAGATGAATTATCTGGTGTTTATGAAAAGAACTCAGGACCTGGTGGCCTCTCACCTGATCGGGTTGTGACTCCGTTCACAACTCCGTTTTCAGCAATATTAGGCTTTGTCAGAGTGAGAGTGGCAGCACGTCTCTATAACACTGGTCAAAAACCAGGAGGATGCACCAATGGAAGAACAAAAGGACGGCGCTCTCAGGTCCAAAGGAATTTATTCAAAAAGAAGATTGCACAACGCAAAAACAGTTGCCGCGTTTCGGGTCGGAACCCTTTATCAAGTGCGTAACTAGTTAAAAACAATAAATATAGTATATGTATAAAAAACATGAATATACAAAGACATAATTTAAAAAACAGATTAGCTTGTCAAAGAAAAAAACAACAGACCACGACGTTATTAGGCAAGAGAATCATTTACCTATAAACCCAGAACCTATAAACAAATCCAAGGTATATTATATGAATTCTGAATTAAACTCAGATGATGTATTACACATCATTAGTCATAGACAAACTATTATATATTGATCATATTATTCATACTCGAGATAACTATAGATCCTTAACATCCCATATGTTCAGTGACTATTATTATATTTCATTAGAACAAGATTCCAGCAATAATATTGTCTTACCTTCACTAAGCTCGATTAGTGAAGGTAAGACAATATTATTGCTGGAATCTTGTTCTAATGAAATATAATAATAGTCACTGAACATATGGGATGTTAAGGATCTATAGTTATCTCGAGTATGAATAATATGATCAATATATAATAGTTTGTCTATGACTAATGATGTGTAATACATCATCTGAGTTTAATTCAGAATTCATATAATATACCTTGGATTTGTTTATAGGTTCTTGGTTTATAGGTAAATGATTCTCTTGCCTAATAACGTCGTGGTCTGTTGTTTTTTTCTTTGACAAGCTAATCTGTTTTTTAAATTATGTCTTTGTATATTCATGTTTTTTATACATATACTATATTTATTGTTTTTAACTAGTTACACACTTGATAAAGGGTTCCGACCCGAAACGCGGCAACTGTTTTTGCGTTGTGCAATCTTCTTTTTGAATAAATTCCTTTGGACGTGAGAGCACCGTCCTTTTGTTCTTCCATTGGTACAGCCAAACTGTGGCGTTTATGCCATGTAGGGCCCCCGTCCTGTGAGAGGCAATGGTGGAGCAAGGAAGGCTGGTATCAGCAAAGAACTGTGTGGTGGATTCTTCCCAGAAGAGAGGCGTTTCTTAGGGAATTTAAGCTTTTTAGTGTGAAGTCTTCGCTATGTCAGAAGTACAGGGTTAGGCAGGGAGGTATGGATGATTTAAAATAACATTTACACACTCATTTTTCAACGAAACTCAAATTTTATTTTTTCATTGTGTAGCTTGGATGTTGCCATTACAAAATTCAAAGAAAAACAAAAAAAGAAATTAAAACATTGATTATGTACGAAGAATTGCATCTGTCAAATGGCGTCCGTTTTTGTCCATACACTCCTGTAGATGTTGTGAGTTGTCCATACTCCTCTAAATCGGTACGACATGCGAAGAGTACGAGCATGCCGTACGGTCAAACGTCGAGGGCTGGCTTCTACTGCTTGACGCACCCTTTCGATGTTTTCTGGGGTCTGTACCGTTCAGTCACCTCCTCGTGCAGTTCCGGGTCTCAAAGAATCTGTTCGTTGAAAATTATTCAACCTCTTCATTATCGTGTTAATCTTTGGAACACGACCATGACGGCCAACGTTGAAATGATTCCAGAAACGTCTCTGTGTTTGGATGACAGAACAGACCGTTTCAATAAAGGTGTTGTACATGAACACACGATGCTCTATCGACCTTGTCTCCATTGCTACTAAAATGGTGGCTCCTGATAAGCAGATACCCCCATTCTTTATCCACCAAGGTTATCACCACCTTGCGTGGCGCCCCCGTTCAAATCATCCATACCTCCCTGCCTAACCCTGTAGTACGCAAAGGAAAAAGACACACAGGCCAGAGTGACTCCAAACCTTCCAGTCCTATACTTGAAGAGAATGGAGATCTCCACCAAGTCAAGATCTTAGCAGCAGTTAATAAGAACCAATGCAATGATTCCCCTACGACCAACAGCAGCACAAGATGGGGTATTCCTGCCCCTGTGTGCTGTTAGGACAGGTGGAACTTTTAATTTAATTAGCTATCAGAACTTTCCCCTATAAGAGGCCGAGAGACCTCCTCCCCCCTGTGTTTTGTTCTGTCCTGTGTCTGGACAGGTGGGGGGGGGGATGTATCTCTGCCTATCCCCCAGATGTCTTACTTGCCTGCAGCATCTCTGTTCTCTCCCCTTGGGGGAGTCCGCAGATTTGGGGCCTTCTACATGCTGCTGCTGGTCGGTCCGCGCCGGCTTCTCTTGGTCGCGGGGAGGGGGGAAACCTTTCTTCTCTCCACGGTCTCTGTGGAATTTTTGTGCTGCGGCAGGTTCCAGCCGGGCACTGATCTTGTGTGCGCAGGCTTCTATTTCCGGGTTGAGCCTGCGCAAGCGCAGTAGCTTTGCGGTGCAGCTCTCTCCCAGCTCTCTTCAGGAGGATTTTGAGCATTCTCATCTTGGGATGAAGATTTTTCTTTATTTAGCCCCTCCATGACCTCCTTCCTCCCCCCCCCCCCCCCCGGCTGTCTTGTTTAGCGGCGAGGGGGAGGAGGGATCAGGGGGTGGAGTTCTGTAGTCCCCGCCCCATCTTTACTTCCCGGGCTATTTAAATCCCCTTTGCCCTGAGCTCTATGCTTGTCCACATCTGTGCACAAGCTTCTGCCGCTTGGTGTTCCTTGCTAGCAAGCTCTGAGCTCCCTTTGTTGTGCATCTAAGCGTAGGTAGCTCGGGCAGTGGGGGTACTTTTTCCTGGGTTATGGAATTAACCTATATTTTGTTCTTCTTCTAAATGTCCTCCTCTTCTGTGATCCCAGGAGAAAGTCAACCTCCAAACGCAAGCACCTAGCCTGCGGGAAGTGCGGGATCCCTTTGCCTAATGGCTATGAATATCAGTTCTGCTGTGGTTGCAGAGGCCCACCATCTGAGGACACACCCCTCCGGGATGTTGCCAGCTGGGTCAAAGAATTTGTGGAACAGTCCATGAGGGAGATGAAGGAGTCAATCATGCATCTATCTAAAAGACCTCGGGTGGAAGGCCGCCAGGTATCCCTCCCCCCTCTGGAGGACCTCCACATAGTGGATGAAGTTTCCTCGGAGAAAGAAATGGAGGAACCTGAAAAGCCCATCTACCCTATTAAAAAATACCCAGATTAATTAATGCCATCAAGTCTAAGGACCGTGTCGGGGATTCTACTGAGGAGGGGTCATCTAGAAGATCCAAATACTTTAGGATGGAGGCTGCGCCCAGGGAAAGCATTTAACCCTTCCAGGCGTTTCAGGGCGCTCTTTCCCATCTCCAAAATTCAGCAGGGCTCTTGGGGTTTTTTCCCTAGAGTGGATATGGCAGTCGCCAAATTATCAAAGCGTACTGTGGTCCCTGCAGAAGACAGGTCCAATCTACAAGACCCAATGGACCGTCACGTGGAAGGTTCTCTGAGGCGAGTTTATGCGACCTCCTACGCCCAAGCTTCGGTGGGGATCTCTGCTAGAGAGGTAGTGGCGAAACTTCGTTCTGACCTTTCTTCCCTGGAGAAAGATATTGACTCTTGACATCCATGTCAGACATCTCCCTGATGGTCGACTTCCTATCTGAAGCAACCTTCTACCAGACGAAGTTATCATCCAGATCTATGGCTCTATCTACTGCAGCCAGGGGTCCGCTATGGTTGAAACCGTGGAGGGCGGATAACGCCTCCAAATTTAGTCTTTGTGGCTTTTCCCTTTGAGCTGGGGAGGCTATTCGGGAAGGAGCTAGACCGGATAATGGAGGGACTCTCTGATTCAAAGGGGAAGAACCTTCCTCAGCCCTTAGGTGGAAGACAGAGTTCCTCCTTTCGTGGCCGTGAATTTGCAAAAGGAGGCTCTCGAGGACAAAGGCACCCCGGCACCCAGTCCAGAGGCGGAGGTCAAGGGTCCTCTCATGACCCTGAGAAGATAAGATCCTTCTGGCTATCCCGCCCCCCTCCCCCCGCGTACCTGCGGCGGTAGGTGGTCGCCTCTCTCAACACGTGTCCGCCTGGTTCTGTCTTATTCAGGATCCTTGGGTCCTGCAAGTGATCCGAGACGGTTACAAGATAAGTTTCTCCTCTCTTCCACCAGAAAAATATGTGAGAACCCACCCTCTTCAGGACATCAGGCAACTTCATCTAGAAAATCCCACCAGGAGTACGTGGACAAAGATGCATTGGAACCGGTTCCCCGATAAGAACACGGTCAAGGCGTCTATTCTCCGGTGTTCTTGGTACCAAAGTCATTAGGCGGATGGCATATAATCATCGATCTCAGATACCTGAATCGATTTATCCACAAGGTACGGTTCCGTATGGAGACCATCAGATCAGTCCTCCCCTTTCTACAGACTGGAGATTACTTTGTCACAGATGCCTCCCTCACAGCATGGGGAGCGCATCCAGGGGAGACCCCGGTACGAGGTACCTGGAATCAGCTGGAGAGAGCTCAATCGTCCAATTGGCGCGAGCTTACCGCGGTACACCGTGCACTTCTGACGTTTGCACCCCACCTGCAGGGGAAAGCTGTAAGAGTAAGGACAGACAACTTAACAGCACTCCAATACATCAACAAACAAGGGGGAACCAGATCCTCCTCTCTCCTGCAGGTAACGAACTTGATATTTTCCTGGGCAGAGAGGAACCTGTCCCAGCTATCAGTGGTTCACATTCCAGGTCTACTGAATATCCTTGCGGATCAGCTCAGCAGAGGCCTGGTGACGTCAGGCAAATGGTCCCTGAATCAGGACATCTTTCACCATCTCACCGAGATGTGGGGTCTCCCCGAGGTGGATCTGATGGCCACCCAGTACAACGCCAAAGTACAGAAATTTTGCTACCTCTACCGGGAAGACAATCCTTTGGCGGTGGATGCCCTGTCAATACCTTGGAGGTTCAAACTGGCGTATGTTTTTCCTCCAATTCCCATGATTCCGAAGGTATTGGCGAAACTCAGGCAGGACCAGACTTCGGCTATAGTGATCATGCCGTTCTGGCCAAAAAGGGCATGGTTTACCCACCTCATTTTGATGAGTCGAGGGACCTACTGAAGGCTTCCACAAGTCCAAAACCTGGTAACTCTAAACAGACAGCTCTGCCAGGACCTAGACAGATTCAACCTCACTGCCTGGAGGTTGACCGCGCCGTATGCGGAGATAGAGGATTGTCCCAGGGCGTTCTAAGAACTTTGGCCCATTCAAGAGAGGAATCAACTAACTGGAGCTATCTAAGGATCTCTCGGATATTTCAAAGATGGTGTGCGGATAGGCAGCTCAACAACTCTGCTATCGAGTCTGTCTTGGAGTTCCTACAAAGCAGCCTGGATAAGGGGTTAACACCAGCCACCCTGAAGGTTCATGTTTCAGTTCTTTCTGCTCTTCTGGGGACCCGGTTATCTCAAGATCCTCTAATAAAGCAATTCTTAAGAGGGGCCTCTAGGCACCGCCCCCAGGTACAGCCCCCGGTCCCTAAGTGGGACCTGGCTGCGTTTCTACAGGAGCTTTGTTCTCCCCCTTTGAACCATTGTCTGAAGTGGATTGGAAATACCTTTCTTACAAGGTAACCTTCTTGTTGGCAATAACCTCCGCCAAGAGGGTTGGAGAATTACAGGCCCTGGCGGCCTCCGAACCTTTAATTACCTTCTTCCTGGATAGGGTACAACTTAGGTTCATCCAGGGATTTCTGCCAAAGGTTCCTACCTTTTATAATATCAACTAGGTAATTTCCCTGCCGGCCTTTTTTCCCTCTCCCACTTCTGAGTGGGAGGAAAGGATGCATAAGCTGGACTTGGTCAGAGCACTACGAATTTACCTGGATCATACAGCCTCTTTCTGGAGGTCGGAAAACCTGCTAATCAATGTTTATGGCCATAATAGGGGCGTTAAAGCGTCTAAAGTCACCCTGTCACGATGGATCAGGGAGGCCATCGTCTGCTCCCTTCGTGCCCTGGACCTATCAGTGCCAGAGTTTGTACGTGCCCACGCTACCAGAGCTGTGTCAACCACCTGGGCAGAGAGACGCTCACTCTCCTTAGAGCAGATATGTGCCGCTGCTTCCTGAAGTTCGCAGCTGACCTTCGCCAGGCACTATAGATTGGACTGGCGCATCTTGGACTCTGTAGCCTTTGGGCATTCTGTCTTGGCATCTGCTTGCCAAGACCCCCCACCCTAGTTGGGGTTATACTTGCTAAATCCCCATCTTGTGCTGCTGTTGGGCGTAGGGGAAATGGAAGATTATAAAGATAATCTGTTTTCCCTTAGCCCAAACAGCAGCACAAGGCTCCCTCCCATTTATTATTGTATTATTATTGTATATTGTTATACTCTTGGAATAACACACAAGGGGAGGAGCTCTCTCGGCCTCTTATAGGGGAAAGTTCTGTTAGCTAATTAAAAGTTCCACTTGTTTTAACAGCACACAGGGGCAGGAATACCCCATCTTGCGCTGCTATTTGGGCTAAGGGAAAATGGATTATCTTTATAATCTTCCATTCCAGCGCAGTTCTAATGCTGTAATGTTTTCTTTAGCTTCCACCATTTTTGAGCAACAAGCACAGTTTGGTGCCTGATGTGCTATTTTAGCTCTCTAATGTCATGCAAGGGGTTGTGTTCAGAGATCCAATCATAGGAAGACAGAGTTAAAGCTCAGAATAACACGTCTTGTCACCTCCTGCCTGACAGTACAGAGCCTAAATAGCTTATCAAGCACCAAAATTAACTAGACTAGAAAGAAAAATTCTAACTGTTGCAGAATCAGTGGAGTGGCACCAGTGGCGTAACTACCACCATAGCAGCGGTAGCAGCTGCCACAGGGCCCGGGGCATTAGGGGCCCGGTGACAGCTGCTACCGCTGCTATCATTATTCTCGGAGGTCTTTTCGGACCCCCGAGTATAATGATCGGGGCCCCCTGTTGGTGGAATACTTTACACCAACAGGGGGCCCCGAAGCTGCAGCAACGGCTGAGACACAGGAGCTGCAGCTCTGGCTCCTCTCAGCGCTTCAGGACGCTCCTCCTCTCTCCCCCCTCCCTTTCTCTGCTGTCCTCTGCCCACCAATGAGAGGAGGAGGCGGGGCTTATCCCTGCCGAGCTCCTGCCGTCCTGCACTGGAGGAAGAAAGGAAGAAGGAAAATGAAACTAAAGCTACACAGGTACGTACTGGGGTTACTTATTAATGTCAGGCATATGGGGTGATTACTTGTGTTTTAGTAACTCCATGTGCCTCATATTAATAGCAGTTAACCCCATCATCTCCCTCACATTAACCCGTGTGCCTCACCATAAGAGTTACTGATATGTGAGACATATGGGGGTAATAATAACAGGGGCGGATCCAGGGCCGGGCGAGCCGGGCAACCGCCCGGGGCCCCGCGCTTAGCGGGGCCCCGCGGCGCGGCCGGGACCTAACAAAATGGTCCCGGTCGGCATGTCCCGACTCCAACTGAGCTCAGCGTTAAAGCAGGAGCTGACAGCACTGGGGCAGATGGAGGAGGGAGAACGGCATGGCACTGGGGCAGATGGAGGAGGGAGAACGGCATGGCACTGGGGCAGATGGAGGAGGGAGAACGGCATGGCACTGGGGCAGATGGAGGGGGAGAACGGCATGACACTGGGGCAGATGAAGGGGGAGAACGGCATGACACTGGGGCAGATGGAGGAGGGAGAACGGCATGGCACTGGGGCAGATGGAGGAGGGAGAACGGCATGGCACTGGGGCAGATGGAGGGGGAGAACGGCATGACACTGGGGCAGATGGAGGGGGAGAACGGCATGACACTGGGGCAGATGGAGGAGGGAGAACGGCATGGCACTGGGGCAGATGGAGGGGGAGAACGGCATGACACTGGGGCAGATGGAGGAGGGAGAACGGCATGGCACTGGGGCAGATGGAGGAGGGAGAACGGCATGGCACTGGGGCAGATGGAGGAGGGAGAACGGCATGGCACTGGGGCAGATGGAGGAGGGAGAACGGCATGGCACTGGGGCAGATGGAGGAGGGAGAACGGCATGGCACTGGGGCAGATGGAGGGGGAGAACGGCATGACACTGGGGCAGATGGAGGGGGAGAACGGCATGACACTGGGGCAGATGAAGGGGGAGAACGGCATGACACTGGGGCAGATGAAGAGGGGGAGAGAACAGCATGACACTGGGGCAGATGGAGGGGGAGAACGGCATGACACTGGGGCAGATGAAGGGGGAGAACGGCATGACACTGGGGCAGATGGAGGGGGAGAACGGCATGACACTGGGGCAGATGAAGGGGGAGAACGGCATGACACTGGGGCAGATGAAGAGGGGGAGAGAACAGCATGACACTGGGGCAGATGAAGGGGGGGAGAACGGCATGACACTAGGGCAGATGAAGGGGGGGGATGGCATGACACTGGGGCAGATGAAGGGGGGAGAACGGCATGACACTGGGGCAGATGAAGGGGGGGAGAACAGCATGACACTGGGGCAGATGGAGGGGGAGAACGGCATGACACTAGGGCAGATGAAGGGGGGGGAATGGCATGACACTGGGGCAGATGAAGGGGGGAGAACGGCATGACACTGGGGCAGAGACGGGGGGAAATGAAACTGTGGGCAGATAAAGGGGGAGAATGGCATGAAACTGGGGACAGAGATAGAGGGGGGGGGACATGAAACTAGGGGTAGATGAAGGGTGTATATGAAAATGGGGGGGAGATATAATTTACGGGTGACTGTAGGAGGATTATACTGTGTGGAATCACATGAAAATTGAATGAGAATGGGTGGAGTCAACATAAAAGTGGGCGGGGCCTAATTTGCTGCAGAGCGCTGCGCGCGCCGCACGTTTTGTCCCCTCTTTCTAGTCTTCAACAGTTGGGAAGTACAGGTTAGAAGTGCGAGACCCCCAGTAAGTAGGGCCCCGCCAAAGTCAATTGCCCAGGGACCCGCAAACCCTGGATCCGCCACTGAATAATAATGAAGATACTTTATTATTACCTCCATGTCTCTCACATATCAGTAACTCTTATGGTGAGGCACACAGGGGTTAATGTGAGGGAGATGATGGGGTTAACTGCTATTAATATGAGGCACATGGAGTTACTAAATTGTAATGCACATGACCAGATTTTTTATCCACAATTTGTCCTGGTATAGCGGTCAGCGGGTGACGTGACAGTATTTAGTCCTGTAGGGGCCACTATTGGGTATAATACTGTGTGCAGGGGCCACTATTGGGTATAATACTGTGTGCAGGGGCCACTATGGAACATAATAGAGCGCGCAGGAATGCGTAGGAGGGACTCGGTCGAGATCTTCGGTGTCGGGGGGGCCCCATGTCAAAAGTTCGCCATGGGGCCCCGCCATTCCTAGTTACGCCACTGAGTGGCACCTATTAATTTATGGAAAGAGCTTTACTTGGAGGTGGTGAAATGTTGTCTTTAACCCTTTCCCGACATCCACCGTACTGTTTTGTACAGTAGACACCCAGCGCTAATGCCTGCAATCGGTGCCCGCATTGATCGGGGGAATTAACCTCTCTGGGGCCTTGGTTTGACCAAGATGCGATTTTACCCGCAGCGACACCATTTTGCTGGGTGTCACCAGCACCCAGAGCAAGCTTGTGAAGGCTCCCTGGCCTGTCTTTCATTATTTTTTTGTAATGCATTAGTGATCAGAACCCCTGGGGTTCAAGACCCCTAGGGGGTCTAATAAGTGTAAAAAAAAATATTAAATGAAGTTTAAATCACCCCCCTTTCCCTAGAACATGTACAGAAGTACTTATATACTGTGAAACACTTAAACATTAAGTATCCTTTTGTCTGAAAATTTCTACAGATCTATAAAAATATTTTTCCCAACGGTAAACATTGTAGTAAGAAAAAAAATAAAAATGCCAAATTGCTGTTTTTTCACTGTTATGCCCCTGATAAAAAATTTGAATAAAAATTAATCAAAGCAATAGCAATTCCCCAAAATGGTATAGCTAAAAAGTACACCTAATCCCGCAAAAAAGCGCCTTATGCATACCTGTACGCAGAATATAAGAAAGTTACGAGTGTCAGAATATGGCGACTTTTAGGGAAAAAAAAACCAAAACATTTTTCTACAGTTTTGGATTTTTGTTAAGGGGTTAAAATGGAAATCAGACCATATAAATTTGGTATCCTCAGAATGTTGCCAAAACATAGAATACAGATGACATGTCTTTTTGGCTTCACAGTGAACGCCTTAAAAACGAAGCCCATAAGAAAGTCATACAAATGCACTTTTTCTTCAAATCCACCCAATCTGAATTTTTTTCCAGCCTCCCAGTACATTGTACAGAGTAATTAATGGCAGCATCATGAAGACAAATTTGTCCTGCAAACATTAAGACCTCATATGCCTCTGAGAGCGTAAAAATAAAAAAGGTTTGGAAGGGGGGGGGGGGGGGAGTCAAAAATGAAAATTGAAAAATGCCTGTGGTGGGAAGGGGTTAAGAGTCAAAGCCATGTAAGGGACTTCACAGTGAGCTGGCTGAATTGTAGTGGATTTAGGCATGAAATCCAGATGGAGTGGGTAAAGCCAAGGCTACACTGCGGCTCTTTGTGGAGCTAGTAATTGATTTTAACTATTGAGTTCCAAGTGCAGTTCAGATGAATGTATCCAGTTATATGCAATCTTGTGGCTACAGCTGTCAATAGTTAAAGTCAATTAGTAGCGCTACAAAAAGTTCCAGTGTAAAGGATGAGTCAGTAACTTAGCCTGTTCAGATCTTACAAGGAGGTCCTCCCTCTGGAATCAGTAATCTAGAGCAAACTAGGTGTCAGGAGTATAGTAGGCCCTCCCTCTGGGATCACTATTCTAGTCTGTTCAGTGTAGTTCAGGCAATGGAGTAGTTAGAAGTAGGTCCTCATTCTACAGGTTGGGACCACATGTTACAAGTCTGCAGTAGGCTCACAGCTGGCAGAACCACTGACCTGCAAATTACATTAGTATTTACATACAGTGGAAAATACTGGAGCTCAAAGTGTTTTGTACTAGGGATTTGAAACACATATTGTGTCAATTATTACTGCATATGCTGCAGCAGTTCTCAATTCTAGTAATCTGTGTTAGCTGCATGGGTTCAACCCACATTTAAAGCCAGGTGGTTTGTGCTATGGGTGGGTCCGATGCAGGATATCCCATGTATGTCCGTAGCTGTATTCTGTAAGCTAGTTTTTTCAGTGTAAAACTTAAGTCTTCCCTTTAGAGTCAGTAATATTGTTACAGTGATATGTATAAACTAAAAGTTCACACCAGATATTTTTCTAAATGTTTATTGCAATACCTGCATAACATTCCCTAATTTAAAAATTGTAAAAATTTAGTAAGTTACCTAAATAACAGGAGGTCTTCCTTCAAGTAACTATTCATATATTACTGTTTCTGGAGGGAGGACCTACTTTTACCCTCTCCATTTCTGGTCTGCTTTTACATTGAACAGGTTGGAATGTTGACGGCAGTGGACTAGTCTATGCATCCCAAGGCTGGGAGAGGCTGCACTGAAACAAACAACTTTATTGGTTGGGATGGAGTATCACTAATGTAGAAGAAACACACATAACACATACCTCTGAACCGTCCCGGATTCCGCGGGACATTCACGGATTCAGTGTCTGTCCCATGGTCCCGGTCGGCGGGACGTATGTCCCGGTTTCAACTGGGGAAAGAGATGGGGGGACATGAAACTGTGGGCAGAGATGGGGGGACATGAAACTGTGGGCAGAAATGAGGGGACATGAATCTGGGGGAAGAGATGGGGGACATGAATCTGGGGGCAGAGATGGGGCACATGAAACTGTGTGCAGAGATGGGGGGACATGAATCTGGTGGCAGAGATGGAGGGGGGACGTGAAACTGGGGGAAGATGAAGGGGGTATATGAATCTGGAGGTGAGATGGAGGGGGGACATATAATTTACGGGTGACTGTAGCAGGATTATACTGTGTCGGGGCACAAGAAAAATGAATGAGAATGGGCGGAGTGTACATAAAAGTGGGTGGAGCTAAATTTGCCGCAGCACACGTTTTGTCCCTCTTTCGGTTCTTCAAAAGTTGAGAGGTATGTATAACAGCTATAGAGTATATATAGGATAGAAGGGTACTACATAGATAACCATAGAATCTATAAAGAATATAGACAAGGGAGGGGCTACTATGTGTATACACATCTGATAACTATAGCGTATATGTAGGATGAATAAGACGGGATACTATATGGACATGTTAGAATATATACAGAATATATAAGAGAAGGGGTACACTCTGGTTCTATAATATAATATACAAGAGGGAGGGCACACTTATGTACTGTATATTTACAACTGTTAATTATATGCAAATTATAAAAAAAAAACACTACATGCTATTCCAAACAATCTGTTTGCACATAGGTTCCCCTCCATATGCTGCTTGCTGATATTCCAGTTCTTCAATGTCCTCGCAACTACCAGATACAAAGTTTAACAGTGTTAACAACTTGGCCTAGGTGGAATGCCATCTGCTGGAGCGGTAAACTAAGGTCTCTCAATTCAAGGATTTTGTCCCTCTCAGTTTGCAACAAGTGGCAAAGGAAGAATCCCACACTCTTCCCACTATCAATGTGGCTTTTATGCCTCCGCTCTACATGCTACAGGTTGGAGCTAGGCGGTTGAGATTTGATCATTTGCAGATATTAGGCTGGGCTGTCTGTTCAGGGATTCCAGTCCCCTCTCCGCTTGAAAAATGCAAAGAGAAAAGTGCTGCAAGCAGTGCTTTTCTCTGCATTTGTTGCCCTTTTCGAACAGAAAACGTGCGGGGCCATTATAGGCCATGGGTAACCGCTTTTTTAAGCAGTTTGGATTTCCCTTCAGAGGGTCCTCAAGCAGACCCCTCGAACGCAGATGTGAACCTAGCCTTAGTGACACTTGTTTCTTCTTCGATTTGCCTAACCTTATGGTTTGTCCTTGATGTTGCAGTTTCAGTGTTGATGGTTAAATAAAGTATATACCGCATATATGAGAGAAAGTACTATAGGTATACACACACATGACACCAATAGAGTATATCCAATAGTGGCTGAAAATGTATATATTTATCCTGTTTTGTTACTTTACTTTCTTATAAAAATGTGATGCTTAAAGGGGCTCTATCACTGGGAAAAGTCATTTTTATCTAAACACATGCTTGCATAGGCTTTAGAAAGGCTATTCCACACTTACCTTTTGTATGTAGATTGCTTCAGTGGTCTCTGAATAAGTCCGTTTTTATTCATATGCTAATGAGCCTCCAGCCAGTACAGGAAGTTTATCCCAGCAGCCTCCTCTCTCCCATTATCTTCTATGTGTGTGAAGCAAACAGGAAGCGAGTCATCAGCAGCAGAAGGAGCCGTCTCCCATAGAAGACAATAGGAGAGGTGTGCACCTTCTATCGTGCACTAGTCTAATTAGCATATGAATATAAATGGACTTATTCAGAAACCAGTGAGGCAATCTACATACAAAAGGTAGGTGTGAAATAGACTTTCTAAGGGCTATACAAAGGTGTGATTAGTTAAAAATGACTTTTCCTAGTGATAGAGCCCCTTTAACTAAATGCAAATATTATTTATCGAGTAATAAAAAGAGAATTTGATGCTGATTTCAAATACCTGCTGTACAAAAATGTTGTGTGGTGAATATTACAGTCTGGATCAATTTACACCTCACTACAGTCTACCTTACAATAAAATAACAATTTTTTTTTTTTTAAACTTCTTTTCTGAAAGATTTTATTAACCCTGTAAAGGAGCATTTCCATAGGGTGGGGTATAACTTGTAGAGTTATTGGAGGATAAATTACACAGGGTGTAAGGAGACTAATGTGGTATACACTGAACTAAATCCTTACTAAAACATACCTTTTATTAATTCCTTTAAAATTAATTTAAAATTCATCCCACAATCCCCCCCTACAATAAATGATTCAATGCCCTTACTAATAATTTGGTTAGAGGAACAAAATAGCGCTGTGGTAGACTTATTGGAGGGTTGAAACCCATAGAGTTCGGAATAAACCCTGCTTGGGTTTTGAGTAAAGAGTAGAGATGAGCGAACACTAAAATGTTCGAGGTTCGAAATTCGATTCGAACAGCCGCTCAATGTTCGTGTGTTCGAATGGGTTTCGAACCCCATTATAGTCTATGGGGAACAGATACTCGTTAAGGGGGAAACCCAAATCCGTGTCTGGAGGGTCACCAAGTCCACTATGACACCCCAGGAAATGATGCCAACACCTCTGGAATGACACTGGGACAGCAGGGGAAGCATGTCTGAGGGCATCTAACACACCAAAGACCCTCTATTACCCCAACATCACAGCCTAACAACTACACACTTTACACACTCAATACCACCTCTCTGACAGTAGGAAAACACCTTGAAACATGTGTATTTGGCACTTGCAGTGAGGAGAGCTTGTCACCAGCAGTGAATTTGGCCCTTGTAGTAAGTTGAGGTTGGCACCAACATTTGTTTTGAAAATCAGGGTGGATTGAGCCTCTAACCAGCAGAGTTTGGGCAAATTCATGGTGGAGGGAGCCTCTAAACACCCCAGTTTGGGCAAATTCATGGTGGAGGGAGCCTCTAAAAACCCCAGTTTGGACCAATTCATGGTGGAGGGAGCCTCTAACCAGCCCAGTGTGGGCAAATTCATGGTGGAGGGAGCCTCTAAAAAACCCAGTTTGGACCAATTCATGGTGGAGGGAGCCTCTAACCAGCCCAGTTTGGGCAAATTCATGGTGGAGGGAGCCTCTAAAAAACCCAGTTTGGACCAATTCATGGTGGAGGGAGCCTCTAACCAGCCCAGTTTGGGCAAATTCATGGTGGAGGGAGCCTCTAAAAAACCCAGTTTGGACCAATTCATGGTGGAGGGAGCCTCTAACCAGCCCAGTTTGGGCAAATTCATGGTGGAGGGAGCCTCTAAACAGCCCAGTTTGGGCAAATTCATGGTGGAGGGAGCCTCTAAACAGCCCAGTTTGGGCAAATTCATGGTGGAGGGAGCCTCTAACCAGCCCAGTTTGGACCAATTAATGGTGGAGGGAGCCTCTAACCAGCCCAGTTTGGGCAAATTCATGGTGGAGGGAGCCTCTAAACAGCCCAGTTTGGACCAATTCATGGTGGAGGGAGCCTCTAAAAAACCCAGTTTGGACCAATTCATGGTGGAGGGAGCCTCTAAACAGCCCAGTTTGGGCAAATTCATGGTGGAGGGAGCCTCTAACCAGCCCAGTTTGGACCAATTCATGGTGGAGGGAGCCTCTAACCAGCCCAGTTTGGGCAAATTCATGGTGGAGGGAGCCTCTAAACAGCCCAGTTTGGGCAAATTCATGGTGGAGGGAGCCTCTAAACAGCCCAGTTTGGGCAAATTCATGGTGGAGGGAGCCTCTAACCAGCCCAGTTTGGACCAATTAATGGTGGAGGGAGCCTCTAACCAGCCCAGTTTGGGCAAATTCATGGTGGAGGGAGCCTCTAAACAGCCCAGTTTGGACCAATTCATGGTGGAGGGAGCCTCTAAAAAACCCAGTTTGGACCAATTCATGGTGGAGGGAGCCTCTAAACAGCCCAGTTTGGGCAAATTCATGGTGGAGGGAGCCTCTAACCAGCCCAGTTTGGACCAATTCATGGTGGAGGGAGCCTCTAACCAGCCCAGTTTGGGCAAATTCATGGTGGAGGGAGCCTCTAAACAGCCCAGTTTGGACCAATTCATGGTGGAGGGAGCCTCTAAAAAACCCAGTTTGGACCAATTCATGGTGGAGGGAGCCTCTAAATAGCCCAGTTTGGGCAAATTCATGGTGGAGGGAGCCTCTAACCAGCCCAGTTTGGACCAATTAATGGTGGAGGGAGCCTCTAAACAGCCAAGTTTTGGGAAATTCATGGTGGAGGGAGCCTCTAACCAGCCCAGTTTGGACCAATTCATGGTGGAGGGAGCCTCTAAACAGCCCAGTTTGGGCAAATTCATGGTGGAGGGAGCCTCTAAAAAACCCAGTTTGGACCAATTCATGGTGGAGGGAGCCTCTAACCAGCCCAGTTTGGACCAATTCATGGTGGAGGGAGCCTCTAAAAACCCCAGTTTGGACCAATTCATGGTGGAGGGAGCCTCTAACCAGCCCAGTTTGGACCAATTCATGGTGGAGGGAGCCTCTAAAAACCCCAGTTTGGACCAATTCATGGTGGAGGGAGCCTCTAAACAGCCCAGTTTGGACCAATTCATGGTGGAGGGAGCCTCTAAAAACCCCAATTTGGACCAATTCATGGTGGAGGGAGCCTCTAACCAGCCCAGTTTGGGCAAATTCATGGTGGAGGGAGCCTCTAAACAGCCCAGTTTGGGCAAATTCATGGTGGAGGGAGCCTCTAACCAGCCCAGTTTGGACCAATTAATGGTGGAGGGAGCCGCTAAACAGCCCAGTTTGGACCAATTCATGGTGGAGGGAGCCTCTAAAAACCCCAGTTTGGACCAATTCATGGTGGAGGGAGCCTCTAAAAAACCCAGTTTGGACCAATTCATGGTGGAGGGAGCCTCTAACCAGCCCAGTTTGGACCAATTAATGGTGGAGGGAGCCTCTAAACAGCCAAGTTTGGACCAATTCATGGTGGAGGGAGCCTCTAAAAACCCCAGTTTGGACCAATTCATGGTGGAGGGAGCCTCTAAAAAACCCAGTTTGGACCAATTCATGGTGGAGGGAGCCTCTAAACAGCCCAGTTTGGGCAAATTCATGGTGGAGGGAGCCTCTAAAAGCCCCAGTTTGGACCAATTCATGGTGGAGGGAGCCTCTAAAAACCCCAGTTTGGACCAATTCATGGTGGAGGGAGCCTCTAAAAACCCCAGTTTGGACCAATTCATGGTGGAGGGAGCCTCTAAAAAACCCAGTTTGGACCAATTCATGGTGGAGGGAGCCTCTAACCAGCCCAGTTTGGACCAATTCATGGTGGAGGGAGCCTCTAAAAACCCCAGTTTGGACCAATTCATGGTGGAGGGAGCCTCTAAACAGCCCAGTTTGGACCAATTCATGGTGGAGGGAGCCTCTAAAAACCCCAATTTGGACCAATTCATGGTGGAGGGAGCCTCTAACCAGCCCAGTTTGGACCAATTCATGGTGGAGGGAGCCTCTAACCAGCCCAGTTTGGGCAAATTCATGGTGGAGGGAGCCTCTAAAAACCCCAATTTGGACCAATTCATGGTGGAGGGAGCCTCTAAACAGCCCAGTTTTGGCAAATTCATGGTGGAGGGAGCCTCTAAAAACCCCAGTTTGGACCAATTCATGGTGGAGGGAGCCTCTAACCAGCCCAGTTTGGGCAAATTCATGGTGGAGGGAGCCTCTAACCAGCAGAGTTGTGGGAAAGCAGGGTGGAGGGAGCCTCTAACCAGCAGAGTTGGTGGAAATCAGGGTGGAGGGAGCCTCTAACCAGCAGAGTTGGGGGAAATCATGTTGGAGGGAGCCTAGTATTAGCAGAATTGTGCAACGCTTATGGTGGATGAGTATGAGGATGCAGAGGAATTGGAGAGGTTGAGTACAGACATGGAGTTTCATGTTGGGGTGCTTTACACAGGTGGGCACAAAAATGAAGGCTCTATCCAGTGGTGGTTCATTTTTATCAAAGTGAGCCGGTCGGCACTCTCAGCTGACAGACGGGTGCGCTTGTCAGTGATGATGCCACCGGCTGCACTGAACACCCTCTCAGATAGGACGCTGGCGGCAGGACAGGACAGCACCTCCAAGGCATATAGGGCAAGTTCAAGCCACAGGTCCAACTTCGACACCCAATACGTGTAGGGCGCAGAGGGGTCGGAGAGGACAGGGCTGTGGTCGGAAAGGTATTCCCGCAACATGCGCCTATACTTCTCACGCCTGGTGACACTAGGACCCTCCGTGGCGGCACTGTGGCGAGGGGGTGCCATCAAGGTGTCCCAGACCTTAGACAGTGTGCCCCTCGTTTGTGTGGACCGGTGAGAACTTGGTTGCCTACTGGAGGAACTGCCCTCCCTGCCGCCAACGTCACATGCTGGAAACATCTCCATCATATTCTGCACCAATTGCCTGTGGCAAGCATTGATGCGATTGGCCCTCCCCTCTACCGGAATAAAAGACGAGATGTTGTTTTTATACCGGGGGTCAAGGATAGCAAAGATCCAGTACTGGTTGTCCTCCATGATTTTGACAATACGCTTGTCGGTTGTAAAGCACCCCAACATGAACTCAGCCATGTCTGCCACAGTGTTAGTTGGCATGACTCCTCTGGCCCCACCGGAAAGTTCAATCTCCATTTCCTCCTCATCCTCCATGTCTACCCATCCGCGCTGCAACAATGGGACGATTTGAAGTTGCCCGGAAGCCTCCTGTATCACCATCACATCATCGGACAACTCTTCTTCCTCCTCCTCCTCCTCCTCCTCCTCCATTAAACGCAGTGAAGCGGACAGATGTGTGGACCTACTCTCCAGCTGTGACGGATCGGATGCTATCCCTAACTCCTCTGTGTGATCTGAGTTATCCCTGATGTCAATCAGGGATTCTCTCAGAACACACAAGAGCGGGATTGTAAGGCTCACCATCGCATCCTCAGAGCTCACCCTCCTTGTGGACTCCTCAAACACCCGTAGGATGTCACAAAGGTCTCTCATCCATGGCCACTCATGGATGAGAAACTGAGGCAGCTGACTTTGTGGCACCCTAGGGTTTTGTAGCTGGTATTCCATCAAAGGTCTCTGCTGCTCAACCACTCTATTCAACATCAGAAACGTTGAGTTCCAGCGTGTGGGGACGTCGCACAAAAGCCGGTGTTGTGGCACATGCAGGCGTTGCTGGAGAGATTTTAAGCTAGCAGCGGCTACTGTCGACTTGCGAAAGTGGGCGCACATGCGCCGCACTTTCACCAGTAGCTCTGGAACATTGGGGTAGCTCTTTAGGAAACGTTGCACCACTAGGTTGAAGACGTGGGCCAGGCATGGAACATGTTGGAGTCCGGCAAGCTCCAGAGCTGCTACCAGGTTCCGGCCGTTATCACAAACGACCATGCCTGGGCCCAGGTGCAGCGGCTCAAACCATATTGCCGTCTCATCGAGGAGGGCATCCCTCACCTCGGAGGCAGTGTGCTGTCTGTCCCCCAAGCTGATCAGCTTCAGCACAGCCTGCTGACGTCTACCAACGCCAGTGCTGCAACGTTTCCAACTCGTAGCTGGGGTCAATCTAACAGCGGAGGAGGAGGCGGTGGCGGAGGAGGAGGCGGTGGCGGAGGAGGAGGCGGTAGAGGAGGAGGAGGAGGGGGGTGTTCTTCTCGTGTCCCTGCCAGGAATGTTAGGCGGGGAGACGAGGTACACCGGGCCAGTTTGGGAAGCAGTCCCAGCCTCAACTACATTCACCCAGTGTGCCGTCAGTGAAATGTAGCGTCCCTGTCCGCATGCACTTGTCCCGCCTGATGTTGAGTGACACGTGCTGGTGCAAGGCGGGGACGGCACACCGGGAGAAGTAGTGACGGCTAGGGACGGCATAGCGAGGTGCTGCAGTTGCCATCAGGTCCAGGAAGGCGGGAGTTTCAACAAGCCGGAACGCCAACATCTCCTGGGCCAGCAGTTTAGCGATGTTGGCGTTCAAGGCTTGCGCGTGTGGGTGGTTAGCAGTGTATTTCTGCCGCCGCTCCAATGTCTGAGAGATGGTGGGTTGTTGTAAAGAAACGCCTGATGGTGCCTTTGATGGTGCAGGAGAAGGAGATAAGACAGGACCAGGGGAGGATGAGGTAGAAGTCAACAAAGTGGCGGAGGCAGATGAAGTGGTGTCCTGGCTCGTCCTCTGGAGTGCATCGCCAGCACAGTCAGCAGTGGCAGAGGCAGAGGCAGTGGCAGAGGCAGTGGCAGTGGCGTGAACGGCAGGCGGCCTTTGTCCTGCCGTTGCTGCCTGCCACTGATTCCAGTGCTTGGATTCCAAATGACGGCGCATTGAAGTGGTGGACAGGTTGCTCTTCTCAGAGCCCCTAATCAATTTCGAGAGGCAAATTGTGCAGACAACACTATATCTGTCCTCGGCGCATTCCTTGAAAAAACTCCACACCTTCGAGAAACGTGCCCTCGAGGTGGGAGTTTTCCGGGGCTGGGTACGAACTGGAACATCTTGGGAGATTCCGGGTGTGGCCTGGCTTCGCCTAAGCTGCTGACCTCTGCCTCTGCCTCTAGCTACCCTTTTTGGTGCTGCACCTGCCTCAACATCCACACTACTTTCCCCGCTTGACATCCCCCCTGTCCAGGTCGGGTCAGTGTCCTCATCATCCACCACTTCCTCTTCCAACTCCTGTCTCATCTCCTCCTCCCGCACAATGCGCCGGTCAACTGGATGCCCTGACGGCAACTGCGTCACATCATCGTCGATGAGGGTGGGTTGCTGGTCATCCACCACCAAATCGAACGGAGATGGAGGAGACTCTAGTGTTTGAGCATCTGGACACAGATGCTCCTCTGTTAGGTTCGTGGAATCGTGACGTGGAGAGGCAGGTTGAGGGACAATGAAAGGAGCGGAGAACAGCTCTGGGGAGCAGGGACAGTTTGGGTTATTGTTCTGTAAAGCTTCGGAATTTTGGGAGGAAGGAAGACAAGACTGTGGGGTAATAGGAGGAGAGGAGGCAGAGTCTGACTGGCTGCTGGACAATAAGCTGTAAGCGTTCTCTGACAGCCATTGCAAGACCTGTTCCTGGTTCTCGGGCCTACTAAGGTTTGTACCCTGCAGTTTAGTTAATGTGGCAAGCAACCCTGGCACTGTGGAGTGGCGCAATGCTTGCTGCCCCACAGGAGTAGGCACGGGACGCCCTGTGGCTTCACTGCTACCTTGCTCCCCAGAACCATTCCCCCGACCTCGCCCACGGCCTCGTCCACGTCCCTTTCCGGGAGCCTTGCGCATTTTGAATTCCTAGTTAGAAATTGGCACTGTATACCAGTAGTAAAAATTGTGGGTGCACGTAACCCCAATATATTCTTTGAATTACCAGTCAGAAACTGGCACTATATGGCAGTAGCAAGAAATGAGGGTATTTGTATTCCCAATATATTCTTTGAATTCCCAGTCAGACAATGGCACTGTATACCAGTAGTAAAAATTGTGGGTGCACGTAACCCCAATATATTCTTTGAATTCCCAGTCAGACACTGGCACTATATGGCAGTAGCAAGAAATGAGGGTATTTGTATTCCCAATATATTCTTTGAATTCCCAGTCAGACAATGGCACTGTATACCAGTAGTAAAAATTGTGGGTGCACGTAACCACAATATATTCTTTGAATTACCAGTCAGAAACTGGCACTATATGGCAGTAGCAAGAAATGAGGGTATTTATAACCCCAATATATTCTTTGAATTCCCAGTCAGACAATGGCACTGTATACCAGTAGTAAAAATTGTGGGTGCACGTAACCCCAATATATTCTTTGAATTCCCAGTCAGACACTGGCACTATATGGCAGTAGCAAGAAATGAGGGTATTTGTATTCCCAATATATTCTTTGAATTCCCAGTCAGACAATGGCACTGTATACCAGTAGTAAAAATTGTGGGTGCACGTAACCCCAATATATTCTTTGAATTACCAGTCAGAAACTGGCACTATATGGCAGTAGCAAGAAATGAGGGTATTTGTATTCCCAATATATTCTTTGAATTCCCAGTCAGACAATGGCACTGTATACCAGTAGTAAAAATTGTGGGTGCACGTAACCACAATATATTCTTTGAATTACCAGTCAGAAACTGGCACTATATGGCAGTAGCAAGAAATGAGGGTATTTATAACCCCAATATATTCTTTGAATTCCCAGTCAGACAATGGCACTGTATACCAGTAGTAAAAATTGTGGGTGCACGTAACCCCAATATATTCTTTGAATTCCCAGTCAGACACTGGCACTATATGGCAGTAGCAAGAAATGAGGGTATTTGTATTCCCAATATATTCTTTGAATTCCCAGTCAGACAATGGCACTGTATACCAGTAGTAAAAATTGTGGGTGCACGTAACCCCAATATATTCTTTGAATTACCAGTCAGAAACTGGCACTATATGGCAGTAGCAAGAAATGAGGGTATTTGTATTCCCAATATATTCTTTGAATTCCCAGTCAGACAATGGCACTGTATACCAGTAGTAAAAATTGTGGGTGCACGTAACCCCAATATATTCTTTGAATTCCCAGTCAGACACTGGCACTATATGGCAGTAGCAAGAAATGAGGGTATTTGTATTCCCAATATATTCTTTGAATTCCCAGTCAGACAATGGCACTGTATACCAGTAGTAAAAATTGTGGGTGCACGTAACCCCAATATATTCTTTGAATTCCCAGTCAGACACTGGCACTATATGGCAGTAGCAAGAAATGAGGGTATTTGTATTCCCAATATATTCTTTGAATTCCCAGTCAGACAATGGCACTGTATACCAGTAGTAAAAATTGTGGGTGCACGTAACCCCAATAAATTCTTTGAATTACCAGTCAGAAACTGGCACTATATGGCAGTAGCAAGAAATGAGGGTATTTGTATTCCCAATATATTCTTTGAATTCCCAGTCAGACAATGGCACTGTATACCAGTAGTAAAAATTGTGGGTGCACGTAACCCCAATATATTCTTTGAATTACCAGTCAGAAACTGGCACTATATGGCAGTAGCAAGAAATGAGGGTATTTGTATTCCCAATATATTCTTTGAATTCCCAGTCAGACAATGGCACTGTATACCAGTAGTAAAAATTGTGGGTGCACGTAACCCCAATATATTCTTTGAATTCCCAGTCAGACACTGGCACTATATGGCAGTAGCAAGAAATGAGGGTATTTGTATTCCCAATATATTCTTTGAATTCCCAGTCAGACAATGGCACTGTATACCAGTAGTAAAAATTGTGGGTGCACGTAACCACAATATATTCTTTGAATTACCAGTCAGAAACTGGCACTATATGGCAGTAGCAAGAAATGAGGGTATTTATAACCCCAATATATTCTTTGAATTCCCAGTCAGACAATGGCACTGTATACCAGTAGTAAAAATTGTGGGTGCACGTAACCCCAATATATTCTTTGAATTCCCAGTCAGACACTGGCACTATATGGCAGTAGCAAGAAATGAGGGTATTTGTATTCCCAATATATTCTTTGAATTCCCAGTCAGACAATGGCACTGTATACCAGTAGTAAAAATTGTGGGTGCACGTAACCCCAATATATTCTTTGAATTACCAGTCAGAAACTGGCACTATATGGCAGTAGCAAGAAATGAGGGTATTTGTATTCCCAATATATTCTTTGAATTCCCAGTCAGACAATGGCACTGTATACCAGTAGTAAAAATTGTGGGTGCACGTAACCCCAATATATTCTTTGAATTCCCAGTCAGACACTGGCACTATATGGCAGTAGCAAGAAATGAGGGTATTTGTATTCCCAATATATTCTTTGAATTCCCAGTCAGACAATGGCACTGTATACCAGTAGTAAAAATTGTGGGTGCACGTAACCACAATATATTCTTTGAATTCCCAGTCAGACACTGGCACTATATGGCAGTAGCAAGAAATGAGGGTATTTGTATTCCCAATATATTCTTTGAATTCCCAGTCAGACAATGGCACTGTATACCAGTAGTAAAAATTGTGGGTGCACGTAACCCCAATATATTCTTTGAATTACCAGTCAGAAACTGGCACTATATGGCAGTAGCAAGAAATGAGGGTATTTGTATTCCCAATATATTCTTTGAATTCCCAGTCAGACAATGGCACTGTATACCAGTAGTAAAAATTGTGGGTGCACGTAACCCCAATATATTCTTTGAATTACCAGTCAGAAACTGGCACTATATGGCAGTAGCAAGAAATGAGGGTATTTGTATTCCCAATATATTCTTTGAATTCCCAGTCAGACAATGGCACTGTATACCAGTAGTAAAAATTGTGGGTGCACGTAACCCCAATATATTCTTTGAATTCCCAGTCAGACACTGGCACTATATGGCAGTAGCAAGAAATGAGGGTATTTGTATTCCCAATATATTCTTTGAATTCCCAGTCAGACAATGGCACTGTATACCAGTAGTAAAAATTGTGGGTGCACGTAACCCCAATATATTCTTTGAATTCCCAGTCAGACACTGGCACTATATGGCAGTAGCAAGAAATGAGGGTATTTGTATTCCCAATATATTCTTTGAATTCCCAGTCAGACAATGGCACTGTATACCAGTAGTAAAAATTGTGGGTGCACGTAACCCCAATATATTCTTTGAATTACCAGTCAGAAACTGGCACTATATGGCAGTAGCAAGAAATGAGGGTATTTGTATTCCCAATATATTCTTTGAATTCCCAGTCAGACAATGGCACTGTATACCAGTAGTAAAAATTGTGGGTGCACGTAACCCCAATATATTCTTTGAATTACCAGTCAGAAGCTGGCACTATATGGCAGTAGCAAGAAATGAGGGTATTTGTATTCCCAATATATTCTTTGAATTCCCAGTCAGACAATGGCACTGTATACCAGTAGTAAAAATTGTGGGTGCACGTAACCCCAATATATTCTTTGAATTACCAGTCAGACACTGGCACTATATGGCAGTAGCAAGAAATGAGGGTATTTGTATTCCCAATATATTCTTTGAATTCCCAGTCAGACAATGGCACTGTATACCAGTAGTAAAAATTGTGGGTGCACGTAACCCCAATATATTCTTTGAATTACCAGTCAGAAACTGGCACTATATGGCAGTAGCAAGAAATGAGGGTATTTATAACCCCAATATATTCTTTGAATTCCCAGTCAGACAATGGCACTGTATACCAGTAGTAAAAATTGTGGGTGTATATAGCCCCAATTCTATTGCTAGGGGACTTGCAGGGTATTTCTGGGGTGAAGGTGGGGGGGCACACCGTTGGAACGGGTATCGGGGTATATATCGGGTATACGGGAATACACTGACAGTGTATTCCATTCAGGATCCTGGGAAAGCTGGGTTGCGGCGATTGAGCCCGTCAGTGCCACGTTACACTGACAAGCTTCTCCCTGGAATTTAGCTCTTACAAGAGCTGTTGTGGTTGTCTTCTCCTTCCTATCCTAGCCTGTCCCTGCCTACCCAGAATCTAAGCCCTAGCTAGCTGGACGGAAACCTCCGTCCTCGGTGAATTGCAAGCTCAGAATGACGCGAAGCTGGGCGGCGCTGTTCTTTTAAATTAGAGGTCACATGTTTTCGGCAGCCAATGGGTTTTGCCTACTTTTCTCAACGTCACCGGTGTCGTAGTTCCTGTCCCACCTACCCTGCGCTGTTATTGGAGCAAAAAAGGCGCCAGGGAAGGTGGGAGGGGAATCGAGTAATGGCGCACTTTACCACGCGGTGTTCGATTCGATTCAAACATGCCGAACAGCCTAATATCCGATCGAACATGAGTTCGATAGAACACTGTTCGCTCATCTCTAGTAAAGAGCATTACAATTCGCTCCAACATGGCCCGACGTGTTTTTATGATTTTGCACTTGAAAAAGGGTTTTTTTCTGTAACCCGAAATGCATTGTGCTGTACTGTGTATAATCCATTAAAGATTCTCACATCTATATTTCGACTCTTGGTCTATCTATACGACCTCCGAGCGCGGATCCTCTTCTTCGCTTCCATGATTTACAATTCGCTCCAGGCAGGATACATTCTGGAAGGCTAAATAGGACTGTAACTCCAGTCTTAATCTTGGCTTTAAAACAAGACCAAGATCATGCATTGCATTAGTGATCAGATCCCCTGGGGTTCGAGACCCCTAGGGGGTCTAATAAATGCAGAAAAAAAGTTAAAAAAATATGTAAAAAAAATTAAAAAGTATTAAAAATTCAAATACCCCCTTTCCCTAGAACACATATAAAAGAAAGTTAAAAACTGTGAAACACATATATGTTAGGTATCCCTGTGTCCGAAAATGCCCGCTCTACAAATCTATAAAAATATTTTTCACGTACGGTAAACGCCGTAGCAGGAAAAAAAGTCAAAAGTGCCAAACCGCCATTTTTTCACTGTTTTGCCTCTGATAAAAATTTGAATAAAAAATGATCAAAGGAAAAGTAAATCCCCAAAATTGTAGAACTAAAAAGTACACCCGGCCCCGCAATAAAAGATACCCTATACATCCCCGTACACTGAGGTATAAAAAAAAAAGTTACAGGTGTCAAAATATGGAGGGGTGGATTTGAAGAAAAAGTGCATTTGTGATATTCTCTCAAGGGATTCATTTTTTAAGGCGTTCACTGTGCAGCCAAAATGACATGTCCCCTGTATTCTATGTTTCGGTAACATTCTGAGGATACCTAATTTATATGGTTTTATTTACATTTTAATCCCTTAGGGGGCGTTCACACTACCGTCGGTGTCCGACATGTAGTGTCCGCTCCTAGTGTCCGCTCAAAATCTGTCACGGACACTAGGAGCGGACACTAGATGTGTCCGTGACACCTGTCATTCAAATGAATGGGCATCGGGTGCGTTCTTTTGCACTCCGTGCCCGTCCTTCCCTGTCCGCAAGAGAAGATGTCCGACTTCTCAAGCGGACAGAAAAGCCCTGCATGCAGGGTTCCTCTGTCCACTTGAGAAGTCGGACATCTTCTCTTGCGGACAGGGAAGGACGGGCACGGAGTGCAAAAGAACGCACCCGATGCCCATTCATTTGAATGACAGGTGTCACGGACACATCTAGTGTCCGCTCCTAGTGTCCGTGACAGATTTTGAGCGGACACTAGGAGCGGACACTACATGTCGGACACCGACGGTAGTGTGAACGCTCCCTTAGCAAAAATCCAAAACTGTGCCAATTTTTTTTCTTCTAAAAGTTGCCATATTTTGACACCTGTAACTTTTTAATACTTCCGTGTACAGGGATATACAGTATATGTTGTCTTTTTTTTTTTTTTTTTTATTGCGGAGCCAGCTGTACTTTTTAGTTATACCATTTTTAGGAATGGCTATTGCTTTTTATTAAAAATTTTTATCAGAGGCAACGCAGAAAAAAAACTGTGGTTTGGCATTTTTGATTTTTTTTCCCCCTACTATGGTGTTCACCATACAGGAAAAATATTTTTAGAAGTTTGTAGACTGGGTGCTTTCAGTCACAGGGATATATCTAAAATATATGAGTTTCACAGAATTTTTTTACTTTTCCATGTAACTTTTAATTTTATTTTTTTAACTTTTTTTTGCTATTTTATTAGCCCTCCTTTGGGGCTTGAATGTGCAATCATTTTATTGCAAGTCTCATAGACTGCAATACAGCTGTATTATAGTCTATGGGAGATTCACAACATTACTATTGAGGCTGGTCATAAGCCTACAGAATCAGAGTTGTTGCCTATTATTATAATTAACCAGTGTGCTGTAAAATAACTGGTAAAAAATAGAGCAGGGGACAGGCAAGAGGAGGACAAGGAGGAAACACTTGTGCAAGTGCTAACAATAAGAACGTGGGTGGCAACAGTAACACTACTTCTTGTCTTGATAGCCCTGCTAGTAGCCATTGTGTTATACCTCCTCAGAATAAAGATGTTTTTGAAAGCAGTGAAACAGAAATATTGAGTCAGGGTACTGTGTGTACTTCTCTGTTGTAACACATAATTTACCACGCTGTCTTTCTGTTCAGTCAACCAAGTCTTCTTTATTGACACAGATCCCATTCTCTAGTGTGGCATCTGTTGGGAGAGATATTCCTCATAGCCCAAAACTTCCTCTTATTGATGACTTGGACGATAACTGCCAGTGTTTTTAGGATATAGAAGAGGTAGAGATGAAAGAAATTGAGGACCTAAGCACAATGGGAGAGGTACTTTAAGCAAAAGAGAGTGGCTGTGTACTGTATGCTTTGCAATATTAAATTACTGTGAAAATCTTGTAGTGTTCTAGGCGAGGGTGCTGCTGCAATATTCACTATTATCTTTGAGCTGGACTATCAAGTTGAAACACCTTCTTTCCGTAACTCTTGGGACAGTGTGTTAGCCATAATTCAAATCACCCTCTTTCAGTCCATTTTTCTGATCTGTTCTATAGATGCAGATGGAGCACTTTCGGTCTGCATTTGTCATCATTCAGCTTTCATCTGTCTTGTTTTCTATTATTTTACACAGGAGATACAATTATGCATGCAGGACTTTATCTTCCATTTGAAAAGTAAACAAACAAGACAGAAGAAATCTTCCATATTGTTTTCTACATTACTATGATGGATGCAAACAGTGTGTACTCCATCTGCATTTGTCATTCTATTTGTTTTTCAGTCCATTCTTCTGATACTATAATGGATCAGTACTGTGTACTTAAAAGAAGCTGATGTGAACTTACCTTAGAATATATTTGTCTCCTTTTAGATGTTAATGTTTTTACTAAAGCCCTCCCATTAAAACTAGTGAGGGATTCCTGTGGTCAATACCCTTTTCAACTCAGTTTTTGGGTCACTCTCCAGTACCCTCTATTTTGACAGCAGTGTTAAAAAGGATTCTGGATTTTCCATGCGTATGGTAGTGCCCCCATATCTCTCAGCAGTAGATTTTCTGACACCACACAGGATGCACGGTCTATAAAATAA
Organism: Leptodactylus fuscus; assembly: GCF_031893055.1. Lineage (NCBI taxonomy): Eukaryota > Metazoa > Chordata > Amphibia > Anura > Leptodactylidae > Leptodactylus > Leptodactylus fuscus. The sequence goes on along the minus strand of NC_134271.1, from coordinate 78,441,285 downwards.
GTTTATTTCCATGAATGCAACTGCACTTACAGAAAAGTATAAAAATAGATTATAAATATAAGGCACCATGCAGAGCCAGCCCTGTGTCATAGGCATGAGCTCTATAGAGGTACAACAGGGATCCCAGTAGCGTTCCTCTTCCTTCTGCTGGAATTTTCCTGCTGATCCATAATACAATAAGACTACAGAACATGAGAAGACGTACACTCATATGTAATAACCAGGTGGGGTGGCATGTCATACAATCATTGAAGTTTCCTACGGTCAATATTCTATGCAAGGGAGAGAGCTTAACCAGTCCACACTCCATTCAGTGGACATGGAGACAATTCAGAGGACAAGGAGAGTGAAATTTAGGGCAGTGCTGTGCCTTCATAAATCAGTCCTAATCTGTCAGAAGTCTATAGCCCATTATTTAACCATCAATGTTCCATTTGGGGAGCTGGCAGATTATTGATCATTGTATAGCTGTCAGAGATCTATAGTCCAGAACAGATCTGTTACATACTTGCTGAAAGTCTACAGTCCAGCATAGATCTATTAAAGTCCTGGGCACTTACACTGTACCTTTTATTTACCAGTTGGAGGTCTATTGAACTATTATAGATTATTTACCTGACAAGGGTATGAAGTTCATTTTAATTCTATTGTATACCTACTGGGAGTATATAGTCCATTAAATAGTATTTATATACCTGAAGGCCATTATATAATGGCATATGGTTAGTGCCAGGCGGCTAACCTTATAATGATGCCAGCGAGAAGAGATCCATGTTAAAGACAATGAGGTGAAGAGCCCAGGCTTGTTGTCAACCTTGCTGCATACACATGTATTATTCCTGTGGCAAGGTGCATCATGGGTAGTGGTCATACTGGGATTAGAGGTACAGGATCTGTCATGGAAGGGTTGAGGTTTGGTGCTAGCTGAGGCTTTTCAGCTCTTCTTCAGATTTATTTCCACCTGAGCACCAACAGTCAATTCATCTACAAAAGGGCATAACAGACGCAGAGAAGGCCGACATCCACATGTACGTATACTAATTCTATAAGTACATGCATCGATGAATGAACAAGTGGAGGACACTCTGCTATCACATAACACTGAGAGAGTGTAGTAAGTGGGGAAGTTTCAGCAGCAATGCCCAAAGCAGAGTAAAATGTATCCCCCTCCTCTCTGTATATGTCTAGAGATCTGGGCCCAGTTTTCTAAACCCTTCAGAACCAGGACAGCTCCAGCTATGGCACTTGGATCTGAAGATCATCCTCATCAGGGTCACTTCCTGTCTCACCAGTATCATCATTACCAAACCGAGAGGTGCGCAGCTTCCCAAACAAGGGAGGATTGTGTTGCCGCCGCAACCTGAAGGAGACAGACAGTCATTAAGTTGCAGCCTCGGCTCTTGCTGGATGGAGAGAACATATCATACATTATTAATACCCCTTCAACTAGATATCCTTCTAGTCAAAAGTCCTTGCTCATGTGCTGCATGTATAGGATAGTGCTGTGCATATATGAGAACATAGGTCAGTTTTACCTGTTGTAAATTATAGAACATGGGTGGTTCTATATTGTCTATATGATGTTAATATATGAGAACAAGAGCAATGAATTATAATAATTTATATGATGCATGTATGATTCAGTCCTATATAGACTGTATAGTGAATACACAGTATAAGAGGTTATAGATTCTGTATAGTTTATATGATGTATGTATAGGAGGATGTGAATGGTTCAATGCAGTCTATATGATGTGTATATGAGGACTTGGAAGGTTCTCTATAGTGGACATGTAACAGTTGGAGGTTCTATTTAGTCTATATGATGCACAGATATTAGGACATAGCAGTTCAATAGTATACTGTATATTCTGTACATATATATGGATGTGCTGTATCTATATTGTCTGGACTGGTAGGGTAAATGCTATATGTCTTTGCTGGCACACATATATGTATGTAGATTTAAGCATGCACCTGGACTGTAGATGTTCCACTTGAACCTGTAGATTTTCGTTCATCTCCGTCTGTTCATCGAGCGATCTTTGTAATTTGCGCATCTGATTCTGAGCCTCATCTAACTGTAATAAGGGAAGTGACAAATGGCCATGAAGAACATGATATTCCTAAAAAGATGTGAAACTACTGTATATAATTATTACAAGTCTATAAACTATACAAGAAATCCTAAAAAAGGTGTTGTTGTCTATCAAGTACAGTTCAGGCATTTTAGTTGTATCTGTGCTTTGAAAAGCCGGATGACCGACTACCTATATGGCTCTAAGAGACCTTGACATGACTACACACAAATCATGTGTCACTTAACTAGGTGCAAATGGCAATATCATACCAAGGAAAGCTGGAAAACAACACCTATGGAGTATTTAATGCACGACATAAAGACTGGTTGTCAACAGTAATAGATGGAATAGTTGTTACTGTATAAACTGGTGTGTGCATGTCTTGTCTGATCATAATGAAATTTACATTACTGTTATATTCAGAAAGGTCTATAATTGGGGTCAGGGCTGTGACAACCTCTCAGTCATGATATACAGGCTGGTTGTCAGCAGTAATAAATGGAATAACTGTTAATTGAAAATATTTAGTCATGTCAGTAACATGAGGCGGAGATGTGACTATGTGAGTGAAGTTCAGTAACAGATATATACTTTGACCAATTACATTTCTTTTTCTTGTTCCTTTAGGAAAAACTTTAGCAAAACACTGAAAGATGAAAGACATCACCTTGCCCCTCCATTGGGGCATCTATTATGTTACCTGGTCTTCTGCTTGCCCCAGCTCTTTCTTTAACTCTTCCACCCGGAGACGCAGTTTTTTCACCTCCACCTCCAGCTGCTCCATGCGTCGACTGGCATGAGCAAGCTCTGCAGATTTCTCATAATGCTGTTTCTTCAGCTTGGCATGATTATGTCGCAGGTCGGACAGTTCCTAGGGTTAAAGGTCAAGAATAAATAGTGTGGAAACATGAATGTGAAAACACCGGGATATCCAGTACGAGAGCAACTACAGATGTGGCCTCATAGGGCTGCAAGGCTAAGTCTAAAGCATCAGGGGCTACGAGTGGGGTGTCAGGACTAAGACCAAATGTAGACCATTGTGCAAAACTAGATATGGATTACAGAACGAGATGACAAAGGAGAGTGGAACACATTTTCCCTAGTAATCTGTGCATGATCATAAAATGTGACAGTTTTACGAAGACAATGAGTTATGCTGTAATGGCTGTTAATGTACCGCAGATTGAGGAGACTGCAGGTTTATTGATCTGTCTCTGAGATAGTAAGTCTCAAATAAAAAAGGGTGGTTACGTGGAACATCTCTCATCTCTATCCTTCATACTTCTACTAATACTTCATACTAATGCACTGGGATAACAGCACCATCACTGCTGTGCCGGCACACACATCTAGCCAAATGGATAACATGAAACTGCTAGGATTCAATATAAAACATGTATCACTGTCCCCCAGACACCAGTGCAACTGCTAACTTCACACCCCTAAACTGCTACACCCCTGGGGTTAGACTTAGGTATGTTGAGGATGGGACTGAGTGGGAGTCAGCCACAGATTACAACCCCAATGGATATGACAGCAATCAGCTGGTCACCACTTAATAATTGGGAGTTAATGTGGATTATGATAGGTAGATAAAACCGTATTTACTGTGTGATATCACAAGACATTAGAAGTTTAAAGGGAGTTGTAGGGTACTAAAAAGTGTGTCAGAGGTGTCTCCCTATGTTTTCCATATATAGCGAATAAAACATCTGAGTCCCTAAGATGCACCTATAGTTGTAGTTTAAAGGGGCTCCATCAGCAAAATTATGCTATATGAGCCCCACATATGCGTGAATAGCCTTTAAAAAGGCCATTCAGGCACCGCTAATGGTATTTTAAACTCCCCGCCCGTTTTAAAATAAAACTATAAAAACATATATATAAAATCATACCTTAGCCTGCACACTGGGCGGTTGTGCACGATCCGAAGTCATCTCTTCTGGCACGCTTCCTCTTCTTTCTTCATCTTTCAGCGACACCCTCCGGTCCTGGCTCTTCCCAGGCTTCATCGTTGTCTTCTTTCAGCGGTTCAAATCTGATTGGAACAACTCCGGCGCGTGCGCACTGCCATTGAGAAAAATGGCACCGGAACATGCGCAGTAGCTCTGGAGGGAGCTCTACTGCGCACGCGCCGGATTTGTTCCAATCGGATTTGAACCGCCAGAAGACAACGGTGAAGCCAGGGAAGAGCCAGGAACGGAGGGCATCGCCGAAACAAGAAGAAGGCGTGCCAGAAGTTGACGTTGGATCATGGACGACCGCCCAGCGTGCACGCTAAGGTATGATTTACATATATATATGTTTTTATAGTTTGATTTTAAAACGGGAGGGGGGTTTAAAATAAGATTACCAGTGCCTGAATAGCCTTTTTAAAGGCTATTCACGCATATGTGGGGCTCATACAGCATAATTTTGCTGATAGAGCCCCTTTAAACAACTGACAATTATAGATATGGGAGGGGTGGGGGAGGTTAACTAGAGAGTCAAGACAGACATACAAAGGTATAGGAAGAAGGGATAACATACTGCAGCCTCAGGATAGAGACATGAACGCTGACAGCTCATGCAACTGATGCTAAGTTCACATTAATACCAGACCGCTAAAATAGCTGATATACATGGACACCTCAATACCTCACTGACTGTAATGAGGTCTACCAGGTGACCACCGTTTCAAAACTGAAAGCAGTGGAGAGACAACTCCTTTTCTCTCTGCCAATTTTCACTGTTTTCTGCCATGGAGTCTCCAAAGGAATCCAGCCTAAGTTCTATTTTACCTTTTCCATCACTTGAACTTTTATGAAGATTTCAAAACTTAATGATGTTAATATAGGGAGACAGTGCCTCAGTCATGCAGCCAACTAGGGGGCTCTCCCCTATATTAACTTCATGGGAGTCAGATTAGCATATTCTTCCCATGAGCCTTTACAGTGGAGCGCAAATGGCTTGATAAGTCTCCACACACCTATATGGTGGTCTCTCACTAAAGAGTGACAATATCCCCTTAACCTGGTCTGAAGCCTCTCACCTCTGCCAAGTTAGTCTTCTCTGCGCCGGGCTGAAGAGATCCTATCAGATCAAAACAGCTGTCCTCGGCTGAGAGACTGACTTGGCAAAATCCCATATCATTGCAGCAAAGGCCTCTGGGAAGGTCAGGCATGATATTAAAGAGAATGCCCACTAGTGGTCTGCATGACTGAGGAACTGTCTCCCTATATTAACATCATGGGAGACAGATTTGCATATTCTTCCTAAGAAAGCCTAGACTGACATCCTTGAGGCACTGTAGTGAGTTTCTCTCTGTGAGATGCTCCGTTTATTCCAGCTATTCCTTATAAACAGCATATACAGAACACCAAACTTATTGCAGAGAACGTGCTATAGAGCGGATGCTTGCTGCAATAGATGCAATAAGGATGGGGCTGAGCTTATTCACGTTATCTCAGCTGCCTGGGACTTACAGTTTTTGAAGGAGAGTCACTAATTTTGTGGGGAGAATTGTCTTATACAGCTAGGTCCCATTGAATGCTTATTGTGATACACTGATGGAATACCTTCAGAGGGGTAGCCCCTGGCCATCTTGCAATTCCTTTACCTGGCTCGTAAATGGATAGCAGCCCAATAGAGAGATGCTGATCTCCCAAAGTTAACTGAATTTAAAACTAAAGTGATTACCGCCCTCTGGATGGAGAAATTTGTATACTTAAAAAGAGGTTCATATAAGAAATTAGACCTTTGGGCCCATGCTTAGATACCCATGACCTGGCGCATAGGACTCTTCTTTCGGATACAGACCACTTACACTTTAGATACCTCTATGGAGAATCGGATGGTGTGGCCGCTGGCCGTCTGAATGACGTTTTGTACCCGATGCATTAACTATAACTTTACTTGCAGTATGATGATCTCCCACATGTTATATATGTTGTACTATGTGTTCTGTAGAGATCAGCATTTTGTAATTGTTTTCCTTAGAATCCTAGGATTTGTTCTCCAATACTTTCCCTATGTACAACCTCAAAGCCTTTGGATTGCATTCCTGCAATTCATGTCTATTTTCGGCAAAAGGGGGTGGGACTGGGGGAGGGGGACAGTCGGATTGGGGATTGGTAGTTTGGAACCTTTTTTTCAAAAATCCTCAATTGTATTGTTATCAAAGAGTAACAAAAGAAGAAAAAGAAAAGCTATCCGGGTGAGAATTGCATGTAAAATACAGCGGGAGGGACCAGACACACCCATCCATAAAGGTTGTAACAAAAGAAAGACATAAAATAAAAAGGATGAAGAACAAGACAGAATACAAAGGACAATAAGGCCAAGGTGGGGTTAGCATCGTAGTCAAAGGACCAGAATGAGATACAATCACCCAGTCATCTGGTTGTTTATGTACCAAGATATAAACCATGGGGAACAGAAAACACATCAGGAACAAAAATAAACAACATACTAGCAATAGAATAAATACATATCCTTGTACCGTGTTAGCCAGTGGATATGAAATGAAAGAAATTTTCTGAGAGAAGTCCTCAGTAGTTGATACCTTTTTTTAATGGCTAACTCAAAAAGTTTTTGGATGACATATCGAGCTTTCGGGACTACTATAAAGGTCCCTTCATCAAGATGGTATAACACAATGTCTGAAGGTAGGCATATATATACAGAGAAATGGAGTGTTAGATGCAAAATAGATGGAAAACAGAACATAAACAGTTTAAAAAAAAAACATATATATCAGTTCGCAGGAAAGTTCTCTGGGTTTATGGCTTCTTTGATCAGTGACGTGGTGTCTAGTGGTTATAAAAGGCCATAAAACCCTGGGCCCTGTTTAAACCTTGTTGGAGAGTGCGAAAGGTCTTCATAAGTTTAAATTCCCATATGAGGCGATCTTTTCTGTCTCTGAAATTCCCCCTTAGTACCAGAATCTTCATATCCTGGGTCATATTATGATTTTGATTACAGAAGTGTTCTGGCACCAGGAGGTCCATTCTTTGCTCTCTAATCGTATGTCTGTGTGAGTTCATCCTCATCCTAAGTGACTGTCCTGTCTCACCTACATACAGGCCCTCAGGACACTTAGTACACAATATCAAATACACTACATTAGGTGTGCTGCAGGTGAAGTTACCTGGGATCTTGTAGTGTCGATCAGAGTTCGGGATCTTTATTTTGTCCGTAGTCAGTATGTGCGGGCAGGTTTTGCACCTCTTCTGTCCACATGGAAATGTTCCTTTGTTAGTTGGAGGTGACAGTGAGCTGCTAATAATCATATTCCTGAGGTTTGGTGGCTGTCTGTAACACAGGAGAGGGGGTTCTGGAAATATGGATTTTAGACGGTTGTCTTTTTGCAGTAGTGGATGTAATTTGCGTGTAATTCCTCTCAGTGTCTCCAGGTGGGGGTTATATGTGACAACCAGGGGCACCCGAGTGTTCTCCTGTTTGGTATTGTATTTTAATAACTCCGATCTTGGTATTCTGGTGGCCCTGGTGATTTGGTTATCAATTGTTCTTGGATGGTAACCCTGCCTCAAGAATGTGTTTTTGAGGCCCCCAATGTGCTTGTCTCCATCCCACCATCAACCTGACGCTCAATTACTCCTTCTCAGAAATAAACTTCCTAGACACAGTCATCAAGATACAGGACAACAAAATTGAGACATCACTGTATCGGAAGCCGATTGACCGCCCTACCTACCTAAGATGGGATAGCTTTCATCCGAAACACATAAAGAAATCCATTGTCTACAGCCAAGCCATCAGATACCATCGCATATGTTCAGACCCGGTGGACAGAGACAAGCACATTGGGGGCCTCTAAAACACATTCTTGAGGCAGGGCTACCATCCAAGAACAATTGATAACCAAATCAACAGGGCCACCAGAATACCAAGATCGGACTTATTAAAATACAGTACCAAACAGGAGAACACTCGGGTGCCCCTGGTTGTCACATATAACCCCCACCTGGAGACGCTGAGAGGAATTACACGCAAATTACATCCACTACTGCAAAAAGACAACCATCTAAAATCCATATTTCCAGAACCCCCTCTCCTGTGTTACAGACAGCCACCAAACCTCAGGAATATGATTATTAGCAGCTCACTGTCACCTCCAACTAACAAAGGAACATTTCCATGTGGACAGAAGAGGTGCAAAACCTGCCCGCACATACTGACTACGGACAAAATAAAGATCCCGAACTCTGATCGACACTACAAGATCCCAGGTAACTTCACCTGCAGCACACCTAATGTAGTGTATTTGATATTGTGTACTAAGTGTCCTGAGGGACTGTATGTAGGTGAGACAGGACAGTCACTTAGGATGAGGATGAACTCACACAGACATACGATTAGAGAGCAAAGAATGGACCTCCCGATGCCAGAACACTTCTGTAATCAAAATCATAATATGACCCAGGATATGAAGATCCTGGTACTAAGGGGGAATTTCAGAGACAGAAAAGATCGCCTCATATGGGAATTTAAACTTATGAAGACCTTTCGCACTCTCCAACAAGGTTTAAACAGGGCCCAGGGTTTTATGGCCTTTTATAACCACTAGACACCACGTCACTGATCAAAGAAGCCATAAACCCAGAGAACTTTCCTGCGAACTGATATATATGTTTTTTTTAAAACTGTTTATGTTCTGTTTTCCATCTATTTTGCATCTAACACTCCATTTCTCTGTATATATATGCCTACCTTCAGACATTGTGTTATACCATCCTGATGAAGGGACCTTTATAGTAGTCCCGAAAGCTCGATATGTCATCCAAAAACTTTTTGAGTTAGCCATTAAAAAAGGTATCAACTACTGAGGACTTCTCTCAGAAAATTTCTTTCATAGCAATAGAATAGTAATTATAGTAGCAATAAATAAAATAATGATAATAATAACAATATAAAACAGTAGGGGTTGGTAAAATGAAGGGGGAGGGGATGCATTATCTCAAAACAGTATGGGTTCCAGGCAGCCGACTGGTAGGGAGGGGAGGGAGGATGAGAGAAATCAAAGTAGATTGAGGGACTGCCCATGAGGCTCCACATGTAAGGTCATCCGGGTGTTTTCCATTTTGTATTTAAAAACCTCAATAATACTATTGAGTACCGGGAGGAAACAAGCATAGAAACTCCTTGCAGATGTTGTATGCGTGTATATGAACGGAAAGTATGTGTAATAGGGGTCTACAGTATAGAGGAGGTGTGTATGGTAAGGGTCTACTGTGTAGGTGATGTGTGTGAGAGGGGTCTCCAGGTATAAGATGTAAAATCTAACAGAGACGAATCAGTTTTTTGTCTTTACACTGATCTCTATGTAAAAGGATGGTCAAACAGATCTGCTAAAAGGATGTAGAAAGTGTGATCTGAATGGATTATTACCTTGTTCTTCTCAAAGAGCTCTGCCTGTATGGACTTCAGGTCAGTGTCCAGGGCACTGACTGTCTGTCTTCTCTTACGGGTCAGAATTTCTTCCAGGTCCTGAATCTGAAGTCGGAGCTTCTTGTTTTCTCGTTCCAGATTGAGTTTCTCTGTCTCAAGTCTCTCCCTCCGGCCCCACTCCTCTGCGTTCTCCGCTTGGAGCCCTTCCATCTGTACAAACGATATAGACATGTCCATATAATAAAGCAGCAACAGGGCTTAGGGTTATCATGGTGATAAGAATAGAAAGATACCTCTGCTCTTAACTCTGCTAGCTTCTTATCCATGCTGGAACGGACTCCAAGCTCATCCTGTAGATCTTCAGAGATCCGACCTAACTCATCCTGGTGCCGCTCTCTGAGAAGAGCAAGCTGGAGAAAGTGGTATGTGTCACTTCAGTAATACATTCCAGGGTCAGCCCACTACCTCAATTATACCAGCCTTATCTCCAATCTAGGGAGTCATAAATCCCAGATAACCCTATGCCTATCAGATGACCCTGTCCACATATAACAGTCACATTTTGCCTTTGCTGGTTTCTTACCTGAGTAACAGCCTCTTGTCTTGACTTGCTCAATTCCTCACATTTCATCCTCATCTGGCTTATTTCTGCTTCCATCTTCTCAATGCTCTTACTCAGAAGCATCTTGTCTCTATACAAGTACAGAGTGAGAACATGATACTGAGAGCTAATAGCTTGCACAAAGAGCTTATAACTGCGTGGAAGAGACATCTACATTGGAGCCTCCGTAGGAGACTCCACCACACATTCCGCTTAAAATCGATGGAGAGAAAAGTCCTGCAAGGAAGACTTTTCTCTCCACTGGTTTCGAAATAAAACCATTGGCATCCGGGCGGACCCCACTGCAGTCTATAGGGCCGCAGGTTTCTGTTGGTAACTTGGCTTTTTAAGCAGACAGGGTTCTATGTCTTTCGGGTCCCCAAGCAGACCCGAACACTAGTGTGAACCTAGCTTCACTGGCATCTAAAAAGGTAGTTTCATGCAGTGTGTTCACATACTCTGCCCCCGTATCTTAAAAAGAAAAACAGGCCTTATATGCCCATCCTGGGGTTGGGGAGCCGAAGAGCAGTCCACCAACTCCAACTGATAAATGACTAACAGGCATGATCATTAAAAAATTATTGACTTTGTATAAAAGGAAATATGCAACAAACTATACATCTAATTAATTATACAATATTAATAATCATATAATATAATTAAAAAATAATAATTTTATTTTGAAGCCAGACTAACTTTTTTCTGACTTTGACTCTACCCAAAATAGGTCCAGAACACAGCCCAGATAGTCCCTGTATACATTTATATCTTATAAATACAGCAAGTAACTCACTCTCTTTCCTTTAGAAGAACCTTCTGACTTTCATCCAGTCTAAGCTTCAGGGCGGTTATCTTAGGTGGGTCCTCTTCTGCAGGGTCTCTGTCCTCCCAGTACCGGTGCCTAGAGCTGCGACCTGAACCCCCATTGTGTGGTTCACCATCCTCTGGTTGTATGTTGCTATCTACATCAGTCTCCTGAAATCAGTAGTTTGAAACTTGTCAGAATACTAAGATATGCACAGGAGGAAGAGATACATCTATGTGTCTTATGTGGGATTTCCTTCATAGTTAATTAACTCTCCTTTGGTTGCTGCCAAAGCTTCAGGAAAATGTAGACATGTCCTCTCTCCATGTGCAGTGTAATATCACTACAATGGTAAAATCTGCCGGTTACCAGAATAAATAGTGATTACAGAACAGTAGCGTTATACATAGAGAACAAGCTGCTGCAGCTTTGGTGGCAACCACAAAAGTTAAGATCCACCATATAAGGTGGAGTTTACCTTCCCTCACACTTCTCTACCCCGGCCTGGGATTCTGGTGTTCTGACCTTGTTCTTCAGGGGTTTCTCTGTGTCCACATCCCTCACTGGTTCCTCAGTTTCCTGCTCTGCATTCACTTGGTCTTTGCTGCGCAGTCGCTCATTCTCCCTGCGAAGTTGCTCCATTTCGCTGCTGGTTTCCTGACGCTCTCTTTTCAAAGCACTCAGCTCTTTGCTCAGAACCTCAAGTCGGTTGCGGAGCTGTACTCCCTCCTCCCTGGCCTTGTTCCGCTCAGCTCTTACTTTGCTCCACTTCTCTCTCCAGTTGGCTGTGCAGTCTGACCACCAGCGCATGGTCTTCTCCATTTGAGCTGCTCGTGCTCTGGCCTCCTCTAGTTCTCTCTGTCGGAGTTCCTCACGACTCTCCCAGTCTCCAGCAGACAAAGGAATGGTAGTCTGGGGGATGGGAGATGGTGGAAGGCTCTTTGGTGAAGGAGTAAGAGAATCTGGGTGTCGCATCCGTTCAGGTTGAGAACTTCCCAAACTGCAGATTTCTGAGCTCTGTAAAAGCAGAGCAGAATCCACCAAGCGGGGGCTTGGACCACTGCTCTGACTCATAGTGATCGAAAGTAGAGAAGTGTTGGTAGGACTTGATGACAAATGCCTGAGGGGGACAGGCTCCAAGAACGGGAGACACTGAACCCCCTCAGACAACGGCAGGACCCTAAATAGGCTCTAAGATCGTTCTAAAAATAACAATAGCCCTACATCCTCTATTTATTAAGGTATATGGAAGCATCAACTAAAGACGAGGAGTAATCTTCCAGACATTAACTTCCAGGGTGGAGAAGGAACTTGTTTGTAGTCTGTCCTGTCACAAATAGAAAAAATATCATTTATGAGAAGCAGTAAAAACTGACAGAAAGAAGCATCTAGCATGGAAGTCAGCACAAAAGGGAAACGGTGACTGGGACAGAGCGGCGTAAATGGAAGTAGTGACTGGGACAGAGCAGCACAAAAGGAGACAGTGAGAGGGACAGAGCGGCACAAAGGGAAGCGGTGACAGGTACAGAGCAGCACATATTGAAGCAGTGACTGGGACAGAGCGGCACAAAGGGAAGCGGTGACAGGTACAGAGCAGCACATATTGAAGCAGTGACTGGGACAGAGCGGCACAAAGGGAAGCGGTGACAGGTACAGAGCAGCACATATTGAAGCAGTGACTGGGACAGAGCGGCACAAAGGGAAGCGGTGACAGGTACAGAGCGGCACAAAGGGAAGCAGTGACAGGGACAGAGCGGCACAAAGGGAAGCAGTGACAGGTACAGAGCAGCACATATTGAAGCAGTGACTGGGACAGAGCGGCATAAAGGGAAGCGGTGACCGGGACAGAGCGGCGCAAAGGGAACCGGTGACAGGGACAGAGCGGCACAAAGGGAAGCGGTGACAGGGGCAGAGCGGCACAAAGGGAAGCGGTGACAGGGGCAGAGCGGCACAAAAGGAAGAGGTGACCGGGACAGAGCAGCACAAAGGGAGACAGTGAGAGGGACAGAGCGGCACAAAGGGAAGCGGTGACAGGTACAGAGCAGCACATATTGAAGCAGTGACTGGGACAGAGCGGCACAAAGGGAAGCGATGACAGGTACAGAGCGGCACAAAGGGAAGCAGTGACAGGGACAGAGCGGCACAAAGGGAAGCGGTGACAGGTACAGAGCAGCACATATTGAAGCAGTGACTGGGACAGAGCGGCACAAAGGGAAGCGGTGACAGGTACAGAGCAGCACATATTGAAGCAGTGACTGGGACAGAGCGGCACAAAGGGAAGCGGTGACCGGGACAGAGCGGCGCAAAGGGAAGCGGTGACAGGGACAGAGCAGCACAAAGGGAAGCGGTGACAGGGACAGAGAGGCACACAGGGAAGAGGTGACTGGGACAGAGAGGCACACAGGGAAGCGGTGACAGGGACAGAGCGGCACAAAGGGAAGCGGTGACAGGGGCAGAGCGGCACAAAGGGAAGAGGTGACTGGGACAGAGAGGCACACAGGGAAGCAGTAACCAGGATAGAGCGGCACAAAGGGAAGCGGTGACAGGGACAGAGCGGCACACAGGGAAGCAGTAACCAGGATAGAGCGGCACAAAGGGAAGCGGTGACAGAGACAGAGCGGCACAAAGGGAAGCAGTGACAGGGACAGAGCGCACAAAGGGAAATGGTGACCAAGACAGAGCGGCACACAGGGAAGCAGTAACCAGGATAGAGCGGCACAAAGGGAAGCAGTGACAGGGACAGAGCGGCACAAAGGGAAGAGGTGACAGGGACAGAGAGGCACACAGGGAAGAGGTGACTGGGACAGAGAGGCACACAGGGAAGCGGTGACAGGGACAGAGCGGCACAAAGGGAAGCGGTGACAGGGGCAGAGCGGCACAAAGGGAAGAGGTGACTGGGACAGAGAGGCACACAGGGAAGCAGTAACCAGGATAGAGCGGCACAAAGGGAAGCGGTGACAGGGACAGAGCGGCACACAGGGAAGCAGTAACCAGGATAGAGCGGCACAAAGGGAAGCGGTGACAGAGACAGAGCGGCACAAAGGGAAGCAGTGACAGGGACAGAGCGCACAAAGGGAAGCGGTGACAGGGACAGAGCGGCACAAAGGGAAATGGTGACCAAGACAGAGCGGCACACAGGGAAGCAGTAACCAGGATAGAGCGGCACAAAGGGAAGCAGTGACAGGGACAGAGCGGCACAAAGGGAAGAGGTGACTGGGACAGAGAGGCACACAGGGAAGCAGTAACCAGAATAGAGAGGCACAAAGGGAAGCAGTGACAGGGACAGAGCACACAAAGGGAAGCGGTGACAGGGACAGAGCGGCACAAAGGGAAGAGGTGACTGGGACAGAGAGGCACACAGGGAAGCAGTAACCAGAATAGAGAGGCACAAAGGGAAGCAGTGACAGGGACAGAGCACACAAAGGGAAGCGGTGACCGGGACAGAGCGGCACAAAGAGAAGTGGTGACCGGGACAGAGCAGCACAAAGGGAAGCAGTGACAGGAACAAAGCGGAAAAAAGGGAAGCGGTGACAGGGACAAAGCGGCAAAAAGGGAAGCAGTGACTGGGACAGGGCGGTACAAAGTGAAACAATGACTGGGGCAGGTCAGCACAAAGGGAAACGGTGACAGGGACAGAGTGGCATAAAGGGAAGCAGTGACAGGGACAGAGCGGCACAAAGGGAAGTGGTGACCGGGACAGAGCAGCACACAGGGAAACAGTGACAGGGACATAGCCGCACAAAGGGAAGCAGGGACAGAGCGGCACAAAAGGAAGCAGTGACAGGGACAGAGTGGCACTAAAGGATGCAGCAACTGGGACAGAGTGGCACTAAAGGATGCACCGACTGGGAGAGAGCAGTGACTGGCACAAAGGAATGCCGTGACATGAAGAGTGTGACACAAAGAGATGCCATGAATGGTGCAAAGGGATGCAGTGACTGGGATAAAAGGACGCAGTGACCAAGAGAGAATGGCACATATGGATGCAGTGACTGGGAGAAAGCGACATAAAGAGATGTAGAGAAGGGTGCAAAGGGGAGCGGTGAACAGGAGAGTGCAGCTCAAAGAGAACAAGTGCTTGAGAGATAGCAGCACAATAAGAAGGAGTGACTGCGAGAGAGTGCCACAAAGGAAGGCAGGGTCTAATAAAAACACCAAGATTTGCATTTTTTATGATATTTACGATGTCATTTTCTTTGTCTATCCCTTGCAGTATTACAGCTCACTGCACCTACTACTCTCCTCTCTATGGTCTCTATACATGCAGGCAGCTACAGCTAATAAGACACATCTGCCTGACAAGACCGTGACTAGCAGCGACAAAGCAGGGACAAAGAAAAGACGTCACCACGTTCAAGACAAATACTAACACATTTGCTCAGAATTCCAATGTCTTTTGTGGTTTGGCCACAGTTTTCATTATATGTGACAGCTGTGCTCAGTGGGTGACAAGATCCCATCTATATATAGGATAAATGTGCCTCCCCACTGTTTACAGGGGGTATATGGTAAAAAGATGAGATATATAGTACCATACAGGGTACTAGAAGGGCACCTGTATACAGAGTAGCAAGTGCGCATATAGTATATTTAAAATGGGCAAATACTGTACAGTACACACAGCCCCTGTACCGTACACACAGCCCTATCGTTTATACAGTTATATAATGTATGGATAGGTGCACTATAAAGGGCTACAAAGTATACAGTATACAATGTAAATAATCTCTAAATGTACTATACCGCAGCATAGTGTAGAGGTCAATGTATATGAGATATAGCTGTATATGTATATAAAACTCAAAATCTGTAGTAGCCCGCTCTATACAAATCCACAGTTCTCACCTGATTTGGGTGAAATTTGGCACGCCCCCTCTCCACCCACAGGAGCAGAAAACTGAGCACGTTACATCTCACTAGTGTCCTCCCGTCATGAGATTGGAACCCCCGAAGTTAGGCCCTACACATATAATGGGGAAATGTGAAGGTGAAAGTGCTGAGGGGAAAACAACAGTTGTGACTGACGGATTATAACAATGGCGCCAAAGAGTCGCTGCTAAAGGAGCCGCACCACAACACACAACATTTCACAAACATCATATAAACATCACACAGACAGCACATATATACCAACCCACAAGCACAACACCACACAAATGCCACAATACACCACAAAAACACCAGACCACTGTAGACACACACAACACAAACACCACCCCATAAATACCACATGTACACAAACGCACGCACGGACCACGCAAACACACTCAGATGGATGCACCCTACGCACACAGACAAACAGAGCACATGCGTACTCACACACAACTACCGCATGCATGGACACTTGCACTGCTCACGCACAAGTACATGGATCACATGTACACATACATATACACGGACCACACACATGTATGCACACATACACACATACACACACACACATACATACACGTGGATCACACAAACATACACGCACACATACATATACATGGACCATACACGTACATGAACACACGCATACATACACGCACGCACGCACTGACAAAATATGTTATCCTTAGTGGCTACAGTATTTTCCACGGTCCTCCGTGCCATGGATTTGGCAGTTCCATAGATTTCTTTGTGCACAAAACTGTGAATTTTGCAGGCTCCATAGAAGTCTATGGAGCTGTAGAATCCAAGGCCTGGAGACGCATGAAAAATACTGAGTCTTATGCTGGGTTCACACCAGTGCCTGAACTCTGTTTTGAGGTTTCCGTCTTCTGCATGCAGAAGACGGAAACCTGCTATGCCGAGTCTGGCCGTGAGTGCCAGTGAGCGTTTTATGCGCTCCGCGGCAAAACCGTTTTTTTTAAACCGGATATAGGCTACTGCACGTCCGACTCTTTGTCCGGTTAAAAAAAAAAAAAAAGTTTCGCCCCGGAGCGCATAAAATGCTCACCAGCGCACATGCCCGGGGACTTTTCAAGCCCATTCAAATGAATGGGATTGAAACATGCCAGCAGGTTTCCGTCTCCTGCCCCTGTTTTGTGCAGGAAACGGAAACCTGCAGAATGGAGTACGGGCGCAGATGTGAACGAGCCCTTACTGAGCAGCAACATTGGTCAGGCGAAAACTGTCTGATAGTAAAATTGTCATTATTGCTTACTATATACAGGGAGGTAAAGTGAAAGCTGAGCGCTGATTGGTTGCTTTGGGCAACTCCACAAGTCTGCCTGTGAGGCAGCTCCTTCAGGTCATAGTAATACTTTGTGAGGGCTGCTCTGTATTTACTATTCATCCTATAAGGGTCAGAATACTAAGGACTGTTTTTTAAAAAGCCGCCCAAAAAAAAAGGACCATCTATTGGGCAAGTTCATTCAAATGCTAATAACACAAAATTGTGTCAAAGAGCTGAGACAAGTGAACAAAGTGACTTGCGGCTTGAAAAGAAACGGATGATTCACGATCTGTGCCCGAGGTGAATAGCTATCGGTACCGGTACCATAGCCCTTCTTCACAGCAGCGTCTATAGCGCTGTGAGACCATGGAGGAACGCCTCCCTCCCCTCCTGATAGTACTCGTCTTTGTATTTACACCTGGGGTAGTATACAAAGATGAACTGTATAGAATACTGGAGTACAATGTATAAAATGTCCAGGTGTAGTATAAAGGGATACAATGTATATAATATAGGACCGCAAAGTATTCAGTCCAGATGTAGTATACAGGAGTACAGTTTAGATAATATCGAAGCACAGCGTATACAGTCCAAGTGCAGTATACAGAAATACAGTGAGTATATTTGTGAATATTTGAGAGCAATGTGTACAGTACAGGTGTAGTATATTGAGGTACAGTGTTTATAATATTTGTGTTCTGTGTATCCAGCCCAGATGTAATACACAAAGGTACAGTATGTACAACACGCGAGTTCTGTGTATACAGATCAGGGGTACGGTGTATGTAGTATTGGAGTGCAAAGAATACAGTTCAGGTGTAGTACACAGGGGTACAGTGTCTAGATTTGAGTGCAGTGTGAATAAATCAGGTGTAGCATACAGGGTTACATTGTGTATAGTAGTGGTGTGCACTACATGCAATCCAGTTGTAGCATACAGTGTATATGCTACAACTAGAATCTACCTCATAGATTGTAAGCTCTTGCGAGCAGGGCTCTCAGTCCCATTGTGTGAAATGACTTTCTTGTAATGCATCTTTCTGTCTGTATTTGAACCCTACAAATTATACAGCACTGCTGAATATGTTGGCACTATATAAAATTTATTATTATTATTATTATTATTATTATTATTATTATCATTATATAATATTGAAGCATATACAGTCCAAGTGCAGTCCACAGAAATACACTGCATATAATAAATTAGATATAATATTGGAGCACAGGATATATGGCCCAGGTACAGTAAATAGAGGTGTGTATAATAAGGATGCAGTGTGTACAATTCATACGTAGTAGACAGGGGTAAAATGTGAATAATATTTGGGTTCAGCATATACAGTCCAAGTGTAGAATACAGGGGTACAGTGTATATAATATTGTTGTGAAAAATATACAGTCCAGGTGTATTACACAGGGTACAGTATGTATACAATGCATACAGTCCAGGTGTAGCAAACAGGGGTATAATGTGTATATTATTTGCTTGCAGTGTGTACAATTCAGATCTAGTAAACAGGGGTTCAGTATGTACAAGTTTGGCTGTACAATACAAGTCTATAATAAGGGGTGGAATTTAAAGGGGTGCAAAAGGTGTCACACTAAGGCCCAGGAGCCTTAGAGGAACCCATGTACCCATGTAATGTATCTCTTTCCAATATGAGGAGAACAGTGCTATAAATAATACGTATCTATCTATCTATCTATCTATCTATCTATCTATCTATCTATCTATCTATCTATCTATCTATCATCGGGGGACTAGTAGACTTTGCACTGGTGCCCAGGAGCTTCAAGTTGTACCCTGTATATTATATCTGGACTGCACCCCTGTATATCATATCTAGACTGTACCCTTATATATTAACCACTTATTATACACACCGCACCTCCATATACTACCCCCGCACAGTACACACTGCACCCCTGTATACTAACCTCTCACTGTATGCACCGTACTGCTGTATATTATCCCCGGTGTGCTCACATTCTTCCCCTGTATATAGTATTGGGGTGCAGCTTGCAGTGTGTGCCGGGCTATCCCCTTATTCCGGGTCACTCTCGCCCTCGGTTCCCGGTTATACTGACCTGCCGCCGGATCCCGAGAGCAGCAAAAAAAAAAAAAAAAAAAAAAAAAACTTCTCAACTTCCAGTGAGTGCAGGAGGCCCCGCCCGGCCCTGAGCGCTTCCTTCCCAGGCCCGGGCCATCCGCCCCCTCAGCTCCCCGTCCCCAGGGGGCGCCCTGTAACCCGACGGCGGTGACAATATAATATACAGGGTAATGTGCAGCCGCCCCGATCTGTTACCACCACCGGCGGCGGCAAGTACTGGGCCTAGTCTAAAGAGGGTCTGGATCTTTTCAGTTTTGGGGTCCAGTCTCTTGGGGTCTCTCCTCTGAGGTACTGTGGTCCATGGTTTGAAGATGAAGGTTGGATTTAGGTTCAGAGGTCTGTGGTCCTTATTTGGGATTATTGAGTTTCTCGGGTACAGTCTCTGAAAGTACTAGAACCAATCTCTGAGGTTCTTATGTTGGATTGGGGTTCTAGGGATGGTCTCTTAGATGCTTTTTTATTTATTTTTTTATAGATTTTGTGGTAAGCATAAAGGGTTTTGTCTCTTAGGTGCTGCAGTTCTGGAAGCTGGTTCCTGTGGTCCAGTGTCTGAAGGTTAATGGTCTGGGGTACTGCAATTCAGTTTCTGCAGTTCTGGAAGTGGATTCCTGCGTTCCAGTGTCTGACTAATAATGGTCTGGTCTTTAGTGTACTGTGGTTCAGTTTCTGCAGTTCTGGAAGCTGGTTCCTGCGGTCCAGTGTCTGAAGATTAATGGTCTGGTCTCCGAGCTGCTGCGGTTCAGTTTCTGCAGTTCTGGAAGTTGGTCTGGTGTCTGAGGATTCATGGTCTGGTCTCTGAGGTGCCGCAGTTCTGGAAGCTCTCTGACTGGTCTCTGAGATGCTGCGTTCATTTTCTGTGATTCCGGAAGTTGGTCCCAGCAGTCTGGTGTCTGAGGATCAAAGGTCTGGTCTCTGAGGTGCTGCAGTTCTGGAAGCTGGTCCCTTGGTTCAGTTTTTGAGGTGCCACCTTTCTAGAAGTTGGTCCCTGCAGTCTGGTGTTTGAGGATCAAAGATCTGTTCTCTGAGGTGCTGCGGTTCTAGAAGCTGGTCCCTGCGGTCCAGTTTCTGCGGAACAAAGGTCTGACCTCTCATGTGCTGCGGTTCTGGTAGCTGGTTTCTGCAGTCTAGTTTGGATCTGTTCTCTGAGATGCTGAAGTTCTGGAAGCTGGTCTCTGCAGTCCAGTGTCTGAGGATCAAAAGTCTGACCTCTGAGGTGTTGCGGTTCTGGAAGCTGATCCCTGCAGTTTTATGAAGATTAAGGGGTGCTGTGGTCCCGTGCCTGAGGTTGTTTCAGTTTATGGGCATATGAGATTTTGGGTGCTGGTCTATAAGGTTCTTTACTTGAATGTTTAAAGGGGTTATTCAGCTTTCCCATTCATGTCTGTGGGACAACCACTGCATTACTTGCTACGTCCGCTATTACAAGTACAGCTATAGAGCTTTGGAGCTTGTGCCAGCACTGTTAAACAGCTGATCTATGATGGCCCTGGCCATCGCAGATTGGAAGGTTGGGTCTCTGAGGATTTTGGGTCTAACCTCTGGGATTCTTATCTAAGAACTGTGAAGTTCTAGTTTCTTCTCCTCTGGGTTTCTGTTTTGGATATTTGAGGATCTGAGATCTGGTCTTACTTTGTATCTCCGAAGTTCTGGGGAGGGTGAACTATAATTGGCATACACTTGCTGCCTAAGGGTGCATTCACACTGAGTAAACGCTAGCTTATTCTGAACGTAAAACACGTTCAGAATAAGCGGCGTCTAAAGCAGCTCCATTCATTTCTATGGGAGCGGGGATACGAGCGCTCCCCATAGAAATGAATGGGCTGCTTCTTTCACTCCGTGCAGTCCCATTGAAGTGAATGGGGAGTGCCGGCGTGTACGCTCCGGCATGAGCAGAGCTTGCCGTATACGCCGGCACTCCCCATTCACTTCAATGGGACTGCACGGAGTGAAAGAAGCAGCCCATTCATTTCTATGGGGAGCGCTCGTATCCCCGCTCCCATAGAAATGAATGGAGCTGCTTTAGACGCCGCTTATTCTGAACGTGTTTTACGTTCAGAATAAGCTAGCGTTTACTCAGTGTGAATGCACCCTTACAAAGTAATGCGTGTCTTACACATGAGATAGCTGTCAGCTAAATGTTTATTGGGCCGACAGCTGTCTCGCCTAACTTCTGTAAACACATGCATTCTCGGCTTGACTGAGCAGCTCCTGTGTAGTGAATAGGAGTGGCACGATAAGTAGGCCCTTACAGTAGGAACTGGTAAGCCATTTTTCGGCTGTCTTGCTATCCCTGTCTTAGTCGATGACACAATCTGTGCTGCCTTCGTCACTGAAATCTGGTGTAAATGACTGGGGAAGCTGATGCCACCTACCAGTGCTCCACAAAACTAAGGTGTGAGTATGACCCTAACAATGCTGTGGGGTCAGAGTCGGAGCCATTGTAGGGTGAAGTCAGAGGCGAAAAAAATTACAAACCTGTTACAAAGACTTCGACTTTAAATTAAAATGATTACTGTCATTTTTTAATTACATATATTATTATTGTATCATTAATTAGATACCTAGTTTGTTGCATATTTACTTTTATAGGAATTCAGTCACTGCCTTTTTTCGTGAAAGAAGAATTAGACTGTGCATTGATCTCTGCTATCAGAACCTCTTTCTGTGAAAGGCAGGCGTTACCAGTGTGTCTTGTACGTGTATGAAGTGGCAGTTGCTGACTGGGGATTTTGGAAACGTGTTGGCTTCGTGGTCATTGAAATCTAGGGCATTGTAAGGCTAGGTTCACATCTGTCTCTGAGCGGAAGAGATTCCTCCTAAAGTCAGCAGAGAGGAAATCCAGCAGAACCCACTATAGTCTATTGGGTCCGCGGGTGTTCTTAGGTAACCACTTTTTAAGCGGACAGGCTCTTTGTCTTCTGGGTCCCCATGCAGACCTGATCGATGGAGACCGAGCTCTAGTGTCAACCTAGACGTTGGTTTTACCATACAAATAACACCTAACACGACATGCTGTGGACGCAGGTGGCCTTCTTTAGGCCCATGACCTTTAGACCAAGATAGAGTCTCAGTAAAATTTCTCCAACAGTTCTACTGTACCCCAGTTCAAGTGTATTAACCCATGTGAGAGAAACCTCTGCTAGAATGTAACAAGTACACTTATGTACTACCTGTGCCTGATCTATATTTTTGGTTTCTGCCCCCAAATCTGCTTAAGGCCAGGGCCCCACGTGGTATAAACACCACGATTTGCCCGTGGCGGAAACACCGCAGAAAAAATGTGACGTTATACAGTCAGAGCGAAGTGGATGGGATACTAGCGAAGCCCATGCCCACTTTGCAGTAAAAACCGAGCTGTGGGCACGCCACGATTTCCAAAACTGGGGCAGTTTTTGAAATCAAAACATGTCAATTATACCCATGGAAACACAGGCGGTTTCCCCATAGGTATATTTGTAACAAAATGTCTGTAGAGGAAACTTCTGCCAACTTTCTGTCTAAAGCCGTGCGTGAACCATGATGCGTTGTCACTGCGGTTTTTCCCGCAGTACTTTTTTGCTGCGGGATGTCATGTGGGGCCTTAACCTAAAAAATGCGGAGGGAAAAGCCCTGCAATATAGGCAGATGTGAACCTAGCGTTAGACAACTGCCAAGAGAATTGTGTCTCAAACAGAAAAACAAATATGTTTATCAAAATTTTCCTGTGAAATTCCAATTGGGTGTAGCACCCTTTTCATTCTTATTTTCTATGTTGATGTTCTGATACCTCTTTGAGGTTTTGATTTCTCCTCTTTGGGATTCTTGTTTTGTATTTTTTAGTTTCTGGGATCTGTTGTATGCAGAAAATTGGAATGGCAGGAAGCTGCTATGTGTCATGTAGCTGATCCACAGGTGTAAAAAGTATTGATAGTCAGACTAAGTCCTGGTTCCCTTGGGGACCCCCCTGAACAGAAAACTATCCGCATAACAAAACGGTTACCTAAGGAAACCAACGGACCCCATAGACTATAATAGGGTCCATGTGGTTTCTGCATGAAAAATGTAGAGAGAAAAGTGCTGCTTACAGTACTTTTTTCTTCGCATATTTTATGCGGATAGGGGAATGAAATATCCTGAACGCAGATGTGAACCGGGCCTAAGCAGTAAAAAGTGCAACAAATAGTTGTCAGAGAGACAGCTGACCAGATCCTAGTGCATCAGGCGTTTAGGGAACATTTGAGCAGCTAATTCAAAATACTGGGGTGACGAGATCATGCCGAAGCTGGCCATACACCTAAAATATTTATCTGCAGACCTTTGGAACATTAAGGGTAAGTTCACAGGGGGTTTTTGGTCAGGATTTTGAGGCTGTATCCGCCTCAAAATCTTGACCAAAAAGATGGGAGCCATAGAAAAGAAGCGACATACTCATTCTTTCAGGCGGATTCGCCTCGCAACATCCGCCTGAAGACACTCCCTCCTGACTAGGCCCATTCATTTGGGCCCAATCCGGAGTGAAGTGCGCAACTGGATGCTGGTGCACTGCACCAGCATCTAGTTGCAACTACCCATATTTTGGTCCAGAACCTGAGACGGCCTCCGCCTCAGGTTCCGGACCAAAAAACCCAGTGTGCAGTAGCGTAACTACCGTGGTAGCGGCTGCCACAGGGCCGGGACATTAGGGGGCCCGGTGACAGCCGCTACCGCTGCATTTTTTTTGGTTTTTTTTTTAATAGGCTGTTACGGGCCCTATTTACTTACTGATCCTGGCTGGGCCAGGATCGGTAAGTGACACCGCGAGCCCCACAAACACTATCATTATACTCGGGGGTCTTTGCAGACCCCCGAATATAATGATCGAAGGCCCGGGAGAGGTAAGAAACATAAAAAAAACTGTTACTTACCTCTCAACGATCCGGGCAGGCTTCAGGCCTAGCTGTCTGACGTCACATGAACCCGGCCTGCGTCCCCGGTCATGTGACGTCTGACATCATTGAAGAAGGACGACAGCGTTATAATTCAGCTTTTGAGGTCCTTCTTCCTATATTGCTTGAGTGTTATAATTCAGCTTTTGAGGGCCGCTGTCTCCCGGCGTCCTTTTATGACGCTACTATTATCCTGTTACTTAAACCAGATAAGGACCCGCTGGACTGCGGCTCTTACAGGCCTATAAGTCTGTTAAACATTGATTAGAAACTCCTGGCCAAAATGTTAGCTAATAGGCTTAACTCGGTGGTCCTTGATCTGGTCCACCCGGACCAGACTGGTTTCATGCCGGGCAAGTCCACGTCTGACAATCTGAGACGTGTCCAGGTGGTGACCCAGATTGGTTCGGACTGTTTGGACGATTGGGCAATAGTTTCCTTGGATGCAATCAAGGCCTTCGACTCGGTCGAGTGGCCGTTTCTTTTGCACTCTCTACACCGATATGGCTTTGGTGACAGCTTCATTTCATGGGTGTCCCTTCTGTACCATTTCCCTAGGGCGGCTTTGTCCATCAATGGCTCGCTGTCCCCGTATTTTTCACTAGTGTAAGAAAGTGACAGGAAAAGTCCTGGAAGGACGCTATATCTCCCCCAGAGTCCTCTCATATGTCTGGTGAGTGAGGGCTTCAAGAGCTGTAGTAAAGCATATGGCTGTATTAACCCCTTCTCATCCCACTGTAGGAAGGAGCCTTCATGTACAGGTGGGAGCAGTTAGGCCTAATCACAGGCCTATAAAGCCTCTCCAGACTTCTGTCCTGGGCAGTTCCTGGGGGAGAGTGGTGGAGCCAGGTCCTGTCCATCCAACTGAAAACTGGTGAGACCAGTGGGTGCTTCACAGCTTGTATTTTTGTTGATTTGTTTTGTCCGTGTGGTTGAAGCAAGCCACACGTATAGACAGAGTGCTTCTGTATAGTTAGTCGCCTAGCCGGGCAGGTATTTGTGTTTGTTTTTGCCTGAAGTAAAGGCCTGTTTATTTTGTTTGCCAGCACCTTTAAACCTTTTTGCAAAATAAACGCACAGGGGTAAAACCCTGTTCAAACTGATTTTGGTGTCTGTCTCTGACTGTCTGGGTCCGCTGCTGCTACCGCTGAGCCTATCTCCCCCACACTAGGTAGAGGCACGCAGCAAGGCTGTCCACTCTCACCGCTGCTGTTCGCTCTAGCTGTACAACCCCTGGCCATACTCCTTAGGCAAGACCCTGTCTACCAGGGTATTCTCATTGGCTCCCGAGAGGAGAGAGTCGCGCTCTATGCCGACGATCTCCTCCTCTTCTTGACTAATCCCTCTGTATCGTTGCCTCGGGCCATAGAGCTTATAGATGTATTTGGTAATTACTCTGGCCTCCGCACTAATTGGTCTAAATCCTCTTATATGCCCATTAGCGGAGCTTCAGCGGCGGTGGGCGGCACCATGATGTGTGGGCTCCCGGTAGTTCAGGTCTGTAAATATCTTGGTATAGTTCTTCCTAGGGACCATAAGAGGTTCCTGGATCTAAATGTGTTCCCACTCATCTCCCATTTTAGGATTAAATTCCGTATCTGGGCTGCGTTGCCCCTGTCTGTAGCGGGTCGTATTAACCTGATTAAAATGATAGTCTTGCCCAAGTGTTTGTATGTCTTGAGCCACTCAGCCATGCCCGTGCCTCTTCGGTTCTTCCAACAGATGGACTCTCTGACGACCTCCTTTGTGTGGGGCCACTCCTGGTCTAAATTGAGCTTGTCTACCCTCCGGAGGCCAAAACAGATCGGTGGTACATCTCTTCCTGATCTGTTCCTTTTATTACTTAGCTGGCCAGCTTCGTTTTCTCAAACCCTGGCTCTCCCCCGGACTGCTTCCGGGCCCCAAGGCCCACCTGGCTCACCATCTGGACTTGCGTATCTTGTGGCCTGTGTTGGAACATCCCCGACTGTTCAGGGGCAGCGCAGGTCTGGAAGTAAGCCAGGAAAGTGTCTTCCTTCTCTGACGTCCCTGCATAGACCCCACTATGGGACAACCCTGGTTTGCCCAACCTCCATAGATTGCTTGATGCCCAGTCCTGGTCCCGTTATGGTGTGTCCTCCCTATCAGATTTATACGAACAAGGTGTCTTTGTTACATTTGATTCCCTAGTCTCCTCACGTGAAATCCCCCACCATCAATTCTTTCACTTTCTCCAAATACGGCATGCCCTCTCCTCCATATTCCCCGCTCAGCCATGTGCTATTTCTGAATACTTATTGGTGTGCTCCGTTCCCAGGGTCCGAGGGGTCTGGTTTCCGTTCTTTATGAGTATTTAATTTACGCACCAATATCCCGGAGCTGACGGATGAGACGTTTCAGGATGTTCTAGAATCTCCTTTGTACGTTTCACCCTCAGCTAATAATAAACTGATTCAAATATTTATTTTACATCAGTGTTACGTGACCCCGGCCCGTCTTTTTAAGATGGGTCGTCTACCTGGCCCGAACTGTGTCAGGTGTCCGTGTCCTCAGGCGGACTTCTGGCACATGGTGTGGAGTTGCCCTGTTCTGCAAGCCTTCTGGAGAGGGGTGGTGGACCTTCTGGCCGATGTTTTGGCACTGTCCTGTTCCGCTCTCTCCCGAGGTCTGTCTGTTTGGTGTGCTTGAAGAGGAGCTGTGGCAACATTACGTCCGGATCTTCCTTCGGGAGGGTCTGTTCTATGCTAGGAAGGCCATTGCCCTCCGGTGGATGGCCTTGCAGTCTCCATCGGTATCTCAGTGGTGGAGACTGGTCAATTCAATCCTCCCGTTTAATCAAATTATATATAAGGGTGGGGCTGCCCCCAGAAATTCTTTGGGGAGTGCGGTGTGCTTCTCCTGCTACCCAGTATTCTCTCCCCTCCATGCGTTCGGCGCTGGGAGCCTTTGCACCTTGAGTAGGAGTTGTGGAATTGCTTTACTTCCTGCTGCATTTCCCTGTGTGTTCTGATGGTGGACCGCGGTGGTTAGGCGTTGTGGCAGATCTTTGTTTGTTTGTTTGTGTATTTTTGAACTTATTTGCCTGTATTTACCTGATTGCATTGTCTGTTATTTTACTTCTCCTTCAATAAAACTAGTTTAAAAAAGAAGGCCGACAGCGTAGGAGCCGGGGGACAGGTAAACAACTGTAGTTTTTTATGTTTTTATTCCCCCAGGTTTCCGATTATTATACTCTGGGGTGTGAAAAGACCCCAGAGTATAATAAT
Source organism: Leptodactylus fuscus (assembly GCF_031893055.1). Classification (NCBI taxonomy): domain Eukaryota; kingdom Metazoa; phylum Chordata; class Amphibia; order Anura; family Leptodactylidae; genus Leptodactylus; species Leptodactylus fuscus. The sequence goes on along the minus strand of NC_134271.1, from coordinate 78,413,986 downwards.
TGTTTATGGGTGTCCACAGTGGAGCATACTACTGAGTGCAGGGGCGACTAACGGACATAATACTGTGTGCAGGGTCACTAAGGGACATAAGTGTGTGCAGGGGCCACTAAGGGACATAATACTGTGTGCAGGGGCCACTAAGGGACATAGTGTGTGTAGGAGCCATTAAGGGACATAATATTGTGTGTAGGGGCCACTAAGGGACATAATATTGTATGTAGGGGCCCCTAAGGGACATAATACTGTGTGCAGGGGCCACTAAGGGACATAATAGAGCGCAGGAATGCGGAGGAGGGGGGTGGCCGAGGTCGTCTGTGTTTGTTTTGGAAGGGGGGGTGGCATGTCAAAAGTTCACCACGGGGCCCCACCATTCCTAGTTACGCCACTGCCCGTGTGAACTTACCCTAAACTGAATTTAAAGAAATGTTCCAAGAATCTGATGTCTGTGATGGTCATACACATACATAAAGATTACAATGAGATGCCGCTGAAAGCATAGAAAACTGTAATTGATCTTCAGATACATCTGTCATGTCTATGGCCAACTTTAGTGTCAAGATCTCTATCTTAATTGTTAGTGAACTTCCTTGGTGAGCCCAGAATAGTCACAGATTCCTCAGCTGCGAGGCTGATCTGCTGGGTCCTGGTTTGATCATGTCTGCACGTTGGTCATAAAACAGCAGGGGGTGCTGTCTCTCCATTTCTGGATTCATCTTATATGAAGGAGTTTGGTGCTTTTGTATATAACAGTATAACAGGAATGTTTTGCAATATCACATACAGACTTCACTATCTATGGAAACACATGGCAAAACTGCCATTCAACCAGATGAATAAATGATATCCCGGAACAAACTCTCTACCACCAGTTTCCTGTATTTATATCTGGGTTATAATTCGATACACAGTCACTGAGGTAAAGACTGGTGTTTCCTACAACAGTCTTAAGCTATATACCAGGTGCGAGGATCTGGCTTCTTAATAATTCTGGCTCTTCTCTGGAGGTTCCATGCATCAGGATTGAAATCTATGCAAACCAGTTTTCTTTCCAGATTGAGGTGTCCCACTGTATTACAAAATGGCAACTGTGGCTCAAAAATAAAGCAGCGTAGAGATGTTAGACTTCAGTGTCAGTTTTTTTGTTATGCCCTGTTCACATCTGCTTTTGTATTCCATCCAGGGAGAGTCCACATGGGACCCCCCCTCCCCCCGAACGGAATACAAACACAATTGCAAGCGCTGTGCCGTAAAAGCACACGAACCCCATAGACTATAATGGGTCCGTGTGCTTGCCGCCTACTGCCCACACGAATCATGTGGACATGAAAGTAGATTGTGAATTACTTTCCTGTCCGTTTGATCCCTGCAGAGATCTGGTGGCAAGCACACAGTCCCCATTATAGTCTATGGGATCCATGTACTTTAACTGGCACACAGCTTGCAGTTACGTTCGGTATTCCGTTCGGAGGGGTGGTGGTCCTCATGCAGACTCCCCTGGACGGAATACCAATGCAGATGTGAACGAAGGCTTAGTTGGAGGTGCTGGATGATAAATCTGCTGTTCTTTAGACTGCCTAGTCTAGATTTTCACTGTATTTGTTGTCTTATTTTGAGCCGAAAAGCGCTGCAGAAATAACTGCGGCAGAAACGCATGGCAGTTTTTTCCCACAGCGCTTATTACGGAGGAAAACTCCACAGAGGAAAATTCTCTGTTTCAATTATTCCTATATGGAAAACGCCAGCATTTCCATAGGTATAATTGACCTGCTGCAATTTACAAAAACACAAGGCTTCTTGAAATTGCAGCATATCTGCTGTGGATATTCTTCTGCAATGCGTGGTTCGGATTAGTCTCCCAGTACATTATACAGAATATTTAAAGGTACCATTATGAAGTACGATTTGTCTTGCAAGAAGCCAAGCCAATGTCTCTATGGTTTGAAAAATAAGAAAAAAAGTTATGGCTCTTGAAAGGAGGGGAGTAGAGAAGACCAATGCAAAAATGAAAAATGGCTGTAGTGGGAAGGGTTTAAAGACCAGAATGTATATTAATACATAGACAAAAGTATCTACAAATAATTAAAAAAAAAAAATCTATACTGTTGTGACCGTAAAAAGATCAAATAATGAAAGTCTTGGGAAAGACTACAAACTGTGCGAAATACTCTTCATATATCCAGTATTAAAAATCCACTAAACAAGACTGATGTTCATGGAAGGACACGGAGAAGGAGGCCTCTGCTGTCCAAAAATCCATCTGAAGTTATCCAAGACCACCTGGATGTTTGACAAAGGAGAGAAAAGTAGAACTTTTTAGCTGTTTCTGGAGTGCAGATCATCCTGCACACAAACACCAAAACCTCATCCCAAATGTAACGTATGGTACACCAGCGTCATGGTTTTAAGGTGGGTTTTCTTGTCGCGGGGCTAGATGTTTTGCCACCATTGAGGAAATTACAAATTCCAAGATGTATTAAAATATTTTCCAGGAGAATGTCAATTCCGTGGGTCATAACCTCAAGCTGAAGAGATATTGGGTAATGCAACTAAACAATCGCCCAAAGCACACAAGTAAATCGGTTAAAGGATGATGTGGGTTTTTCAAATAGCGAAGGACATATACTATTGTACGCCTATGGTTGCAACATATAGCTCAGACAGAAGGCTGAAATCCTAATGTGAACATGATATTAGACTGTGCTGTTCCTGTATGAAACTATTCTGGTGGCGTTATTGTATGCTGTAATATATTCCTTACCCTCAATGGTAATGAGAGTGTTGTAGCCCCTGATACATACACCTGTCTCTCCGAGAGTTTTCTACTACTATAAATGTGGCTTCATGTTAGACAGTGGAGGAAGTGTTCATCTTACAATGTCTGACTGAGTTCACAAGACAGGTCACATCTGCATCTGCTATTTTTTTTGTCTCTCGGATTACTAGCTTCTAGAGAGTCAATGCCTGATTCAATGGATTTGTTCATAATGTGATAGGAGCTGTCTATGGGGTTTATCGTGTAAATGGCGGCCCTTTAAATGGCCATATTGTAGTGAGATGCATAATAAGCAGCATTTATCATGTGAATAATTATCTATATGGATATAAAGATTCTGGCTGCATTTATTGTAATCCAGCTCTAGATAGGCTCTAGTTCATTGTATCCGATTATTTTCTTAAAAGCTACCTTCACATCTGCTTTGGATTGTTTATTCGGAGCCTTTGGTGCAGAGACATTCAGAATTCCCAGATGAAAAACTCCTGCAACACCATTTTTTCTGTGCAGCAATGTCTGTTCAAAAATAATGGATACCTTATGAACCCCACCATAGTCAATGGAATCCTTTGAGATCCGTTGCTGTCTGTCATTTTACAAACCATTTTTCAATTATTATGGTCCTACAATGGACAAGAAGAACGGATTGAATGCTGCAATATTAATATGTATTAACATTAATAACCGAATATAATGTTAAAGGGATTCTATCATTAAAACTGCCTTTTTTCTCGCTAACATGTATGAATAGCCTTAAGAAAGGCTAATCTGCCACATGTCGTTTTTTTTTTTTCACAGACCTAAAATCCCAGGATGCAGGACTTTTGTGTCCATTCAAAATAATGGAATTGTGACGGACAGCAAGCATCCGTTATTGTTTAACATTAATAACCGTGGCTAACAGGAACAGATGGGCGTCCATTATACATTACATTATATATATATATATATATATATATATATATATATATATATATATATATATATATATATGATTATGAGCCCTATCAGTATGTCTTTGAAGTTTTGGAGGAAAACGGAGTACCCGGAGGCAACTCACACAAACCTGCAGCGAACATATAAAATCCTTGTAGATGTCTTATGAATTATCCTTCATAAAACTTAAAGAATTAAAAATAAATCTATTGAATTTACATATTTGTATTTGGTCCTTATTTTTCTTTGTTATTATACATTGGTACAGCTTAAAAGTCCATGCGATTGATATTGAGGTTTAATGTAAGTTGTATTCCATTTTATTTTGGGGTCTGACCATGACCCATCTTCTGTTAGTGGGAATAAATAGCAAACAATAATCTTAACGGAAAAGTGAAGCATGTCAGTTATACCTACATAAACACTGGTGTTTTCCCTGTAGGTATAATAGGGGCAGAAAGTCTGAAGAACAAAATTCTTCAGACTTTCTGTGAAAAACACTGCAGAAAAAAAACGTGATTCTTTCCGCAGCGTTTTTTTGGCTGCGGCTTGGTACATTGGGCCTTAGCCTAATAGGGTCACCAACCTAATTCCTAAAAGTCAAGCTGTGAACTGCTACAAGCATTCCTTGTTTTGGGACTAAGGCCGGGTTCACACGATGTATTTTGGCACGTAATGTGGCACGTAGTCACCGCGGGAGCTTTTGCGAGCCGTATACGCTCCCATTGATTTCAATGGGAGCCGGGACCGTATACACGGCGCTATTTTGCAGCCATGATGTTGCGGCGGCCACAAAATAGCGCCGCATATATGGTCCCGGCTCCCATTGAAATCAATGGGAGCGTATACGGCCCGCAAAAGCTCCAGCGGCGTCTACGTGCCACAGTACGTGCCAAAATACATCGTGTGAACCCTCCCTAAGCCTAAATTACCATGAACGTCGTAAATATCTGTCGACTTCAGTTTTTTTAATAGGTGAATTACTTTCAATATCTTTGAATGGGGGCTATTCACATAAACCATATTTTGACAGTCTGTTGCCACGGATCCTCAAAATATAAGTCGTTCTATTTTTGTCTGTTTTCACAGATCCCTCCATACAATGTAAAGTTTGACGGATCCGTGAAAATGGCTGTCTCTTGGGTGCAAAAAGATGATGAAAAATGGAAGTTTTTCATAGTCATTTTGCACCATGATTGTGTGAATGCAGGCAAAGTGTGTAATAGTATTGTAAAGTGTAAAGTAAAGTGTAGTGTAAAGCATTGAGGTGCAGACTGGAAGCGTACAAAGTCCTTTGCTTAATTATGCGGGGGTGGGAGGCTAGGACTCTTGGACGTCTCCAAGTCTTTACATTCCTGGAATTCACCTGCAGGGCCTCAGCGTCTAGTCTTCCGCTCTGGGCTCTTATCCACCTTTATTACCAAGAAGAATGATGGACAGTTGCCAAAATAAAACCAAGCAGATAGGAGGGGGGAGACCAACATCGCTCTCGCTTCTCCCTATCCCAGCAAAGAGCAGGTGACATCAATACCTGTCAAGCACAAACCTACTCTGCTATTGGCAGGTTAAAACACGTTCTGCATGAGATCCCTTAATACCCTGTCTGCAACTGGTGGATTCTGAGTGATCAGTGATCTATTCTCTGGTCTCTTCTCTGGGGTTTGATCAGAGAAATCAATAAACGACTAAATGTAAAAGATCAAAGCTTACCCCAAATGGTACCCTAGATTGAAGGTCTGTCTTGTATACTGTCCTGTAGATTAGAAGTCTGCCTTGTATACTGTACCATGGATGAAAAGGTCTGCCTTGTATACTGTCCTGTAGAGTAGAAGTCTGCCTTGTATACTGTCTTTTAACAGTGAACAAATGTTCCTATAGGCGCTTGTTCTGTGTTGGCTATATAAACAGGGAATGTATTGGTAGCCTGTATGAGGATGAATGACTGTAGTAATAATTGCCCCCCCCCATGATTTGTCATATTGTTGATCAGTGCTTCTTCAGACAGGAAGTCTATGTAAATGAACCCTAACCATTAGGTAGTGGTCAACTGAAGTCTTGTTCAGCCAACCAATATCTATCTTTACATTCACAGATACACGCTAAGGCTGGACTCTCACCAGCACTCGCTCTATGTTCGCATTTTTCAGAATCCGAAGCAGGACTTTTCTCTCCGCGTTTTTCAGATGGAAACCTGGCAGACCACATTATAGTCTATGGTGTCTGCGGATTTCCATGGGTAACCGCTTTTTTTAAGCTGCTTGGTTTGCCGTTTTTCAGGTCCCCAAGCGGACCCGAAGAATGGAAACCCAAGCGCTAGTGTAAACCTAGAGTTAGCTGGCTTCTACTGATGACAAAAGAATCATGCCTGACCCTTATCTCTCCTCCGACATCTGGGGGCAGTCAGGAAACTCCCATATATATTAGATGGTCAGCTGGTCCTAGAAAACTCAGTGGCATATATATCTAATGTGTTTGGTCAGCTTTTTTTTTTTTTTTTTTTTTTTAAAGTGTATCTTGTATACTGTCCTCACACATATAGTCCCGGGTACAACACCAGTACATCTTGTATGTTGCAATTGAGCATTCAATACTCGCACCAAAAACACACAGCAGATATAAAATGTAACCACGTATATCATCTTTAATAACAAACAGATATTACATCAAGATAACTAAGACATATTGTAGGCACAGCCAACAAACTCACTAGAGATTATGATATATCCCATCCCCACATTTTATATACCCCATACAGTAACAATATACCGTATTTTCTAGACTATAAAAAACAATTTTAATTAGCAAAAAAGCCTTGCTAAAAGTTCCTGCGTCTCCTAGTCCGAAATCATCAGGGACCAGACCCCACTGACTGGTTGCTTAATGTTCGATCAGATAGCTGTGGGCATGTCTATACAGTTCTCTCCCTCTGCCCCACAACAATTTGTCAGATCAGGGCAGGGGAGAGGATAGATCAGTTGGTAGACTGTGGTCTGAACAGAGACCACAGCCACCAGCTGTATGGCCCCTGCCTCCCTAATCCCAGCAAGAGAAGCTACTCACCTCCCAGCTATCATCCTTTAGCATGAATACATTCTCTTGTGGTAGCCGGGATCAGTAATTGTCCCTGTACAAGCTGTGTGCAGACACAGTCTCTCCTGACCACTGTCAGAGACTGTGAGAGAGGCAATAAGGAATAGAGCTGAGCAAGTAGTATTCGATCGAGTAGGTATTCGATCAAATACTACGGTATTCAAAATATTCGTACTCTATCAAATACTACTAGCTATTCACAGTAAATATTAGATTCAGAGCCAGCGTTGATTGGCCAAATGCTATACAGTGTATAGCATTCGGCAAACCAATGCTGATTCTGCAGCAGGCTCGTCCTTGATAGTCGGGAGAGCTGGCAGCTTGCTGTTACGAGGGAGCTGACTGTTGATCAGCGCAACTGCAAGCGCTGTGCAGTTAAAGCGCATGGACCCCATAGACTATAACTGCACAGCGCTCCTCCTAAACACTCTCCTCCTGCTATTCGTGGACTTGGTGACTCTCCTTTAGTCGAATAGTGGTTTCCCCTGAAACAAGCATTTTTTTCCCATAGATTATAATGGGATTCGATATTCGATCGAGTAGTCGAATATTGAGGCTCTACTAGAAACGAATATCAAATATTTCACTGTTCGCTCATCTCTAATAAGGAACATTCTACTATGGGGGGGGACAGTCAGGACCATTATACTGTATGAGGAGTACCCCCACACTGTGTAATATCCATTAGGGTTTTCACACATTATAATGCTCCATTATTGTAAACCATGTGTAGTGGTCTGAACCCCTCTGGTCAGTATTATGTTATTTTTTACTATTTTTGTCTATATGATTTATATGTGACTGCATCAGGTTTCTTAACATTCATTGATACATTGCTTATTTATTAACATTATTAATATTATTATATAGTGTGATAATTTTCATTAGTATTTTATTACTATTACTGAATTCATTGCACTGTCAGCTTTGCAGCAGTATATAACGTGGCCAATGTTAGGGGATGTGAAAGGTGGCAAACACCATGGCAAAAAGCGATGCGTTTTACAGTCCCTGCAAGGTGGATGGGATTCTAGTGAATAAGGACTGATACTACAAATTCTTGTGTAACATGATTTTGTGATAGTGTTTTGTAATGTAAAGCCTTCTAGTATGGAGCAATGTCATATAGAGTGTTGTGTAGTATGTAGCTGTGTAATACAGAGGGTGTAGAGAATGTGCTGTGAGCTATGTAGTATAATGTTGTATAGTGCTGAGCTGTAGTGGGGAGCTGTGTACGGGTGCGCTGTATATTGTAGAGCTGTGGTATAGTGTGGAATTATGAATTGGAGCATGCTACACTGTCAGTAACTATATGGAAATGAGATATGACTAATGATGAGTCAGTGTGTGTGTGTGTGTGCAACTCCAGATAAAGCCCATGTAACCAGCATCAGTGTTACGCATCACTGTCCTGCAAACTGAGATACCAAAAAGCATCAGAGAATAGCTAAGCAGCCATAACCGAGTAAAGTGCCTGCCAGGAGGTGAGAGGACAAGACCCTACCAGAAGGAAGAGGAATAGCAGACTGCCAGTAGAAGAGAGAAGAACCTGTCAGCAGAAGAGAGAAGAGCCTGCCAGGAGGATAAAGGTCTTCTGAATTCTCAAAGTAATGTAGAAGTGAAGAAATACTTTTTTCGCACTCATGTCTAGCAACTATGCAGCTGAGCTCTGTCTCTAAACCTGTCATGTATAATGTCTGCTTTCTGTATCTAATCCTACAATGTGAGACTGTTTGCTGATCTGCTGTATCTTATCCTATTGTGCATGATACTGTATCTAAGCCTATCATGTGTAATAGTATCTGATGAGCCACTTTATCTAATCTTGTCACATGTGATATGCTTGCTAATTGGTGATATTTAATCTTATCGTGTGTGATACTGTATGCTGAACTGCTGTATCTAAGGCAGGCATATATGATGCTATCTGCTGAGTTGCTGTAGCTAAGTCTTTTATTTGTAATACTGAATCTAATCCTCTCTTGTTTGACACTTTTGGCTGAATTGTGTAATTTGATGTATAATATTGTACATTGAGATGCCATCTCTAGGTCCACCATGTACGATACCGTCAGATGTGACACTGACAGACTTAGGATAAGACTTTAATTCATCATATGGTTCTGCCTATAGGAACTGGCATGTATATATCACAGCATAGGACAGGTCCATCATGTGCGATACTGTCAGCTGTGACACTGACAGACTAAGGGTAAGACTACAATCCAGCATATGGATGTACCTATAGGAATTGCCATGTGTATATCCCAGCATAGGACAGGTTAAAGGTCATTTTCCTGAATGGCAAAGAACTAACTATGGCTCGATGTAAATGAGAACCTGGTATTGTCTGCTCTTATGAAAAAAACTGGTAACTTATTCCATACTTTGGCAGACCTGGTTGACTCTGTCTCTGGTTTACTACCAGCAGCTGGTAGTGGTCTTCTGGTGGCACCTGTCATGGGTGAGAGACATATGTGGACCCTGCAGAGACATTTATTCTATGACTCATTTACAGTCATTGGGGGCCTTATGATTCGGCCCCTCATACACAATGTTAGGATTCAGGATCTGAAAATATTTCTAACCCATGCTCTGAACAAGGAGGGGCATCAGCACCAGAGGGCACAGGCCAAAAAAATCAGATGGCCCAAGCTAAGAGATTACAGGTTACAGGATGAGCAATCAGGGGGTGCAGGCTGCGGTAACCCCTGATACAAGCTGAGAGATCACCATGCAGGCCAGGATCACAGAGAATAGATGAGAGAAAACCAGGCTTAGGCTGCATTATTACTGATATTACTATTTGTGAGAAAATAGAGACTGCAGCATTATATTTCCTAACAGAAAAAAACCCATAAGCCTGGTGTAAATGAGCTTTCTTTTGTATCTACAAAGTGAATTATGATGGATACAAAGGAAAGTCTTCTATTTTTAACAATTAAGGCTGTGTTCACATCCGTTGGAGACTTTGCTGCAGAGACTGCCAAAATTCAGCAGAGAAAGAAGTTCTGCACAAAGGACTTTTTTCTCCACCGCTTTCAGTTTCTAAATGGCGAACACCTGATTATACACCTTATTATAGTCAATGGGGTCCGCGGGGCTCCGTGTGTACATCACTGCTGTTGTAGCAGTCCAGCTCTCCGTAGTCTCCTGATAGACCTGAACAACAGAGAACCCGGTGCTAGTGTGAACCTAGCGTAAACGGGGAGCCATTTGTCTGCACAGGCTGAGGCATCATGGGGCACAGGCAGAGAGATCACAGGCGGAGATGACACAGACAGAGAGAACATGGCGCACAGGCTTAGAGATCATGGGGCACAGGCAGAGAAAACACAGACATGGAGGTTAGATAGATAGATCACTGGGTACATATTGAGCGATCACAGGGTCCACAGATAACACCTGGGCTAAAAGAAAAGGACTGTGAGTACAAGGGGTACAGTAAGGTTTTGGGGTACAATCACTTTGTAGGGATCCGTAAATGGGGTTTAGATTAATATCTACTGGTGATATACACCCTGCCTCTTCCATATGTACATGGTATAGCCTTCTTGTATATCCACTCTATACAAGCAGAAAACCATGTAGGTGTGAAATGTGACACCGAGACGATACTCAAACTCTCATAGTTCCCACGAGGAGACACTGCCTAAAAATGTGCAAATGTTTACACATTGGGGGGAATTTATCAATCCTTTTCAGCCAGTTTTCTGGTGTATAGGAATAATCTTGTGGATGACATTTGATGCACAGGCCTTTCTCGCAGCAAACATACGTTACAATCCCCATTCTGCACCTCGCTTGCCACATTGCGAGAACATGGGCTTTGTAAATCATGGCTGGGATGCCTGGGCCCAGCATGTTTAATGGAAATCTAGTCCAGTTCCAAACTGATGTAGATATCCGAACTGGTGCACGGGAATGCGCATGATATATGAAGAGGCCAGAGTATATGTTAATGTTGACCTGATGTGTGTATGTTATTGTGTGTCTACTGTGTGTATGATGTGTACATACTATATTGTGTTTGTGATATATATGTAAAATTATTGTGGCAGATTCACTAAGAATGACATAAAATGGTATAAACCGGTGGAGGTGGAGATTTTATTTTTTTACATATTTTTTTCCTATAAAGATGTCTACAGGACACCATGTGGCATAAATGCCGCAGCGTTTTACAGTCACAGCAAAGTGAATCCCCACTTTGCGGAAAACTACCCACAATGGACACGCTGCAATTTCCAAAGCCATTGCAGTTTTGGAAATCACAGCATGTTATTTATACCTATGGAAACGCCAGTGGTTTCCCTACAGGTATAATTGAAACATAAAGTCAGCAGAAGAAACAGCTGCAGACTTTTTGTGAAAAGCACTGTGGAAAAAACGTGATGCGTTGCCACCATGGTTTTTCCCATATGCTTCTTTGCTGCAGGGTGCTATGTGGAGCCTTAGCCTAATGAGTGAATGTACCCTAAAGCATTGCGTAGAATAAGATTAACCCTTTAAGGATTCAGAGTAGTTTGTATGTTAATGCTTGGTGACTTTCATAGTTTTCTTCCCTGCCTTCCAAGATTCATAACTTTTTCATTTTTCTGTCGACATAGCTATGTGACGGCTTATTCTTTACATGATGAGTTGTACTTTAATTTTGCACCATTTTGGGGTACATATAATCTTTTTGTTAAAATTTTTTGGGAGTCTGTGTAAAAAAAAAAAAAAATTTCTACAATTTTTTTGCATTTTGTTTTTATAGTGTTCACTCTACATTAATCCATTGGGTCATTCCGATTACAGAGTTACCATATATATATATATATATATATATATATATATATATATATATATGGTATATATATATATATATATATATATATATATATATATATATATATGGTGTGTATATATATATATATATATATATATATATATATCCTATTAATATTATAAATGTGAAAGTTTGTGAGTTTGTGGGTTTGTGTGTTTGGATGTTTGCATGTTCAGATGTTTGTTCCTCAATCACGGAAAAACCGCTCCACCGATTTGGCTGAAATTTTCCACAAACATAGTTAATACACCCGATTAAACAATAGGCTACTTTTTGTCACAATAGCGCACATACGTTTTTCCCAGGACCCCCACAAAACCCAAACTCACACCACTATCTCTGCAATCTCACACACTTTGGACCCCGATTTGGATGAAATTTTCCACAAACATAGTCCCTACACTCGATTGCGCAATAGGCTACTTTTCGTCACAATAGCGCACATACGTTTTTCCCAGGACCCTTTGGATGTTGGGATGTTTGGCGGTCAATCACGCAACAACCGCTCCACCGATTTGGCTGAAATTTTCCACAAACATAGTCCCTACACTCGATTGCGCAATAGGCTACTTTTAGTCACAATAGCGCACATACGTTTTTCCCAGGACCCTTTGGATGTTCGGATGTTTGGCGGTCAATCACGCAAAAACCGCTCCACCGATTTGGCTGAAATTTTCCACAAACATAGTTATTACACTCGATTAAACAATAGGCTACTTTTCGTCACAATAGCGCACATACGTTTGTGCCAGGACCCCCACAAAACCCAAACTCACACCACCATCTCTGCAATCTCACACACTTTGGACCATAGCAAGCCACAAAATTCATATTGCCCTCTACAGCCTCGCCCCTAACCCCACACAATCTCATATACATATACTTTACCACTTTGCCCCTCACCTTAACGATTCTCTAGGAGGCGCTCTTTAACGCTCCGAAGCAGCCATGTTTGCCCCCACCACTCTGACAATCCGCGACACCGCCCACCCATGTCAATACCCCTAGGCGGTCTAATAAATGCAAAAAAAAAAGTTTAAAAAAAGTAAAAAAAAATATAAAAAAAATAAATAAAAAGGATTAAAAATTCAAATCACCCCCCTTTCCCTAGAACACATATAAAAGTAGTTAAAAATTGTGAAATACATACATGTTAGGTATCCGCGCGTCCTAAATCGCCCGCTCTACAAAGTTATACAAATATTTTTCCTGTTCAGTAAACGCCGTAGCGGGAAAAATGGTCAAAAGTGCCAAACTGCCATTTTTTCACTGTTTTGATTCTGCTAAAAATTTGAATAAAAAGTGATCAAAGCAATAACATTTCCCAAAAATGGTAGAACTACAAAGTACACCCGTTCCCGCAAAAAAAGACGCCCTATACATCCCCGTACACGCACGTATAAAAAAGTTACGGCTGTTGGAATATGGCGACTTTTCAAAAAATAATTTTTTTAACACAGTTTTGGATTTTTTTTAAGGGGTCAAAATGTAAATAAAACCATATAAATTTGCTATCCCCGGAATCGTAACAAAGCACAGAATACATGGGACATGTCATTTTGGTTGCACAGTGAACGCCGTAAAACCAAAGCCCGTAAGAAAGTCGCAGAAATGCATTTTTTCTTCAAATCCACCCCATTCTGAATTTTTTCCCTGCTTCCCAGTACTTTATATAGAATAAATAATGGTGGCATCATGAAGAAAAATTTGTCCCAGGAAAAATTAAGACCTCATATGGCTCTGGGAGCGGAGAAATAAAAAAGTTATGGGGTTTAGAAGGAGGGGAGTCAAAAACGAAAATCAAAAAATGCCATCGGCGGGAAAGGGTTAACTTCAAATACTTCTGTCCCAAAGTCACTATGTAAAGTTTCTCACAACACAATATATAGCAGCTCAAATACAAATTAGCTTCAACACAAAAGTCTCACGTATTCTCAGAATTACAGCAAAAACAAGATACAAACTTACATTTCATATCCCATACCATATACACAGTACGAAAACCTTACCCCCGCCTGTATATACCCACTTCTACAATCACCGCAGACGAAGTCGCGGGTACCAGCTAGTATATATATATATATATATATATATATATATATATATATATATATATATATATATAGTTTTGTGTATATATATATATATATATATATATATATATATATAGTTTTGTATATATATAGTTTTTATCATGTGTTACTGCTTTTACAAATAAAACGTCACTTTGATTGACTGGGATCACCGTATTCTGACGCCTATACCGTATTTTTCGGACTATAAGACGCACCCAGGTTTTAGAGGAGAAAAATAGGGAAAAAAAATTTTCAGGCAAAAAATGGTAAAATATTTAATGTATGGGAGTTGTAGTTTTGGAACAGCTGCAAGGCCACATTGACAGGTGACCCTGCAGCTGTACGGGGATGTATAGGGCGTTTTTTTTGTGGGGCCAGGTGTACTTTTTAGATATACCATTTTGGGAAATGTTTATTGCTTAGATCACCTTTATTTAATTCAGAGGCAAAACAGAGAGAAAAACCCGGCGGTTTAGCACTTTTCATTTTGACGTTCACTGTACATAAAAATATTAGTAGACCGGGCATTTTCAGACACAGGGATACCTAATGTGTATGTTTCACAGTAATGTTATACTTTTATATGTATTCTAGGGGGCTTGAACCTGCAATCATTTGATTGCAAGTCCCATAGACGGCAATACAAGTGTATTGCCGTCTATGGGAGATTCTATACATTGTTATCGCGGAGGGTCATAGACCAGCCGCGATAGTAATATATATCTATGACAGGCCTCGGAGCCTTCATTAGGCTCCTGGCTGTCATCGGAACAGGTCGGCTCCTGCGGCCTCGCCGTGCAGGAGCCGGCCTGCATCACTAAAGGTATGGGGCCGGTGGGGAGGGGGCTAACTGACTGCCGGGACGTGTGGAGGAGGAGTGGGTTTGCAGCATGGCCGCGCTTCCACCGCTGGTTTTCTTCAGCGGCAGGAGCGTGGCAATCTGCAGGCCCCGGCAGCTAAGACAGTCCCCGGCATCTGCTGTAATAGACCGGCGGATGCCGGGGAGTGTCTTAGCTGCCGGGGCCTGCAGTATTGTCACACTCCTGCCGCTGAAGAAAACCAGCGGTGGCAGTAGCGCGGCAATCTGCAGGCCCCGGCAGCTAAGACACTCCCCGGTATCCGCCGGTCTGTTACAGCAGATGCCGGGGACTGTCTTAGCTGCTGGGGCCTGCAGATTGCCGCGCTACTGCCGCTGAAGAAAACCAGCGGTGGCAGTAGCGTGGCCATCCCACATTCAGACTATAAGACGCACCCTCATTTTCCTCCGAAATTTGGGGGAAAAAAAGTCCGAAAAATACGGTAACTTTTTTTGTACTGTTTTGTTGATATGTAAGGGCTCTTTATTTGTGAGGCAAATTGTAGTTATTATTGTTACCAATGTTTGGTATGTATGTCTTTGGGGGAAGCAAGATGACCAAAATATGTTAATTTGCAGTGTTCACTATACAGGATAAATAAGGCTATTTTTGGATGATGTAGACTTGCACACACATAGGGATAGCTAACATGTTTGTTTATTTTTTATGGGGTTTTTTAATTAAATGTGTTTTTTTAACTTTTTATTTGTTTATTTTTTATTCATTTTTAACTTTTTTTTTATTTTTATACCTGTGATCTGTGATAAAAATGCATTGTATTGTAACACATTGCACATAGGCTCCCTACGTGTAACAAGGAGTGGCAGTTAGGAGGCTGTTGCTCGGTCTTGTGGCTGTCACGGCAACTTCTCACACCTCTTCGATATCACGGGGATCCTAGGGATGCCGTTCTTGCCCATGGATGCCGTGATCGCTATTGATCACAGTATTCCTGGGGTTAATCCGCTGGAGTTAGAGTATTTTCTGACTGTTGCGGCTAGTCCCAGATCTTGACAGTTTAATACAGCTGTGTGCTGGAAGTAATGTCACAGGCACAGCTCCTGTGCCTGCAGTATTATAGCGCCATACTATTACGACAATGAGCATTAACTATACACTCAATGTGACATAATAATATGGTACAGAGTGGTAAGGGGTTACATAAAACCTCATTGGCCTGTAAAACACTATTTATTTTCAGTTTCTGAAATTTGTGGCTTCAGCCTAAGGAGTGGATTGAACAGAAGACAGAAGTATAAGAGCTTCCTATATATTTCCCATTCCTTTTATAGCCACTCCTGGATTTGACTTTAAAAAAAAAAAAAAGTGCAATGTGGGGGCTCAGCCTAATAACAAAAACTCTTTGCACACACCCAAGTTATAACTGTTAACGCAGTCTGTACGGGCATGAATAGTTATTTATTGTATGTTTTTTGGTCACTTTTTTTCTGTTTATAAGGGTTGAAAAAGCCAAATTAATTCCACTGTGATCTATTGTGGTTACACGGAAAGGCTAGGTTCACGCCAGAGCCTGTATTCCATTCTAAGTTTCCATCCCTGAACCCACTAAAAAAAATGCAAGCAGGACTTTTCTCTCCGCATTTTTCTGCTTTTTTTCTGTGCACAAACCCACCGGGCTCCATTATGGTCTATGGGGTCTGCGGGTTTTCACGGGTAACTGCTTTTTAAGCGAGTTAGGTCTTCAAGCGGACTCGACAAACGGAAACCCAGGCGCAAATGTGAATTTTGCGTCAAACATGCAGTGGTTGATGTGGGGGCTGGTGGTGATGGTGAATACATTTGTACAGCAGCACAGGAAGCAATGACTTCAGAGCTGTACACAGCCACACATCCTCACCTAGAGCCAAGTCACTGAGCCTTGGCAACAAACAATGCCCTGATAATAGAACAGTAACCTGCTTCTCAGGGGACTGGACATAAAGGCCCTCAGCCAAGGCAGCCTTACTATGTGCCTTAATAGAAAATACATGTGGGACAAAGCAAGGGTGTGATATTTTCTATGGCAGTGATAACAAGTAATATGGTAAAGCCTAGGGAATAGAGAGTCCATAATATATCTGACCCTCACTCATTCTTTCCCACCAGTGTATAGATTCAATACTAGAGCACTAGCACACTGAACATGTCAGGTCCCCAGAGAGGAATCAGTGCTCAGTGTTTAGAATAAGTGTGACCTCATACATCTACCTGTACACACACCTGAAAGGGAGGAGCGCTCACCGGAATCTGTCCAGACACGACAGGTAAAGGACAAAGAACAATATGAAAATAAATTAGAGAGCAGTGCACAAAATATACGACAATGTACATTGCACGGATAGGCAGACTGTGCACTCTATCCCTTCCCAAGACTGCATTGTGTAAACTCCTCTCTTCTAGAATCTGTCTAGTATTCTATTCCAGAGACCATGCAGTGTAGCCTCTTCTCTGCAAGAAAACGTGCAGTGTAACCCCTTCTTTCCCAGAGCCTGTGTAGTGTAGCCTCTTCTCTTCAAGAGACTGTGCAGTGTAGAGCTATCTATTCTAGGCACTGTACAGTGTAGAATAGTCTTTTCCAGAAACTGTGCTGTTTTATCCCATCTTTTCCAGAAATTGTGCTGTGTTATCCCATCTTTTCCAGAAACTGTGCTGTTTTATCCCGTCTTTTCCAGAGACTCTGCAGTGCAGCCTATTCTCTTCAAGAGACTGTGCAGTGTAGATCCATTCTAGGCACTGTACAGTGTAGCGCAATCTTTTTCAGAAACTGTGCAGTGTAACCCTTCTTTTCCAGAGACTGTGCAGTGTAGCCTCTTCTCTTCAAGAGACTGTACAGTGTAAACCTATCTATTCTAGGCACTGTACAGTGTAATCCCTTCTCTTCCAGAAACTGTGTTGTACTATCCCTTCTTTCCCAGAAACTGTGCAATGTAACCCCCTACTATTTTAGAAATTCTGCAGTCTAACCCATTTTCTAACATAGAATGTGCACATAATCCCCTTTCTTCTATAGAATTTGCAGTGTGGTAACTTTTCGACAGAGATTGTGCAGTGTAACCACTTCCCTGCCAGACACAGTGAAGTATAACCCCTTCCCTGCCAGAGTCTGTGTAATGGGGCCCTCCCCAGACAGAGCTGTCGTTGTCCTTGTGTCTTTTGCATTGTTGGTGTCAGTGAAAGGCTCCCCCCACCCCTCCTCCTTCTGCAAACATTAACAAAGGTTCTTTTCTCCTACAGCTTCAGTGCCCGGATCACCCTGGAGGATCAGTCACCATGTCCTTGCTGTTCCTGCTGCTACTTCTATATGGTATGTTTTGCCATTCTCCCTGGACCACTCCACCTGCTCCTTAAATAAATTGTCCCCAAATATTGCCCCTTCACCTACATGCTAAACTCTTACCTCTGCACTTGATATACTGCCCTTCCAAAAACTGCCCCATACACTCCATCCAACTATACCTCACTTACTGCCCCATGCACTCCATCCACCTATACCTACCTCACTTACTGCCCCATGCACTCCATCCAACTATACCTACCTCAGTTACTGCCCTATGTACTCCATCCACCTATACCTTACGTAATGATCCATGTACTCCATCCACCTATACCTATCTTACTTACTGCCCCATGTACTCCATCCACCTATATCTCACATAATGATCCATGTACTCCATCCACCTATACCTCACATAATGATCCATGTACTCCATCCACCTATACCTCACTTACTGGCCCATGTACTCCATCCACCTATACCTCACGTAATGATCCATGTACTCCATCCACCTATACCTATCTTACTTACTGCCCCATGTACTCCATCCACCTATATCTCACATAATGATCCATGTACTCCATCCACCTATACCTCACATAATGATCCATGTACTCCATCCACCTATACCTCACTTACTGGCCCATGTACTCCATCCACCTATACCTCACGTAATGATCCATGTACTCCATCCACTTATACCTCACTTACTGCCCCATGCACTCCATCCACCTATGCCTCTGTATCTCTGTACCCCTGAGCCTCTGTATCTAAACCTATCCTGCATGATTCTGTCTGCTCAACTATATATATGTAGTCCCCCCAAGTGTGAAACAGTCTGCTGAGTCTGTGTTTCTATTCCTATCTTGTGCAGAACTTTCTACTGAGCCCCTATATCTAATCTGCCTGTGTGTGATACTGTCTGCTGAATACTATACTTAATTCTAGCTTGTGCGACAATGAATGCTAAGCCAATGTATCTAAGCCTATGTAGTGAGAAAAATGTCTTCTGAGCTACTATATCTAATTCTATCATGTGGGATCATATCTGTGTCGTTACTTAATCTATTTCTATTATGTCTAATGGTGTCTGCTGTTGTATCTAATCTTCTCATGTGTGATCCAATAACTCATGATTCTGTCTTTGTATCTAAACATATTATGCAGGATACGGTATGCTGAGCCTTTGTATCTAAACATATTATGTAGGATGCTGACTCTTCATTTGCTATATCAAATCCTATCATTTGTTATACTATCTGCCGAGCCACTGTATCTAAGCCTGTCATGTGTGACATTATCTAATGATCTGTTGTATCTAATATCTAATCATGCCCGATACTGTCTGCTGAGTCAGTGTATGTGATCCTACTGTGTGTGATACTGTCTGCTGATCTGTGTATCTAATATTTCTAGGTGTAATATTATGTGAGCCATTTTATCTAAACCTAATATGTGTAATACTGTTTGCTGAGCTGGTGTATCTAATCCTATTCAGTATGATTCTATCTGCTGAGCTGTATCTAATCCCATCATGTGTAATACTTTCTACTTAACTGATGTATCTAATGCTGCCATGTGGGATACTGTTTGATAAATTTCTGTATTTAATCTTATTCTACTGATGTACTAGATCTAAACCTATAAGGTGTGATACTATCTCCTACATATCTAACTGTCCTGTTTAATATTGTTTGCTGAGCTCATGTATCTAACCTTAACATGTTTATTACTATCTGTTAAGATTCTATATCTGATCCCATCGTGTGATACTGCTCACTAAACTTCTGTATCTATTCCTATTCTGTGTGATACTGTTTGCTGAGCTGCTGTATCTATTTCTAGTATATGTGACGCTGTGTCCTGAATTACTGTATCTAAGTCTAGTCTGTGTGATACTGTCTTCTGAGATGCATCTGCTCCAGTCATGTGTGGTATGGTCTGCTAAGGTTCTTTGTCTGTTTCTATCATATAAGATGCTGTGTGCTATGCTGCTGTATTTAATCTTATAATGTGCGATACTTCCTCAGACAACCATCCCTACATTCCCC
This sequence comes from Leptodactylus fuscus, assembly GCF_031893055.1. Taxonomy (NCBI): domain Eukaryota; kingdom Metazoa; phylum Chordata; class Amphibia; order Anura; family Leptodactylidae; genus Leptodactylus; species Leptodactylus fuscus. The sequence continues at coordinate 78,394,099 of NC_134271.1, read as the reverse complement.
ATCATGTAATGTCTCTTTGGTGTAGCGCTGTCTGAGCAGGCTGTGTCTTGCCGTAGTAATTCTAGTAAGATTTTTCTGAAATAGTGATATTGTAAGGAATTTCCTAACTATTCTGCTATATGAAACCAGACACATCTGACACAAAGTGAGAGAACCTGGGGGTGTCTGTGATATATTCACGGCACAAATTACATTGCCACCTCTATCGAAACTTCTCACTCTGACTGTGTGACTCCTATCCACGCTGCAAATCACTATGTACAGTACAAACCAGGAAAAAGCCACTGTGCCTGAGTGTGTCCTCCATCACCATAACATGAGTAAGGGGTCCTCCATTACTTCCTCACCTTCCTGTAGCTTGCCGCCTTTGAGATAAGTGTCATCTCCTCACCTTCCAGAACTCTGTAGCCTCCCCTAACTGCAGCCCCTCTGTGATATATATTATTAGGGGGCAGACTCCTCTCTTCAACTTCCAGAATCCCCTAGCCTCCTCTTCCTGTAGCCCCTCTGTGTTATATATTATTAGAGAACAGACCCCTCTCCTCACCTTCCAGAATCCCCTAGCCTCCTCTCTCTGTAATATATATATTATTAGATGACAGACCCCCTTTCCTCGCCTTCCAGAGTCCTGTAGTCTCCTCTCCCTTCAGCCCCTCTATAATGTAAATTATTAGAGGACAGACCCCTCTCCTCACCTTCCAGAATCCTGTAGCCTCCTCTTCCTGCAGCCCCTCTGTTATATACAATACAAACCAAAAGTTTGGACACACCTTCTCATTCAAAGAGTTTTCTGTATTTTTATGACTATGAAAATTGTAGATTCACACTGAAGGCATCAAAACTATGAATTAACACATGTGGAATTATATACTTAACAAAAAAAAGTGTGAAACAACTGAAATATGTCTTATATTCTAGGTTCTTCAAAGTAGCCACCTTTTGCTTTGATTCCTGCTTTGCACACTCTTGGCATTCTCTTGATGAACTTCAAGAGGTAGTCACCTGAAATGGTTTTCACTTCACAGGTGTGCTTTGTCAGGTTTAATAAGTGAGATTTCTTGACTTATAAATGGGGTTGGGACCATCAGTTGTGTTGTGCAGAAGTCAGGTGGATACACAGCTGATAGTCCTACTGAATAGACTGTTAGAATTTGTATTATGGCAAGAAAAAAGCAGTAAATAAAAACGAGTGGCCATCATTACTTTAAGAAATGAAGGTCAGTCAGTCTGAAAATTTGGGAAAACATTGAAAGTGTCCCCAAGTGCAGCTCCAAAAACCATCAAGTGCTACAAAGAAACTGGCTCACATGAGGACTGCCCCAGGAAAGGAAGACCAAGAGTCACCTCTGCCACACAGAGTTCTAGCAGCAGACACATCTCTACAACAACTGTTAAGAGGAGACTTTGTGCAGCAGGCCTTTATGAGAAAATAGCTGCTAGAAAACCACTGCTAAGGACAGGCAACAAGCAGAAGAGACTTGTTTGGGCTAAAGAACACAAGGAATGGACATTAGACCAGTGGAAATCTGTGCTTTGGTCTGATGAGTCCAAATTTGAGATCTTTGGTTCCAACCACCATGTCTTTGTGCAACGCAGAAAAGGTGAACGGATGGACTCTACATGCCTGGTTGCCACCGTGAAGCATGGAGGAGGAGGTGTGATGGTGTAGGGGTGCTTTGCTGGTGACCCTGTTTATTCAAAATTGAAGACATACTGAACCAGCATGGCTACCACAGAATCTTGCAGCGGCATGCTATTCCTTCTGGTTTGCATTTAGTTGGACCATCATTTAATAGGACAATGACCCCAAACACACCTCCAGGCTGTGTAAGGGCCATTTGACCAAGAAGGAGAGTGATGGGGTGCTACGCCAGATGACCTGGCCTCCACAGTCACCAGACCTGAACCCAATCGAGATGGTTTGGAGTGACCTGGACCGCAGACGGAAGGCAAAGGAGCCAACAAGTTCTAAGCATCTCTGGGAACTCCTTCAAGACTGTTGGAAGGCCATTTCAGGTGACTACCTCTTGAAGCTCATCACGAGAATGCCAAGAGTGTGCGAAGCAGTAATCAAAGCAAAAGGTGGCTACTTTGAAGAACCTAGAATATAAGACATATTTTCAGTTGTTTCACACTTTTTTGTTAAGTATATAATCCCACATGTGATAATTCATAGTTTTGATGCCTTCAGTGTGAATCTACAATTTTCATAGTCATGAAAATATGGAAAACTCTTTAAATGAGAAGGTGAGTCCAAACTTTTGGTCTGTACTGTATATTATTAGAGGATAGACCCCTCTCCTCACCTTCCAGAATCAAGTAGCCTCGTCTCCCTGCAGCCCCTCTATAATGTATATTAGATGGCAATGTCATCTCCTCACCTTCCAGGATCCTGTAGTATCCACAAACAACAAAGTAGCACATCTTTGGTGCAAATCCTACCCGCATGGCAAAGATGCATCACTTGTTTGCCCGTTTTCTGATATACATGTGAGAGTAAATTTCCGCCATTGGCTAGAGTCTGAAATTGTAACAAGGTTTTAGATGAAAATCATGAGGAATTGGAACACAAAGATTAAGACTTTTTTTTTCACAGAAAACTGAAAATCCTGTTAGGCTAATGCCCCACGTCGTGGGCCGCAGAATTTAGCGCTGTGAGAAAATGTTTATCTGTCACAGTTTTTCCCGGAGCACTTTTTTAAGAATTAGCTTCCATGACCTATGACTCATGTTTTTTGTATCTCAGGAGTTGTTCCAGGCACACAAGGGCTATCACTGTGTGGATGGAGGAAGCAGGAGAGTGGTGGAAACACCATGCGATATTCTAATGGCTCTGGAGAAGATACGTTGACCGTGGTGAACACACCAGAGGCTCTGTTCGTGCTTTCCCCTTTTCTGTTCTCTGATGACATCATTTTGCAATCACAGCCTGGCCTCTATGTATTCTGTGTGCACTGGATACCTGCACTGCGCGTTTTTAACTTTACATATGGAGTGACCAAATCCAGATCATGGAATGTGCCAGCAAGCTTACCGACCAGAAGTAACCTGCTTCAGGCAACACCACCATCATATACCTGCAACTCCAGCTACATGCTTATTAATGTTACCATCAATGGACAACCAGCTGCCAATTCCTGCAGCTTCAACTTCCCTCTCCACGTCTCAGACACAGGTAATACCGCACCCATGGGGAAGGTGGGTGTAATGATCACTAATAATAATAATACATTTTTATTAGCAGAACATGTTATACAAATATTTATTTAGCAGAACATATTATACAAATATTGTATATTATAGTGTAACAAATGATTAACTTATCTTACAATAGTAGGGGGGGTCCTGCTCACAAAAGCTTACAATCTATGAGAAATTCGGGGTGACACGAGTTTTAGAGGGCTTGCTTGGTACAAAGATCCAGCTATCTTTTAATAAATATGGTCATATACATGAAGCTGTATGAGCCAGTCACCAGCTGGTATCTCTAAATATACAGGTACTAAGGGCATGGAGTGCAAGGTAACTTCAGTATGGAGTGGTCAGATTCTGAGGAACATGGTACAAAAGATAATTTAGGATATGAAATTCTTCATATAAACTAGACGATCAGATGGATATGTTGCAAACGTGTGAGGTTTCTTAGTAGACAAATAGCAATCTAGACATGGTAACCATGTGTATAGTTTCAGTCTAATACAACAAAGCTTCATCAGACACGGATTACACCAAAAGCAGTTTGCTGGTAAGTGAAAGATGTGATGGAGTTGGCTATCCTGCAGCCATGTGAGTTCTGCCATGTTTCATGGTATTTTTCATTTACTTCCCAACTACTTCTGGTGCAATCCGTGTCTGATGAAGGTCTTTTGTATTAGACTGAAATGTTATATAAGATTACCATGCCTGGCTTGCTATCTCTCTACTAATAAAACTTCACACGTTCGCAACTCATCCATCTTCCTTTCTTTCATCCTTCCTTCCTCTCTATTTTGTTTTCCTCTTTCTCACGTTCTCGCCATCTCTGGTGGTGATATGCATACTGTCTCTCTATATTTTACTATAATTGTTAGAGGTTTACTATTTCCTGTTTCTGTCTATGATGTCACATCTTGGTGATTGTTTTGTAACCACCTACACAACTTTCCTCCCACACAACCTGCCTGTTTGTGATGTGACTTCTTTCTAAAATCCCTTGATCTATTTTATTCATCAATGCTCAGAATTGGTTTCCACATCTGCACTTCAGGTGGTGAAAGCAATATGCTTATTCTTGGACCCCCCCTCCCCCATTCATGTCAGGAATACAGAGTCTAGTACTGGTTGACTAACTATTGCAAACAACCAATCTTTCAAAGGTAGAAAACAAAGGAAACTGAAAGGAATACTCAACATGAAATGAGAGATAAAACATAGTACCTTTATTAATGAAAAAGTAAAAAAATAAGGAGGATCGCTACCAACAGAAAAAAGTGAATCCTGTTCTGGTACTGATCCGTGATAAATAACAGAGTATGTCGAGTAAATCATGCATATAAGTTATAAATAAAGGCTATGAGAATAAATATGCGGCACAGAGAATAAAAGTATATAACATATAACCCAACAGTGAGGAACTAATTGCATATGCAACGTTCAGGGATTGTTAAACGTTGAAACGCATGAAACAATTTCTAAGTCTCAATGTAAGTGCACAGCAAGTATGTAATAAACAGCATGAATTCAGACATAGCAAAATGTTAGAGTCATAAGAACACATACCCATAATGACCGTGCAACAAGGAACCAGGACCAAGGGAAACCCTACCCCAACGCGCGTTTCGGCGCTGCCTTCTTCGTTTCATGCTATAGCGACATTACTACTTTTAGCTTACTTACCCTAGGTATATCACTTCACTGTCTTTGTGCTCATGATTTTCACTGTTTATATTCAGTTTGGCACTCTCCTCCTTTTTCCATTATATGTTTAACAATCCCTGAACGTTGCATACGCAATAAGTTCCTCACTGTTGGGTTATATGTTATATACTTTTATTCTCTGTGCCGCATATTTATTCTCATAGCCTTTATTTATAACTTATATGCATGATTTACTCGTCATACCCTGTTATTTATTACGGATCAGTACCAGAACAGGATTCCCTTTTTTCTGTTGGTAGCTATCCTCCCTATTTTTTACTTTTTCATTAATAAAGGTATTATGTTCTATCTCTCATTTCATGTCGAGTATTCCTTTGTTTTCTAGTTTTGTCCATTGTTCTGATTTAGGAATACACTTTGTGACCCATACAGAAAGAACTTGGTATGTTTTCATGATTTTGTTGTTCCTTTGATGTCATGCTTGTAGTTTACCAAACTTTCAAAGGACTGAAAGAGGGATAAAATGTCCTGTGCTATCTGCGTCACAGCAAATTTAGCTCAACCCACCTCTACTTTGACTCTGTCCATTCCCATCCATTTCTGTTTGTGCCGCCACACAGTATAACCCCCTACAGTCACCCTGACATGGTATGCTCAATCAATATAATGTACCTTCCAGCCTTCCTCCACAGTATAAAGTTCCTCTTCTAGTGCACCCATTCCACCCAAAGTTTATTGTCCCCCTCCAGCTGCACCCACAGTATTCGGTTCCTCTCCAGTTGCCCCCACAGTTTAATGTACTCTTCCAGCTGATCCCTGCTTCACCATTGCAGTCAACTCATCTGCGTCCTATGGTAACAGATAAGTTGATGCCGAAACATATCTCCTAGCACAGTACTTGTTTATGGTGTCCTAGTCTACTAGGGGAGATGCTGACCCATCATTTTAGAGAAACTCATATAATTGTGCTGGGTCAGTATGGCTGGAGACAGGGTCATAGCCAGTATGTGGTAAAGTGTCATAACTTAGGAGTTCTACAAAAAGTGTCTATATAAAATAAACTAATTTGGATCAATTTTTATCTGGTACTAGCAGGAGGACCCGGCTTTGCACGGGTATATTTCATTTTTTGGTTTGTGTAATGGCCCCATAAGAATTGCCCAGTTTTGCACTGGTCTATTTTGTATGTCGTTTGTGTGTATGTTCATAAGCGTCATATGATCATATGTAGCTCAGTTTGAATATCTGTGAAAAACCTGCAATCAGTTGTTGTGGATACCTGAACAGTGTACAGCATATGTGTACAGCGCCCTGCTCCTTTAAAGCTGATCTATAGCAGCAAAGAAAAATGGCTGGGTTGCTATGGAAACCTGGAGTAAAGCTCTGCTGTGTGATACTGTGTGCTGAGCCGTGTATCTAATCCTCTGCCATGTGGTACTATGTGATGAGCCTTGTATCTAATCCTCTGCTGTGTGATACTGTGTGCTGAGCCGTGTATCTAATCCTCTGCCGTGTGATACTGTGTGCTGAGCCGTGTATCTACTCCTCCGATGTGTGATACTGTATGCTGTGCTTTGTATCTAATCCTCTGATGGTTGATATCAATGTTGGATACACCTGGAGTAATGCTGTGTGCATGTGGACTGACCGTGTGTATGGCAGTTGGAATATGAGTGAAAGACCTGCAGGTTTGTATTGGCTAATGCAGGTCATTGTTTTGGGAATACTGTATCTCAGGAACAGTATGTCCGAGAGAGTTGAGGCCCCGTCTAAAACCTTTTAGAATACACGGGATGTATCTTTGTACCCAGTTTGGTGAAGATCGGCCCATTCGTTTGGTCGCACATAGAAGACAGATGGACGGACAGACAAGCAGACAGAAACTCATTTTTATGTATATAAGAGAAGAGATACTACAATTCTGTGTCCTAAAAAAAGATTGATAGAAACTGACTCTAACATTGAATCTGTATAAATGAATGGCCGTCTTTTTGCATCCCTTTGTTCATCCTTTAAAACAGATTTGCTAAATGTTGTTTCTAATGTGATGTGCATGGCCTGTTTTCTGTAGGATGGTGCACTGTGCATGTACAACGTCTGGGATCAGGCAATTTGTACAAAATTTGACTATTATCCAATATGGCTGGAGAGGAACATGTGAGTTTCTGTGACAACAGGAGTAGACAGTGTACCCAAACTGATGAAGGAGGACTCTGTGACCATAGGAGGGTACAGTGCTTTAACACCAGTAATAATGGGGAGAAGGGTTAGGCTCCCTTATAATTCCCAAGAACAATGGCCGATATTTGCCCCTCTGCGATCACTCACTTGCGCCTTAGCTGTCAGTTGCTGCTTAGCAGTCCTCTAACTGTCCGGGCGGCTGTGGCGTTGCTTATGCAGTTGGTCACATTTTCCTTTGCTTTTATCTTGAAGTGAATGTGAATATTTTCTTCTCATGCTTTCTGCCCAGGAAGTACACTGTGTTAGAACATGTTATTGTTGAGCAAAGAAGGTCAGATACCCCCTTCCCCTCTGATACCAGATCACATGATTTCTGCTACCGCAGTCACTTATTACTATTGTTAATGATTTGTCATTAATAGTCACACAGTGTAAGATACCCCTCCCCCACTATCCTTAGTAGCATGCATTTTTCTCAAACTGTATTTTGCCTCATGTCAGGTGCTTGTCCTCTAAATAAAGGGCTGGCATGGACACAGATTACTTCTTCCAGAGAAAGTTTAACATTATCTCCATGGGGAGGAGGCGCCGCTACTGGGCACTTTTACTGAATTGATGGAATTTCAGTTATCTGAAATCTGTGCCAAGGGCAAAGTCCTCCACATCCTCCCCTCCCCACAACAGGGCATTATGTGTGGGAATCAGAAGTGGATGGGAAAGGAGCTCACATTCCAACAATAAGACACCTGCAGTGTCTGGAACCTCACATATTATTCTGTAATATCTTTGATGCCCATGCAATAGTCTGCCAGCAGCAGAAAATATTTCGGGAGAGGTGTTTGCATTACATAATTATCCATACATGTAACCAGGGTGAGAACATAGATTTGTGGTTGGCTGTCATAACGGTGGAAGAGGAAGTCTGCGGACTTTTTGAGTTCCCTTTCTGTGTTTTGCTCTGCTCTGTGAATTATATCTTCACAATGATCTACATAGTCACTGCTCATATTGTCAGGATTATCAGGGTCATAGTCCAGCAAAATCGGTGACATCAATGCAGCTTCAGGCAGAGGAGGGGCAGCGAATAAGAAGGGGATGTACTTATTGTAGGTAGGGGAAGGACAGAGTACATGAAAAGGAAAAACAATGCTGGTATGTAAAGAGTAGAATTGCAAGGAAGGGTCTCAGCTCAGGTGTGGAAAGTGCAGCATCCCAGAGTGCTACTGCTTTCAAAGAGTTTTCTTTTGTGCCTCTGGGTTATGTTAGTATGTCCCATCCTCTATGTTAATTGTCATTTGTATATTGTTATGCAGTTTATCCCTTGTTGTTTTCGCTGTAGTTCTCCCTTGTGTTTCAAAACTTTAGCCATGGTTCAGCCTTGGCCTATCACAGGCCACTGGGTGGGGTTGAAGGAGACTTTTGTCTCTAGGGCAACCGTTGAACAGCCAGTACAGTCTAGACTGTGTAGCTGAGACAGTTAGACTGCAGAGTTGCTAGTCAGCACTGAGACTGGACTTCAGTGGCCATCCATACAGCCTCTAGGATGGGGAGAATGTTGCCCTAACCTTATCCAGAGACAGAAAGGGAGAGAAAAGGAGTTTTAACTGTCAGGACTTTGGACTCTGTGTCAGGAGGAGCAGTGGAGTACGCTGACAGGAAGAGTTGCCTTAGTAAAGGTAACCAGATCCCGATCAGGACTACCCTGCACTACTATCCCCAGTATCCCTAACTGGGAGTGGCACAGAAGGAGTTGTAGTAGGAGAGGAGCTAGCTTTAGAGCCTTTATCATCCCTGGCCATGCTCCTAAAATTAAGGCTGGAGAGTTGGACACTGAGAGACTACTACCCCCATTTGGAAGCTGCTGTTTGTACCTTCTCCAGTTGCGGAAGTAAAGCGTTATCCTGTTTCACTGTACTACTGACCTCCTGAGTCATTCCTGCTTTACCATAAGGGCCTTTCCGAACACCATCACACTGGCCCAGAGTAGAGAGGTCACCTCTCCAACTAGAAGTGCCCAGGGTAAACTATTGCCACCAACATCAGGTAGTGCTACAGGACCCCCCTCAGTGGTGTCTGGCCCAGGAGTGGGGCTGGGGTACATGGTTGAGTGTGCTCAGCCTAGCAGGTTGCACATCATCAGCAACTACTACTCCCATCCTCCGATTCCCTTTATCTGGGTTGCGGCAAAGGGATTTATACAAATCATTAAGTTTCAAGCTCCTTTTATTAGGGCAGAAGATGGAGGTTATACACCTAGGGTCAATACTGATCTCTTTGCCTGTTTTCCTTGTAGATACAAAGAGTGTGGAGCACGAAATTTTACAAGTCTCTGACTATCTTGACAAGGAGAATTTCAATGGGAATGGACAAGAGTAAGTCAATCCCTAAGAAATTAATTCTTGAGGGGGGGAAGGGTCAAGTATTCCCCTCGCCAACATCATAGCCTCTTCCGTCTCTTTTCAGCTTCCGTGACTGGCTTGAAACTGTGTTGTCCAAGGTGACTTTCAGTGAGGATAGTCATCATTTTGGAAAGGGCTCTTTACAGGCGGCTGTATATAAGATGAATTCTACTGATGTGGTGAGTGGTAATGGTATCCTAAATGTGTTCAGTATGCATACAAAACTCTGAAACTGAGGTCAACATATAGTGACTTGTAAATGTAAGGTACATGTGTTCTTCTTGCCCCCTACAGTTGAGTTCTCTCCCTGACCGCATGGGTATTTCTTTATCTTTTCCAAATGAGTTACTGGAGAAGGTTGACCCGGGTACTCGGTTGCATGTTGTCCGAATCCACGACTCTGGTGCGCTCTTCCAGGTAAGTCTTCAAGCTCATAGTTGTCACATAGTGTGTCCTCCACTGCATAAAATCATGTATTTTCATATGTGTGCACACAGGATGCTGTTAAAAGTACAGTTCTGGAAAGTCAAGTGGTCGGCGTCACTCTTGAGGGCACACAGGTCGCTAATCTTTCCGAAGATATTGTCATCACATTTCACCACCATCCCTTACAGGTAACAGATGTGACAATCGGAGCCACAATTGGATTTACTGAAGACGATGGGCAAAAGATTTGTTAGATCTGGGACCCTATGATACATAAGCAGCTGCACATGTGCATAACCATCTTCTCTGAAGCCTATTGGTGTTGTAGGGACCAAAACATAGGTAACATAGTATAATGTGCTCCTTTGGTGTTAACAGAGGTTCTCTACTACAGTGGAGGGTTTGAGATGGAGAATGTGGTAGCAAAATGATAGTGTAACTTTTATGAAGAGGGTATAAGCTTGATTGTTGATTCTCAGTTGTGGCAACCAGTGTATGGTTACGCAATCTCACAAAAGGTAAAAAGAAGGTTTTTGAACAGAACCAGATGATAACAAATTGTCGCAGTGCTGTTGTATCCCAGTCTCGTACTCTGAGATAGTCTGATGCCCTTAATCTGTATTAATCTTAAACAAGTATTATTTTGTAGTGCCAAAGTATTTACAGAGGCAACACATTTTCTAAGCTACAACCCCAACTGGCAACATTTTACATTGCTGGGGTATACAGCATGACATCACGTTGTATAACATAACACACCAAGTCATAAGTAGTCTATAAGACATAACAAATATAATGTTCACATAGTAACAGGTAGTATATCCTCCACAACAGGTTCAATGGTAGCTAATGGCAGTTAAGAATATAGCAGTTCATTGCTCAACTGTGAGGGTGATAAGAGGTAGATGTACTTAATTTGCAGAGGGTGGTGGACTCATTTTGTACCCTCTTACAGTCTCACCTTTCCTGGATAACACACCTTTACTTGTTTCACCTGCCATGCATAAAACTCCTCTTTCTGCCACACCTCTCATTAGATAACACCCCTCTACCTGGGTCCTGGGTAACATCCCTCACCATGTATCCCCTATCCTGGTTAACACCCCTCTCCCATTATAGGTTACACCACCTTTCCTGTAACACCCATCCTGGTTACCATCCCTCTCCCTACAACACCTGTCCAGAGTAATGCCCCTCTCTCTGTCACACCCTTCTTGGATATCAACACACTTAAAAAAAAAGTATGCACTCCACTATTTTAATAGTCTTGTATTTGTGGGCTGGCTGCCGGATGTACTGAATGTAATCCACTTGTCAATATCTAATAACATCTTTAAATACATATTAGTATGTAGTATATAGAAAACATAACAGTTCACAGATTCCAGATGTTTCAGTCCTTAAAGGGGTTGTCCCATCACAAGGATCCTATATATACTGCTTGTTAATGTGAATGTAAGACTTTTCCTAAATACACTGCTTCAGCAAAACTGCTTTGTTTGTCCACTATATTACTTTATTCATCTTTTTTTGACACATCCCTTGACGTATCTGGTCATAAGTCAAGTGATGTATCTGCTGCTCTGAGGGGGGAGGGAGGAGGGGCTAAGTGCACGGGAGTGAGCCTGGAAGGGGGTAGTTTACACTTTGGGGGGGGGAAGGGGCCACCAATACAGACCCGGCATCCACTGTAATAGAGAGGCGGATGCCGGGGAGTGTAGACGCCGGCACAGGTGAAGCCAGCAGCGGCAGGAGTGATGTTAATATTCCGGAGGGGAGGGAGGGGCAGAGGAGTGGAATAGCAGCATCGCTCCTGCCGCTGCTGGCTTCACCTGTGCCGGCGTCTACACTCCCCGGCATCCGCCTCTCTATTACATCGGATGCCGCCCACCAATGACACAACAAAGCTGGAAGACAGAAGAATTTACTGCAGCGAAGACTGGTGAGTATGCGACGTGGGACAACCCCTTTAAGGGTATGTTGACACAGAGTTTTTTGGAGCGGATTTTGATGCTAAATCCACCTCAAAATCTGGCTCCAAAAGTATTGGAGCCAGATTTGTATGTATATTCTATTTTAGTGGGAGATTGATAGTGGGTTATTATGTACACAATCTGCATTCATTGGATTAAAATTAGGAATTGGTTTGTAGGCATTGTGACAATTATTTGATGTGAGTATATATAATGGACACTATGTGTTTACTAGGAAACTATTATATTGATGTGAGATGGGTGAAGCTTGTTGCCTTTATTTAGCATTGATAAGTGAAAAATGTATTTCTAACATCTTGTTGTTTGTTATATTTTTATGATATTTATGTATATGCTTTTGATTTACCTTAGATCTTCCACAAATGAAGGTCCTAAAGGGCCAAAACATCCGGGATCTGTAAACTGTTTTCTGTTTACTAGCATACTAATATGCTGCCAAATGAGAATTAATAAAGTTTTGTGATACCCATTTTCTACACTAACTAGAGCGCTGTAGTAGTTATTACATATATACACCCATCTTTAAAAAAAATTCCTCTTTTTGCCACATCTCTCCCTTGTAAAAACCGCACTTCCTTTAACAAGTGTCCTGGTTAATATCCCTCATCCTACAACACCTGTCCAGGATAACATCCCTCGCTCTACCACACCTATTATGGGTAATGCTCTGCTTCCTGTAACACCTATCCTGGTTACCCTCCCTCATCCTACATCACCTGTCCAGAATAATGCCCCTTGGCACACCTATTATGGGTAACACCCCTCTTCTTGTCACATCTTTCTGAGGCTAATTCTCCATATTCCTGTAACAACTGTCTTGTGTTATCTATCCAGATCCCTCTTGTATATGTTGGGTTTTGTGTGATATTTGTCACACGGTTACAGGCTGAAAGTTGCACCTGTATATTTTTGTGGTGTAACTGTTAATGTACAGGAAACAGACCCAACTACAGGGTATGCAGATGTCACCGGTGTCTGCTCCATATGCTCCCCATATCATTCCTCTCCTTCACCCCCCCACTTTCCCCTTGACAGAAAAACAGGGTTGAGAGATAAGATTCCCAGAACGTGTAATCTTGCACGAATAACAGGGTTAAACATTTGTCTTCTTCTGTCTGTATGGGATGTTTGCCCCATAACCCCATCACCTTTTCGTACAGTTTTCCCTAACGTATTTTCCTCTTTTGTACTACAGGTAAACACGTCTCCAGTCTGTGTGTTCTGGGATGGTGAGTAAGCTGCCCTTTTAATAATATAGGGTAAGGTCCACCAATAGACTAATGTGTGAGTACTTACAACTGGTCATATGTCTATTCCCACAGAATTATCACAAAACTGGAGGACGGATGGTTGTCACACGGAGCCTGGTGATGGGTACACAGATTGTAGATGCAACCACCTTACTTATTTCGCTCTGTTGATGGTGAGTTATTAAGAATGATCCAGGTCCATCCACTAGTAGAAGTATTTAGTACATGCTCACAAATCTGCTGTATCAAGATCATCTCATACCCTAGAAATCTGCTACATCGCTTCCATCCTGGACCCCAGTATTCTATTAAATCAGAAAAACAGTCATCTGTTCTAGATTCCCCATCCTGAGCTCCAGTAACCTACTACCTCCTCCACATCCTGAACTCTAGGAATCTGCTACATCAGTCTCCATCCTCACCCTCAATAATGCCCATCCTGAATTCTGTAACCTCCTAATTCACCCCTTTCCTGCAAGTATCTTGCTATATCACTCTCATCTTGATACTCGGCAATTTGCTACATCATGGCTATTCTGGTCTCTGAGTAATCTCCTATACCACCCACATCCCGAACCCCAGAATCCTGCTACATCACCCTTGTGCTGCTGTATCAACCCTACCCTGGTACATCAACCCAATATTGCCTCCCAGTAATATACTAAATCTCCTCAATCCTAAACTCTGCTAACTTCCTACATCGCCCCCAGTCAGAACCTCAGTAATCTACTATATTAACCCCATCATCACCTTCTCTGAACCCCAGTAATATACTAGATTAATCCCATCCTGAACTCCAGTAACCTGTTACATCACCACCATCCTATGTCCTAGTAATCCACTACATCACTCTCATGTTGATGTCCACTAATTTACTAAATCATCCCCATCCTAAACCCCAGTAACCTGCTATATCACTCCCATTAACCTGTTGCATCACACCACCTTGACCCCAGTAATTTGCTATATCACCTTCATACTCATACTTTATACTCTCAGTAACCTGCTACATTGTCCGCATTCTGACCCCTAGTAATCTCCTACAGCAACCCCATCCTGTATTCCAGTGAATTGCTACATCACTCCCACTCTCACCCTCAGTAGTTCACTAAATCACACCCATCTGAAATTACAGGACTGCCTACATGACCCTCATGCTGAACTCTGATCCACTACATCACTCCCGTCTTGAACTCCAGTAACCTACAACATCATGCCCGTCCTTCCCCCCACTTACTTACTAAATTACCCCTATCATGAACCCCAGTAATCAACTATATCAACTCCATCCGGAACCCTAACAACCTACTACACAAACTACCCCATCATCACTACATCACCAGTATCCTAACCATTAGTAACTTATTGCTCTTTTGTTGTCCAGCAAATGTCCAGTGAGGTCATCCCCGAGGTCCATCTTGTGTCACTGTCTGTCCTGACATTCGCTGGTTGCAGCATTTCTGCCATCTCCTGTTTCTTCACAATCATCTGGATCTGCTGCTCCAGGTATTACACACAGTGTGCTGCCATGTTACATACATGTTTGTAGTAGAAAGTGTTCTGACATGTTATGTGTGTGTGTGATATGCAGTGTAAGACATAACATACACAGTGTGTATACAAAGAAGCAAATATAAGCTTTGTCTATAACTGAACTCAGGATTCTATGCTTGGACCCTACCATGGGGAATATATGATGAACTTACATTTTTGTTTCCCCTGTTTACCATGCTTGTGTGTACAGTGTGTATACAGTTTCCTGATCTATTACATATATACATGCAGTATGTGCTGACTTGTTACATGCATATGTATCCTAACTTTATATGTACAATTTATCTACAGTATGCTGACGTGTGTAAAAGCAGACATATTACACATACCGTATGTGTGCAGTGCAGTGCTTTTGATGTGTTACATGTATGTGTACAAAGTGGATATTCCTTTTTCTGACAGGAAGATGCAGTCGAACCCCACGTTGCAGATCCATGTAAACCTGCTGGGGGCAGTGCTTCTTTTGGATGTGAGCTTCATATTGAGTGCGGTACTTGGCGCCCTGGAGGAGCGTACTGTCTGCATCAGCTCTGCGGCAGCTCTGCACTTCTCTCTGCTCTGTACTTTTTGCTGGATGGCCATTGAAGGCTACAATCTCTACCGGCTAGTAGTCAAAGTGTTTCCTGCTTCCTCTGTAACCACCATAAAACTAGCCCTGGTTGGCTGGGGTGAGTTCTCCTGTGTTTGTTTCTGTTCTGTGTCTTCCACATTAGACACAAGAGCTAAGGGTTGTCATGTCTTATCTACAGGTGTTCCAGTCCTTATTGTGGCTGTGGTGATGCTGATAGATTCAGAAAGTTATGGGGTTTATAACATTGCCGTGGAGCGACCTTCATTCCGTAACTCCACAGCCTCTATGTAAGTTCTTACTGTCACAGTTCATGACCAACATGTTCTTAGTTTCCGTCTGCTAAATTTTTGTTCTATATTTCTTGTAGATGTTGGCTGAGGGAGCCCATTGTCCGAATGTTTAATCTGGTCATCTGCGCTGCAATTCTGCTGTTTAATGTCTGTATGATGGTAGCCATGACCCGGCGAGTTCTACGACTCATTCCACACACCCGAGCAGAGAAAATCAGACATTGTGTTACATTGCTGGGGCTCAGCTGCATGTTGGGACTGCCGTGGGGCCTAGCATTTTTCACAAATGGAGCCCTGTACCTACCTGTCCAGTATCTCTTTACCATCCTGAATGCCCTACAAGGTGAGTACCGCACCCCCTTCACTAGTCATTGTCAGAGTACATCAACCCAATTTAGTTACATCTTATGATTTGTGGTCTGGAACCACTTCACTGCGAACTACTTGTCAGGTACGTTGTTTCTTGACATATCCAGGGAAAGGAGGGTGCAGTAGTTCCTGTTACTGTTCTTGTAGTGTGTCTGATGTGAGCCAACTTTGGGGTCTAATGCGCCCATGACACTTAGAAAAGGGAATAAAAATGCAAATGACTTCTCCTGCACCACCTTATGGAAGGCAAATCGACTACATCAAGTAAATCAAGTACAAGTTTCATTTACAAAGAAGTCTTGATCATAACTTGGGATAAACCACACCAGTAAGTCTCTTCCAAAAGGAAAAGTTGCCCATCTGCAGACAGCAATTGAAGGGTTCTTGCCCCATTTTAATGCAGAGCAATGTACTGGTTGGCTATGTAAGAAGCCATTGACATTGGTTAGGGGGATACCATGTCTTCTTTTTTAAGGCATAAGGAGGCTTAGAGGCTTTATGTGGTAAAATAAAAAAAAATTGTAAGGCTAAGGCCCCATGTAGCAGGCTGCAGGAAAAACTGTTGCGGTAACACTTTGCGGTTTTTCCCTCAGTGCTTTCCACAGAAAGTCAGCATAGGATTCCTCTGCCGACTTTCTGCTTCAATTATACCTATTGGGAAAACGCCGGCATTTGTGTAGGTATAATTGACATAACAGTGTAAGTAAGGATCCTTAACCATATAGATGAAGTGTCCGCCATAATTAGATTTGCAGAGCGCAAAAGGGTGTCAGAAGTCTCTGCACTCAGCACCCTCTGCTGACAACACAATTCTGTCACATGACTGACTCCATCCTACTTTATGCAAAAGGAGTAGAGTGAAGTCAGTCACACAACAGAGAGCTTGAACACCTACAGAAGAGGTCTGATCGAATAAACTGGGCTCTGGGAAACCGTCAGCTATCCAAGTAAGGCTACTTATCCAGGACAGTATCCCCGCATAACCCCTCCCAAAGCCATGCATGATCCCTTGGGAATTCTGGGAAATACAAAGTAGTTCTTCTCCAATACCACCTTTGGAAGGTACCTCCCTGTAAGTACATTTTTTAATGTACAAAGCAGTTGTGGAAGATGACTTGGATAATAGCAAAACAAGTAACTCACTTCTAAGAGGAAAAGACACCCATCTGCAGATTATAATGCGGATTATCCACGTGAATATCTGCATGGAAAATATTTGTGTAATTTGCAATGTGTGCACGTACTTGTATATAAGACTCCCCCCATGTATACTGTGTCCAACTATAGATTATGTCAGATCTGGAATCCCATATACATATTGCTTATGTTTATAGTTCATGATAGATCTAACTACCCTCATATAACCGAGGGAAATGATAGCCCCCCTTCCTGTAATAACTTCTCTCGTGTTTTCTTCCCTTCAGGCCTCTTCATCTTCCTGTGGTATTGTGCCTTGTCGCAGCCTTCTGCCAAGAACCAGTCACACTCTTCAGACTGTACAAGCGCCACCCCAGCCTCCCCCAAGGCTGATCTGAGTCTCAGCAGTGACCACAAGAAACTCCTGGGATGACAGGTGTGATGCAAAGAATAAGCCCTGTTGAACCTGCCCCCTTATCACTCCTATCTTACAAGCACTTTACTAAGAATGGAAGCACTTGGCCATAACCACACTGATGTCTCAGCCATTCTTGCACCTGCTGGACAGGTGTGGACTGGCGTAGATTGTAAGCTCTGTGACAACCATGCATCAGGGAAACCCTGCACAGCTGTAGACTCAAGTTGATTTGTCCAGTTAGCAATTTTCCCTTTTTGTGGGTATTTTACTGCTATGGTTCTAAATGCAGACATTTTAGCATCACATAATAAGCCTTAATTTATAGGACTTGATCTAGGCCTAAGATCAGTCACAAACTGCCTACCCCATACAAATTATATCTAAAGATCCAGGAAAAGGGAAAGGAGGATATTTCCAGGAAAATGTGGAACATTGTGTGACCATAATTCTCCCATGAGAGTGGAGGCGCCGGACAAGGATGTGAGGAGGGAAAGGAGCAGATGCAGCATTTAAATAGCTGCTGGGACCGCAGCCAATGAGAATGCACAAATCTAAGTCGCTGTTCTCTTATTACGGTATAGGCTGCAGGTCCTTAGATCATCATTATATAGGCTTTGCATTAATTTTGATCATCATGGTACAGACAAAGTGATTTCTTAGATATGATTGCATAAAACATGCACCCTCTTTATCATCATGTTATCATTATAGACAGGCCACTCTCTTCAATGGTCAGCTGAATGCCATACACTTAATTTTGGCCCAAAACTTTTCAGGATATTTTATTAGCAGACAAAATTCCACTGTCAGCCATCACAAATGATTGTTTGCAGTATTTTTTATTTTAAATTTTTAACAGTCATAAAATGAAATAACCAAGATCGGCCATTTTAGCCGACTAGTCTAATATGTAAGGCCAGCTTAAGCTGCCCTAGTTGTGCTTACAGAAACTCTTTAAACTGAGGCCCTATGTTGCAGAAACACAGCTTCTATCAATGCAGATTTTGCGGAGTTTTTTTTTTTGTTTTTTTTGTTTTTTTGAGCCAAAGCCAGGAATGGCTACAAAAGGAATAGGAAAAATATAGAAAATCTGTAATGTCCCCCCACACCTGCCTTGTGACTTTTAGAATAGTGGTATATTTAATGTGGAAGAGAGACCTTTGGTGCCCCCTCAGTGTGCAGTTTCTGGTAGTGACTGCAGCCTCTGCACCTCCTATAGCAATGCCTCAAACTGAGGATGGCACAAATGCCTCCTCCAATATATAGTGCTGGATGATGACCAGTTTACTGCCTGTACAGATAGCTGTATGTTAAGGTGCACCTATCCCAAATGCTTGGGACTGCTGGGAATTGTGTGACCACTGGTACCCTCCATGATTACAAAAATTAGGTCCCTGAGTTTCCTATTCCAGCCCTTGAGGAAGCATGGTACTGATAGAAATAGCAAAGTGTTGTTGTAGTTTGTGAAAGCTCCCTGTCTGGCCAGTTGACACATATGAGCCCTTCTTGCTTTTAAGGTCTTATTCACACAGCAGTGTTTTGGTCAGCGAGCCAAAGTCGGGGTGGAGAGTACATACCGTATATAGTAGAAAGGATATGTACCTGTTCTGTGTTTTCAACCCAGACCTGTTTTAGGCTCACAATTACTGATGCAAAACACAGATATGTGACTAAGGCAGAGTTCACACCAGCATTGGCTCTCCGTATAGAGATTCTGTTCCTCTCTGCGCATTTATCGCTCTTTTCGTGCGGAAACCAGACAGACCCCATTATAGTCTATGGCACCTGCGGGTTTCTGCTATTTTTTAGCAGATTAGGTTTCTAGCCTAAGACCTAACTTTGCTGATTATCTTCCCCAATGTCGCAAACTGCACTTCCAATGACCACAACAATTTGAGCTGCCACAATTTGAGCTGACAGACAGAATTTCTTATATGTGTGCATCAGTCTTGCCAATTGCGCACATCTACGTTCCTATGTTACTGTAGAGCTGCACATCCTGTCTATTAGACATACAATCAAGTGAAAGAGTTCTTACCCCCAATATAAATGGCCAGTAATGAACATTTCCAACCTAACAGCCACGAGCTGGGCAGCCACATACAGCGGATACGGCTACCGTCTAACTGAAAACATCTGATCACATTGTGCGGTCAGATTATTCTCACAATAATGTCATGCACCCCAAAGAAAAGCCTCGCCATCTTAGTCACCACACTGACTATTCTACATCATGATATGAAAAGTAACGCTTCAGTCACATGTCTAAAATGTGATCAGTCATGTAACCTAAAAAACCACGCAAGATACAGAATTCTCTCCATGGAACTTCTCTTTGTTCATGTTTCACTGCCGCTTAGGGCAAGTTCACATCTTTGTAGTGTTAAAAGTTTTTGATATATTTGTAAAAACATAAAACATTATACTACAAACCATAGCTGGACAGAATCCTATTGACTTAAATGGAAAATAAAAAGATTTGGTGCTTTTTTTTTTTTTTGAACAGAAGAAAAGTCCTGTTGGCACCGCTTTTTTTTTTCTTTAAAAAAAATAAAACAACAACCCTTAACTATGACAGATGAGCAGTATAAACACCTATTGAATCAATGGATGTTTTAAGGGAGTCTACCAGCAAATTCAGCTGCCATCACCATGATACAGGGCACATTGCAGTCATATACAACATAGCTTTCTTTTGTATGCCACTGTAGTTTTGGAGAAAACTAACTTTGAGGTAGTTGTTGCACTGGGGGTCAGCCTTCAGTCCTGGGGGTACTGCTCTTGTTGCTCAAGGTGTATGGTTGACGTCATAGCAGTGGGAAGATCAACTCCCACTACACAGGGTGGCACAGGTAGAAGATGGTAGGGGTCTGAACGATGCTTCAAGGATCTGAAGGCCTGCCCCCAGCATGCAAGGTGCCTCATCAGTATAAGACTTCAAAGTTATTGGTTTCCAAAGCTATGAAAGTGATATACATAACAATGGCATGCTGTTCATCATTGCAACATGTTCCATAACATGGTAGGGGTAGTTGAATTTGCTTGTGGGAGGGGGTAGACGCCCTTCAAATTGGTCTGCTTTTATCAGTTTAACAGAACAAGTGATTATGAAGATAATCTTGTTTCCCTTAGTCCTAACAGCGGCACAATGTGGGGTATTTCTGCCCCTGTGTGCTGGTAGGACAGGCGGATTTTTAATTAGCCAATCAAAAGCGTGGCTGGCCCTATAAGAGGGCACAAGAACCTCCCCTCTGCGTGTCAATACAAAAGTACCTCCATATTTATACACAGTTTTATACATAAGATATGATTCCCAGGGTGGGAAATCTTGTGCCGCTGTTAGGACTAAGGGAAACAAGATTATCTTCATAATCACTTGTTCCCTGTCGTCCGTACCAGCGGCACAATGTGGGGATATAGCAAGTAGGCCCAAAGATGGGCGGGATTACTCCATGACAGAGCTCAAAATAGTTTGGGCAAAGGCAGAGGAATCGGACACCCGGTCCCTCAGGCGGTAATGCCGAATGAACGTGGACTCAGATGCCCAGGAGGCAGCTGCACAAATCTGATCCAAGGACAACGCACTCCTCTCGGCCTGAGAGGTGGACACTGCCCTGGTCGAGTGGGCATGAAGAAAAGATGGGACCGGACGCCCTTGGGCGGTATAGGCGACTTTTATGGTATCGGAGACCCAGCGGGATATCGTGGCCTTGGCGGCCTTGGCGCCTTTATTCTTCCCCGTATAACTAATTAACAGGTTTTCGGCCTGCCTAAAAGGGCGAGTACGCTGCAGATAAATTTGCAGACATCTGATAACATCCAGCCTGTGCCATCTTTCCTCTTCAGATGAAGAGGGGAAGGGAAAAAATGCTGGAAGAGAAATAGTTTGGTTCCTATTTGCAGCAGATGGAATCTTGGGACGAAATCCTGGGAGGAACCTAAGCTGCACATGGTCCGGAAAAAATATAGTATATGGCTCCTCGGCAGACAAGGCTTGTAGCTCACTAACTCTTTTGGCAGTTGTAACTGCCAATAGTAGAGCCATTTTGCCAGTTAGTAACTTAAGTGAGACTTCTTCCAGGGGTTCGAATGGTTGGTCGCAAAGAGCGTTCAGGACCGGAATGAGGTCCCATTGGTGGACAGGGGTGTTCACCACCGGTCTCAGCCTAGTTGCCCCTTTAATAAAGGTGCTCACTAAAGGATCCTGAGACAAACGCCTCCCCAGATAGGCGGACAGAGCCGCTACGTGTACTTTGAGTGTGGCCGCAGCCAGACCTCTGTCTAGTCCGTCTTGAAGGAAGTCCAGGATCGCCTCAGTCGGGGGACCAGTGGAGTCCACTTGATGCTGCAGACACCAGGCATTAAAGATGTTACTAATTCAACGGTAATTCCTGTTAGTCGAATCCGCTCTGGCGCTGGATAGGGTCTTCAAGACGGCTTGTGACAGTCCTCTATTCCTCAATAGGGACTGGTCAACCTCCAGGCTGTCAGGTTGAGTCTCCTCAGATCCTGGCATCTCAGCTCTCCTTGGGTTACCAGATCTGGGAGAGGGGGAAGCCTCCAATATATGCCCTGACTCATTAGTATGAGCTGAGCAAACCAAGCCCTTTTTGGCCAGAACGGGATTATGGCTATTCCCGAGGCTTGGTCCTGTCTTATTTTGATCAATACCTTCGGTATGATTGGAATTGGAGGGAATATGTAAAACAGCCTGAACCTCCATGGGATGGACAGGGCATCCACTGCCAAGGGATCGTCCTCCTGGTATAGGGAGCAGAAGGTCCCTACCTTGGCATTGAGTCGGGTAGCCATTAGATCGACCTCCGGGAGACCCCATCTCTGGACGATCTGTTGAAAAACGTCTGGATTGAGAGACCATTCTCCTGATACGGTAATACCCCGACTCAGATGATCCGCTACTATGTTCAGGGAGCCCTTTATGTGAACAGCGGATAACTGGGCTAGGTTCTTCTCTGCCCAGGCAAATATAAGATTCGTCTCTCTCAGTAAGGTTGGTGACCTGGTGCCCCCTTGTTTGTTTATGTAAACAACCACCGTCATGTTGTCTGACCTGATCTTGACAGACTTGCCTCTCAACTCCGGGGCAAAGTGCACTAGGGCCAAGTACACAGCTCTGAGTTCCTTGAGATTGGAAGATCCCAGCTCCGGACATCTCCATCGTCCTTGTACAGTCCTGTCCTGGCAATGGGCTCCCCATCCCCACTGGGATGCATCTGTTGTCAACAGGGTCCACAATGTTGGGACCGTGGACCTTCCGTCTTTCAGGTGTATCCACCATCTGAGGGAAAGACGGGTAGCGGGAGAAAGGCAGATCTTCTTGTGCAGTCCCCGTGGAGACCTGTTCCAGGTTGTCAACACTTCCATCTGCAGGGGACGCAAATGCCATAAAGCCCAAGGGACTGCTCTGGCCGAGGATGACATTAGGCCGAGGACCCTCATGGCGGTGCGGATAGTTACCCGCCGGGTGTGTAATAGAAACCGTGCACCGGCCTGGATCCTTTCCTTCCTTGGGCTGGAGAGGAAGATCTGCATCGTTTCTGAATCCACTATGAACCCGAGGAACTTCCTCCGTGTGGAAGGAACGATTTCGGACTTCTCCCAATTGATGATCCATCCTAACTCTTGTAGGAAACTGATGGCAAGGTTGAGCTGCTGGAGGAGAGCAGCCGGAGACTGAGCTTTCAGAAGCCAGTCGTCTAGGTAAGGAACGATGAAGAGGCCCTGTAGTCTGAGGGCCGCAGCAACCGGAGCGATCACCTTGGTAAATACCAGGGGGGCGGATGTGATGCCGAACGGCAGAGCTGTGAATTGAAAGTGCTCCCTGTGGCCGGCCATAGAAACGGCAATCCTGAGGAATTTCCTGTGGGAGTGAGCAATAGGGACATGAAGGTAGGCGTCCTTCAGGTCGAGGGTAACCATCACGTCTCCTGGCTGGAGAAAAGCAGACACGGAATCCACGGTTTCCATACGGAATGACCTCTTCTTGATAAAGCGATTGAGATACCTCAGGTCTATTATCATTCTCCAGCCCCCGGTGACTTTGGGGACCAGAAAGACGGGGGAGTAAACTCCCAGACCGAGATCTGAGGCTGGGACCTTCTCCAGGGCGCCTTTGATGACATACTCGGCGACCAAGGCCTCTAAACTGGCCTGTTGGGAAGGTGGAAGGGTTCTGGTGACAACAAACCGATCTGGAGGTGGAAGGTGGAATTTGATAAGATAACCGTGCTGTATAATTCTTAGCACCCATGGATCTTGAATATGGGTGACCCAAGCTCTGAAAAAAACCGAAAGACGTCCTCCCACAGAAAGGGGGGCCACAGGGAGCTGCCCCGCGTCAAAATTCCGGCTTCCTCTTGGTGTCCTCCCTGGAAGCACCACGTCCGGAACCTCTAGGACGATATCTGGGACGCCTTTGCTGGGTTGGGCGTCTATAATTAGAGGCGGAACCTCTGCCTCTAGAGGGGGCACGTCTGCCCCTGGCAGCTTGAGGTAAGGACTTCCCCTTACCTTCAGCTAATCCCTCTATGATAGTATCCAAGCCTTGCCCAAATACTCTTCCTGGCTCAAAAGGGAGCGCGCAAAGAGCAGCCTTGGATGCAAAGTCTGCACGCCAAGGCTTTAGCCACAGGGGTCTGCGGGCCGCAGTGGACAACGCCATCGACTTGGCTGAAATTCTCAACTGATGGCGAGAAGATTCTGCCAAAAAATCTGCGGCCCTATGAATATTCTTCATGGAAGCCAAGATGTCATCCCTGTCCACACCGGAATCAATATCCCGCTCCAAGGTGGCTAGGCGGTTACGAAGAAAATCGCCCACAGTGGTAGAGGCTATGGCTACTGAGGCTTGGGCAGAGGAAGCAGAATAAACCTTCTTAAGGGTGGCGTCAGCCCTGCGATCCAAAAGGTCCTGAAGATTTGATCCATCTTCAAGGGGCACCAGGGTTCTACGAGACAACTTCGCCACGGCTAGATCCACCTTCGGGGGAGGCCCCCAGGAATCCCACTGAGTTGAATCCATAGGGAACAGGTGCTTAAAGATCCTGGATAATGAATGTCCTTTTTCTGGCTGCTTCCACTGCTGCACCATGAGGTCGGTCAGCGTGGCGTCCGCATGGAAGGCAATATGTCCCCCAGAGGCAGACGTGGAGGCTTCCCCGTCAACATCTCGGCCCACTGTAGACCGGATGGACTTCAGCAGCCTGCCTGTTTGTTCATAGTGGAACACAGGTCTGCTGGAAACTACAGAGTCGTCCTCGGAGGAAACATCCTCTGCCACCCGTAGATGTTCCAGGGGAGGGAGGGACGAGGAACGATGCTCTGTGCATGGTCTCTTGGCGAGCTGAGACAAGGTAGACTGTATGCCTTTGAGGGAATCATCCTGCAAAAAATAAAGAGAGAGTACAAGCAAGGGAATTATCCTTACCCAAGCGATGCCCAACTCACCATCTCCTTGACCCAGGCCATCATATCTCTAGGAGAAGGCTCCTCAGGTGGGGGGCCTCTGCAACCACGACAACGGGCCCACTCATAGCCTAAAAATAATAGGCGGGTTATAGGGCCGGTAGTACCCAGAGGGATAACCTCTTAAGCCGCTACCTACCATCAGGGAGCGGCGTGTCACAGTCAAAACAGGAAAGGTGCTTCCTTTTAGCAGTAGATTTCCTCCTATAATCCCCAGGGGGGGTAGTAGAGGAAGACATATCCTACAGAGAGACCATAGACCATGCAAAATTGTCACCAACATATTCTACCAAATATCAAAAGAAGGGGTAGATCTTACCGTGTCCTAGACCCGGACAGCAAGGTGACAAGAAACTGAAGATTTGGTTTGGAGGCAAAAAGAGACCTGAAGCTAAGCAACAACCTCTGATGCACAGCCTTCCGCCTTAGAAAGGAGAAGGTAACTAATAACCGGCCGGCCTGACCTTTAACCCGGCCGGCCGGAAATGGGAGGGGCCATAGTCACATGAACCCTCCAGGAAAAGAGAAAGGTTACCCCCCCCCTCTTCATACAGCCCCAGCAGGGTCGCCTACCCCCTCAATTCCTGGCCCGGACGTGCGTGCAGGCTAGATTCTGCAATAAGCAGAAAGCCGGAGAAAACATCCTTCGCCGGCGCCAGGATCTTCAATGGCGCCGCTATACTTCCGGGCACAACAGGAAGTGTGCGCCCGGCAAATGCGGACGCAGGAAACTCTCCGCCGGGAACTTTAGTTCCGGCAGAGCACGTCCGCAAGCGACAGCGAGAGAGCCCCGCGGCAGCGTGCCGGGCCAACTCACCAGCACGAGATGTGCTGACAGGTGAGCCAGAGGGAGAAGGAGGGGAGGGGGGGGAGGGAGGGAGGAGGGAAGGAAAGAAGCCACGCAGGCTAAAGAGAAACTTTTTTTTTTTTTTTTTTCCCAGACAGGGGAAGGGACCTTCAATCAAGAAGGTCAGAAACTGAAGAAAGAAGAATTATGCTCCAAAGGTAGGTAACCCATAGAGCCTAAAATAAGAGGACACAAGTCCTCCCCACCTGTCCTTGACCACACAGGACAGAAAAAAACACGCAGAGGGGAGGTTCTTGTGCCCTCTTATAGGGCCAGCCACGCTTTTGATTGGCTAATTAAAAATCCGCCTGTCCTACCAGCACACAGGGGCAGAAATACCCCACATTGTGCCGCTGGTACGGACGACAGGGAAACACTGATTCCACAAAGCAGATGTGAACTCTGCCTTGCAAAGTATAGATGTGAGAATGGGGCCTTAGGGCATGTTTGGAACTCAAGGCTATGTTCACCCAATGGCTTTTGGAGAAAATCATGCAGAGATACAATAACTGAACACATCCACAGCAGAAAGCAATGAGTGAGCCTGCATGTGCCAGAGTTTGCATTTTGCTCAGTCTTATGATATTGAGCTAAATAATCCTAAAGCCACACGCCATTGGTCATTCTGCTACGGACAGCGCAGCAAAATCAGTCATGGCCCTTTTTTTCTGCACTCAGGAAAAAAAAAAAGCAAAAGAAAAAAACCTCATGCAAGCAAACCAAAACAACATCCATCACTTGTTCCTATGATGGGAGGCAGATTAGGGCGTTTTTGGAGAGGATTTTGAGGAAGAAGTTCACCTCAATATCCTTTCCATAGAGCTCCCCCCGACACACACTTCCGGTAATAAACAACCTGAACTCCGGACTGATACTTTGTAACAAGATAACAGTGCGATTTGTGCGGCTGCTGTGTTACAGAGCACAGGCCGGACTGTCTATTAATATAAATAAGGATGTTCTTATTCACTGACAGCAAACAGAGCTTGAAAAGGAGAAGCAGTGGCCATTTATTTATACATTTATAAAGATATTAAGCTTTATTTAAATCCATTCTCAGCAGCCGACTGCTTCTGGCCAATTCCTTGGGTCACTTCTTGGATTAACCGATTGTTCACTGCCACGGGGTGACCAAGAAATTACTGTATTACATGTACAAACATTGTATAAATTTTGTACATAAAACTTGTGTGTATATCCTGGGCAGCCAGCTCCTGTGTATATTTTTTTTTTGTGTGCCATAAATAAATGTTTTCTATTGAGGTTTTTGTCTGATTGTGTTTAATGTGAGTCCTGGGAAAACTTAGGCCTCATTCAGACAGCAGCATTCTCAGCAATGTGCATCATTATATGTAAGCCAAGACCAGGAGTGGAACAAACATGGAAGAGCAGCAAGTCTTTCTATATGTTCCAAATCTGGTCCAGTTTATATGAATCTCATGACAATCCCATGACAGTTATAAGTGGGCCAGGGTTCCTCACATAATACATACCACCCTTCACACAAATAAGAGCCTTATATCCAGCATACAGGATAAGTCGTACTGTGCAGAGTTTATGTGTATATATATATATATATATATATATATATATATATTATATATCCCTTTACATAGACATACACAGAATAAGAGTGGATACTGAGAAGTGGTACTATGCGGATTACATAGGTGTATATTAAATATAACCCATACAATAGGGGCAGATTGGAAAAAAGTAGTGATACTGCGCAGATATATTAATTCACTAAATGATACATACACACGGTGTCAATTTTGGGTCAAGATATTTCAGTTCCATCAAGAACCTTTTGAGAATTATTCCTGTTGTAACAAATGTGGCCACCCATGGAATAAAAGGATTTACCTTGCATGTAGCTTCTATCCAGAGAATTACACCTGCTGCATGATTTTGCAGTACATTTTGGTTATGTGATATTACTACAGGTCCTGCAGTGATCGGAGACTTCAGACAGGAGGCTGTTGCATCAGTGTATGTGGGTACAGTTTCCACCAGAATCCCTATATATATTGATACATGCAGGACTGTACAGGAGAGCATGGCAGCACTTCTAGGAAAGTTCTGTCGGAGGCCAGAGTCTCACCGATGGGGTGACTCCTACAATAATATATACAGTCCTATGAAAAAGTTTGGGCACCCCTATTAATCTTAATCATTTTTAGTTCTAAATATTTTGGTGTTTATAACAGCCATTTCAGTTTGATATATCTAATAACTGATGGACACAGTAATATTTCAGGATTGAAATGAGGTTTATTGTACTAACAGAAAATGTGCAATATGCATTAAACCAAAATTTGACCGGTGCAAAAGTATGGGCACCTCAACAGAAAAGTGACATTAATATTTAGTAGATCCTCCTTTTGCAAAGATAACAGCCTCTAGTCGCTTCCTGTAGCTTTTAATCAGTTCCTGGATCAAGGTATTTTGGACAAACAATTCAAGTTCAGTTAAGTTAGATGGTCGCCGAGCATGGACAGCCCGCTTCAAATCATCCCACAGATGTTCAATGATATTCAGGTCTGGGGACTGGGATGGCCATTCCAGAACATTGTAATTGTTCCTCTGCATGAATGCCTGAGGATTTGGAGCGGTGTTTTGGATCATTGTCTTGCTGAAATATCCATCCCCGGCGTAACTTCAACTTCGTCACTGATTCTTGAACATTATTCTCAAGAATCTGCTGATACTGAGTGGAATCCATGCGACCCTCAACTTTAACAAGATTCCCGATGCCGGCATTGGCCACACAGCCCCAAAGCATGATGGAACCTCCACCAAATTTTACAGTGGGTAGCATGTGTTTTTCTTGGAATGCTGTTTCTTTTTGGACGCCATGCATAACGCCTTTTTTTATAACCAAACAACTCAATTTTTGTTTCCAAAATGAAGCTGCCTTGTCCAAATGTGCTTTTTCATACCTCAGGCAACTCTATTTGTGGCATACGTGCAGAAACGGCTTCTTTCTCATCACTCTCCCATACAGCTTCTATTTGTGCAAAGTGCGCTGTATAGTTGACCGATGCACAGTGACACCATCTGCAGCAAGATGATGCTGCAGCTCTTTGGAGGTGGTCTGTGGATTGTCCTTGACTGTTCTCACCATTCTTCTTCTCTGCCTTTCTGATATTTTTCTTGGCCTGCCACTTTTTGTATCCTTCCCCTGAACAACTATGTTGAACAATCTTTGTTTTCAGATCATTTGAGAGTTGTTTTGAGTAGCCAATGATGCCACTCTTCAGAGGAGATTCAAATAGGAGATCAACTTGCAATTGGCCACCTTAAATACCTTTTCTTATGATTGGATACATCTGGCTATGAAGTTCAAAGCTCACTGAGGTTACAAAACCAATTTTGTGCTTCAGTAAGTCAGTAAAAAGTAGTTAGGGGGAATTCAAATCAATAAAATGATAAGGGTGCCCATACTTTTGCACCGGTCAAATTTTGGTTTAATGCATATTGCACATTTTCTGTTAGTACAATAAACCTCATTTCAATCCTGAAATATTACTGTGTCCAGCAGTTATTAGATATATCAAACTGAAATGGCTGTTGCAAACACCAAAATATTTAGAACAAAAAATGATTAAGATTAATAGGGGTGCCCAAACTTTTTCATAGGACTGTATTCTACCAGTGGAGCCTTCAGGAGACTTGACAGCATCCTTAAACCATACTTTAGCCTAGGTCATCCATCCCTCTATTTGTTTAGGGATGTACAAATCCTAGGATACTCGGGGCCAGTAGTGGATCATTCAGGAAACAAGAGGCAGACAGAACATGGTAGGTTCAGTATTTATTCAGAGGAGTAGCTCAAACCGAGCAGAATTAACAGGCCTCCTCAATTTGGAAATTTTCTTTAAAGCTTTTGCAAAAGCAACAGAACTGAGGATGAGGAAAACCATTCCTGCTGCAAACGATCCTGCAAAGACAAGCGCCCTGAGCCCTGAAAAGGAGAGAAGCCAGTGGTTAGGACAAAAGGAGTCTATTATTTCTATATTACACGTGAAAACCAATAGCATTTTGCTTGATTACATTAAAAAGGCAGAGCCATGTATGCAGACTATGCAGACAGTCCTCTACCTGCTCATTCACACCTCTGAAGGGGTAAAAACATTAGAATAAAGGGTAAGTTCACATGGAGGAAAATGAAAAAAGGTTTTGAGGGAGACAGATTCCTCTGTTTTTCACCACCCCAGCTCCCTGCAGTGATATAGGCATAATAAGAAGGATATCTGGAACAGCAGACTGTGGATGAATCAGATGTGAAATCTGAGGCAAGATTGAGCAGGATACTTTCAGTGTACTGCACTGATCCCTGCCTTCCATTATATTCAGGCATCATGGTGGAATCTGCCACTGATTTAGGGGTGGACTATGCCTCAAAATCAGCAGCAGATTTCACGTGTAAACATACCCTAACAATTGCAGTTAGGCCACTTTACATTAAAAAAAATTGTGACAGCAATGTAATGACTGAAAGTAAAGTGCTGTTGCCATCTTGTTTCTTGTAATAGCACCTTCTCATGTAGGTGTATCATGCTAGTGACGATCTGTTAGTCATGCATGCGCAGTAGAATACAGTACAGTTTCTGCTGCATCCTCAGTGAAAGCAGCAGGATTATAATTTAGGCTCGACACAGACCATTTCCTGCTATTAAGAGAGAAAGGGCAGCATGAGAAGTAGTATTTAGAGCAGTAGAGGTGGATTTCTGATCATGTACTAAAATATTACAAGACCCTAAAATGATAACCTCTAGATACCATCACCCTCTTCTCTCACCATTTAGGACGTAACATACCAGATTCTTGTTCCTCTTTGCTGGTCCTGACACCTCCAGACAGCTTGACAGGGCCACAGGACACCACTTTCCTGTATGGGTCACTCAACTCTCTCTTCTGCATTCTGGATTTGGGCTGCAGAGGACATGGAAACACCACTCTAATCACTATGGATGGAGCCACGTATTTCCCCATCAATGGCTCAACAATATCTATTTTACAAACAGTGCCACTCCCCTCTTCTCTTTCTATGACTAGAGGGATCAAAGAAAATGCACAAAGTCAGCAGTGGACCATTCAGAATACATAAGAAAAAGGACAATGATAGGTTTAGGGTTAAAGGTAGCTCCAAACAGATCTGTTCATTCAAATTTATGGAACTTCTAAAAATAAACAGCTGAGCACACTTTACTTGGTATTTTTTGAATCCCCATAAAGATTAATGTAAAAGGTCACTCATGTACAACCATGACCCCCATTCTCAAGATGGATGATCCTCTAGGACCCAGATCTATAAGCATTTTCCACATAGACATAAATGCACATTTTCTCATACAAGAGACTCAAAGCACATGGAGAGTTGTAGAGTGGAGAAGGGGGGTGCTGCTGTACAGGCATTCACCCCCACTATGGTCAGTTGTCTACGGGAAGCCAGTTTACTTATCAGTATATTTTTGGACCCCAGAGCAGCAAGGCAACATTGCTAAGTAGTGAGCCACCATTCTGCGATTCTAATGGTATTACACAGCTAAGATGTCCATAGCGGTTGGTCACATCACAGAGTTATTGAGGGGACACCACGGACCTGATAATGGCATTGCGTGGAGTTGTAGTGGCAAAGCCAGATGCGGCAATGCAGATAAACCTCCTGATACTGAACGAAGTGGAACATCAGAAGAGTGAATCGACTCAGGGACTGGTTTCCAGAGTCCATCATCTTTACTGTGGAGTCATTAGCAATGCTGTGGAGAGAAAGATCAGTCAGCAGAGAACTAATGTGACCAGGAGAATTCCATCATGCAAACCTTAGGAGGAATGTGAAACTCACCCATCCGTAATGAGGAGATGACGAACTGCACTTCCATGATGAGCCCATGGGGTGGCCCAACATTCCTCAAGCTTCAGGGTGAAGTAGTTCTGTGGGTCATGGCCATGAATTTGTAGCTGGACATACAAACGTTGATTCAGAGGGATGACAGGGGGGTGACTGTACGGCCCTAGGTACTCAGCTGTGGGGTGCAAAGTCATTGTGACATTGAATTTTCCTTCCTTCACCATGAATGTTACCAACCTGAATATAAAGAAAATAGGCACTCAGACAAAACAACTACCATTCATGTTAAAGGGATGCATAAAATAAGAATGTGGACCACAGATTCTACACAGATCCTTTAAGTAGTTCACTTGTGACATGTTCCTGGGACTTCACACAGCCAGCTCTCTACTTACGCAGCGCTAGTCACCAGAGGGAACGGCAGGGACACCACTCTGTCATAGTGATATACACAAGCAAAGCCAATTCGGATGTCGGAGGACCTGGATATCATGGAGCTGGGGACCTCTTCCCTCTCTCCTGCTGTACTTGTGCTCAGCTCATTGGTGTAGATAAGATGGCTGCCATTCACCTGGAATATATAAAAGATAGCTGGTATAACAGTCAAGTTTTACAACAGCTGCAAAGCAAGAAGATTCAAGTCACTTTGGTTCTCTCCGAATTTTTCTTAGAGGCAACACTGACTGTACGAAGAAACACAACTTACCTGGACCACAGTGCCACATAGAGTGTGGTTTTCATGGGTCAGTGTGACAGAAACATGCAGCTCAGATATGTCCAGTTGCTTACATGCTGGATTGAACAAGTGTAGGATGGACAAGTTCACATTCAGCTCATGAAGAGCACTCTTTAGGACCTGGAAGGTCATCCTATCATGATCACAGCTCAGCTGCAGCTGAAGATCTGGCAATAATAGAAGATTAGGCTTAAAATGGGACCCAACACCCCACTCCACCCATTACGGCATCTTCCATCCTCTCTACCTTGGCACATGTCTCCTATGAAGCCTGGTTTACACAAGCACTGAAGTTTTCCACTGAGAATTTCACATCTTCCTCCATTCTCACAAGCATTGGCGGGACATCCAGTACCCAGTGTGGCATCGATTGTGGGCATCATACTCTGATCTTTGGGCCACGGGTCCCGGTAGAAGACATGTACACTGCCTTTAGGATCCAACTCTGAACCTATGTGAAGAAACCATAAAGTTTAAGAAGTGGTGGAGGAGCTTTCCACAATGTATCTGAGCTTCCACATCTTACCTCTAACCTGCTCTGGATCGACCAAAGCAATCAACTCCACCACAGCAACAAGCCAAAAGGAAGTAGCAAGAGGCGCCATCTACATAACAAAGTAGATAGTCAATGACTACAATCCCAGGCATATCAGACATTTACCAGGCCAGAAAACCCCCATACCAAAACACTGCTAGAGATCAATACAATACACACTGCTTTTCTGTTATCAGCTATTTTAACATTATAACAAACATCCAATAAAACACATTAATGCTATCAAACATAGTGGAAGTCTGCGGTGTATACAGCAATGTCACCTGCATATTGTATCACATAGGAGGGAAAATCAGGTATATCCCTTATAGCCATGGTTACTGAGGAAGATATTGTGTGCAGGAGGGTGATCGAATATATGTAGTAGTGTATAAAATGTGCATGGGTGTATATGGAGGGGGGGGGGGGTGCGGGATTTAAGGAGAAGAAGCATAGAACACGTAGAAAGGAGATCCATATAACCTGTAAAGGGGGTGTTTATGTATATAATGTGTTTGGGTACATGAAGGGGTAAGCAGTGTAAATAGGGGTAGAAGGGAGGTGAAGAGGTGCATGTGGAAGTGATGTATATAATGTGTGTATATATATATATATATATATATATATATATATATATATATATACACACACCATGCAGGAGTGTATATAAAGTGTAGGGTATATCTGGAGGGAATGATGTATATGACTTGTAGGGAAGTAAATGGAGGGAAATGTGATATATAAAAAGTGTATGGCTGTATATAGAGGGAACAGTGATGTGTATAATTCGTAGAGGTGTGTATTTTAGGGTGAGGTATTGAGGGTGTATAAGGGGGAGGTGATGTATATAACACGCGGGGGTGTATATGGCGAGGAGCTGATACAGATCGCGTACTAGATCTCCTGTAATAAAGTTACAATTCACCACGTGATCCCAGGCTCCAGAACATCTCCCCTCACCCTCCTCCATTTATACGGTAAGTAGCAGGTGTCAATCATTACATTAACTGTTTCCTGCCCGCTCCCCGAGCTGCCAAAGCTGTAGTGTACATAATGACACAGACTGAAATTTTGAAGGACGGGACTACATCTCCCTGCAGCCTCTGCGGCAGCTTCCGGTCCTGTTACCAGGCAACCAGACGCGTACAAGAAAACAGCAGGTGAGAGCTTTATCAGTGTCTATGAATGTTCGGCACCCCTGAGTATACCCTCCACACTGCCACTCATATCATGTACAGTGACCCCCAATTCCGGACTGTCACCCCCATTATTATAATGTCTAGCATAACAGCCCTGTGCATGCCCTTGCTCCCCTCAATATTACCCCCACTTGTCTTCACACTTCTACCCCTATCATCATGACAGGTCCAGATACAATAGAGGATGTTATTGTCACATGTCTGTTCCTTTCCAGGTGTAATGGAGGCTCTAGAGGAGGTAGATGAGCGGGGACATGAGGAGGAGGAGGAGGATGATATTCTGAGTGACAATGAGCTGCATGATATTCAAGAGCAGATGGCGCTCATTGAGGTGACGGACACCCCCGGGTGAGTACTATCCAATGATGGTGGTAGTTCTAGGATGTAGATACTGGAAATGGGTAATGTCTGCCCATAAAGACTCTGAGCACTAAACAATCTTGCACGCCTCCTACTTTAAAGGCTCCGCTTCATGCATGGCCCCAAATTTGAATGCTCTGTGCTCTTTACTCCACTAC
Source organism: Leptodactylus fuscus (assembly GCF_031893055.1). NCBI lineage: Eukaryota > Metazoa > Chordata > Amphibia > Anura > Leptodactylidae > Leptodactylus > Leptodactylus fuscus. The sequence continues at coordinate 78,359,476 of NC_134271.1, read as the reverse complement.
TTAAAAGACTCTACCCTTGGCATCCCCCCTCCCCACTTTAAAGACTTTGTGCTCTGTACACTCCCAGGTTGAAGACTTTGTGCTCTGCTTGGCTCTACACTGTAAAGACTCCACGCTCTGCAAGCCCCTCACTATGAAGATTCTGCACTCTGTATGCCCCCCCCATATCTACTATGCACTCTGTATGCCCCCCACTATATCTGCTCCGCACTCTGCATGCCCCCACTATAAAACTGCGCACTCTGCACCCACCTCCAAAAATACTCCACACTCTGCATTGCTCCCACTATAATAGGGTCCATTCACACAGAGTTTTTTGGCGCTGATTTTGACACTGAATTCACGTCAGAATCCACATGGAAAAAAAGCCTCCCATTGACTTCAATGGGTTCCTGTTTCCGAAGGAACCCATTGAATTCAATGGGAGGCTTTTTTTCCATGTGGATTCAGCGTCAAAATCAGCGCCAAAAAACTCTGTGTGAATGGGCCCTAAAGGTTCCATGCTGGCCATGCCCCCGCTACAAAGGTATAAAGGTTTCACGCTTTGTATGATCCCCACTATAAAGATTCCATGGTCTGCATGCCTCCCACTGTAAAGACTACACAATCTGCACCCCCATTTTGGACACTCTGCTCTCTAGACAATTGCTTATAGTTTACACCACTTTTAGTGTATTTTGTGACATTGTTTCTACATCACTCACCCACTTGTATGGTCACTTCATCTTCGTCCAGGCTGCAGGGCAAGTAGTTCTAATACGATAGGTGTAAAATATGCTCTGGCACAATAACCAGCAAGTGGTCTCCTTTCAGGCTCACCTGCTTCTGTTGTTCTCTTAATCTTTCACTGACCTCTGTGAGGCCTTTCAGTTCTAGTACCTGTGGTACTCTCTTACATTGTGCACATAAGGTGGTTTCACAAGCTCTAAACCTCCTCAAGTTTCAGCCACTGCCTTGGTTTCTCTCTCACAGCCCAGTAGCATGTTCTTCAGTGGCTGTCTAGACCTTGATCTTCACTCATAGCATATCTCACTATCAGAGGTATCAAACAAACATGGTATGGTTATATGGATGCATCTCAACCCAAAATACAGACACTGTAACAGCCTTTTAACATTACATCGTCCATTGTCATCTTAACACAGGCAATGGTTTGCTGCAGGAGATGCCTAGACTCTGCATATGTGGTAATAGCTATACAATAAAGTATTAAAGGAGTTATCCACTTTCTACAATTGATGGCCATCAATATTAGATCTGCGGGGGTCCAACACCCACAATCCCCCACAGATCACTGGTTTCGAGGCAGTGAGGTGGGTGTAGACTTCAGTGGGACAGCCTCAGCAGGCAGCTTCACTTGCTGCTATAGTGTGTATGGCAAGTGAGCAGCATGGCAAGAGCCACCCTGTCTTGGTACCAGTAATCTAATATTACCATGATCCCGATAGGTGTAATATTTAAGATTCTTTAGGAATATTCCTTATTGTAGAAAGTGGATAACCCCTTTAAAAATCATCACAAAATCTTAGATTAATTACATTGACATGATACTTTATACTGCAGAAATTACCAGTATTACTTTGCAGATCACCTCCCTACACTTTGTGAAGACTACGTGCTCTGAACACTCCGTGGATTATTTCATCTGCTAACATTTACTGAAATTTTCTCTTTGTTTCTCAGAGAGATGGACAGACAGGTTGACTTCACAAGCTTTCCATCATCCTACACTGAGAATTCTCCTAAGGAACAAACACTACTGAACCTGGCCGAAAACTTCTGCCGCCAGTATACGCATCTCTACCCTGACAGGGAGTCGCTTTTCATATCCCCACTGAATGAGTGTGGTGTGGAGGTGAGTGTGAACAAAATGCAGCTTTCCCCAGCATGTAAAATGGGTGATATGAGGTGACTGTCTCAGTCTTTCTTTTTATTACAGAAGTTTGTATGCTCCACACTACGCCCCACACTCCTCCCATACCCAGAGCTTTATCACTGGGAAGAATGTGCACGTTTTGTGTCAGAATTTGTAACAATGGAACCGCTGAATCCTGAAATAGAGCTGGTGAGAAGACTCCTGTGACTTTTCATATATCTCCTCCATTCATTGGTCTTTTCTCTTACCTTCATTAATTTTCTCTTTCCCCTTCATAAATCTTCTTCTTTCAATCATCTTCTCTCTTCTTTCCATATATCTGTTCCTTTTATGCACCTTCTTTGTTCTTTCATTCATTCATTCATTTCCTCACTTTTCTTTATATATTTACATCAATGAATTATCTTTGTTGCACCCTCCATAAGTCACCAGTCAAAAATTTGGAGTTTTCATTCCTTTTTTTAAATTTTATTTTGTACATTGAACATTTTTATCTACATTGTAGACATACAAACTATGAAGGAACAAACATGGAATTAAAATATTTTTTTTTAAAAAGCATTAAACAAACCACCAGAATATGTTACATATTAAATCCCTGGGACTAGGGATTTAAGGGGGTTTGTAGAGGGACAGCTTGGTACTTCCCTTGTAAGGGTGGGGGCAATTTGGGGATTGAGGGTCAGAAATTCAGGGTAAACTATAGGGAATTTTTCTCTTCTTGTGCTGAACCCTCTACACCAGGGTTTCTCCTGCCATCAGGTCCCGGTAAGACCATTACGGTACATTTATTCTATGACAGACTTGTATAGAGTACTTCTATATGGGTGAGGTGTCAATTGTTTCCACCATATGGTATGTTACCTACTTTGTTTCTTGACTACCAACTGTGTCATATCCTAAGTGTGATTACCAATTGATGGTATTTTAGAAGGGATCATTGTTTTAATGGAATAAATAAATGTTATGTTTTATATTTGCATCAGTGCACTGTCAGATATTTGAATTTTCTGTTGCATAGGTGCATGTCTATGAATTATAGATAGGCACACTATAGCTCTACCTTTGCTTGTGTATATGGTTTTCATGACTGCGCTCAAGGTTTTTCACATTTTCTGGATTTACTGACCTTCATGTCTTAAAGTAATGATGGACTGCCGTTTCTCTTGATTGGTTCTTGCCATAATGTGGATGACAGCAGTACTTGAATAGGACTAAAGACTATAAGAAACTGTCTACCAACCCTACCTCTGCACAACACAACTAATGTCCTCAAACATATTACGAAGATAAGAAATTCCAGAATGTAACTCTTGACAAGGCATACCTGTTCATTGAAATCCATTCTGGATGACTACCTCTTGAAGCTGATTGAGAGAATGCCACATGTATGAAAAGTTGTTATCTATGCAAAAGGGCTATTTTGTTGTAAATCTAAAATCTAAAACATATTCTGGTTTGTGTATCACTTTTTTGTTTACTTCTTAATGCCTTCATAGTTTTCATGCCCTCAATATGAATCTGTATAAAATAAAAAAAAAAGTAAATCCATGGGATGAAAAGATATGTCCAAATGTTTAACTGGTACTCTACATCTCCACCATTCTTTTTCCCTCTGACCCTTATGTATATATATTCTCCATTGGTTCTCCTCTATCATTCATTCATCTTCTCTCTTCCTTTCATATACATCCATCATTCATACACTCAATACTTCTTTCCTATAGCTTTCTTCCTTGTATTCACTATTCTCCCGCCTTATTATTTATACACCTGTATATTATGTCTCCTTGATTCTGTCCGTCACCCCTCATTCCCTGAGCTCATTCCATTCACAGCCACAGCACCTCTTCTCCTCGTACTCCATTCTGCGGGAACAGAAGGGAAATTGCTTTGATTTTAGTGTCTTGCTGTGTTCCTTGCTGCTGGGCGCTGGATACGATGCCTACTGTGTCAGTGGCTATGCCACTCGTGAAATGTGTCTTATGGATGAGACTCAAGAAACATGTCCTCTACTGAGAACCACACAAGAGGTGAGTGTTCTACATCATACACTTTACTTTTATTTAACAAGGATGAGAAGTGTGAATCTTGAAGAAATATCTAGAACCAGTTAATGAGATTCCCTGTCTACTGACCCGTGACAGCCATGTACAACCCAAACACATAGTGTATCACATGCCCTGTATAACCCACATACAGATAAGTTCTATGGCTCTGGTGCAGTTTTTAAAAAGAAACAAAAACTTTTACGTTACTCCACTGTGTATTCTGTTTGTCTTGTGCCAATGTTCTTGGAATATATTGAGCCAAGATGAAAGGTAAGGACAGGAAATGTAAATATTGCAGAATGTAGTTTGAAATTTTCCTTCTAGTAATTCCCCATATAGACAAACCCTTCTAGAGCTTTCACAGAAAATCCTTCTCTGCGCAGACATCTCTTCTCCATTTACTTTTATCACCTCTCCAAGTGAGCTATCTGGGGTATGCCTTCACCTTCTGCATCCATACATACCTATTCTGTCGCCCTTGACTCCTATATTTTTCCGCATTGTAGAGCCACGGAGCATCACCAGCAAAGCCTCACAAAAAATACAGTGTGCGGCCTCCTAGACAACTAGTCAGTAAGTTTGAACTGGAGCAAGTAGACAAAAAGGAAGCCAAAATGCAGGCCTCCCGCCTCAAACAACTTGAAGAAGAGGAGCAGCGCTTGGCGGTAAGTTTACATGCCACAGATTGCTTATCGTACTTAGTTAGGGCTTTGCAATTCTGTACTTGCTTGTAATTCCAAAGCTGTATGCACTGCACACTGATAAGTGGGGCCATAGACCTTGCATGTTGCGTGCATGATTCCTACCGTTCAGACAGGACCCTTGTGTCAGACACTGGGCAGTCATATCACTGACATCCAGGCAGATGATGAAACATGCTGTGATCCCTACTGCTCAACATTTCTCATACATAACCCTGGTGCAAAATGTTTTACTAACACAGCCCTGATCATCCATGAGTAACAGAATGATATGTGTCCACAGAATGTAGAGAAACCTGGTCCGGACCGCCTGTATGGTCGCAGAATCCACTGCTGGGTGTTAGTTCTGGCAGGGAAGAGGGAAGTGCCAGACAATTTCTTCATTGATGCACTGACTGGCCATGCATATGAAACAAAAGATGAACACTTCCTGGGTATTGAAAGTCTGTGGAATCATGAAAATTACTGGATCAATATGCAGGACTGTCGCTATGGCTGCAAGGTACCAAGCCTGGAGTAGGGACTTATCTGATTGCATTTAGAAAGGTACATTAGATTTTCATGGGCCAGTATCATGAATAGGGATTGACAGGATAGTGCTGTGTACAGTGAAGAATGTGACATGTGCATTATGTTAAGTGTAGGTAGTAATATGGAATATTCCAGTGTGTAACAGTGAGTGACATTGGATAGTGCAGAGTGCATTGTGTAGGGAGTGATATAGAATAGATCAGCGTGTAGACTGGAGGGTGTGACATGGAATAAAGTGTACAGTTTGGAGGGAGTGCCATGGTATATAGCAGTGTATATCACATGTGGAGTAACATGGTCTACTGTGTAGGGTGAAGGGGAAGATATGGGATATTTTAGTGTGTAAAGAGGGGCAAGCAACTGTGCAGTGTTTAGGAAGTGACATGGTATAGTACAGTGAGTGACACTGGATAATGCACTGTGTAGACATGAGGGAGTGACATAATGTAGTGCTGTGATATGTGTATAGGGCATAACATGAGATATATATATATATATATATATATATATATATATATATATATATATATATACACTGTATATTGTGAGGGGGTAAACCTAGAGGGCTTTGAAGAGTGACCCCAAAACAGGGTTGAATAGAGCCTTGACCACATCCATTCCCAGGGCCCAACTCCAGAGAGAGAGCACACAGCAGGAGAGTGCTGCTGTGACCTGCAGTGACCAGCTGGACTGTGCACCAGTTGGAGAGAGACAGGAGGTCTGTCCCTAGAGGACTGAAATCCAGAAAAGACTTGGTTAAGCTCAATATAAGGGGCGTTCACACTTCAATGTTTTTTTTTTTTTTTAAAGCAAACCACCGGTGTCCGTATGCAGCCTTTCCGTGGGGAAACTGATTTTTTTGGGACGGACACAAAGTCCTGCATGTCCGACTTTGTGTCCATGCAAAAAAAAAAAAAAAAAAAAAAAAAGGTTTCCCCACGGAGAGGCTGCAAATGGACACCGGCTGTTTTCTTTAAAACAAACATTAAAATAAATTAAAACTAATCGCCAGGAAGCCGCCCCCTATGCAGTTTTTCCAGGGATTAAGACAGAGACCTGGCGGGCGGACATGGGTGCAAGTGGGAACACCCTCTGAGCCAGATTGCTGAGGAGAAACCAGGACACCCTTAAATGTTCACCACCATGGAATTAATGGTGCTCTAAAAATAAATAATAATGACATATGATAAAACAATGTGTACAGAGTGACAAGGGGTAGTGAAAAGTAAAGGTAATGACATGGGATAGTGTAGAGGGGGCATTAGATGGCGCAGCACAGGATTGAAAGTGGACGGGGTAATACGGCGCACTGCTTGGTGTTAAGTGAACACTAGAAAACGGAATAATGGATAACTTGGAATTCTATTTTGTCACTGGGACTCCCTTCCTCTTTTGATAGGACCTGAGTTTTGACCTGGGGGACCCTGTTTGCTGGGAGTTCATGCTGTTGAGCTCGGTGAAGCCTGTGCTGCTCATCCCAGGTATGATGGAGGATGAAGATGAGGAGGAGGAGGAAGATGGAGAAGTAAGTGCAGAAATGGTATCTGAAGCGGCTGCTTACTATATTTACATATGCAGGACCATGAGGCATAGAGTTCTGGGTCACAAGGTCAAGAAACTCGAGATGTCACATTGCTTCTTTGTCTTTCCAGAACCAGGTGATGCAGCTGCCGGTGTCTTGGGTGCTGCCAATTGTGGTGACCCCAAAAGGTTTGTACTATAATAAATTTCAGAATAATGGCAATTGTTACGTGGTTTAACAATACAAGGTTGGAGGCCTGAGATTCTGATATGTCACTGCTTTACGATGAACACACATACTTTTTGTTGGTGCACATGGTGTGGGTGGTGTAACACATGGTTTGTGCTAGTGCTTATAGTGTGCGGTGACTGCGTGTCTGTCCTGAAGAACATGGCATATGTGACAGCTCTCATGATATATCATGGTGTTTGGTGTCTGGTAGTGCATGTACTATGAAAGGGTGCAAAGTAATGAAGTTGGTGGTGACAAGTTCTCTTTAATCTACTTTCACTCACTATTTTTGAAGTACAGGATTTCACAGAAGGAACTAAAATTCATTAAATAAAGTATAACAAAATGTATTAACATCACAAATACTGCCCTAGAAGATGTTTAGTTCTGCTTTAATTAACCTTATTATATGGGGTGGGAGGTTGCTAATAGCATTGTGGCTGGTTACCGTACATACAGTTCCATTATTTCTTCATTACAGTGCATTTATAAGACGATTTCTCAGAGTCTTACACATAGCAGCCAACCACAGCCTATTCAGCAGTGGCACACATAGCATGTGGTGTGTGGTAAAACACATATATGGAGAAATTCAAATACTTTATATAAGAAGGGACAGATTCTGTCAGTGGGACAGACAGTGTTTCTGTATGATCCCTAAAGCCCCATTCCATTGAGACCACTCTCAATTTAAAATACCATCCCCTTTTTTGTGTTTGAGAATTAGGACTGGATACGCATGTATTATATCTTGAATGGACAGTGTCAGTATGAAACGGAGTATGAGTGGAATGTGCGGGCAACAATTGTGACAGCGGAGGTCTACATGACTGGTACTAGGTATTTCAGTATGTCCTTCTGCTCTTTCTTTCTAGAGTTTGAGACTCGATGTCCTCAGGGGAAAAAAGTTTTAAAATACAAGAAGGCAAAGGTAGAGAAGTGGGCCCCCTACCTTCTAGAGGACGGCCAGGTATCCTGCCTAACTCTCTACCAAGACACAGGATGTAAGTCTCCACAAGTCAGCATAATGAAGAGGGTTACAAATTACTTGCTAACACTTGGCCATGCACTCCATTTCAGGCTCCAAAGAGCTGGAGGTTCAAGACTGGTTCCAGCATCGGAAGGACAAGCTGGACATGAGACAGCAGAAGAGACAGTTTGGGGTCACCACTGAGTACTTCTCTCCAGGTCGCATTGATGCTCTGAAGGGTAATATGCTGACATTATGGTGTGTGTTGGGTAACTCCTCAATCTGCTGCTAACCTACAGCTATCTTCTAGTTCACACCTTCCGCTCATTGGCTCCAGAAACAGAGCGCACAATGCTGTTTTACAGTGAGGCTCGCTTGGATGGATTACAGAAACGTGAGGAAAAGCCAAATGAGATGATGGAGATTTTCCAGGGTCGACAGGACTTTTTGTATTACAGGCACACATTATATGGGAAAAGGCCAAAGAAAGTGTCCATAGCTGGAGGACCTACGGAGGCAAACCCCCGACCTATTCTGGTAAGGATCCTGAACTATCACATCCATGAGATAAATAGCAAGATAGTTTGTTCCTGCTGGTGCAGATACATTACAATCACAATGGGTGCACTTTACCACCAATCTTCCATGAGCCAGCTGTCCCCATTCTCCACCATTATCTCACTGACAAACCTACATAGATACCTGAGTCCATCTGAACTGGGACCTGCTGCAGAATCCCCCTACTGACCAAAAACCTTGCCATATGGTGCTGCAGTCTGGTGTTACAACACTTAAAAAGAGCTGAGGGCCTTTTGTCCTCCCCTTTCCTCCTTCTTTCTTCTCCTCCCTTATTACCTGTTTCTGGACTTGTATGTCCATCAGCACATGCGTTGTTATGATGTTTGCACTATTACCTGTACTTTGTACTGTGTGTTTACTTTGTTTTATTATGAAAAATTTAATAAAAATTGATCACACTTAAAAAGAGCTGAGGGGAAACATCGCCCTATAAATACAGAAAACTCAGTAAATCCTAACCTGCTACCAGTTTGCAGCGAGTCTGTCACCAGTAAGCTCCCAACCTGTTATCAGTTTGCAAGGAGTCTGTCAACAGAACAATCCCTATTGAACACTAAGTGCAGTCAGTCAGGGTTCACATAAATAAAACACTTTTTCTGCTTCCTTGAGTTATTGGCTTTCTCCTGATATGGTAATGAACTGTTTGGTAGTCTCGGTAGCTCCCATCTTGCCATAGAGCGATGCTTTCCAGCACCCAGTCCCTTCCTCCCTACTATGACTAACATGTGCACTGCGTCCGCCATAGCAGGGAGGTAGCTCTTTGGTGTAACAAGTGTAATGGAGGCGCACACCTTGCACCAAACAGCTCAATAGCATTTCAGTAAAAAGCCAATATGAGCAATGGAGGCATAATGGGGAAACAAAAAAAAGTGGCTATTTCATGTGAACCCCAGCTTTCTGACTGTGCTTCTAGTTCAATAGGGAACAGATTCCTTTTAAATCCCCCTATTCAGCCTCAATTTTGTCCCTGCTGAAAAGCCATTTATGTTGCATATGTAATATCAGACGTTCCCTGTGTAATATTAAATACGTAATACAGATGCTTCCCCCTCACTGTGACATTATATGTGAAATGCAGACACTGCTCATGTACTAACTAGTCTTCTTTGAAGACCATTCTAATTCTAATAACTTTTAAATTTTTTTTTATTTAATTCTTACTTGTATAGCGCCACCATATTCCACAGTGCTTTACAGACATTGTCAGTCACTGTCCCAGCTCACAATCTACATTCCCTATCAGTATGTGTTTGAAGTGTGGAAGGAAACCCACACAAACACGGAGAACATGCAACTCCTCACAGACGTTGTCCTTGGCAGGATTTGAACCCAGGACTCCAGACCTGCAAGGCTGCAGTGTTAACTACTGAGCCACCATGATAACAGGTTTCTCAGTATTCCAGATATATTTGTGAACTTTCTGATTTTATAATTTTTTTTTTCTTTGCCAGAAAATCACAGAACGTTTCCATAGAAACACTGAAAAGTCAGCCAATGAAGATGTGGCTGAACGGATTTTCTTGATCACTGAGGATCGCATCCATGTCCGCTGCCAGCGGGAACACGATCACATCACAACATCCACCTGGGAGTTCCTGAAGCCGGTCAACCTTGGGGAAAAGGGAGCACATGTGATGCTGAGCCCTGAGACTTGCATCTCTTACCAGGTAATGAGCTTTCCTGTACCCATCCTCAGCAGGTGAGGGCACTGAAAACTATATGACATACATAGCCCCGAGAGGTTGTCTGCTGTGTAAGCCTAGTGCACTATTTTGGTACAACCCTCTATGGCTCTGCTACCACTGTCCCCACCTTTGTCCCAAAAGAAGAAATTTAAAACAGATGTGACCAGGCTCATTTACAACAATTTTATTATTATTATTAGTAGTAGTAGTAGTATTAATATTATTAATAATTATTATTATTGTTTATTTATATAGCACCATTAATTCCATGGTGCTTTACATTTGGGTTTACATACAATACACAAAATATACAGGTAGATATAATACTAATAATGACCGAATGGCACAGTGGGGTAGAGGGCCCTGCCCGCGAGGACTTACAATCTATGAGGGAAGAGGGATAGACACAGAAAGAGAGGGGGAGACTGTATAGATGGCAGTGAGGTGATGTGTTATTGGAGGTTGTAGGCCTTCCTGAATAGGTGAGTCTTCAGGGCCTTCTTGAAGCCTGTGATTGTGGGAGTCAGTCTTATGTGTCTTGGTAAGGAGTTCCAGATATGGGGGATGCACGGGAGAAATCTTGGAGACAGTTGTGTGAGGAGCGGATGAGGGCAGAGCGGAGTAGGAGGTCGTTGGAGGATCTAAGGTTACGTGTAGGCAGGTAGCGGGAGATTAGGTTGGAGATATATGGAGGGGACAGGTTGTGGATGGCTTTGTATGTTAACGTTAGTAGCTGGAATTCAATTCACTGGGCTATGGGTAGCCAGTGGAGGGACGGCAGAGGGGAGCAGCCGATGAAGAACGGGGGGTGAGGTGGATTAAACGAGCAGCGCAGTTTCAGGTGAACTGGAGGGGGGCGAGGGTGTTTGCTAGGAGTCCATGGAGGAGGGTGTTGCAGTAGTCTAGGTGGGAGATTATGAGGGCCTGGACGAGCATCTTAGTGGTTTCAGGGGTGAGGAAGGAGCGGATTCGGTGGATGTTTTTGAGTTGAGGCGGCAGGAAGTGTTGAGGGTTTGAACGTGTGACTTGAAGGATAGGTCAGAGTCCAGGGTTACCCCAAGGCATCGGGCCCAAGGGACAGGGGTAATTGTGGTTCCATTAACTTTGATAGATTGGTCAGGAGGAGGGGCCATACGTGGTGGGGGTGAAGATTATGAACTCCGTTTTCTCCATGTTGAGTTTGAAAAAGCGGGAGGAGAGGAAGGAGACTACAGCCGCTAAACAATCTGGAACTCTGGCCAGCAGGGAGGTAACGTCTGGTCCAGAGATGTATATTTGGGTGTCATCGGCATAGCAATGGTATTGAAAACCATGAGATTCTATGAGTTGGCCCTCTATGAGTTGGCCCAGGCCAAGGGATGGGACCTGGGACGGAGCCTTGTGGGACGCTTACAAAGAGAGGGCGTTGTGAGGAGGTGGTGTGCGAGTGGGAGACGCTGAATGTGCAGTCGGTGAGGTATGAGGAGATCCCGGAAAGGGCCAGGTCTGAGATACCAAGGGATGAGAGAATTTCTAACAGGAGGGAGTAGTCAACTGTGTCAAAGGCAGAGGAGAGGTCAAGGAGGAGGACAGACTAATGGCGCTTGGCTTTGGCAGTTAGAAGGTCATTAGTGACTTTTGTTAGGGCAGTTTCAGTGGAGTGACGGGGTCTGAAGCCTGACTGTAGTCTGTCAAAGAGCAGGTTTGACGAGAGATAGGAGGAGAGTTCTGAGTGGACATGCTGCTCAAGCAGTTTTGAGGTGTACGGGAGCAGTGAGATGGGACGATAGTTGGCTGGAGAGGACGGGTCGAGGGTCGGTTTCTTAAGTATAGGTGTGACTGTGGCGTATTTGAAGGCAGAGGGGAAGGATCCATTGGCTAGAGATAGGTTGAAGAGATGGGTTAGGGCCGGAGTAATGACTTCAGTGAGTTTGGGGAGATGTGACTGGATCGGATCAAGCACGCAGGAGGTGAAGTGGGATTTAGAGATTAGGGAGGAGAGTTTGTCATCAGTGATGGTGGAGAAACAGGTCAAGGATGATGAGCAGTGAGCAGTTGGGTAGAGGGGTTGTTGGGGGAGTAGGGTGAGACTGTCTCTGATGGTGTCAATTTTCGTTTTGAAGTAAGAGGCAAAGTCGTCAGCTGAGATAAGTGATGTCGGAGGACGGAAGAGGGAGTTGAAGGTTATGGATAGATGTTTGGGATTGCGTGAGAGTGCAGATATGAGTGTGTTGAAGTAGACCTGCTTTGCAGAGGTGAGTGCGTCTGGTGGAGGTGAGAACTGTCTCTTTGTAACTGAGGACCTCAACAATCTCAATACAGGGACATCAATGTCAGTTAAGACTGAGCACATCATCACATAACAGTTGGATGCTCCACCACATCTGGCTCTTACCAGCCACAGATGTAGACACTAGACGGTGGGCCTATCCAATGTACCTACATCCATTTAAAGGGGGTCTGTCACCAGAACCCAGGATATGAACTGAGCCCTGCAGATAGATTGGTTTGAATTTACCTTAACCTAATGGTATTTTCCCTTTGTGAATCCTTACTGAGATATTGACATTTTTATCAACATGTATATGAGCTCTTTAGAGCAATGACAATCCTCTCATTTGCAAATTGGCAAAAATAATGATATCTTAAGAGAACAGAGGCATGGATTCACAAGGGGAAAACATAATTTGATTCAGGTGATCCTAACCTATCTATGTGTTGTGCTGGGTTGGTATGCTAGGTTCCGGTGACAGATTAAGGCTATCTTTTGGCCCGTTTACATCTTGAAGGACCGGCGTTCCCTGAAATATATCATTTTCACGGTCACAAGACTGAATGGGGCATACCATATTTGCTATTTAGTTTACACCAGATATCTGGCATAAAAACTAGGAAACCTTGGGTTTGTAACCTTTTAAACACCAGTTGCCACAATAATTGTTACAACTGGCATTTTTGCGCCTCCCACGCCACACCATGAACATGATCGTGGTGTGGGAGTTGCAGCACATTCAATATCATTTCTGGCAGTTTACTGGCTCAAATAATCAGTGGTGAAATCTACACCAGCTACAAACAGGCATAGATTCCAATATAGGTGCACCACCTGGCATAGAAGCTGCCACATGTATAAAGAAGCGTGTACCTCCTCATGAATCAGGTGGCTCTTTCGGTGGTGCCAGGGTTATGAAAATTGGTGTTCAATATACCGTTCTTCATAAATATGCCCCAATGTGTGATCTTTTTCTTTCATGAGAATGTGTGGCTCCCCAGCAACTTTTTGATTGGATATTGAGGTCTCTGACCTACAGATGGTGCAATGTTTCAGTGAGTGGTTCCAGGAGGTACTGTTAGAGAAAGCACCTTATAGGCCATACAATGCTCCTCTGGAAAAAAGTATTGTTTATCTTCCCTTTGTCAGGATCTCATCTGCTTCTCCACTATCATTTCTTATACACTTTGCTCTGTATTGTCCACCAGGTGGAGCCATTGGAGAAGTTTACCAAACAGCTCTACATTTATGAAAGTCTTGTTCAGCTCCAGCAAGGGGAGCAGTGTGCCCAGGAGGCGGTTCAGAAATCTGAAGCAGAGGTACACCACTATACAATGCAGTTGAGGATTTTAAATTGAAGTGGGATATGAGCTGGCTGTGGGGGATACGGTGACGGATCTGTATGACATGGGCACAGTGGTGAATGTGACATATGGTGGGGTACATTGATAGATGGGACACAGGATAGGGGTGCAGTAACAGATGTGACACATGACATTGACATACTGTCAAATGTGAGATAATATAGGGGTACAGTGACTAATATGACACATGAAAGACAAATGATACAATGACAAATGTGACACATTATACAGGTACAATCATGGATATAACATATGATAGGGATACAATGTTACAGATGATGGAGTATACTGATATACTCTCAGGTGAGTAATCCCTAAAGGGTCATTCATGTAAAAGTCCAGGAAAACTCCTTCCAGAACATGGTAGGAATGTATAAAAAGATATAAAGTGACATTAAAGGTCTCAGTCTCACCTGGCTCTTATTTTTGTCTGCTGTACCAACTTTTGAGTATTTTCAGTAGTTTAAGTGTATTTAGGTAAAACCAGTTTCTACAACTCATTAAATATGTAACACACAGCTATTTCCAGGTGTAGTTGATGGGTATTCCATTGCATATAGAACAAAATAGTGAACGGCTAGTAAAACATAATTTTATTTAAGGGACGTACCCTCTAAAAACAAATGATAAGCAAAGGCTGGTAGAATATCTGCTTAAAAACATGACCTATTGTGTCATTCGGATAGGTTGGGCATATGTACCTATTGTATGCCAAATGCTAGTTGCCACTATTAGGAGAGATGTACTAAGCCCACTAAGTGGCCCACTACTCTCCGAATAGGTACAGTCAGAGAATCCCACTTCTGAGCTTATCTTGGAGGTATACTATAAGTATTGCAGAGGTAGACTGATGGTTTGGACAGAATTACAAGGTACACAATAGTTTCACAGAATTGCAGGATACACTGTTGGAGTACAAGCGATGATGTGATGGATGATAAGAGTGCACTGATGGCCACATAAAGTAATTACTTACCCAGTTTTCAGTTTTTCTTCTGTACCATGTCATCAGCCAAACTGCCAAAAGGCAAATAATATCCCCCAAGTTTATTTCAACAATAAATATAAAACCCTAAAACTTAACTCTATTTGTATTGTAAAACACATCAATTTTTACATCTCACATAAACACTTTATAAAGTTAATGCCGGGCTCCACAATAATAATAGTATTATTGTATTTTTATTTTCAGCCACTTTATTGTCATGTGTACACAGAGTTTATCCAAATCCCGGATTACTACTGTGTTACTTTACACAGAATGCAAACACTTTTAAGTAAAATCTATTGTTCACATATAACGCTGGCAGATCACTGCAGTCAAATAAGCAGTATATTATACATATGGATCTGAATCAATATTACTAAAGGGGTGCTTTGGGCAAAACCCCTTAGGATAGGTCATCAATATCAGATCAGCAGGATGCGTGGTTAGCTGTTCTCACCAGCCGCAACACTGAGAACAGAACCAGTAACAGATAACTCTGTTCTCTCTATAATACCTATTCTGAGTTACTACATCTCAGCTCCCATTCACTTGTATGCTGTGCTAAAGTAACTCAGTATGGCCACTACACTAAGAGCAGAGCTATCTGCCTCTGGCTATATTCTCCATATAGTAGCTAGTGAGAACAGCCGATTGGCAGAGGTCCTGGGTGTTGGACTCCTCTGATCTGATCAATATCATATGCCCAGAAAACCTCTTTAAAACCAGTGAGTCTTAGCCCCCAACATGCTTCGCTATAAATAGCATATTCAGGGTTTATTTAGGGTACTGCAGAGAGATGGCATCTACTTACCATTAGAAGACCTTTGTTTTGGGTACAGCGGGGTGGGAGCTATGATTCACTGGTTTTAATAATAGTGATTCAGGCACAAATAGTCCGCAGCGCTGTACAATTTGTAGGGTTCAAATACAGATAGAAAGATACATTACAAAGAAAGTCATTTCACACAATGCGACTGAGGGCCCTGCTTGCAAGAGCTTACAATCTATGAGGTAGAGGGGGTGACACAAGAGGTAGCAGGGTCGGCATTGCTTATACAGTGGTCAGACAATTTTGTAGAGGTTACTGTCATTACACAAACCTAAAACTTTATGTGCCGTCACAAGTCGTGACCTTTAACATGTGGATGGAGCTTGGACATATAGAGTTAGCCTGAAATGGCATCATATCATGTGGGGTAATGTGGGAGCTGGAACAGAGGAGGATTAGATTTTGGGGATTCTAATGACAGTACGGAAGGGTTTACATTAGCAATTGAGATAGGCCTGTCTGAAAAGATGTGTCTTTAGTTTGCGCTTGAAGTTGTAGAAATTGGGAGTTAATCTGATTGCCCGGGGTAGAGCATTCCAGAGAAGTGGTGCAACTCGGGAGAAGTCTTGTATACGAGCGTGGGAGGTTCTGATAATAGAGGATGTAAGTGTTAGGTCATTGAGTGAATGGAGAACACGGGTTGGGCGGTAGACAGAGATGAGGGAGGAAATGTAGGGAGGTGCGGCATTATGGAGAGCCTTGTGGATGAGGGTGATAACTATATATATTATTCTATAATGAATAGGCAGCCAATGTAGCGACTGGCACAGACCAGAGGCATCGCTGTAGCGTCTAGCCTGATAGATGAGCCTGGCCGCTGCATTCAGAATAGATTGTAGAGGAGAGAGTTTAGTGAGGGGAAGACCGATTAGTAAGGAGTTACAGTAGTCAAGGCGAGAATGAATCAGAGAGACAATAAGTGTCTTTAGTGTATCTCTGGTAAGGAAAGGGCGTATTCTGGAGATGTTTTTGAGGTGGAGGTGACATGAGCGTGTGAGTGATTCAATATGAGGGGTGAAGGAAAGGTCTGAGTCAAACATAACCCCGAGGCAGCGAGCCTGCTGCCTAGGAGTTATAGTAAGGCCTGAGACTACAATGGATATATCAGGGACAGATCTATTAGATGGTGGAAACAGTAGTAGTTCAGTCTTAGAGAGATTTAGTTTCAGATAGAGCGAGGACATGATATTAGAGACAGCAGAAAGACAGTCACTGGTGTTCTGTATTAGTGCAGGGGTGATGTCACGGGAAGATGTGTATAATTGGGTGTCATCAGCATAAAGATGGTACCGGAAGCCAAATCAGGTGATGGTTTGTCCAATGGGGGCTGTGTAGAGAGAGAAGAGCAGGGGGCCTAGGACTGAGCCCTGAGGAAACCCCAACAGCAAGAGAAAGAGGGGAAGAAACAGAGCCCGCAAATGATACACTGAAAGTGCGGTCTGAGAGATAAGAGGAGAACCAGGAGAGGGCGGTGTCATTGAGGCCGACTGAGCGGAGCATAGTGAGGAGTTGATGGTCAACAGTGTCAAAAGCTGCAGAGAGGTCCAGAAGAATAAGAAGAGAGAAGTCCCCATTAGATTTAGCCATTAGGAGATCATTAGAGACTTTTGTGAGGGCCGTTTCAGTAGAGTGCAGAACACGGAAACCAGATTGTAAGGGGTCAAGCAGAGAGTTAGCAGAGAGATAGCGGATTAAACAAGAATAGACCAGGCGTTAGAGATGAAGAGGAGGTTAGAGACGGGTCGATAGTTAACAGCACAGGACGGGTCCAGGGAGGGTTTTTTCAATAGCGGGGTTATAACAGCATGCTTGAAAGAGGATGGGAAAATTCCAGAAGAGAGAGAGAGGTTAAATATTTTAGTAAGGTAAGTCGTGACAGCAGGCGACAGAGATTGGAGAAGATGTGAGGGGAAAGGGTCACTACTGCAGGTTGTAGGGCGAGATGGAGAAAGTAGCTGGGAAACTTCCTCTTCTGTAACTGGTTCAAAAGAAGAGAATGGACATTCTGAAGTGCGGTTGCTGTCTTCTATGTGGGACTTTATGAGTGGAGGGGGGAGCCACCTCATCCAATGTATTTTTAAGGGTTTCATTATAGTGACTGGTGGCCAGATTGGGACAGGAGATTGAGGAGATGGAGGACAGAGAGGACTGTAGAGTATCTGATCTGTAATGATATAACCTTGCCTGCAGGTTCTAGAGATCCTTTCCCGGCGGGCTCAGGAGGAGGCAAATCCACAACTCACAATTTCCATCTATGACACTGAGAGGAATCAGAAAAGCAAGGAGCAGCGAGCGTCCCAAGTGAGTGGTCACTTTTAGGAGCACTTGCTCCACCTCCCAGGTAAAGCACATGTGGACATAATAATGTGTCAATGTATTGTTATAGGAACGTGCTATACTGGAAGAGCGTCAGCTAAGAGCTGTGCTGGAACTGGATTATTTGGCTCCATATTTAGCAATTCTGGGAGACCCAGAGAAGCTGACACGTCTACAGGCCCAGCAGGTGAAGGAGGACTGTCTGCGTGACCTCAAGAACAGGCTCATTCAGCAAGCCAACCTCATCCAGGCCCGCTTTGAGAAGGTAACTAGTGGTTATATGTCAGTGACATTCCATTTGTCTTCCCATCCCATCGATCTTCTGCTCATAGGTGAAGACCAGGCATCTTAGATAATACAGAGTCACCAACTCTCACCAGGACATCATGTGCCACATGTCTTATAGACTGACACCACAGTGATTCAGGATATTCCTACTAACTACTCTATACCATAGACTGCCTCAGATATTTCCTTCGGCCCCAGTGTCCAGTGTCTTGTTGACTGATTCCCACAATTGCATCTTTACTCCACTGTACATTTTAACTGACAAATGACCCGGTTTAGGCCAGAAACACATTTTAAATTGCTCAAGAAAAGTACCTATTCATCATAAGTGAATCTAGTTCGTCTGGTTGAGGAAGGAGGAGGCTTATCGTCTGTCTCCCTTACTTACATACTCCACAGTAAACCTGGATATTCTCATAGAATACTGTGCACTACAGTATGACTTTGCAGAGATCTTTGATATTCCCCCATTTAAAACATACCTCTTCAATGTCTTTTGGACGGACAGTCCCTACGTTTGACCCAATTCACTCTGTCCCTCTTCGCACCTAAAAAGGGTTTTCTGGCCACAAATTGATTTTTTATACTGATAACCAATGCACAGGATAGTTCATTGGTATGTGTTCTGAGGAGGTCCCAAACCCCGCACAAATCAGCTGTTCTGGCATATTGCTCCTATTCAAGTAACAGGAGCAGAACTGCAGCCCAGTCCACTGCATGATGCTGGAGAACTGCAGCTACACTCATATTATATATTATATAATCGTGATCATTGCATCTGACTGGTTAGGAGGCAAGATTCCAAACTTTCCATCCACCCCACTGATCCCCCCACAATGAGATTGTGGCAGCCCATCAACGGCCTCCTGGCTGCCTATCCCTACTGCACATAAGGATACTATATGCAATGTACTTTAATACAATGTTTTATGATATACCTACCATCGCCTTCATCAACCACTTCAAAACCTGACTCATGCACTTCCTCTATACTGATGCCCCCATTATCATCATGGGTGATTTCAACATCCCCTTTAACTCTGACCAACCTTCTGCTTCCAAACTCCTATCTCTCATCACCTCTTTGGTCTATCACAATGGTCCTCCTCTGCCACTCACAAACTGGGACACATAGTGGACCTCATATTCACCTGCCTCTGTTCCCTATCCAAACTCTTTAACTCTCCCACGACGCCCTCTGACCACAACTTACTAACATCCTCATCCCTCTCCTCTGTAAAAGACTCCCCCAATCTGGAAACAAATCCACCCGTGCAGGAACCTTAACCGCCTTGACATGTTCTCCAACTCTCTCCTATAACTCTTTGGCATTTCCTCAATCCAGAACATAGATGCCTCCACTGCTTTCTTTAACAAATATAAATAATAAGTATAAATAATAATTTATCCCGTATGGTGAACATAAAAAAATATACTGCATGCTAAATTGGGAGGTTTGTTAAGCGATTAAGTATATGTTCATAAGCTCCAGTATCTTATAGACTGGCTCCATTGTGATTCTGATAAAGACTTTTGTATTCTGTAAGCGGACTCTGCAAATATACTGCTGATCCCAGCGATAAATTCCACTTGATGATCCACGTGTATATGTGCACACCACACCAGCATATATAACCGTGCTATGTAACTCTTCATGTCATACATCACATTAGGAGACACAAGAGTTACAAAAGAAGCAACAGTGGTATCACCAGAACCAGCCATCCATGAACAAAGAAGATGAGGAGGCATACCTGGAGTACTGCTCTGAAGCTATGTTCCGCATCCAGATCCTAGAAGCAAGACTAAATAGGTAATGTATTAATATGGTGCTGTCATGGTAGTACTGCACCCGCATTGCTTCTGGTCATAGCGCCTATGTACTCAGCCACCATTTTCCTGTGTATATCCTCCTCTTTAATCTTTAGCTGATGACTTGTCATCTCTCTCTTCTTAGACATAAGGAACTAGCCCCTCAGAAGTACATGTCACTCGAAGATCGGCTTAGCAAGGATCCCCGTCTATGTGAGCAACTGCTTTCTGTCTAATGCAAACCTCAACATACTTGAACAAAGAAGTATCATTTTGCTGCAATAACCTCAGAAGATAATGTATAATAAATAACCCTACGCACTTCAGCATGCCATCTCCATTGTTGTAATAGCAAATACTATGCAGCAGTAACATCATCACACTACAGATACATATTACATTATGGAGCTCTCCTGATATAGATTATATTATATGTCAGTGACATCACCACTCTCCAGATATGTTACATTATACAATACTCCAGCTATAAGCTACATTATACAGAAATGACGTTGCCACTCTCCAGATATGTTACATTATACAATACTCCAGCTATAAGCTACATTATACAGAAATGACGTTGCCACTCTCCAGATATGTTACATTATACAATACTCCAGCTATAAGCTACATTATACAGAAATTACGTTGCCACTCTCCTGATATAAGTTACATTATACTGCAGTGACATCACATCATCACTCTCCACTCCAGACATAAGTTACATTATAGAGCTCTCCAGACAGAAGTTATATTATACATAAGTGACATAACCACTCTTCAGAAACAAGTTTTTAGGGGGAATGTCTCTATAGGGGGAGATAGTAAACACATACTTGCCAACTCACCCTCAGAAGCGTGCAATTCTCCCAAGAATAAGCAGAGCAGAGAAGTGATAACAGATGTGTAATATGATGAAGAGGG
This sequence comes from Leptodactylus fuscus, assembly GCF_031893055.1. Classification (NCBI taxonomy): domain Eukaryota; kingdom Metazoa; phylum Chordata; class Amphibia; order Anura; family Leptodactylidae; genus Leptodactylus; species Leptodactylus fuscus. The sequence goes on along the minus strand of NC_134271.1, from coordinate 78,338,558 downwards.
AAGCAAGGAACCGAAACACTAACTGAAGCTATGGAGACAGTAGAGGGCGAGCATAGCGCTGACTGTACTTGTGCAGAGGGGAGAAATCACAACTGTCAGAAGCAATGCAGAGGGGAGGAAACAGCACTGACTCAATCTTTGCAGACAGAAGGAGTGAGCACTAACTGTATCTAAACCTGTGCAGACAGAAGAAGTGAGCACTAACTGTATCTAAATCTGTGCAGACAGAAGAAGTGAGCAATCACTGCATGTAAACTTGTGCAGACAGGAGGAGTGAGCATTAACTGTATCTAAACCTGTACAGACAGGAGGAGTGAGCACTAAATGTATCTATCTAAGCCTGTCCAGACAGGCGGAGTGAACACTAACTGTATCTAAACCTGTGCAGAAAGGAGGAGTGAGCACTAACTGTATCTAAACCTGTGCAGATTGGAGGAGTGAGTATTAAATGTATCTAAACCTGTGCAGACAGGAGGAGTGAGCACTAAATGTATCTAAGCCTGTCCAGACAGGCGGAGTGAACACTAACTGTATCTAAACCTGTGCAGACAGGAGGAGTGAGCACTAACTGTATCTAAACCTGTGCAGACAGGAGAAGTGGGCACTAACTGTATCTAAACCTGTGCAGACAGGAGGAGTGAACACTAACTGTATCTATAGAGATTGATGAGGGGAGAAACTTAAAACTGACTGAACTGTACCTTACCTGCAGTTTCTATATAGTGAATGAACCTTACCTGCTCATCATTGAGTAACTTGGATTATTTTTCCTCACAATACTTGCCAAACAACCCAGAATGTCTGGAAGGCTCTCAAAAAATGGGAAATTTTCTGGATTCCTGAAATAGGAGGCAGATCTCATGAATTCTGGAAAATATATTGTGCCTGTTCTCTGTGCAGCTACTATACATCAGTACAAGCATCACTCTTTCAATGTTCCTTAATCAGCACACAGTTCAGTCCACTGTGTAGTGGCCATGCTGGGTTACTGCAGCTTAATTACCTGTTACTTCAATGGGAACTGAGCTGCAGTAACCCACCACATACAATGGACACTGTGTTGTTCTGGTTCTGTACACTGTGCAACTTCTGGTGCCGTGACTCCGGCTGATTGGTGGCGAATGTTGGATCTAAGGATAACCCATCATTATCAAAGTCCTAGAAAATGTTTTAAGGAATGCCCATCATGAATATTGTGGTAATAAGAACTATCCACACATAGGCTTAAAATAACAAATACTACATACTCACCTGTCCATTAGGCCAAGGATCCAGTGGAGAATCTCTGTTCTGGTCTCTGGTTTTGTCCTAGCTGTTAATACACACAAGTGTGTCAGCCAATGGAGTACAACTGCTTAGCCACTGAATGGCAGACGCGCTCCTGTGTAGGTCAAATGATAGGAAGACCAAGAGCCCAAACTGAGACTCTCCACTAGATTCCCAACTGAAGGTAGGGCTGGGTATATAGTATTTGTTATGTTAAGTCTTCCTATGGGCTAAATAGAGATAAGAGTAGTTTGTCCACCACACGGCACCTGTGATAGCTGGGAAAAATGCTGAATCAAGGCATACTGGGATAGATTTGCTAATTCTAATTTTGAGACAGCATGAATTTAAAGGGGTATTCCAATTAGAACATGTTACCCCCTATCCAAATATTGGTGTCTGTCCAAGTGGCAGGACACCCAACAATCAATAAGTTATTCCCTATCTTTGGGGGGGGGGGGAGTTTCTGGTAGTAAACAGCAGTGACATCACCATCACCACTCTGTACATGGTATGTTAATACATCTATGACATGACCCCTCTCCAGGTGCTATCACCACTCTCCATATTATACTTTATATAGCAGTGACATCACCTTTTCCCATATGCTATACTATACAGCTGTGACTTCACCATTCTCCATGTTACATTATAAAGCAGTAACATCACCATTCCCTTATGTTATATTATACAGTAGTGACGCCATTGCTCTCCAAATGTCATACTATACAGCAGTGACATCACCATTCTCCAGATGTTATACTATGCAGAAGTGAAATCACCGCTCTACTGATGTTATATTATAAAGTAGTGACATCACCACTCTTCATATGCTATATTAATACAGCAGTGAAATCACTGCTCTGCAGATGTTCTTTTGTACAGCAGTGACATCACCACCCTCCTGATATTATAGTGTACAGCAATGACATCACCACTCTCCAGATGTTTTAGCATACAGCAATGACATCACCACTCTCCTGATATTATAGCATACAGCAATGACATCACCACTCTCCAGATGTTATAGCATACAGTAGTGACATCACCACTCTTCTGATATTATAGTGTACCGCAGTTATATCACTTTTCTCCATATACATTAATACAGAAGCGATTTCACCGCTCACATCCAAGCACAATGAACAATTCTGTCCTCCCTGCATGGGTAAATGCTAGGATGGAGTACCTTGCCAGTCACAATCATGGCGCTTTGAAACAGACGTTTACGTAACTACGTCAGATATACGTCCTAGCTGTTAGGGGGCGTGGCGTTACGTTTGTTTTGAAGCCTGTTGTCTGGAAACCGCGAATAAGATCGCAGATTATATCCTGGTGCCTGAAGCCCGGCGGCTGGAGCTGAGGGCGAGTAAGTAGTGGGGGGCAGTATGGGGCTGGGTAGAGGGGTATCAGGGTGATGTGGGGGACTTGTTAGAAGGGACGGCTGTATTATCTGTGTGATGTCGGGGGTGACTGTAGTATCTGTGTGATGTGAGGAGATGTGGTTAGGTAAGTGACTGTAGGATGGGGGTCCTATCAGAGAGATATTGGGGCTGATAGATGTGGGGAGAATGTATGGGATTAGGTGAAGCAGAGAACTTGTTTTTACAGTTTGGCTGGATGTATAGGTGGGGTATGGTAAGTAGGGCGCCTTTTATTACAATATTAGGGGTAGGTTGGTATTGGGCACCCAGGTACGGTGGGTAGATAATGGTGGTCCACCTGTCTGAGGTATAGTTGTTGTTTTCTGGGGACCCATCCCCCTCCTGGTGACGTCTCCTTCCTGCTGACAGCTCTCATTATGTCTGATGAGTTGTTCCTCACTTATAATTATGTCCCCAGCCTGGGCAGGGTGACAGCTGGGGGTGTGGTATCGGGTATATATGATCTGGTGAGGTCAGACAGGTGTAGTATTGGGATGGGGAATTATCCTTAATAATTATCTGTAAAGGGGTGTTCACACTACCGTTAGTGTCCGCTCAGTAGTGTCCGTGGCTATTTTCCGTACAAGATTTTACCAACGGACACTCGCTGGTGTGTTTGCAATTTCCATTAATTTCAATGGGATCTTATCTTGTGTCCATTTACAACCATGTCCGTTTTTTCAAGCAGATAGAATAATCCTACATGTAGGACTTTTCTGTCCGTTCAGCAAGTGTCCATTTTTTTTTTTTTCTTAACATTGAAGTGTATGGGTAACTGATAGCCATCAGTTACTGTCCGTTTGTGTCTGATGATCGGTGTTAGGTTTTTTTTTGTTTGTTTTTTTTTAAACTGACCTTCTGAGCAGACACCAACGGTAGTGTGAACCCTACCTAAGATGTCCCCAGCCTGGGGTAGAGTGACTGCTGGGGGTGTGGTATCGGGTATATATATGATCTGGTGAGGTCGGACAGGTGTAGTATTGGGATGGGGGGGTTATCCTTAATTATCTGTAAGATGTCCGCAGCCTGGGGTAGAGTGACCGCTGGGGGTATGGTATTGAGGTATATATAATCTGGTAAGGTCGGACAGGTGTAGCATTGGGATGGGGGATTATCCTTAATTATCTGTAAGATGTCCGCAGCCTGGGGTAACGTGACCACTGGGGGTATGGTAGCTGGGTATACATGATCTGGTGAGGTCGGACAGGTGTAGCATTGGGATGGGGGATTATCCTTAATAATTATCTATAAAATGTCCACAGCCTGGGGTTGTGCTATCGGGGTATATATGATGTGGTGAGGTAGGACACAAGTAGTATAAGGATGACATTTGGGAAGGGGGGGGGAATAGGAATTAAACTTAATAATTCTTTGTGAGAGGTCCACAGCGGGGTGTCCGGAGGGGGATGAGTGATAAATCCGTTATTGGAGAGCATGAGGTCTTTCTTACAATTAACCCTATGTAGTGTTGTGTTGTGTTGCCTCTAGATCCTCGGATTTATCAACGGTCACAACTCACAGATCTTGTTGCACCTGCGGCAAAGGACTGGGGGGTACATCCCCCAAACACAGACACGTCGTCTTCCCTGTAATGCATCTTTTCTTTGGCATATAAACATGGCGACTTCGGGAACAACGAAAACAGCATGGAAGCTGCGTGAGTGTTGCGGGACCAGGTGGGCTTATGTTGCTGGGCTGTTCTGTCTGGTAACATCTTTACTTTTCTTTTACAGAAGAAATAGTGGCTCATGCCAGCAATGTTGCAGCTCTGGCCCTTGGGAAGAGTTCTGGCCGCCTCCTGGCAACCGGTGGAGAAGATTGCCGCGTCAATCTGTGGTCTGTCAATAAACCAAACTGTATAATGGTGAGGAATCAAGTGGCTATGGCAAGATGGAACACCTACTTACAAACATAGTCCATGTTTAGATGACTATTCATTAAACTTAGAGGACCAGTTGTTGGCTTCTAATAGGAGCCGCTCCGCAGTTGGAATTTTTTTTCTAGTCTCCACCATTCCCAAGAAAACATAGCAGTTGGTTTTGGTTGTTGATACCCTACTCAGGCTCTTCACTGTCAGGCTAGGTTCACACCTGCGCTGGGTCTCCACTGGGGGATTTTATACCCCATCCCGCTTTAAAAATGCTTAGAGAAAGTCCTGCAAGCAGCGTGTAAAGCTGGTAGACCTTTATAGTCTGTGGGGTCCACGGGTCTTCGAGGGTAACCACTTTTTAAGTGGATTAAGTTTCCATTTGGAGGAGTCCCCATGCAGAGCCCCCCCAATGGAAACCCAAACGCAATTGTGAACCTAGCGTCAGGTGGACAGTGATAGGCAAGGGGTATGATTCAGAATTCCTGTCAGAGCTGAACCGTGTCATATCTCAGAATCACACCATCTGACATGCCCACCTTATAGTACAGAGTCTAATATGCAATTCAAACACCAAAACCAACAGCACTGACTGCTCAGGCATGGTGGGGCTAAAGAAGAAATTCTAACTATACTGGAATCAGTGGAGCAGTACCTATTAGTTGATGTAAAGAATTGGACTTGATGCAAGTTGTGAAAGTCCTCTTTAATACTTCCCAACCAAAATGGAGATCTTTCCATATGGTTTCTGTATTCTTCACTCTCGTCTTCAGTATTGCCTGGTTCTGATACTTCCAGAGCATCGTTCACTGGCTGACACATCCTGCTTTGTGTACTTACCAAAGGTTCCCCCTTCTGCTCCATGTGCCACCAGCGCTTCCACTACTTCAATCACTTCCTGTGCCAATAGCTCTCCCCCTTATTAAAGGGGTTATACTAGCTAAAAATATTGATGACCTATCCTATGAATAGGTTGTCAATACCATAGTGGTGGAGGTCCAGCACACGACACCCCCATCCCACAGCAGTACTTAAACATTGATGCATGTAAGGAGCAGGAATCCATCTGCTCCGTTCTGTGTAGTGGTCACATGAGGTACTGTATATCAGTTCTTATTCACTTGAAAGGGACCTAAGCTGCAGTGACTCAGTTTTACCACTACACAAAGGATGGGACTGTCTAATTCCTGATCCATTTTCAGCTACTGGGGGCTGCTGATGGGGGCTATCAGTAAGGGGTTGGCCACTTTCAGACCTATATTGAGAAACAAATGTTATTGTCGGTTTTCTAGATCTCTGCTTGCTGTCATTCATTCTGTTACTTCTAGTGGATATAAGTCTGTCCATGGTCATGTGATGAGCACACAGGTGCACAGCTGATTACCAGGCAGATGTCTGATTATTGTGCTGTGACTATAACGAGCGGCACCTCTGTGCTCATCACATGACCATGGACCATAAATCACATGACCATGGTCAGAGTTTTATCCACTATAAGTAACAGAATGAATGACAACAAGCCGAAATTTAGAAAACCGAGAGGAATTGATACAGAAAATATATTGGGAAAATTGTACAACTTTTTATTGTACAAACAATAATCAATATTGGTCTGAAAGTGGCCAACCCCTTTAAGAAATGTACATAATCTCCAAAAACCCCTTTAACATTGTTCATGTACATTGTTCTTCATAACAGAGTCTGACTGGGCACACATCCCCAGTGGAGAGTGTCCGCTTCAGCACGTCTGAGAAGCTGATTGTGGCCGGATCTCAGTCGGGTTCTCTGCGGGTGTGGAACATGGAAGAAGCTAAAAGTAAGTGTTTATATACCTAATATACAAGGCATGTACATAGGATAGATGTGTTTTATAATATACATGCCCATGGGGGACGTATATACGATGATGTATATGGGGGGGCTGTATATATTACAAACATACATCTCCTACATAAAATATGTAATCCCCATGTTTCAGATTATATTTTGAAGTAATACATATGACCAATCTTTTTTGGTTTTTTTTCTTAATAGTACAGAGGACATTAATGGGACACAAGGCCAATGTGTGCAGTCTAGATTTCCACCCGTATGGAGAGTTTGTGGCGTCGGGGTCTCTAGACACAAACATTAAGGTGCAGTGTTATTAACCCCTTATGTTTTCTATACAATCTACTTTACTGTGCTATAACTATTTATTGTAAACATCTGGTGCCCACAAGCTACTGCTCCTGTTCCAGTGCTGTCTGAACATATACAAAAATATAGTATACTAAGTTGTTTTGTTTTTTTGTTTTTTTAATAAAACAACAGAAACTAAAAAAAGTATTAATGTCCATGTAAATGGATGGCCATCCATTTACGTTTGTTTCTTGCATCTGTTAAAGGGATGTATAAAATGTGATCTTAATAGAGCCTTAGTCTCTGAGCATCAACCCATGTCCAGTATTTTTTCTAGAGAATCTGTCGTCTAACCCTATACAAAGACATGCAGAGCCAATTTAGACTCTTTCGATAAACTAAACATCACAACTTCCTCACGGTCCCGAAATTTTGCTGCTCTTAAATTAGGGAGTTCCATATTATGACTGCTTGTGCTAATCTGTTTATAAATTTATAATTGAGATTATTCAGGATGACGTCAAACAAAACTTAAAGGCTTGGCCTTTACCTCAAGATTAGAGATGAGTGAATAGTATTCGAAACTCTAGCTTCGAATACTATTCGCTCATCTCTACTCAAGATTTGTTATGTGCCAGTCTTGTTCAGTATGTTGAGTGGGGGTCTCTGTGGTGCCACTGCTCGTGCATCGTGGCACATCTTATTCCAGAAATACCCAATTAGTGACTACCTGTGGTATTCTAGTATTAATCCAGTCTTATTTCCATTTTTCCATTCCCAGCTTCTCATATATAAGGATATTTTATATGGCACTAAATGGAGTCCAACTATACTAGAACTCCACCTGCATACCCACAGGTCTGGTGTAGATGCATTCCCCTAGTCCTCCTGACTTCAAAGTGCTAATCTGTTATAGGGTTGTTATTGAGATGGTTCTGGATGACTTTTCTTCAAAAGGAAAAGTAGAGTCACTTGCAGGTTCATCCTTCACCTCCACATTTGCTATGTGCTAGTCCCATGTAACTGCTATTGTCATTTACATGTCTTTGCACCAAAATGTCTATTATAGAGGGTAGGGGACTTCCACTGTAAAATTCTCATCATCTTTTCTTCTGTGCAGCTGTGGGACGTGCGCAGAAAAGGGTGTGTGTTTCGTTACAAGGTAAGGCCTCCCCGAAAAAGTTTTATAGTAGGTTTCTATCCTTGTCTGGCTCTTCACTCTCTTTGCTTTATGTTCAGGGGCACACACAAGCCGTGCGCTGCTTACGTTTCAGTCCAGATGGCAAGTGGTTGGCTTCATCTTCGGATGACCACACTGTAAAGGTATGTGGGATTTCACACCTTGACCTGGGGTCCACAAAAGAACAGGACATGATGGGTCCTGAGGGAATTGTTGGTGTTCTGGGTCTGCCTTGCCCTACTAGACCCTAATATAAATCTGGGTCTGAAAACAGATGATGGATTTCTGAACCTTTAGAGATGGTGAGACCTGGTGCAGGCTACAGGCAGACAGCTGCATCATAGCTCAGCCCATAATATGTATGTACATAAGGGAAGTTTTCTGACAAAGTGGTCTTGAGTACACATGAGAGGATCCATTCCTGGCAATAGAATAGTCATTTGTACTGTAGCCCATTGATGCATGAATGTGTATTTATGTTGTTAGTTGTATATAGAAATGTCCATTTTTTTTCTCTCCTTCATATTTAAGATTTCTACTCGCTGTTGGTTAACAAGACTGTTCCATTTACTGAAAATAAATAAAGTTTATATATTATAAAGTTGGAGTTTTACTTCTTCTGGGGAAATGCATAAGACTGACTAATCTTCATAATTCTCCTAGCTCTGGGATCTAAGTGCTGGAAAGTTAATGGCTGAGTTTATTGAGCACACAGGGCCTGTGCAGATTGTGGAGTTTCACCCTAATGAATATTTGCTGGCATCAGCAAGTGGAGACAGGTAAACTGGGATTCTCTTTGGCATACAGTTTCCTTCTTCTGTCTTATTTCTGAATTGTGTGATATTGGGTATCTTTACTTTGTAGGACAGTTCGTTTCTGGGATCTAGAGAAGTTCCAGTCAGTGGGCTGTATGGAAGGGGAAGCCACACCTTTCAGGTGAGATAGTTTATAGCTGCCAGGACCATCAAAAGAAGATGGACTTAAAGGATATTTTGTGTTTTACTTGCATTTCCCTATGTCAGGCTGATTTTGTTATGTAGGGTTAGCCCAATGCTGTCACAATTGTTGGACATGGATCACCTTGTGTTTGCTAGATCTGGTTTGTTCTGCAGGTCCATCCTTTTCAGCAGTGATGGTGGCTGTCTTTTCTGCGGGGGCCGGGATGTTTTACGTGTTTATGGCTGGGAACCAGAGCGCTGTTTTGATACGGTGCCTGTCGCGTGGGGCAAGGTCTCTGACCTATCTATCTGCAACAACCAGCTGGTGAGTGGAATCAAGAGGCTGGTGCTCACTGACCCAGGATCTGGTTCCCACATAGAAATTTCTTAAGTTGAGCTGTACTTTATGACTTGCAGATTGGCGTATCTAGCACTCAGTCCAACGTGTCCTCTTTTGTTGTTGACCTGCATCGTGTGAAAATGACTGGATCAGGTACTCAGGGGTCTCTTCCAAAAGAAATGCCAGTCAGTCAGCCCACTCCAGCAGGATCATCCTTGAGACGGAACTACGAGCGACCATCAACTACTTGCACAAAGCCAAAGAGGTAGAAGCACAGTGAGCATTAGCCAGGAATGCCTAGGTCTCACAATCTCTCCCTCTCATATGTTGTAATATGACTGTGTCATTGTCACAGGGTTAGCCCAACCAGTGATGATGAGGAGAAGGAGTCACGAGCAGAAATCCAGAATGCAGAGGATTACAAGGAAATCTTCCAGCCCAAGAATACTATCTGTAAGCACATGCACAGTTTCCTCTCTTTTTGATAACTCATCTTATGGAACATCCTTTGTATTTCATTTGTCTTGCTTGCAGCTCGGACTCCCCCACGAAATAGTGAACCTTTCCCAGCTCCCCCAGAGGATGGTAAGATCACACCTACATGTCTTAGATATTTCACATGCACTAAGGCATTAAGGACACGATTGCCCTCTCCGGTTGTACCTGCCCCTACATCTGTGTTTCCCATCCTGTGAGGATGTCTACCAGAGAGGACAGTTCCTATTTTGTGATTTTACTATATTTTTTTGCTTTATAAGACCCTTCCATTTTTTTCTTTTGTATCCAGTGTGGGGGAAATAGTGCTAAAAATCAAGCCAGCATGATTGCCACCCACAAACCCTTATTATACTCTGGGGTCTGGAGAGGGATGAGTAAACTATTACTCACTGCTGAGGCCTGTGATTGCTCAGAGATGTCTCTGACAATGGATTTGGCAAGGTCAGCGCCGGAGCCCAGGAGAGCTGAATTACACTGTTAATTATGTTTAAACATCTCCCTGGGGCCTCTGATTATTAAATTCTGGAGTCTGAAAGTGGTTTGTGGGTGGTGAACCCCAAGAATTTTGGCTTTTTCTGACCCCAAAATTTTGTGAAAATCTATAAAGGGAACCGTATGGGCCACTATAGGGCATAATAGTGTGTATGTCTGGGGGTTACTATGGGACATTATAGTGTTACAATATGTAGAGGGGCCATTAACTGGCCATTAGACTGTGTGCAGGGGCCATCATCCTTAAAGAGGTTGTCCAGGAATTGGGTAAAAATACTTTATTTTCCTATTTTCTCCTCTAAAACTTGGGTGCATCTTATATCTTATAAAGCGAAAAATATGGTATGTGTGAATTCGTTTGAGGGAAAACCTGTGACTTTCTGGGTAGTACGTGAGGACTGTAAGTAAAAGAAGCTAGCAATCCAGAATTACTCAGTGTAATAACTTGTTTATAAAAGAGACTACTAATTTTAGGGTGATGTTTCATACCACAAATAACAGGCACCCCTTAGACACAGACGTAGCTAGTAGTAGTGTGGAAGAGGACTGGTATTTGTGGATTCTAATATTACACTAAAACTGGGTTACCATACTTTTATAGAATTATTTGGAATTGCAAAGCTTTTACCGTCATGTAAAATCATATTTTTGCACTGGTCAGAACTTGAGTATAGTGGGTCTTCTTGATACCTGAAAACTGGCATCACCTAATAACTTACCCATCTTATGAAACACTATCCATACAAGTCTCTCTTCTGCTCCCAGACCTCACTGTAGTAAAGGAAGCCGTTCCTGCCGCACCAGAGGTCGTTACTCCTGTTCCCATTACCAGGAAAAACGTATGTACTTTAATATGGATGAATATTGGGGCCTGGGGATCAATGGTCTCTGTTTCTGGCCTGTGCCTTTTGAGCTTGTGTTGCATGTATATATGACTTGCCTATTTTCTGAGAGCCTCTTTTATTTAGTCTGAACAGCTTAACAGACCCCCAGTTGCAGCTTCTACGCCTACTGTATGCCCGGACCCTCCAGCTGCTCCATCCATATCCAGTAACCCCCCAGTTATATCTGCAGCAAGGAACGAGCCCATTGGTCTTAAAGTTGCAGACTTTCTCCCAGTAAGTAAGCCTCTAATGGGCAGTCAGGTTATAACTTGAATCTTGGACAGAAACTCTTCCACTTTCCTTCCTGCAGGTTGTCAAGGGTTCATCCCCAGCAGAGATTGTGGATGAAGAAGCTGTATGTCAGATCCGAAAAGGCCATGACACAATGTGCATGGTACTGACTAGCAGAATGCGAAATCTGGATACTGTAAGAGCAGTGTGGAGCACAGGGGACGTAAAGGTAAGAAGCAGTTTATGTGTCCTGGAAATGGATTATCAGATGGGGGCGCTCTGAACTGTGCTGTTTATATTGTAGACCTCAATGGACTCTGCTGTGGCTGTTAATGATCTCTCTGTGGTTGTGGATCTCCTTAACATAATCAACCAGAAAGCGTAAGTACTCTCTCCAGATATCTCACTTCTCTCCTCATCTTGCTATTTGCTGACCACTCATTGTCTGGCTCAGGTCCCTGTGGAAGCTGGATCTTTGCCTCACTGTGCTGCCTCAGATTGACAAACTGCTACAAAGTAAATATGAGAGGTGAGTACCTTTTGTAGTGCAACAATAATTGTGTCCTGCCTACTTATCACCCCCTGAGTGTCATATCTCTCTTTTTAGTTATGTACAGACTGGATGTGTTTCCCTCAAGCTCCTCCTGCAGAGGTTCCTTCCTCTAATCACAGACACACTCTCAGCGCCACCTTCTGTGGGTGTGGACATTTCACGCGAGGAAAGGTAAGGCGTCTGTCTGAGTGCAATAATGTAGTAACATTGCTGTAATTGTCAATGATCGACTTCTCTCTGCAGGCTGATGAAATGTAAGCTGTGTTACAAGCAGCTGAAGAGCCTGTATGTGCTGGTGAAGAGCAAAGCATCACAGAGTGGACGATATGGGAGCGCCTTCTGGGAGCTGCAGCTCCTCATGTCAGGACTCGAGTGATGTGGGTGAATGATCCTGCAGAAATCAGCAGCTGAATGCAACACCCCGTGGCCTTGAAATAAAGTGAAAGACATTGGACACTGTGGCTTCTTTTTTATGGGGTGTTTTATGGTAAAAGCCCCATGACATTCCAAGGCTGCCCCAGCAGCAAGATCCAGAAGAGTCACTGTGTCTCTGTGAGATGTGTGCTTGTCACTGTTAAGTGTCTCCTTTATAGTCCAATTAAATTAAACAAGTGTCATATTTTACACGCGTGTGACCTGTCTTCTGTGTGCGACGTTACCCCAAATAACTCAAACAAAAGCAAGCATGCAGCAGAAATTCCTTATAAAATACTCTGTAATAAGTTTTAGTTCTCTAGAAATATACAAAAATATAAATGGACATGTACACGGGAAGCAGGCGAGGGATTATTGTAACCATCTAGTTCTAGTAGCTGTTCAGGCGAAGGTCAGGGAGGGCCGATCCGCTGCCGCACTGAAAAGAAACATATCGGTCAGTGATCTTCAGTGTTACACATTGATATTTCTTATGCCAGACTTAGTGTCTTCTCCAATAGCCGCTAAACACACCAGAATTACTGAGAGGATTCAGCCTTTCAATAATTCTTGTGTGTGCAGGTGCCAGAACTCTTATCTATGCCAGTCAGGCAGTGACAAAGATTTCTGGTATAACAGTTTTCCTGTTCCATCCTCTGTCTAAAAAAAAAAAAAAAAAAAAAAAAGTGACAAGTGGGGTGTAGGAGCTGAGATGTTCCATTGTGTGCCAACAATGCAGAAAGTTGAGGCCCCTTATTTCCATCTTCGAGGTGCACCTCACTTAGTAAATTTGGGCAACAGTATGTTATGTAGACAATTATGGTGGAAAGTAAGGACTCTGCCACAGCATCCTCCCAACAGATGTCTCTTAGCATCCTGCAGTATATACTGATATAATAGTGACACTACCTAAAGTACTGTGCAAACGTTTGTGTTACAAAGTAAGAATTCTTTCAGAAATGGAAGTGTTAATTGACAAAAATAAAAAGTGAATAAACAAAATTGATAAGTTTTAGATTTCTGTATTTGGTGTGACCGCCCTTTGCCTTCAAAACAGCATCAATTCTTCTAGGTCCACTTGCACACAGTTTTTAAAGGAAGTCAGCAGGGAGGTTGTTCCAGACATCTTGGAGAAATAACCACATATCTTATGTGGATGGAGGCTTGCTGAAATCCTGTCTCTCCAGGTAACTTCAGAAAGACTTGATGATGAGATCAGGGCTCTCTGTGTTGTCATTTCCAGGACACCTAGTTCTTAGTGACATTGGCTTTATGTTTGGGGTTGTCATACTGAAGAATAAATTTATAGCCACTTGGAAGCCTCCCTGCTGGCATTGCATGTATCTGTGTTACTGCCTCTATTTCTCACCATTAAGAACCACCATTAATCCTGATCAAATCCCCAACTCCATTTGCTGAAATGCATCCCCAAACTTGCAAAGAACCTTCACCATGTTTCACTGTTAGCTGCAGACATATTATACCGCTCTCCTGTCCTTCAGAGGACAAACTGCTTCTTATTTCACATTTAGACTTTTAAAGAGGAACTTTCACCTCCTGCAGCACATATGGTGTAATACACCGCTAGAAAGCCAAAAAGCTTTCCCCTTCTGTGTGCCTGGTGAAGAGCTATCTGTGCCGGTACCGTAGCTCTTCAGTGTCAGAAGGGCGATTCTGACAGTCTGTCGGGAAGGCTCCTCCTCACAATAGTGTCCATCGAGGGAGCATTCCTTACCACCTAGCATGATGGACACTACTGTGAGGAGGAGCCTTCCTGACAGACCGTCAGAAACGCCCTTCTGACACTGAAGAGCTATGGTAACGGCACCTATAGCTCTTCAGGGGGGACACAGAACTAGAAAGCCGAAAGTGCGTTTGAATTCAGCACACTGTTGGCTTTCTAGCGGTGTATTACACAGTATGTGCCTCAGTAGGTGAAAGATCCTCTTTAAGTCCGGAGCACCTTCTGCCATTTTATTGCACCCTAATACGTATGTTTTTATGCAGTTTAGTCACTTTGTCCTTGTTTCCATGTCTAAAGTATGTGTTCTTTTTTAGTTTTGCTGCAATTCTGCTATGAGGTCCACCACCAGACTTCTCCATACTGTAGATAGGTGTTCCTGAGATCCTGTTGGTTTCTGCGTTTTCCATTTTACAGTTAAGTAAGCATGATGTATCTTTCATCTGCTGCACTAAATTTCCTTGGCCAACCACTGTACCTACTGTCTTCAACATTGGCTATTTATTTCTGCCTCTTCAAAAGAGCTTGAGCAGCACATCTTCACACCCTAGTTTGCCCGGGAGACACCTTGCTTGATGCAATACAAGCACCTTGTGTATTGTTGCTGCACTCAGCCTTGCCATGATGTATGACCTGTGACATTAGGCACTCTTCCAAAATCATCAGAGTTCCACTGTTCCTCCTACAGTAATGTTTTAGTTTCGGTTCCTGGCATTGTCTGGGACTGAGATATTGACTTCCACTTTCTTTTTTTCAGGCAATGACATCACGTCCATTGGTCACATGGCCATTCTGAAGCTCAGTGCTATTCAAATGAATAGGGCTGTGCTGCAATACTAAACAATGTGCAGCTATCAATATATTTCCAGACAACCCCTTTAATGAATGTTTCATCTTACATATGACACTTAGGATTATTATCGTGTTCAATTATCGAAAAAAAAACGACTTTGTACAAGTATACCTAGAAGAAATGATGCTGTTGTGAAGGCAAAGGACAGTCACACCGAATATGGATTTGATTTAGATTCCTCTTTTGTTCATTCACTTTTATTAATTAAAGAAAGAAAAAAAAAAAAAAAACTTCCCACGATTAAGCTAGGTTCACACTACTTTTATTCAAGATCTGTTGCTCTCATCTATCTCAGGATGGACATTATAAGACAGATGCAGGTGAGGCTGCATTTGTTGGGAGTGCACTGTAATGTAATAAACATGAGAGAAGCTTTCTTGCATCATGCTTTTTTTTCCCCTTCTTTCCTTCCCTCCCCCTTCCAGTTACAAAAGCGAACAAACATGATGGAAGAGTAAATGGGTATGGACACAGACGGATGAGGCTCCTTCTGTGTCCATTACTCTACTATGATGGATGTTGCAGCATTTTTGCCACGCCTGCCTAAACCTATTGCACTGTACTATATGTAGTGCCTTTGCTATTATATTAGAAGGCAGCATATGATGCTAAGAGATACATGTTCTGGGGATATTCCCAGGGGGATGCTGTGGCCCTGATGGAATCGCCATCATCAATAATGTGTCACTTATAACAAGATGGTTCTGTATACCTGAGGTTGGCACCTTCTTACGCACAGATGTTGTCCTTGTGGCACGTGTGGAGGGGCTGTCACTCTGGAAAAGAACAAGCATAGACTATATGGTAAAACTTTTCTAATGCCACACAGTAACAATCATCATGTGCCTACTTTCCCCCTCAGGTGTGACAGGCAGCACTATCCACTTGCTGTGGAGGCCTCCTTGATCTGCTGTCAGGGCACCACATACTGATTTTTGGGTTATGTGTACAATACTTCTCCTGAGTTGCACCACTTCTCTGGAATGCTCTATCCCAGACAATCAGATTAACTCACAATTTCTACAGCTTCAAGCGCAAACTAAAGACACATCTTTTCAAACAGGCCTATCACAATTCCTAATGTAAGCCCTTCCGTACCGTAATTTGAATCCCTAAAATTAACCCTTCTCTGTTCACGCTCCCCCATTACCCCACACGATATAATTCCATTTCAGGCTAACTTTATATATCCAGACACCATCCACATGTTAAATGACATGACTGGTGACGGCTCATACAGTTTTATATATGTGTAATGACAGTAACATCTATTACAAAATTATCTGACCACTGTATAAGCAATGCTACCTCCGATGCTGCCCCTGCTACCTCTTGTGTCACCCCTCTACCTCATAGATTGTAAGCTCTTGCGAGCAGGGTCCTCAGTCCCATTGTGTGAAATGACATTCTTTGTCATGTATCTTTTTGTCTGTACTTGAACCCTATAAATTGTACAGTGCTGCAGAATATGTTGGCGCTATATAAATAAAATGCATTATTATTACCTCAGAACTCTCAGTGCCTGCTGGTGGGAGTTGCTCTATTTTTTTGCTTGGGACTCCCAATTCCACAGATCGGACTCTGTCCCCAAACCGTAAAGAACAGAGTGATTCATTTATATTCTGCTCCACTGGTGATACCTATAGACAAATAGAGAGATTGTTACTAGAGCAAGTTCCAGCTGCTACCCACCTGTAATGGGGTGGGTGTGGAGAAGGGGGAGTTTGCATGGTTTGATGGTTTTGGAAATCGCAGCATATCCGATTAGCGCATTTTTCCGCAAGGTGTGGATGGGATTCCCCAGCCTCAAGCTAAAGTTTTGTCTTTGCCAGAACCTTGGCGGCTTTA
The DNA here is from genome assembly GCF_031893055.1 of Leptodactylus fuscus. NCBI lineage: Eukaryota > Metazoa > Chordata > Amphibia > Anura > Leptodactylidae > Leptodactylus > Leptodactylus fuscus. Next base: position 78,321,908 of record NC_134271.1, on the reverse strand, counting down.
TCGTAGTGTCTGCCTGGAAATCGGCAAAGAAAAAAAGTCCTGCAGGGAAGATTTTTTTTCCTCCGACAGTTTTAGGCTAAGGCCCCACAACCAAAAAAGCACTGTGAAAAAAAAACTGCGGTGGAAACACATTGTGTGGTTTCCTTTATGCAGTGCTTTTCACATAAAGTCCACAGAGTTTTCCTCTTGAAATCACAGCATGCGGATAAATGCAAATGCACTAGAAATCAACACACATTCAACTCCAGGTCAAACAATGACACGATATGTGCAGTTTGTGTTAACCCTTTATAGAAAGTAAAGAAAATAAGGGGCCACACGGTGGCTCAGTGGTTAGCACTGCAGCCTTGCAGCACTGGAGTCTTGGTGTTCAAATCCCACCAATGGCATAAAACCATCTGCAAGGAGTTTGTATGTTCTCCCCGTGTTTGCATGGATTTCCATCCCATATTCCAAAAGACATACTGATAGGGAAAAAATGTACATTGGGAGCTCTATGTGGGGCTCACAATCTACATAAAAAAAAAAAATAAAGTAAAGAAAATGGAGCATTAGGCTATACGATAAAATAACCGTGCCAGCGGTTTTCATTAACCCCTTTCCACCACAGTCATTTCTCAATTTTTACTCCTTGCTCTCCAAAAGCCATAACTTTTTTTATTTCTCCGTTCATTTAATATGTTTGTAGCTCAGGAGTTTTCAGATGCAGGGACTTTTTATTTTTATTTGAGACCTAGGGAAAGGGGGAGCTTCAATTCTTTATTTATTTATTTTTTTGAATTTTTAAAATATTGTAGTATAACACTTTTTTTGTTACTGTTTTATTAGCCACCCTTCTACTCTGCTTTAGAGCAGCCACCATATTTAAAGATCCGACACCTCCTGTACTATATAGGCAGATGTAGGGGAGGGGTTAAAAACATTCCCTATAGAAACTGAAAAAAGTGAGATTTCACTTTACTTTGAAGATTTACATTATTTCTGAGAACTTCTTGACATCCGTGTTGCATGTTGTTGACCAATTTGACACCTCTTCCAGTGTATGAAGATTGGACTAAATTCAACATTTCTTCTGCATTTTTGGGATTTTCTTCATAAACTGCAATTTTTATGTCATCTCACATGTTCTCTATGGGATTGAGGTCAGAGGATTGGAATAGCCAAGATGTTGTTCCATTACTAGTATGTTTTAGGTCATTTGAAGCTCATTGCATAGGGCAACGCTCAAGTCAATCGAATTTTTGTATTCATACCGTGGCTTGACATCAGTGCTTGGGATCATTTGACATATTGTCAAAAAAACAAAACAAAAAAAAACAACATCTTTTGCTGTCATTATATTGAGAAGGGAGCATTGTGTGACTATTCTGCATCTGAGTCATTTGATCTCACCTGTACAAGCAGTAGAGCCTTCCCATCTCGGCTAAGTGCTTCCTGCAGCAGGTATGTTAGCTTGGAGTTGCGATATGGAACATGGGCCTGCTGAGCTCGCAGGGCTGAGAAGACGTCACCCAGAGCAGATAGAGAGCGGTTGATGCACTGAGCCTCCCGCAATCGTTCTCCCGCTGCTCCTGACCGTGACACCCGCTCTGACCCAGCCAGGTCCACCAGATAGAGCTTTCCTATTGGGAAGATGAAGCCAGTTACATGTGAACCAGTAATAAATGAACCATTCTAAAGACCACTGGAGGGTAACTCTACAATGTCTGCTCTCAGTGTCACTTACCTGTTGTACAGATCCCAGTACTGGTCTCCCGCCCCTTGGCTGTTAAGATAAGAAGGGCATGGGACCTGGAGCTGTGGGCATTAGCGTTTGTGTGTTCTGTGGCTCGTTGTTTCCGTCCAAGCTCCAGAATCTGAGAAAGAAAGATACATATGTCATATATGAACATCTTGTACAGGAGAGGTTCTGCTTTTTAGTTACACCAGGAGCATTGTGTCCTCACCTTATTTATGTCCTGCATGTTCCTCACACTGCGCTGTGTCAGCCCTGGCACATACAACTCCCCAGCACCTCCTGGAGCCATCTTTATTTCCAGAGAGCTGTGACAGTCAGAGCCCAGAAGATCCCTGTCAGACACAGAGAATAGTTAGAGGAAGATGGTGGCCTTACAGAGTTGATATGAAAAGATATAGGAAAATGTGATCACAGAGAGTCGATATTGAAAAATTGTGGCCACAGAACGTGCTTAGCGGAAGATGGCTGCCATAGAGTGTAGTTAGAGAAGATGGTGGTCCTGAACAATGGATATAAGAAGAAGGCCAACGAAGGAGAATACAGAAAAACAGCACCATGGGATGTGATAGACGCGGATTGCAGATGTAGGTAGATGGCCACAGTAGTTATAGAAATTTTATATGCCGTCTTCCTATAGATGTTTATAAATGGGCAAAACAGATGGGTCAACAGACGTAATGATGAAATGTCAGCCATTGGATTTTTCAATCCCTTATGTTATTGTAACAAACAACTGGATGACAGATAACCATGAACATACCCTGCTTTACCATAACATGGAGCAGCACTAACCTCAGCGTCTCATTGTAGATTTCAGCCATGCTGATGGTCAGGTGATGCTCCCAGCTTCTGGATCGTTCACTCACCACTGACAGCAGCAGGTGAAGGGCCCTCTGGTTTATCCCAGGATTAACAGCAGTGCCCTAAAGTAAGGACATAAAATATTACCTTAGGCCCTCACTTGTGCGTATAGCTGTTATACTATAGCAGATACTCTTCTCTCCAACAGCCCTTACCTCCATACTGTATGTTTTACCAGAGCCTGTCTGGCCATAGGCCAGAATACAGACATTGTACCCATCCAGACAGGAGGTGATGAGTGGAGATACCTCATCAAACACCTGCAAAAACAGAACTTATCAGCAACCTGAACTCCTCACCATGCCTCCTCCCTAGGCCTCTCCCCTCCTTGTACCTCCTCCTGTGTTGTGCTGGGTGGGAAAACTTTGTCAAGTTCAAAACTCTGGATTTTTCCTTTGTTTGTAATGTGTAGGATCCCATCATCATCACGGTCAAAGGTGACGACATTCTTTGCGCCTAGACCGGTTCCATCCCCAGATGTGACTGGCCGAACACGGGCGAATACACGGATGTTGCCTGATGAGAAAAGACAGGAACTTGTATGTAACATATGCTCTCCACATCATTCTCCCCATACTATAACTGTACATGGACAGACAACATAACCAGGGTTTGATCGATGAAGTGCATTGTACAGTTCAGGACCTGGTGTCTCCTGTCTGGAGTCTTCCACGCTCACCTGACCTGATGTCATTACCTGATAGGTTGTGCTGATCACTCACCTCGGAGACGCACCAATTGGTTGTGACACTCTTTGCGCAGGTAAAGTTCTCGTTGGTATTTGGAGAGTAGCTCAGTGTTGGTGTCTTGAACACGTTTCACAGCTTGGGAAAACTAAAAAAAAAAAAAAAAAAAAGACAGCAACATTATGGAGGATAATGTCAGATTCCCCACTACCCTTTCATGTGATGTACCAATTCACACACCTCGTCACGGGCTTCTCGCATGGCTTCATACAGCAGGCCTGGGAAGTCTCGCACCTGTTTCTTCAGAGCATTGTAGTCATGGGTCAAAGTGCGCAGCGCTGGTTGTAACATGAGGAGATTCCTGCGGACACCTAAAACCATCAGTGAGAGGGGAAATTATCAGTGAATATGTTATCATGGGGAACAGAAAAGTTCATCCAGACTTTACAACCTATTTCTAAAAACATGGGCCATGTGGACAGAAGTCAAAGCACATACTGTATATTTATTAAAGAGAATGGAGGTGAAAGGAGGAAACGTAGCAAGTGAATCTAGGTGAACAAGTGATCAGTACTAAGTGGAGGATGTAGAGATTAACAACAAGTGACAAAAAATAAAACAAAGCTCAGCAGCAAGTGATTGGAAGTGTATAAATGATCAGGATAGGGTTTTGCGGCAACATGGTCTCACCATCCAAGCTCTGATGTACAGCTCTCATCTCCTCCTGGGCTCGCTGAAATGCTTCAGACACTGCAATCTCCTTCTCCTCTTGCAGAGAATGGAACTCCTTCACCATTTGCTCCTGGGCAAGATCAAGCTCTGAAGCATACAACGCCACCTATATAGAAAGAGGTTTATGAATGCAGTCATATTACTAGCATTGTTCTTAAAAATGAAGGATTTTTAATTGGCTGGATTGGACTCCAAATCATCCTTCAGATCCTTACAGAGTCACCAACCAGACAGACCTGATCTGAGCTCGAGAGGATTTTGGGGGTCCTGACCTGAGCACGGAGCTTGGCCACCTCTTGTTGTTCATTTTGTAGTTGCCTCTTCATGTCTTGCACAGCCTGGTTTTGTCTATCCAGCTGTTCCTGAAGGTGGAGGCTCCTGGCCTCTGCTTGGCTCAGAGCAGCCTTCATCTTGCCAGATTCAACCTCAACTGTCTTTACCACATACTGCAATAGAGGTCACATAATACACATATCACACATCACATATTTCAATGGTCTAAAGATCTACCTGAGCACAACTATCAGAATTCAGGGTTAACCAGCTAAAATACAACATGACCACAACTTGTGAATACAGACTATGTTTGATGACTCCTGTTGACATCTACTCTAATAACTCTAATGTGTTTAGCTATATATATAAATATTTGTTTTAGAAAGTTAAAAATCTTTTAGAAATGTGGTATTTATTTAGATAGAAGCCACCTCTTTTATTGTCCTACATGCTGCTGTGCAAAAGTTTCAGGAACAAAGTGAATGACTAAAAGGGAAATCTCAATCATATTACCCTTTGAGGAGTCCTGGAGGTGATGATATGGCCACCACAAGGCCCTGATCTCAACAACATCCAGTCTGTCTGGGATTACATGAAGAGACAGGAGGATTTGAGCAAGCCTACATCCACAGAAGATCCGTGGTTAGTTCTATAATATATTAGGAAGAATCTTCCTGCTGAGATCCTAGAAGAATTGATGCAGCTTCAAGGGTAAAGGGTCACACCAAATATTTATTTAGATTTCTCTTACATTCATTCACTTCATTTAGATAATTGTAAAAAAAGAAAATATTAACACTTCTATTTTTGAAAGCTTTTATACTTTGCAGCATTTTTTTCCACACTTGTCTCAAACTTTTGCATGCTGTTGAATGTCTCACTAGTATTACCGTAACTAAGGACATTGAGAAAACATAAAACGTATTTCTGTCTGAAAAGTTCTTTACACTGTCCTATTCTAGACAACATTCGTTCCCACTAATAAAATGGTTCCTGTGATATTTGTGTAGTCATATATCAGACATGGGGAGGGTGTTTTGTAGGGAGACTTATTTATTAACATACTATTTATATCCTGATTTCTAAGAATAAAACTCTGAGGACAAGAATATTTGTGAATAAATTATATGTCCCCTGCACTACAAACCACCAGTGGCTGTATGACATGTCTTCCCTTTTTCTGGAATCTTTTAAAAACTGAATTATTGTTGTTTCCACTGTCTATCTACCCAACCTAACCATGAAATTTCTATTTTAGACAGTGATCTCACAGGAGGCAACATGCCTGCTGTCTTGGGTTTATGTGTGACTCAGACCTTTAGTTTGTACAATAACTTGCACGCTCATGTCACCTGCACCTCAAAATATCTTGAGAAATCTCCCTTTCCTTACCATGGGAACAATAAAGACACTTATTTGTCTCTCTGATTCATTCTCGCCTTGACTACTGTAACTCCTTACTAATCGGTTTTTCCTTCAATAAACTCTCCCCTCTACAATCTATTCTGAATGCAGCGGCCAGGCTCATCTATCAGTCTAGACGCTACAGCCAGTTTGTGTCAGTCACTACATGGGTTGCCTATTCGATATAGAATAAAATATAAACTTATTAACCTCATCCACAAAACTATCCTTGGCTTTGTACCACCCTATATCTCTTTGCTCATTTTTGTCTACCATCCTACACTTATTCTTAATATCTGCCAACGACCTGAGACTAACAACCTCTATAATCAGAACCTCCCATTCCCGTCTCCAGGACTTCTCTTTCGCTGCACCATTACTCTGGAATGCTTTATCCGGGACAATCAGATTAACACCAAACGTCTGCAGCTTCAGGTACATCCTAAAAGCACTTCTCTCCATGAAGGTCTATTACATTTTCTAATCTAACATTTCTGCACTTCTGCATTTATGCTCCCTAAACTAATCCTCATCTGTTCATTCTCACCCCTCCCCATTATCCCACAGGACTTGATTCCTTTACCTAAATATAACCCTCCATGCCCAGGCACTTTGGATCAGTACATAAAAGGATATAAGCTGGTGACTGTTCCATACAGCTCTATTTGTTTGTTAACCTTATCTCTTGGCTGGACCACTGCACATCTATCTCTTGTGTCATCCCCTTCTCATAGAGTGTAAGCTCTTGCAAGCACGGCTGTCACTCCTATTATGCAAATTGATTTAATATTGCAATGTCTCATTTTGTCTGTACTTAAACCTATGATTTGTAATATGCTGCAGAATATGTTGTTGCTATATAAATATCATTATTATTAGGGGGCATGCTAATGGTGTATGTATCAGAGACTAGGTTATGGAATCACAGCTGAGAAGGTGCCAGTCTTGACTTTTCAGCTGCCAGAAGGAACAAGGCAAAATATTCTTGTACCAAGTAATTTACAAGTCATTTTCACATAACAGATGATGATTCACCCCAAACCTTTATCTGTGGCTGCTGAGAGAGTTGATACTCCCGTAATCTGCGATTTAGCCTCTCCTCTTCCTCCACTTTCTCACGTACTGAGTCCCTCATTCGGAGTTCGGCTTCGGCAAGTCTCTCGGATTTCTGCTCCACTTCTTGTTGCAATGCGCAAATTAGCGTCTTCCTCTCACTCTCCTCCTGCTCCATATGTAATAGACGTTGCCTCATAGCCGCCAGCTCCTGGAACACAAGTACAAGTATCCAGTAAGCATGGGAGATTTACTGGTGTAGGTACAATGATGTGATGTTGGACCACAAATGATTGGGCCCAAACCTACCGCCCTGGGGTTGTGGTGAAGACATTGTGTTACCTGGTTATTTTCACATTCTAGTCGCCTCTTCAGCTGCTGTAGCTCCTGTCTCAGACGTCCATTCTCCGATACGAGAAGGTCACGATGCTTCTCTAAATCTGTTCCCCCCTGAGTAAAAGACCAGAGGCACATCATTCCTGACTCCATGATGCAGGTGCAAGAGAAATTGAGTATGTCAAACCATTCCTCCTTTGAAGGTTCTCTGAGTTACCTATTTTTAGGCATTGCTGTTCACTGATCAGTATTTTCCACTAGGTGCTATTACAGAGCAGCATTTAGGAAAGGTCTGTATGGCGCTTTTTTCACACAAATGAACATAAAAACGCATGTTTTTTTCTACACCAAATAAACCCACCCCACCCTGTACATGCCCTCACTATGCCCCTTTTTGGGAAATCTAGCGAAGGCAGCACAGATTTAAAAAAAGTAGCTATTTTTGGGGGCAAAATCCCAATGGTTGTCACAGTACATTAATCAGACATCTGCCTGGTAAAAAGCGTAGCACTGGGGTGCCCATCACCTGACCCTGGACTGTATATCACAATACCATGGACTGTATATCACATGACCCTGGACTGTATATCACAATACCTTGGACTGTATATCACAATACCATGGACTGTATATCACATGACCCTGGACTGTATATCACAATACCATGGACTGTATATCACATGACCCTGGACTGTATATCACAATACCATGGACTGTATATCACATGACCCTGGACTGTATATCACAATACCATGGACTGTATATCACATGACCCTGGACTGTATATCACATGACCCTGGACTGTATACCACAATACCATGGACTGTATACCACAATACCATGGACTGTATACCACATGACCCTGGACTGTATATCACATGACCCTGGACTGTATATCACAATACCATGGACTGATTTTCATTCAGAAGTGATATAGAAATTTAAGCTCTCAATTGAGAAACAAGGGAAAAAATTAAGAAATGCAGGATTACCCAGAAAGGAGCCAGAATTTGTTAATAAAGTAACCAAAATGAAAAGCTGTTTGGAAATTTAGGTACACCTTAAGTGAAAGCGCTAGAAATGTACTGGTGCGATTGACCTACCAGCTGGATGTGAAGACTAGATATCTCTTCAGACTGACGTTGCATCTGCAAAAAACAAACACAAACTATAAGAGTGGTTGCGCAACCTTGGGGGAAATCAAGAAGTGTGACTACACAGCCCAAAGGAATGACCACACAACCCATAAACCCTAAATTATGACCACACAGACTATAAAGGTGACTACGCAAGTCATAAAGGGCAACCCACCAGCCCATAAAGGTGACCACACCTCACCTCTTGAAACTTCTTGCACATCTCTTCATGTTCTTTCTTCTTCTGTTCTAACATGTCCTGCATGTCATGTAACTTCACTTGTAACATATGCTCTTCCAAACACCGTCCCATTCCATGGCTGTCACCTTCAAGCTGTCTAGTTTCTGCCGGGTGCTCACACTTGGTCTGTTTCTTGTCATCATTGTCACGTAGTAGTTTTGGCTCTGCCTGAAGTCTCAATAGCTGTAGCTGTACTTTGAAGTCTCTTGTGGTTTCATGCTCAGGCTGTCTCTTTCCTGGAGGAGTTTTCCCCTCCTGCTGTGTTCTCGGTTCTTGGACCTTTGCCATTAGCGGCCTCTGTTTTCCTCTCAGCTCTTGTATTGTGTCCCTGTCCAGAGGCCTCTGCCCAGACTTCTCTATTTCTGGGAGGACTTGACTGTCTTGTTTCAGGGATCCCACCATGGTCAGAGGGATAGGAGCACTATAGGTCTTCCCCACCACGCACCACCAGCAGCCTGACATACATAACAAAACAGCAGGTGGTTAGAATATACTTCTGCACACAAGGCAGGGGTCATACACATTTATACAAACATGGATGACAGCGTACAAGGTTCATAGTCTGAATTCGGACTCCTGCAAACAGGAATGTGGTTCCCAAAAAGCAGCAACATTGTCCTTTTAAATAGTTCGTTGAATACCAGCCCTTAGAATCTGTATGATGTATACAGGCACTTATACAGTGCATACTGACCCTCAGAACTTGTATGGAGTATACACACACCATATATACTGACCCTGAAATGTTATAGTGTATAAACATACAGCATATACTGACCCTCAGAACTTATACAATGTATATACATACAATGTATGCCGACCCTCAGAATTTATACAGTGTATACAAATACAACATATACGGAAAACTCATATAATTTACACTAACCCTCAGAACTTATACAGTGTACACACATACAAAATATACCAACCTTCAGAACTCATACAATGTATACTGGCCCCAAATACTTACACAGTATATACCCATACAACATATACCGACCCTGAGAATTTATACAGTATATATACATACAATGTGCACTGATCCTCAGAACTCATACAATGTATATCAATGCAATGGATACTGACCCTGAGATCTTATACAGTCTATATACATGCAATGCATACTGACCCTCAGAACTCAAACAATGTATGCTGGCCCTGAGAACTTATACAGTGTATACAAATACAATGTATACTGACCCTCAGAACCCAAACAATGTATACTGATACTGGGAACTAATACAGTGTATACACATACAATGCATACTGACCCTCATAACTCATACAATGTATGCTGGCCCTGAGAAGTTATACAGTGTATACCGGCCCTCAGAACTCAAACAATGCATACTGACCCTCAGAGCTAATACAATGTATATCAATGCAATGGATACTGACCCTGAGATCTTACACAGTGTAAATACATGCAATGCATACTGAGCCTCAGAACTCATACAATGTATGCTGGCCCTGAGAACTTATACAGTGTATACAAATACAGTGTATACTGACCCTCAGAACCCAAACAATATATACTGACCCCGAGAGCTTATACAATGTATACACATGCAATATGTACTAGCCCTCATAACTTGTACAGTGTACAAATATATTATAAACCAACCCTCTGAACTTATACTGTGTATACACGTGCAATATTATAGCCCTAAGCACTTATACAGTGTATACATAGACAATGTATATCAGCCCTTAGAGCGCATACAGCATATACAAATACAATGTATACCTGTCTTTAGAACTGTACCATGTATACACATACCATGTATCCTAGCCCTCAGAACTCGTACAGTGTATACACATACAGAACATATATGCATACTGTCTCTCATCTGCTCCTAGTTAACCCTTCAGTTAATCATTAGCAGTTATCTATGACTGGTGTAAGATATGATAGGAAGGAGTAAGAAGAAGATTTTAGAGAATGTCAGGACAGCAACAAGGAAACAAATGCCATTCACATGAGCGCAGCTGAGAGGAATTTCTTTCCACAGTACTGGATTGTTCCTTACTGCCACCACTGCCTGAGCTTCACCAAGGTCACATTCCAGTATAGAAGACACTTTGGCAGTGTTAACCATAAAATAGCCAGGACTGCCCACTAAAGAAGCTGCGCCATTAACTCTCACAGCTTCTACACAAACAGAGACTTGCCCCTGTGCCCACCACCCGCCTGTGCCTCCTGCTCCTTACCTCATACAGAGTGCCAGGGTCCATAACAAACTTCAGACAGGAAAGTCAGCGCTCACTGTGGGGAGGGAGCAGGGAGAGGGGAGGAAGAGGAGGTGGGGAGGGAGGACAACTCAAAGACTACAACCCATATCAGAGACAGGCCAGGCGGAGGAGCAATGGGGAGCACAACTCAAACCACAACCCATATCAGAGACAGGTGAAGAAGAGGAGGCTGCTACACCTAGCAGAGATAGGCGAGAAAGAGGAGTGGAAAAAGGAATACAACCCATTTACCTGATACTGGAGGTGTACCCAGCTGTATACAAGACATCTGTCTGATACTGGCAGCATACCCAGCTGTATACAGACATGTGCCTGATACTGGAGGTGTACCCAGCTGTATACTAGACATCTGTCTGATACTGGCAGCATACCCAGCTGTATACAGACATGTGCCTGATACTGGAGGTGTACCCAGCTGTATACAAGACATGTGCCTGATACTAAAGGTGTACCCAGCTGTATACAAGACATGTGCCTGATACTGGAGGTGTACCCAGCTGTATACAAGACATCTGTCTGATACTGGCAGCATATTCAGCTGTATACAGATATGTGCCTGATACTGGAGGTATACCCAGCTGTATACAAGACGTGTTTGATACTGGAGGTATACCCAGCTGTATACAAGACATCTGTCTGATACTGGCAGCATACCCAGCTGTATACATACTGGCAGCATGTCTGGAGTTTACAAGACATTAACCCAATAATGGTGACATACCCGCATTTTCAAAAACCATATACTTGATACTAGTGAAATATCCGCATTTTCAAGAACAACATACCTGATACTGGTGGTATACACACATTTTCAGAAACTATATACCTAATAGTGGTGATATACCCGCATTTTAAGAAACTATATACCTGTTACTGGAGGTATACCCACATTTTCAGGAATTATATACCTGATACTGGTGGTATAAACACATTTTGAGAAGCTATATACCTGATTTTGGTTGTATACACAGAGTTTCATGAATTATATACCTGATAGTGGTGGTATATCCGCATTTTCAGAAACTATATATCTGATACTGGTGGTATAACCAGCTTTGTACAAGAGATATTTCTGATACTGGTTTTCAACCCAGTTCTAAAAAAGATGTACATTTTTAGAAACAACTAGATACCTGACATTGGAGATATACCCAGCTGTGTACAAGATGTATACCTGGTACTAGCAGAATATCCTGTGGAGTCCGTTTGGCTGCAGGTCGATGGTCTCAGTTTCGGGACCATGTCTATCTCTGGGCTGACAAATAGTGAGAGGAATGTGATCTAACCTGATCGCTGTGCTGTCAGTCCCTCCCTCACATCGCGGGCGGGGGATACTCACCACTGGGTCTCTGGGTTTCCCTCTTACAGGGGGTCAGACTCAAGATGGATCGCTGGGCGAAGTAATGAAGAGTGCAGCCACTGGTGTCCTGGGGAGACAGAGACAATCTGTTATAATGTAGTAATGTAAAGTGTACTCCTCTCCCTATATAGTGGCAGGGCATTAGTGGACAGAGTAGTAGCCTTCAGGGGTACAGCTAAATGCAAGAATGCAATGAAAGAAATATAACAAACAGCTGGTTATTGTTGAGCACTGATCTTCATCTCTGTCCAGTGTAATAACAGACAAGACACATCAGGACAACATGGCTACAGTGAGAACAAGAGCCCAGGTAAAGGGATAGATGACACATCATATAGGTGTAAATATCCTCACCCACTGGACATATATGTAACATGGAAGGCTACGTTCATCTGTGCTGGAATCTCTCTTTGGACACTCAGTAGCAGTGTGTCGAAAATTGGCGGATGAAAAAATTTGATTTGAGTAGGGCACAGAGATGACAATACTTACACACATGACCACCCCCAAACCTGCAAATAACTAATCTACAAAACCATAACATAAACATGTACTGGATCCATGCTGTGTCTGTATCTACATATAAAACGTGTACTATCTCAGGAGTATGGATGGTCACTTATATTTTTAAAATAATACTGTCAAGTGAAGATGGGTCAGGGTGACCTCAAATTTATACCTTTTGTATATCTGTACAAAAAGAGAGAGTGCGACTCCCCTCCCCGTCCCCACAGAACACCTGATACCTAACACATCAAATATTTAACATCTCCAACCTGAATAAGACTCATACACACAACATCTCTACAATACGCTGAATATCCCTTCCTCCTCCAACACAGAGAAGCCAGAAAATAGAAAGCTACATTGAGCTATGATGGTGACAAAATATCAATATTCTCTTATTTACCAAGGGCAACACATTTTAAGAATGTTAACCACTTCCTGACACATTACACTAATTTTACATCCTAATTTGCGAATAGGACATGAAAAGACACTGCAGAAGTACCCCAGAATTGTGCTCCTCCTTCTCCCACCGCTCACGACCGGGGGTGAACCTACCCCTTTGGCTGCCCGAGGCGAACTACAGAAAGCCGCCCCCCCCCCCCCCCGGAGGAAGGGGCGGAGCGTAGGGGTGTGGCGGAGCGAAGGGGGCGTGGTGGAGCGAAGGGGGAAGGGCTTAGCGCCATTTGCAGGCAGAGAGTAGGCACGAAGAAGACCTGCTCTCTGCCTGAGCGTGAAGGGAGGATGCTGGAGCAGCGCTGCTTCAGTGGCCTCCCCAAACCACCGCTCGGTGCTAAGCCAGTCCAGGACAGCTTGTCCTGGACTGGCTTAGATAATCAAAAATGCCGCCCTTCCTGGGGTCCTGAAGTGCTCGCTTCAGGTCGCCTCATGGGAGGTGCGGCGCTGCTCACGACCCCCTGCAAGGGTGGAAGGAAGTCAACAGGGTGAGGACCACGAATGGCCAACTGCTGTCAGAAGCAACGATGGCAGCTAAAAGCCTGTAAGGCCATAGGGGATGCTGACTGGTTCTAATGACAGCAGGGGCCTAATAGCACTATACCAGTCATCAATATAATGTATGTTCTAGTCTACTAGTGGGACAAAGAAAAATGTTATATTGTAAAAGAGAATGCCAAATAAAACCATAGACTCTGATATCTGCCCATGAAGAATGCTTTGTTTCTTGAAAAGAATTAAAAATGGCATAGCCTTATCTGTAATGATCCCGGCTATAAAATTGTCATGTTCCTTAAATATTGTTAAAAAAGAAAAAAACAAGAAAAAACAATTGCATTTTTGTTCATATACCACCTCCGAAAAGAAAACAAATAAAATGGGATCAAAATATGTCAAAATATGATCAATATATGTCAAAGTTATACCAATGATTATGTCAATTTTTCAAGCCAAAAAACAAGAGCTAAGAATGGAAAAATTAAAAAAGTTATGGCTCTCAGAATAGAGAAACACAAAAAGAAATGGTTTATTTAAAGAAGACTGTGGGCATGCTTTATACCATTGCACAGTGAATGGCGCACTGAATTCAGTGCACTTTCAGCTTTGTTGATATGTTCCCTGTAGCAGAGATATTGGCGCTGTTAGCTTTGGCTGCTAATTTCACTGCACCATCATAGGGGCCCTCCTGACAGTAGACGCCTATAGGGGTGCATTTCTCACTTCCCAGAGATGACGCTGACCTGTATGCACAGCCTCTCTGACAACGCAGTGATATCGGAAATCAAAACTAATGGCTGAATTCAGAACACTATCAGCTTTGCTTTGTATAGCATGCCCTATCTCAGAGGACATGAAAGGGCATCTTAGGCTAAGGCCCCACATTGTGGAAACGCAGCTTTTTTTGTTGCAGATTTTGCTGTGTTTTTTTGAGCCAAAGCCAAGAATAGCTACAGTACAAAAGGAATGGGAAAAAAAGCTGCGTTTCCACAAAGTGGGGCCTTAGCCTTAAAAAAAACAACAAAAAAACTGTTCTGACTGAGCAAAAGTAGCAAAACATAAAAATTTCAGACATATTTGCCTGAATAAAGGAAACATGACTTTGTATGCTCCACGATAAGGGGGCGTTCACACTGCATGCAGGGTTCCTCTGTCCGCTTGAGAAGTCGGACATCTTCTCTTGCGGACAGGGAAGGACGGGCACGGAGTGCAAAAGAACGCACCCGATGCCCATTCAAGTGAATGACAGGTGTCACGGACACATCTAGTGTCCGCTCCTAGTGTCCGTGACAGATTTTGAGCGGACACTAGGAGCGGACACTACATGTCGGACACCGACGGTAGTGTGAACGCTCCCTAAAAGGAGCAAAATTTTTAAGGGAAAAAAACCCCCCAAACAAATAAAGAGTTAAGAAGTGACTTCAGGTGTTATACACCATGTTGTACACTAATAGTCTATGGACAGGAGAAATTTCTTCTTTTAAAGGGCCTCTATCATTGGGAAAAGTCATTTTCAACTAATCACATCTTTGCATAGCCTTTAGAAAGTCTATTTCACACCTACCTTTAGTATGTAAATTGCCTCAGTGGTTTTTGAATAAGTCCGTTTGTATTCATATGCTAATTAGACTGGGTGCACGATGCATTGTGCATCCTCTTTGCTATTGTTTGCTATGGGTGTATACAGCACAGGCTGCTGCTGCTGGCTCAGATTCCTGTTTGCACATATACATAGGAGGTAATAGAAGAGATGAGTGCTGCAGGGAACTTCCTGTGCTGGCTGGAAGCTCATTAGCATATGAATAAAAATGGACTTATTCAGAAACCACTGAGGCAATCTACATACTAAAGATAAGTGTGAAGTAACATTTCTAACGGCTATGCAAGGATGTGATTAGTTAAAAATGACTTTTCCCAATGATAGAGCCCCTTTAATTACCTACAGATATTTGCACTTGATTTACAAACTGAAATGGACTAAGATACAATTTTTGTAAGTTGTACTTGTAGCATCAGACGTAGTTACTACGCATACCTCCCAACCGTCCCGATTTCCGCGGGACAGTCACGATTTGGGTGACATGTCCCGCGGTCCCGGTTGGAGGGAGGTATGTCCCGATTTCAACTCAGATCTGCGTCCAGAGGACGCAGATCTGAGTTGAACACATATGCAGCTGAAGCAAGGAGCTGACACAGGTCAGCTCCTCGCTTCGCCGCTGCCCGCCTCTCTCCCTGACACATGCGGCTGAAGCTGCTCGCGTGCTCGCTTCGCCGCTGCGTCTCTCTCTCGCTGACACATGCGGCTGAAGCGAGGAGCTGACCTGTATCAGCTCCTCGCTTCGCTGCTGCCGCCGGCTCCTGGCTTGTAGACGCGATGTACAAGCCAGGAGCCGGCGGCAGCGGCGAAGCGAGGAGCTGACACAGGTCAGCTCCTCACTTCAGCCGCATGTGTCAGCGAGAGAGAGACGCAGCGGCGAAGCGAGCACGCGAGCAGCTTCAGCCGCATGTGTCAGCGAGAGAGGCGGGCAGAGAGCGGCGAGGGAGCGGAGGAGAAGGTAAGTTTAATGTGGAGGTGGAACGCGAATCTGGGGGCAGATGAAGGAGAGGACGGCATGACACTGGGGGCAGAGATGGAGAGGACATGAATCTGGGGGCAGAGATGGGGTACATGAATCTGGGGGCAGAGATGGAGGGACAGGAATCTGGGGGCAGAGATGTGGGGACATGAATCTGGGAGCAGATATGGAGGGACATGAATCTGGGGGCAGAGATGGGAGGACATGAAACTGGGGGCAGAGATGGGGGACATGAATCTGGGGGAGGAGATGGAGAGGACATGAATCTGAGGGCAGAGATGGGGGACATGAATCTGGGGGCAGAGATGGGTGGCATGAATCTGGGGGAAGAGATGGGAGAGCATTAATTTGGGGGCAGAGATGGGGGAGCATTAATTTGGGGGCAGAGATGGGGGAGCATTAATTTGGGGGCAAAGATGGGGGGATATTAATCTGGGGGCAGAGATGGGGGACATGAATCTGGGGGCAGAGATGGGGGACATGAATCTGGGGGCAGAGATGGAGAGGACATGAATCTGGGGGCAGAGATGGAGGGACATGAATCTGGGGGCAGAGATGGAGGGACATGAATCTGGGGGCAGAGATGTGGGACATGAATCTGGGGGCAGAGATGTGGGGACATGAATCTGGGGGCAGAGATGGAGGGACATGAATCTGGGGGCAGAGATGGAGGGACATGAATCTGGGGGCAGAGATGGAAGAGGGACATGAAACTGGGGGAAGATGAAGGGTGTATATGAAACTGGGGGAGAGATAGAGGGGGGACATATAATTTACGGGTGACTGTAGGAGGATTATACTGTGTGTGGGCACATGAAAAATTAACGAGTGGGCGGAGTCAACACAAAAGTGGGCGGGGCTAAATTTGCCGCGGCGCGCTAAGCGCGCCGCACATTTTGTCCCTCTTTCAGTTCTTCAAAAGTTGGGAGGTATGATTACGGGTATAAAGTGATGAGAGAGAAGCATGCCCATAATGTAATGGCAGCACTCCAGAGGGCACGGCAGCCTCGGCAAATTTTTATTTTTTTTAAACTTTTTTCCCCCTAAACACTAACATAGGAGAGCGCCCGCTCTTAAAACATCTCCTGCGCTAGTATAGACCTCTGGTTCTCAACACAAACATCTTACTTTGCCAGGAGAAAAGGAGGCAGCGGCAGCAGCGGTGAGGTCAGTAAGTAAAGTTTTTTTTGTTTTGTGTTATAATAGGGTGCTACCTGCTGGAGTATCCCCAGCAGGTAGCGGCCTATTTACATGCCTCCTCGGGCCTGTTCACTGCCGCTCCTGCTTCCCCTTCTACTATAGGCCATGGTGGCCAACAGTGAATAGGCCCGAGCCCAGGCCACGATCTCACTACCGCTATTATTATACACGGGGGTCTTTTCAGACCCCCGAGTATAATAATCGGAGCCCCAGGGGATGTGAGGGAACATAATAAACTTACCTCTCCGGGATCCGGTGTTATTCCTAGCCGGCTTCGGGCCTGTATGGTAATTTCCAGATGTCACGTGGTCTGGGATATTACCATATGGGCCCAAAGCCTGTGCTAGCAGTACCATATAGGCCTGAAGCCTGTGCTAGTAGTAATAGCCTGTTACTGCTAGCACAGGCGTTTGGGCCTGTATGGTACTGCTAGCACAGGCTTTGGGCCTATATGGTAATATCCTAGACCACATGACATCTGCGATATTATCATACAGGCCCAAAGTCTGCTTAGATTAACATCGGATCCCAGAGAGGTGAGTAACACTGTTTATTATATTCCCTCACCTCCCCTGGGGCTCTGATTATTATACTTGGGGGGCTGAAAAGACCCCGAGTATAATAATAGTTTATGGGTGTGCAACTGTGGGGCATAATAGAGCTTGAAGGGTCCACTGTGGCCCCTGTAACCTCTATTATGCCCCACAGTCTATTGTACCACTTTGGGGCATAATATAGGCTACAGGGGTTGCTGTGGGACATTATATGTGGGGGTTGGATACGTGGAGAAGTGAGGAGTCAAAGATGTCTGTGTTGCAAACTTTACAGAGTCAAGTC
This sequence comes from Leptodactylus fuscus, assembly GCF_031893055.1. NCBI lineage: Eukaryota > Metazoa > Chordata > Amphibia > Anura > Leptodactylidae > Leptodactylus > Leptodactylus fuscus. The sequence continues at coordinate 78,303,758 of NC_134271.1, read as the reverse complement.
ACAGCTGGAAGAATTGGTGAAAATAGATTTTGCTGCACACACTGTTTTGTGATCAAAGGAATATAGAGATTTATTTTACAATATAGTTAACGCCTTTTGACACAATGCAAAAAATTGGCATAGAAAGACAGGCTAGATCAATTGGATATGACGTTTCGGTCCTTAGACTTTCATCAGAAGTGATCTAGTGTGGTAGCGGGATCAGTATAAGTGTCATGCCTTGACACTTATACTGATCCTGCTACCACACTACAACTATATTGTAAAATACATCTCTATATTCCTTTGATCACAAAACAGTGTGTGCAGCAAAATCTATTTTCACTAGTATATTTGGGTCGAAGGACCTTTTTTCGCTAGCACCACATATAATTTTAGAGTGTGCGGTACCATTGACTTTTTTACAGCTGGAAGAATAGGGTCATGGGGTTCCAAAGGGAAGAGACGGGAAATGTGGGAAGATGCTTCCTAACAGTATTACTGCACAAAATATTACTGCATTGTATTTATTGCAATGTTACCATTAGCACCCACAACCCCCCTGCTGGCTGAGGCGGACGATCAAAAGATGAACAATACCCCCCCCCCCCCCTGCCCCGGAATCAATACCGGGGGGCGGGGTGTCTTTGATCGTCTACCTCAGGCGGCAGCAGAGAGGCTAGGTTCACCACTGGTAATGGGTTTGAGATTTTTTTAAATAGTAATATAGATGGTATAATATTACTTATTTCTGATGGCTTAAAATGCGTGTCCTTGGTGGTTTCTCTCGTCTCTTAAAGCAAAATGTAAACAAGTGAAAGATAAAGGCACAAATGAAAATTTGGGGATGGTGAAAAGCTCAGAGATTATACAACTATTTCTAAATTAAACCAATCATAGGGAAAATAGTGTAGTGCTGTTAGCCAGAAAAAAATCACACAATATTTCACACAAAAGTATCAAATGTTGCATAATTTCTAAATTATAGATACAATAAGCTGCGTTCACACAATGTGTTTTTGAGAAAAGCAGAGGCCTTGGGGAGGTGAGTCTATACAATACTTTTCTGTAATCGCTATATAATAGTATATTGCTGGGAGGCAGGGACTTCTTAGTATCATAAATAACTATAATGCTAGGACTCCCTCTCCCAGCATACTGTTCAGGATGATAAATCCAGCTCACACATGGAACAAGTGTTACAGTTGAATCTTGGACATGTGAAAGTAACCCTCTTATGTCTGTAGTTTTGCCTTGCATATGTCCAGACAATCATCTTCACGTAAAAAGAAAGAGTAAAATCAGACACAAGCTCTATTCCTGTTGCCAGCAATCCATTCCTGAAAATATGGATTCTGACATTGGCTCTAACTGTACTGCTGCTCAGCAAGATCCAGCTACTTACCCTGTTTCCCCGAAAATAAGACACCCCCCCCCTTCACCTTCTGGATCACATACAATCGGCAGTCATGCCGCCACTCCGCTAAGGAAGCATCAGCATGACTGCCGATTGTTCCCCGCTACAGCCGCTGCATAAGACATCCCCCAAAAATAAGAAAGGTCATATATTTCGTTAGATAATTAATTATAAAAAACTGTCTTATTTTCGGGGAAACAGGGTATATGCATGCTAATACCTTTTTCACTTGGTTTAAAACTTTACTTTCCTAGGCTTTCTGGAAGGTCACCATTGCCCATAAGAGATCTATTGCATCTAATAAACCATCTTCTTCCGCTTATGTCTCCTCCTCAGATGATACTCCTCTAGCACTAGATTCACATTGTGACGTGAGCTAATGTTGTAACATTGGTGATACCTGTTGTCCTGACTATTACGCAAGGACAGAGCTCATTAAACTTGCTAAAAATATGGCGGAGACTGATGATCTCAGAGAGGAAAGATTCAGACAGGAAGTCTTTTAATTCCCTAAGTAAGAAGCTGTAATTTTCTTCACTATCTGCTTATTCCATTATCATGGAATGCTGTTTGGAAATTACACAGGGAAAGTCTGATCCTGGGACAAAATTCAGGGTAGTATGCCAGCTTGATCAAACTCATTCTGAGGAATGGGATGATAAACATCAGTTTTTCTAGTAAACCAGTTTTTAGTCCTAAAAGACCAGATAAATAGGAAGATCACCTGAAAAGACTGTATTCCAATTCATCATCCTTATACAAAGCCTATGCAGCTGTCACCTCAGCAACAAGGACACTCAGGATCCTTATCAGTCAACTCACTATTGATATTCAAGATGCATCCCAAGGCAGGAGTTTCTCCATTCGGTTGACTTTAATATGACTTTTTATATCCTGTAGGATTTTCCAGTAGGCATGCTGAAGGTCATATCTAAAAATATGGTCCTAGCCAACAGCAGAAGAAGAGCTTTATGGCTGAAGCAATGGACAGGAGACAATGCCTCCTAAAATACATTTTGCTCTGTGATTTTCAGCCAGAGGGGACGAATCATTAGTTATCCTGTCTTTAGAGTCCCTTGTTTAGAGCAATGGTTTCTTTTTTTCCTGAGGTCATGAAACCCTATAAGTAGAATTTTTGTCCCCTTAGAAGGTATTCTACTATGCTTAGAAGAAACTATGGGGGATCAGTCAAAAGAAGCACAACTCCAGATAGAGGAACAGGGATTCCAATTCCAAGAAAAAGACATTAGTCCCCTATAGTGGGTGCAAGACTAAGGGCTCATTCACACTACGTAAACGCCAGCTTATTATGAACGTAAGACATGTTCAGAATCAGCGGCGTATAAAGCAGTTCCCATTCATTTCTATGGGAGCCAGCATACGAGCGCTCCCCATGGAAATGAATGGGAACTGCTTTATACGCCGCTGATTCTGAACGTGTTTTACGTTCAGAATAAGCTGGTGTTTACGTAGTGTGAATGAGCCCTAAGACTCAACAACCACAACAACAGACACTAAGGTCCAGGCTTGTATCAGCAGAGGAATCTCTCTTGAGTTCATATCTATTTCCCAATACAAATTTGTCTTGAAGAGTCCAAGAAACCAAATTGTTTAAAATTCTAGATTAATGTATTCTCAAGAGAGCATTGGAGGTTCCTTATCAGCAAAAAGACTCAGGTGTCTGCTGTATCATCTTTCTAGTCCCAAAACTAATGAAAGACTTCACCTACCTTAACAAATCCTTATAAAGAAGAGATTCAAGATGGATTCTATAAGAGCAGTCATAGACATGTCAGAAGCGTGGTTTGACTGTTTTCCTGGTTTTCCTCACTCAGTTGCCTAAATCACCAAATGTTTCTAGATGGGTTAGCAAATCCATAAAAACAAAGGATTATGTAGATAATCTTGTTTCCCTTAGTCCTAACAGCGGCACAATGTGGGGTATTTCGTGCCCCTGTGTGCTGGTAGGACAGGCGGAATTTTAATTAGCCATGTATTAATTTCACATGGCTTGTTCCCTTTAAGAGGGCACAGATACCTCCCCCCTGTGCGTAAATAACAAGTAATAATACATACATTCCAAAATAAACAACAATAGGGGGGGATCCTTGTGCCGCTGTTAGGACTAAGGGAAACAAGATTATCTACATAATCCTTTGTTCCCTGTCGTCCCTACCAGCGGCACAATGTGGGGAAATAGCAAGTAATCCCCATAAGGGTGGGAGATTAAACACAAGCAGAATGTAATACAGTACGCCCGAAGGCAGTAGCTTCTGAGCCATACCGATCAAGTCGGTAGTGCTTCACAAAAGTCAATTCTGAAGACCAGGATGCTGCTGCACAAATCTGGTCCAAGGTGAGAGCCTTGACCTCTGCCCAAGAGGTCGATACTGCCCGCGTCGAATGGGCCCTTAGGACGGTCGGCGGAGGTAAGTTCTGACTCACAAACGCCAACTTGATTGCTTCCTTCACCCAGCGAGAGATGGTGGCCTTAGAAGCCTTGCGGCCTTTATGGCCCCCTACATAATTTATTAACAAGTTCTCAGATCTCCTGAAAGCGCGTGTGCGCTGAAGGTAAATCTGCAGGTTCCGGACTAAATCTAGGGTATGCCACTTCTCCTCCTCAGGGGAAGTGGGCACGGGAAAAAAGGTTGGCAAGCAAATGAGCTGACTCACATTCGCCCTAGAAGAAACTTTCGGCCTGAATCCTGGCAGAAATCTCAACTGAACACGGTCTTCAAAGAAGGCAATGTAAGGAGCTTCCGATGAGAGTGCTTGAAGCTCCCCTACCCTTTTTGCCGAGGTGATAGCGAGGAGAAAAGATACCTTATAGGTCAGCCACTTTAGATCCACCTCCTCCAGAGGTTCGAATGGAGCAACACAAAGTGCCGTTAGGACCTTGCTGAGGTCCCATTGGTGGACAGGAGCAGAAACTGCTGGTCTCAGCCTAGTTGCCCCTTTGATAAAGGTGCTCACTAAAGGATCCTGAGACAACCGCCTCCCCAGATAGGCGGACAAAGCGGCTACATGTACCTTCAGGGTAGAAGCTGCAAGCCCTCTGTCTAGGCCGTCCTGAAGGAAATCCAGGATCGCCCTCACAGGGGGATCGGAGGAGTCCACTTCGTGTTCCGTGCACCAAGCCTGGAAAATATTACCGATCCTACGGTAATTCTTATTGGTCGAGGTGGCTCTGGCGCTGGATAAAGTCCTTAGGACGCCTTGAGACAGTCCTCTATTCCTTAATAGGGACTGGTCAACCTCCAGGCTGTCAGATTGAATCTCCTCAGATCGTGGTGTCTCAGCTCTCCTTGTGTCACCAGATCTGGGAGGGGGGGAAGCCTCCAATACCTGCCTTGACTCATCCACATGAGCTGGGCAAACCAAGTCCTTTTCGGCCAGAACGGGATTATGGCAATTCCCGAGACTTGGTCCTGTCTGATTTTCATCAATACCTTGGGTATGATGGAAACTGGAGGGAAGATGTATATCAGCCTGAACCTCCATGGGATGGACAGGGCATCCACTGCCAAGGCATTGTCCTCCTGGTACAGAGAGCAGAAGGTTTCCACCTTGGCGTTGAGTCGGGTTGCCATGAGGTCGACATCCGGAAGGCCCCATGTTTGGACAATCTGATGGAATATGTCTTGATTGAGAGACCATTCTCCTGATACAGGGATACCCCGACTCAACTGATCCGCTACTATGTTCAGGGAGCCCTTGATGTGAACAGCGGATAGGTGGGTCAGATTCTTCTCTGCCCACGTGAAGATCAAGTTCGCCTCTTTCAGTAAGGCTGGAACCCTGGTGCCGCCCTGTTTGTTCAAGTATATTACCGTCGTCATATTGTCTGACCGGACCTTGACTGCCTTCCCTTCGAGAAAGGGGGCGAAGTACTTCAGCGCCAGATAAACTGCTTTTAGCTCCTTCAGGTTGGAGGTTCCTACCTCTGGATTCCTCCACAGACCCCGGACAGTCCTGCCGTCCAGGTGGGCTCCCCATCCCGAATGGGACGCATCTGTTGTCAACAGGGTCCAACGAGGTTGAACCGAGGACCTTCCGTCTTTCAGGTGTCTCCACCATCTGAGGGAAAGACGGGTACCGGGAGAAAGGCAGATCTTCCTGTGCAGTCCCCGTGGAGATCCGTTCCAGGCTCTCAACACTTCCATCTGAAGGGGACGCAAGTGCCATAAAGCCCAAGGGACCGCCTTGGCTGAAGAAGACATCAGGCCTAGGACCCGCATGGCGGTGCGAATGGTGATCCATCGGGACCTGAGAAGGCCTCGAACCGAAGCTTGTATTTTTGCTCGCCTTGGACGAGATAGGAAAATCTGCATGCTCTGGGAATCCAGAACAAACCCCAGGAATTTCTTCCGGGTGGATGGCACTATTTCTGACTTCTCCCAATTGATCAGCCAACCTAACTCCTGGAGGAAGGCGATGGCTATCTGGAGGTGGTGATGGAGAATTGAAGTAGACTGAGCTTTTATAAGCCAGTCGTCGAGGAAGGGAACCACGAAAAGGCCTTGAAGTCTGAGAGCGGCGGCAACTGGTGCGACCATCTTGGTGAATACATACGGAGCTGACGATATGCCGAATGGCAGAGCAGTGAACTGTAGGTGCTCTCTGTGACCAGCCATAAGAACGGCTATACGTAGATATTTCCTGTGTGGCGGGAAGATGGGGATATGTAAGTAGGCATCCTTTAGGTCCAGGGTGACCATGACCTCGTCGCGCAATAGGAAACTGGTTACTCCATCCTGAAAGGTTTTTTCTTTATGAAGAGGTTGAGGAACCGAAGATCTATAATCATCCGCCACCCTCCTGTGGACTTTGGAACCAAGAACACGGGTGAATAAACTCCTTGACCCACTTCGGGAGGAGGGACCCTTTCCAGGGCCCCCTTTGAGAGATATTCTGCGACGGAAGCCTCCAGGCAGTCTTGTTGTAGGACTGGTAAGACCCGCGTAGTGATGAAACGATCCACCGGAGGATGGGAGAACTCTATTGCGTATCCTCGCTGAACAACTTGAAGGACCCATGGGTCCAGTATGTGAAGATGCCATGCCACAAGGAAATTCGAAAGGCGCCCTCCTACGGGAGAGCTGGTCACAGAGAGCGGCGTCTCCTCAAAACCCCTTCTTCTTAGGGTCCTCCTTGGGGATCCTGCGACCCGCCCCCTTCGGACGGTATCTGGGGCGTCTCTGGCTTCCCTGTTGAGGCCTGTATTGAGACGTGGAGCCTCGACCCCTAGAAGGGGGAGGCCTTCTTTCTCTGGTTGCTTGTGGTAGTGATCTCCCTCTACCATCAGCCAATCCCTCCATCAGATCGTCCAGCCCTTGGCCGAAAACCTTTCCAGGTTGAAAGGGGAGGGAACACAAAGAAAACTTGGAGGCGACATCAGCCCGCCAAGGTTTGAGCCACAAGGGCCTCCTGGCGGCGGTATTGAGGGCCATGGCCTTGGAAGCCAGCTTCACCTGCTGTCTTGCCGATTCTCTCAGGAAATCCGTAGCGAGACGGATCTCCCCCATGGATGCCAGGATGTCGTCCCTGTTAACCCCGGAGTCGATATCCCGTTCCTGGCGGTCCAGCCGGGCTTGAAGCTTATCAGCTACTTCCGTTGAGGCGATGCCCACCGTCACCTGGGCTGAAGCAGACGAATACGCCTTCTTGAGCGTTGAATCCACTCTCCTATCAAGCAAATCCTGAAGATTTGACCCGTCATCGATGGGCACGACAGTGCGACGGGAAAGCTTAGAGATGGCTAAATCCACCTTGGGTGGCGGACCCCAGCGATCCAGTTGGGAGGGATCAATCGGATATACTGCTTTGAAAGCTCTGGTGGTGACGTAAGCCTTCTCCGGCTGCTTCCATTCTTGTTCCATTAGGCTGGCCATGGAGGCGTCCACTTGGAAAACCCTCCGCTTCCCAGAGGTGGACGCAGAGGCTTCCCCCTCGCCAACCTGGTCCCACGACCGGATGGCCTTCAGCAGTTTATTAGTCTTCTCCCGATGGAAAATTGGTCTGCTGGTACAGGAGGACTGATCGTCCGATGATATGGACACCTCCTCCACCTGGAGGCGCTCCAGGGAGGGCAGTGAAGCAGAACGCCTTTCCACGCGCTGCTTCTTGGTGAGCTGAGCCAGTGAAGTACGGATATCCTTTAAAGAATCATCCTGCAAAAACACAAGGATACTTAGAAGCCGGGGGGACCCTTCCCCTCTTTGCGGCAACCGTACTCACCATGTACTCCTTGACCCATGCTACCATATCACTGGTAACGGGTTCCTCCCGCAGAGGTCCCCTGCATTGCTGGCAGCGTGACCAGTCATAGCCTAAAGGCAAAACAATGACATTCAGGATACTCCCACCATTGGGAGAATTAGCAGACGAAAAAAACCGCACCTACCATCAGGTAGTGGAACGTCACAATCAATGCAAGCCAGGTGTCTCCTTTTAGAAGACCTCTTCCGTCTCACTTGATCCCCGGGAGGGGTAGAAGAGGAAGACATGACAAATAGAAACTAGTTTTCAGCGATACCTAAGCATGGAATATGAAACATCAGAGGAGTACATTCAAGGAACCATATGAGGAGACTCACCCAGCTTCTGCAGACCACTTACCAACCTTCAGCAGAGTTGCAGTAGAATAAATGCAGTTTTGAAGCGGAAACCACAAGCCACAGCGCAGAAACCAGCTAGGGATTAGACTAGCAGGCAATGAGGGATGCAACCTGCCTCCTTTTACAGCCCCATATCCGGAAGGGGCGTGGCCTTAGTCAAAAGAGCTCCGTTCCTTTTGCCCTTCATAAGACTCCTAGCCCTTCAAGTCACGCTCCCCCCTTGAGCCAACTACTTTGGCACGTACCTTAAGCTCCTGAGGACCTCCAGTGTCCAACGCTGCTGTTCGCGTGGTCCCGGAGCGGCGAAAGCCAAAAACCGGAAGTTGCCGGTGTTACATTACCAAACGACCGGCCGGAACCCTCCTACGCAGAGGAAAGGTTCCGCGAAACCGGAAGTTCCCCTCATGGAGCCGCGCGAACACGCCGGCTGGCTGCGCGCGGCTCCCGAAGCCCAGCAGGACTGGATGCCGGGGAAAGGTAGAAGGATCGCGTGAGGGAGGTGGGTAAAATAGGTAACCTTAATCTTACCTATTATCTTTGCAGGACCGACACAGAAGTCCAAAGGGGCAGAGTGCATCATTGAAGACACCTGAACAGGTCTGAACAGGTAAGTACCTGAAACTTCTTCTTTACTCTTACTCTTTAGGAGGACACAGAGTCCTCCCCACCTGTCCGATCCTTTACACAGGACAGAAAAAAACGCACAGGGGGGAGGTATCTGTGCCCTCTGAAAGGGAACAAGCCATGTGAAATTAATACATGGCTAATTAAAATTCCGCCTGTCCTACCAGCACACAGGGGCACGAAATACCCCACATTGTGCCGCTGGTAGGGACGACAGGGAACTGATTTTATACTTTGTGTGGGAACTTAAAGGGGTTGTCCAAGATAAGTGGGGTTTTGCATGGGGGCCAGGGAAGGTGTTTTATGTTCAATTAGACCAGGATTCTGTTAAAATTTGTCTCAGAATATCTAAAACAAACAAGTTCGGTTATGGTTATTGGGCGAGGTTATCTATTTTACAAGATTCAGAGGTTTTTCCAGTATTTAAAGGGTTTGTCTAGGATATACTGTTTTTGGCAAGGAGGCCAGAGAAGGTGCAAAAAACCCCTAAACATATTCACCTGTCCCCCAAAAAAAATAATTAAATGTTGTATACACACAGAAAATTACAGCAATGCATACTACATATAAAGAGAACTGTCTGAGGACTTGAAAACAAAAATTGTGGAAAAATATCAACAATCTCAAGGTTACAAGTCCATCTTCAGAAATCTTGATGTTTCTTTGTGCACGGTGCGCAACATAATCAAGAAATTTACAACCCATGGCACTGTAGCTAATCTCCCTGGATGTGGACGGAAGAGAAGAACTAATGAAACGGTGTAATGCAGGATAGCCCGGATGGTGACTAAGCAGGCCCAATCAATAAATATCCATCAAGATTTGAATGAATTGAAACGCTATAGCAGGAGACCCGTGAGGACCTGTGAGGACCCCACTGCTGACACAAGAAAGCTAGACTACAGTTTGCAAAAATGTATGTCAGTAAGCCAAAATCCTTCTAAGAAAATGTCTTGGGGACAGATGTGACCAAGGTAGTGTTTGAGATGTGGTAAAGCACATCATTCTACTGTTTACCAAAAATGGAATGAGGCCTACAAAGAAAAGAACACCATACCAACAGCCAAATATGGTGGAAGGTCAAAAAGGGTTTTGGAGTTGTTTTGCTGCCTCTGGCACTGGGTACCTTGTGGGCAAGGAATAATAAAATCTGGAGATTACCAAAGGATTTTGAGTTTTCAGCCTCTCTAAGTCTGGTGGAGGTCAAAAAGCTTGAATGCAGGAATGTACTCAGGAGACACAGGCTGCAAGTTGAAACAGGTTGAAAGTTTCCTGCAGTTGAACCAACAGCAGCCAATACAGCTTCCAATGCAGTAATGAAGTACAGTTCTCAATGGGAGTTCACAAATAAGAAATTTGTCTCCCAAATAACAACAAGCCTGTAGCACTTAAAAGTCATCAATTTTTTTCTAGAAAACCTTTGCTTTCTGCAATGTTCCCACCATGTGGCAAACACCTTTCCCCTTACGTCCAACAGCAGCACAACACATGGGGTATTCCTGCCCCTGTGTGCTGTCAGGACAGGTGGAACTTTTAATAAATCAACCTTCCCCTTTAAGAGGTCAGGGAACCTCCCCCTCCCTGTGTTTTTTCTGTCCTACGTGACTGGACAGGTGGATGAGGCTCTGTGGCTTCCTCTATGGTTTGGAAGAAACTGTCTTAGATTCTTTTTTCTTTTTCCCTTTTTCTTTCTTTCTGAGAGAAAGGTCTATGTTTATACTGCAGTCTTTTGTCTTACCTGCCTTGTGCAGGTTACTGACTTTTTTCAACTGCAGTTCATTTACTGCCCTGCAGTAAGCCTTGTCCTCTTTCAGCTTTCCCTCTGTGTTTGGGTGCATTCACACGATGTCTTTTGGCACGTAATGTGGCACGTAGACGCCGCGGGAGCTTTTGCGGGCCGTATACGCTCCCATTGATTTCAACGGGAGCCGGGACCGTATACGCGGCGCTATTTTGCGGCCGTGATTTTGCGTCCTTTCCAGTGGAGTTTCCACGGTCCAGCTAACGCCGGACCCTGTTGACCATCGATGCCTCCTTCTCCGGTGAAGAGTACATCTAAAGAAGAGTTTCATAAGAGGAACGTGAAATTGGATGAAGGGTTCACAGTCCAGTTCACCTGGACCCTGTTGACCATGGATGCGTCCCTCTCTGGTAGAGAGTGTCCACGGTCCAGCAAAAAAGCGGGACTCTGTTGTCTATCGATGCCTCCCTCTCTGGTGGAGAATGTATCTAGAGGAGATTCCCATAAGGGGAATGTGAAATTGGATGGAGAAAGCCATGTCATCAAACTGACGAAAACTCAGAGCTGTCCGCTGGGACAAGTCAATTCAGGTATCCCTCAAGACCCATCTTTCACTCAGGTGGTGGTACCATCTCAAGGACGGGATGTCCACGGTCCTACCGGTCAGGACACTGTTGACCACTGTTGCATTCCCATCTGGTTGGGGAGCTCATCTAGAGAAGATTCCTGTAAGAGGAACCTAGAACTGGTTGGAGATGACCATGTCGTCCGAGTGACGCAAGTTCAAAGCAGTCCACCTAGCGCTTTTGCATTTTTGCTCCACTTCTCTTCGTGCAGAGCCGCTCAGACAATTTAACTAGGGTCCTCTACCTGAACATTCAGGGGACACCAGATCACCATCCCTTAGGGAGTGGGATCTCATATTCTCTCGAGCAGAGAAGAACCTGACGCATCTCTCAGCAGTGCACATCAGGGGATCCTTAAACATTCTGATGGATCAGCTATGTCCGGGTCTCGCGGTGTCCGGCGAGTGGTCCCTCAACTAGAATATATACCACTAATTCAGAACCTGGTAACCAAGGGAGTCTGGCTCTACCAGGATCTGAAGAGATTCATCTTGACAGCCTGGAAATTGACCATTTCTTATGCGAACATAGAGGACTATAAGAGTCCGTCCTGAAGACCTTAGTCTGCTCCAGAGCAGCTTTTACTACCACGAGTTAACAAAGGATTGGTAGATTTTTTTTTTTTCAAGAGTTGGTGTTCTGAGAAACAAGTCTCTCTCTCCACCACAGAATCTATCTTAGATTTTCTCCAAAACGGCCTAGGTCGAAGGGCTTACTCTTGCCACTCTGAAGGTTCAGATGTCTGCTTTATTAGCTTGCCTAGGCAAACGCCTATCTCAAGAGCGCCTTGACTCTTGTTTTCTCAAGGGGGGCAGCTAAACTATGGCCTTGTGTGCAGGCCCATGAACCTTAGTGGGATCTGTATTAGGTCCTTCAGGGTCTCTGCAGACCTCTGTTAAGCCTCTGGAGGAGGTAGACTTTAAACTCTTGTTCTACAAGAGGACCTTCCTCCAGGTGGTCACTTCTGCCAAGCGAGTTGGTGAGTTTCAAACTCTGGCTACACTAACCTTATCTCTCTTTCTTTTTTTTTTCCAGACTTGGTGCAACTGAGATTCCTTCCTGGTTTTCTCACTCTTTGTACAGATGGATAAAGGAGGCATTACCTGCCTCCTTCCGTTCTTAAGGGTTCTCTGTCCCAGAATGTGGGCGAGCCCACTCCACCAGAACGGTTTCTGCCTCTTGGGCAAAAAGATGTTCAGCTTCAGCTTTAGACATAATAGGTTGGATTGGCATAGTTCGGAGGAAACTGCCTTCGGATGTTCGGTCTTGTCAACAGCATGCCAAGGGGTCCCTCCCTAAGGGGGTTACTTGCTACATCCCCATGTGTTGTGCTGCTGTTGGACGTAAGGGGAATGGAGGATTATGTAGATAATCTGTTTTCCCTTAGTCCAAACAGCACAAGCTACCCTACCTTAAGCTCTATTGCTATATGTTCTGAATAATTTTTTTTGAATGTCTTACTTTACTTTACTTTATAACTAACACAGGGAGGTGGAGGTTTCCCTGACCTCTTAAAGGGGAAGGTTGATTAATTAAAAGTTCCACCTGTCCTGACAGCACACAGGGACAGGAATACCCCATGTGTTGTGCTGCTTTTTGGACTAAGGGAAAGCAAATTATCTACATAATCCTCCATTCTCCAGTAAAAAGGTAATTTTTGAAGCATTTTCATTGTTAAAATGTGTAAAACAGAGTGATAGCGCAGTGTATGGTTTACATTAGAAGTTGTATCCTCTGCTTACCATCCGTTTTGCCATAGACATACATGTCACTTTCTCTCTCTGACATAACTTCAGTGGTTTCTGCTTTAGGGCTAGTTCACACAGGGACATGGAGGAAGATTTTCTCAGCGGAATTCACGTCATAATCCTCCTCCATACAATGTTAGTTTATGTAGACTGCTAGCTTTTTTTTTTTTTCTGCTAGCAGATTTTTCTGCAAGCAGAGAAAAAGAAGCGACATGACCTTTCTTCAGGCGTTTTCCGCCTGAAGAAAGCAATAGAAGTGAATGGAAAGCGTTTTTTACGGCCTGTTCTACGGCGGTAAAAAACGTGACGCGTTTTTTGCAGCCTGTTCTCTTAAAGGATGGGAAAACCACCTGGAAGCGTTTTTTAAAAAAAAAAAAAAAAAGAAAGCGCCACAAAAAGCGTGCAAAGGTAAAAAAAACACTTCCTAATTACGTGCGTAATACATTGAAAGCATAGGGAAAAAAGCCTCCCATTGATTTCAATGAGGAGTGCATGTATGCCGGCTCCCATTCAAGTCAATGGGAGCTGCTTTTTACGCGCTCATTCTTAACGTCTTTTTACGATCAGAATGAGCGCAGCGTTACATCGTGTGAAGGCTCCCTAAGTCTGTTTCCTCTGTATTGCCCTTGCCACAATTTTACTCGGCTTATTGGGAAACTAAAAGAAATAGTGTCTACCGAGCCTTGGTTGAGGACAACATTGGAGGAGTTCACCTGTTCCCACAATTGTTGCATTTCTGCCCCAGCATTTTGCCCAGGGAAGTCTTGTGGACCTATTCCAGTGTATGAATGCAAGACTGTAAAATTGTTAAGTAGGCACACTTAAGAAAGTGAGAGTGGGTCAATATTGGAGGTCACGTCTTGGGTGAAATAGTCCGGCAGATACCAAGACATGGTGATTTGGCCGTGTGGGTCCTGGGAGAATAACTCATTGAGTCACCAGTGCCAGTCTTGTGCATTCGGTGTGGGAGCAGATACAGTAAAAGAAATAAGAGCATGGTCTGAGACAGAGATGTCAATAGAGGCAACAACCAGTAAGGATAACTGAGAGTGACCTACTAAGAAATCGTCTAGCCTTGTATACTAGTTGTGGGGTGAGAAGAAAAAGATAGAAGGGCAGAGGAACTGCCAAGGGTGAATCAGTAGGTGCTGATGTAGAAGATTATGGAGAGCATGATGAGCCGAGCTGGGAGACTAGACAAGCATAGTGTGCATTCCCAAACAGGATCAGAGGGAGTGTTATCCAGGATCAGGGTGCTCCCCCAGGACCCTTTCAAAAAAGGACATCTGACCAAATAAAAGGTTGCCAAGGACATTATCACATTTGCTCATTTACCCCTAACAAGAACGTATCTACTGTACTTTTGCCATCACTGCTGGTCTCCATGTGTTCTCCATGTGTTACGAAGTATGAGATAACCAGATAAATGCAGTTGGATTTATCATTGTCATTGTGATAGCCACAAGTCATTGTGATAGCCATATGAAAAGTATATTTCTGAGAGTTTTGGAATGCTATTGGCATGGAAATGTGTCTCCAGCTGGAATATTATATGGGCTCTCTTCTTCCACAGGAGTCTGAAGAGGGGGATCAGTTCTCAGAAAGTTTAAATCCCTGTATGTTCAGGAAGACAACAATGGTAGACACATATTCCTAAACAGCAACCACCAGACTAAAACAAAACAGACAGAGAACACAAAAGAAAAAAGGGAGGGGAAGGGGGAAAGAAGAGGGAGAGGAAAAAGGGGACAAAGAAAATCTAGGAAGAGGGGAACTCTGGCAGGTACCAAGTACCCAGAAAGTAAAAGAAGAAGTTGGTGGGCGGTTAGAAGATAAGGGGCTAAAATGATTTGCAGAGGATAGCTATGTAAAGAAGAACACTCCTAGGAAATCCTAGATGAGAAGATAGTGCCCAAACCATGGAAATAATAACTAAAGAACAAATGGCTGCAAGTCAACAACACCCTAAATGGGTAACACAGAACAACTGGATCTGAGCTACATTTAGGCACTCACAGAACACCCTACAAATCTTGAATAGGAAAAAGAGGTAATGACAAAACTGTGAGATCAGGAGGGGTAAAGTCCAACTAAAAGTAGATACTATTTATTTAAAGAGACTCTTTCATGTCCTCTAACATGTTGAGTGTTGTATACCACTGCAAAGCTGACTGGATGTGTTCAATGCACTGTAAGTTTTGCCAGTATCTGCCGTGGTTGTAGAAGTATCAGTGTTTTGTCAGTGTGACCCACCTCACCGCTCAGCATCATTGATGACCGATGAGGAAAAGCCCCCTTGACAGTACACTTGTATAGTCTTGTACTGTCGGGGAAGGGGGGAGTTCATCACCGCCTAGCGATGAGTGCAGTGATATAGGTACTGAAACTGGGACAAGTTGTGTTGAGTTCAGCGCACTGTCAGCTTAGCAGTATATAATACTCACAATGTTAGATCATCAAAGGTCCTCACTACAGGGGAAATCTATCTCAACAAAATTTTGCAAATTCTGTCACCTAGATATGGTGTCTGTGTAGTAATATACAATGTGGTCATAGCTGTATCCTGATTTCTGTTTGTATCAGAACCATATATAATGTAAACCTCTGTATAGTAGGCAATAAATAAAAATCATCTGCCCTGTTAAGTATGTTAAATAATACATTGTAAGGGTGAATTCGCACTGAGTAAACGCTAGCTTATTCTGAACGTAAAACACGTTCAGAATAAGCGGCGTCTAAAGCAGCTCCATTCATTTCTATGGGAGCGGGGATACGAGCGCTCCCCATAGAAATGAATGGGCTGCTTCTTTCACTCCGTGCAGTCCCATTGAAGTGAATGGGGAGTGCCGGCGTATACGGCAAGCTCTGCTCATGCCGGAGCGTACACGCCGGCACTCCCCATTCACTTCAATGGGACTGCACGGAGTGAAAGAAGCAGCCCATTCATTTCTATGGGGAGCGCTCGTATCCCCGCTCCCATAGAAATGAATGGAGCTGCTTTAGACGCCGCTTATTCTGAACGTGTTTTACGTTCAGAATAAGCTAGCGTTTACTCAGTGTGAATTCACCCTAAAACAAGAAGTTAGGTTACATTAATTGGTGGTGAAGGATAGTGAGCTTCAGATGGGAGGGAGGAGGACGCTAAACAGAATCTTTGCCTTGGGTGAACAAAAGCTTTGCTACGCCTCTGTACATTACATAAAATAAATCTACACTATACACTTCATACAGATCATCCAATACATACATATCAGATTAGGTAATCAGTCACCGTTTTGCTTTTAGAAGATGGGGAAGCTCTGATCCTGGGGGGACCCCCCCCCCCCAACCCACTGACTGTGACCCTAACATCAGAGAGAGACCTTTCACATGCAGAGTTCTTTGACCTTGCTGACATAAAGGGAAGCCATTGCTCATTTGTACACCACTCCCCAAGTATCTACTACATTCCTGTGTTACCCAACTTTGCCCAACCTTAGTGATGATGATGATGATGATGATGATGAGAGAACCAGACAGGTACAGAAAGAAAGAAGGATAAAGAAAGAAAAGGAGGAAGGAAGGAAGGGAGGAAAGGATAATTTCAGAGTGTAAGATAGAAATAAATACAGAAAATGGGGCAAAAGTGACAGCAAAAGAGAGAAAGAAAGAGAGTGGAGAGGAAGACCAAGAAATAGAGGGAAAGAGGAAAAAGTGAGTGAAAGGAAGAAAGAAAAGCGAAATGAAAAGAGAAAGACATGGTGTAATATTAGAATAGTGACTTTAGCTCTGGATATGAGATGTGATAACATGATGTAACAGCAGAATAATGAGAGTGGCTCTGTAGTATATGGACATATGGCAAAACGTCATCTAAAAATTGTTACTGCTTCTCTGGACATTATGTAGCAGCATAGTGGCGACTGGGGTACAGACGAGACTGGAGTATGACATGATGTGAGTAAAGCAGATGATGTACATGCTTCTTTCGCCTCATGGGAATGTTTGTTCCTGACATATTATTCGAGGGACATCTCTTGACAGTCGCATTCCCATAACCACGTCAGGGGTGTGTGCTCACGAGTTCTAACAAGTCCTCACACCCTGACGCTGGAATACATGCAACGTCCTTCTTATGACTATATGTGCTGGTAACACCCAGCAGATGAAGAAGTAGAGGACCTCTGGACAGTTTGGAGATATTAACGGTAACTTTAGAGGTTCAGGGTTCACACATAAGAGGACTAAGGTGCGATACATGGCAGGTGAAAGGTGGAAACAGACTCTTCACCTCTGCTAAGGAGCAATGTAAATGCCTGCCTTTGTATTAGGGGAGAATTTATTTCCATCTCCAGATATCAGAATAATATCTGGAATTAATGCCCCAGAGATGAGAATACCTGCCTCTAAGTCCAGACCCCTTATAGGATGGGTGCAGGATAACTATCTGTAGTGATATAATCCTTTAAGTAAGCACTGAATTTCAGCACACTGAAAGCACTAACAAGTGATTATGAAGATAATCTTGTTTCCCTTAGTCCTAACAGCGGCACAATGTGGGGTATTTCTGCCCCTGTGTGCTGGTAGGACAGGCGGATTTTTAATTAGCCAATCAAAAGCGTGGCTGGCCCTATAAGAGGGCACAAGAACCTCCCCTCTGCGTGTCAATACAAAAGTACCTCCATATTTATACACAGTTTTATACATAAGATATGATTCCCAGGGTGGGAAATCTTGTGCCGCTGTTAGGACTAAGGGAAACAAGATTATCTTCATAATCACTTGTTCCCTGTCGTCCGTACCAGCGGCACAATGTGGGGATATAGCAAGTAGGCCCAAAGATGGGCGGGATTACTCCATGACAGAGCGCAAAATAGTTTGGGCAAAGGCAGAGGAATCGGACACCCGGTCCCTCAGGCGGTAATGCCGAATGAACGTGGACTCAGATGCCCAGGAGGCAGCTGCACAAATCTGATCCAAGGACAACGCACTCCTCTCGGCCTGAGAGGTGGACACTGCCCTGGTCGAGTGGGCATGAAGAAAAGATGGGACCGGACGCCCTTGGGCGGTATAGGCGACTTTTATGGTATCGGAGACCCAGCGGGATATCGTGGCCTTGGCGGCCTTGGCGCCTTTATTCTTCCCCGTATAACTAATTAACAGGTTTTCGGCCTGCCTAAAAGGGCGAGTACGCTGCAGATAAATTTGCAGACATCTGATAACATCCAGCCTGTGCCATCTTTCCTCTTCAGATGAAGAGGGGAAGGGAAAAAATGCTGGAAGAGAAATAGTTTGGTTCCTATTTGCAGCAGATGGAATCTTGGGACGAAATCCTGGGAGGAACCTAAGCTGCACATGGTCCGGAAAAAATATAGTATATGGCTCCTCGGCAGACAAGGCTTGTAGCTCACTAACTCTTTTGGCAGTTGTAACTGCCAATAGTAGAGCCATTTTGCCAGTTAGTAACTTAAGTGAGACTTCTTCCAGGGGTTCGAATGGTTGGTCGCAAAGAGCGTTCAGGACCGGAATCAGGTCCCATTGGTGGACAGGGGTGTTCACCACCGGTCTCAGCCTAGTTGCCCCTTTAATAAAGGTGCTCACTAAAGGATCCTGAGACAAACGCCTCCCCAGATAGGCGGACAGGGCCGCTACGTGTACTTTGAGTGTGGCCGCAGCCAGACCTCTGTCTAGTCCGTCTTGAAGGAAGTCCAGGATCGCCTCAGTCGGGGGACCAGTGGAGTCCACTTGATGCTGCAGACACCAGGCATTAAAGATGTTACTAATTCGACGGTAATTCCTGTTAGTCGAATCCGCTCTGGCGCTGGATAGGGTCTTCAAGACGGCTTGTGACAGTCCTCTATTCCTCAATAGGGACTGGTCAACCTCCAGGCTGTCAGGTTGAGTCTCCTCAGATCCTGGCATCTCAGCTCTCCTTGGGTTACCAGATCTGGGAGAGGGGGAAGCCTCCAATATATGCCCTGACTCATTAGTATGAGCTGAGCAAACCAAGCCCTTTTTGGCCAGAACGGGATTATGGCTATTCCCGAGGCTTGGTCCTGTCTTATTTTGATCAATACCTTCGGTATGATTGGAATTGGAGGGAATATGTAAAACAGCCTGAACCTCCATGGGATGGACAGGGCATCCACTGCCAAGGGATCGTCCTCCTGGTATAGGGAGCAGAAGGTCCCTACCTTGGCATTGAGTCGGGTAGCCATTAGATCGACCTCCGGGAGACCCCATCTCTGGACGATCTGTTGAAAAACGTCTGGATTGAGAGACCATTCTCCTGATACGGTAATACCCCGACTCAGATGATCCGCTACTATGTTCAGGGAGCCCTTTATGTGAACAGCGGATAACTGGGCTAGGTTCTTCTCTGCCCAGGCAAATATAAGATTCGTCTCTCTCAGTAAGGTTGGTGACCTAGTGCCCCCTTGTTTGTTTATGTAAACAACCACCGTCATGTTGTCTGACCTGATCTTGACAGACTTGCCTCTCAACTCCGGGGCAAAGTGCACTAGGGCCAAGTACACAGCTCTGAGTTCCTTGAGATTGGAAGATCCCAGCTCCGGACATCTCCATCGTCCTTGTACAGTCCTGTCCTGGCAATGGGCTCCCCATCCCCACTGGGATGCATCTGTTGTCAACAGGGTCCACAATGTTGGGACCGTGGACCTTCCGTCTTTCAGGTGTATCCACCATCTGAGGGAAAGACGGGTAGCGGGAGAAAGGCAGATCTTCTTGTGCAGTCCCCGTGGAGACCTGTTCCAGGTTGTCAACACTTCCATCTGCAGGGGACGCAAATGCCATAAAGCCCAAGGGACTGCTCTGGCCGAGGGTGACATTAGGCCGAGAACCCTCATGGCGGTGCGGATAGTTACCCGCCGGGTGTGTAATAGAAACCATGCACCGGCCTGGATCCTTTCCTTCCTTGGGCTGGAGAGGAAGATCTGCATCGTTTCTGAATCCACTATGAACCCGAGGAACTTCCTCCGTGTGGAAGGAACGATTTCGGACTTCTCCCAATTGATGATCCATCCTAACTCTTGTAGGAAACTGATGGCAAGGTTGAGCTGCTGGAGGAGAGCAGCCGGAGACTGAGCTTTCAGAAGCCAGTCGTCTAGGTAAGGAACGATGAAGAGGCCCTGTAGTCTGAGGGCCGCAGCAACCGGAGCGATCACCTTGGTAAATACCAGGGGGGCGGATGTGATGCCGAACGGCAGAGCTGTGAATTGAAAGTGCTCCCTGTGGCCGGCCATAGAAACGGCAATCCTGAGGAATTTCCTGTGGGAGTGAGCAATAGGGACATGAAGGTAGGCGTCCTTCAGGTCGAGGGTAACCATCACGTCTCCTGGCTGGAGAAAAGCAGACACGGAATCCACGGTTTCCATACGGAATGACCTCTTCTTGATAAAGCGATTGAGATACCTCAGGTCTATTATCATTCTCCAGCCCCCGGTGACTTTGGGGACCAGAAAGACGGGGGAGTAAACTCCCAGACCGAGATCTGAGGCTGGGACCTTCTCCAGGGCGCCTTTGATGACATACTCGGCGACCAAGGCCTCTAAACTGGCCTGTTGGGAAGGTGGAAGGGTTCTGGTGACAACAAACCGATCTGGAGGTGGAAGGTGGAATTTGATAAGATAACCGTGCTGTATAATTCTTAGCACCCATGGATCTTGAATATGGGTGACCCAAGCTCTGAAAAAAACCGAAAGACGTCCTCCCACAGGAAGGGCGGCCACAGGGAGCTGCCCCGCGTCAAAATTCCGGCTTCCTCTTGGTGTCCTCCCTGGAAGCACCACGTCCGGAACCTCTAGGACGATATCTGGGACGCCTTTGCTGGGTTGGGCGTCTATAATTAGAGGCGGAACCTCTGCCTCTAGAGGGGGCACGTCTGCCCCTGGCAGCTTGAGGTAAGGACTTCCCCTTACCTTCAGCTAATCCCTCTATGATTGTATCCAAGCCTTGCCCAAATACTCTTCCTGGCTCAAAAGGGAGCGCGCAAAGAGCAGCCTTGGATGCAAAGTCTGCACGCCAAGGCTTTAGCCACAGGGGTCTGCGGGCCGCGGTGGACAACGCCATCGACTTGGCTGAAATTCTCAACTGATGGCGAGAAGATTCTGCCAAAAAATCTGCGGCCCTATGAATATTCTTCATGGAAGCCAAGATGTCATCCCTGTCCACACCGGAATCAATATCCCGCTCCAAGGTGGCTAGGCGGTTACGAAGAAAATCGCCCACAGTGGTAGAGGCTATGGCTACTGAGGCTTGGGCAGAGGAAGCAGAATAAACCTTCTTTAGGGTGGCGTCAGCCCTGCGATCCAAAGGGTCCTGAAGATTTGATCCATCTTCAAGGGGCACCAGGGTTCTACGAGACAACTTCGCCACGGCTAGATCCACCTTCGGGGGAGGCCCCCAGGAATCCCACTGAGTTGAATCCATAGGGAACAGGTGCTTAAAGATCCTGGATAATGAATGTCTTTTTTCTGGCTGCTTCCACTGCTGCACCATGAGGTCGGTCAGCGTGGCGTCCGCATGGAAGGCAATATGTCCCCCAGAGGCAGACGTGGAGGCTTCCCCGTCAACATCTCGGCCCACTGTAGACCGGATGGACTTCAGCAGCCTGCCTGTTTGTTCATAGTGGAACACAGGTCTGCTGGAAACTACAGAGTCGTCCTCGGAGGAAACATCCTCTGCCACCCGTAGATGTTCCAGGGGAGGGAGGGACGAGGAACGATGCTCTGTGCATGGTCTCTTGGCGAGCTGAGACAAGGTAGACTGTATGCCTTTGAGGGAATCATCCTGCAAAAAATAAAGAGAGAGTACAAGCAAGGGAATTATCCTTACCCAAGCGATGCCCAACTCACCATCTCCTTGACCCAGGCCATCATATCTCTAGGAGAAGGCTCCTCAGGTGGGGGGCCTCTGCAACCACGACAACGGGCCCACTCATAGCCTAAAAATAATAGGCGGGTTATAGGGCCGGTAGTACCCAGAGGGATAACCTCTTAAGCCGCTACCTACCATCAGGGAGCGGTGTGTCACAGTCAAAACAGGAAAGGTGCTTCCTTTTAGCAGTAGATTTCCTCCTATAATCCCCAGGGGGGGTAGTAGAGGAGGACATATCCTACAGAGAGACCATAGACCATGCAAAATTGTCACCAACATATTCTACCAAATATCAAAAGAAGGGGTAGATCTTACCGTGTCCTAGACCCGGACAGCAAGGTGACAAGAAACTGAAGATTTGGTTTGGAGGCAAAAAGAGACCTGAAGCTAAGCAACAACCTCTGATGCACAGCCTTCCGCCTTAGAAAGGAGAAGGTAACTAATAACCGGCCGGCCTGACCTTTAACCCGGCCGGCCGGAAATGGGAGGGGCCATAGTCACATGAACCCTCCAGGAAAAGAAAAAGGTTACCCCCCCCCCTCTTCATACAGCCCCAGCAGGGGCGCCTACCCCCTCAATTCCTGGCCCGGACGTGCGTGCAGGCTAGATTCTGCAATAAGCAGAAAGCCGGAGAAAACATCCTTCGCCGGCGCCAGGACCTTCAATGGCGCCGCTATACTTCCGGGCACAACAGGAAGTGTGCGCCCGGCAAATGCGGACGCAGGAAACTCTCCGCCGGGATCTTTAGTTCCGGCAGAGCACGTCCGCGAGCGACAGCGAGAGAGCCCCGCGGCAGAGTGCCGGGCCAACTCACCAGCACGAGATGTGCTGACAGGTGAGCCAGAGGGAGAAGGAGGGGAGGGGGGGGGAGGGAGGGAGGAGGGAAGGAAAGGAGCCACGCAGGCTAAAGAGAAACTTTTTTTTTTTTTTTTTTTTTTTTTTTCCCAGACAGGGGAAGGGACCTTCAATCAAGAAGGTCAGAAACTGAAGAAAGAAGAATTATGCTCCAAAGGTAGGTAACCCATAGAGCCTAAAATAAGAGGACACAAGTCCTCCCCACCTGTCCTTGACCACACAGGACAGAAAAAAACACGCAGAGGGGAGGTTCTTGTGCCCTCTTATAGGGCCAGCCACGCTTTTGATTGGCTAATTAAAAATCCGCCTGTCCTACCAGCACACAGGGGCAGAAATACCCCACATTGTGCCGCTGGTACGGACGACAGGGAACAGGTTCTTGGCTTCTTATTTCTGTTTGTGCAGTTTTGCAGTTTTCTGTGCAGCCATAAATATGGTAAAGCCAACAATTACTGCCTTCATTTACCTATGGTGGTCTCAGCTCTGACTGGTTGTTCTATGGCCAGAACCCTGCGTGATACAACTCTAATCCAACCATTTCCTTTAAGTCGTCGTCTACTTTCAGACCAATATTGAGACACAAATGTTATTGTTTGTATAATAAAAAGATGTACAATTTTCCAATATACTTTCTGTATCAATTCCTTAGTTTTGCAGATCTCTGCTTGCTTTCCTTTAGACTAAGGCCCCACGTTACAGAAATACAGCTTTTTTTTGTTGTTGCAGATTTTGTTGCGTTTTTTTGAGCCAAAGCCAGAAGTGAATTTCCCATTCCTTTAGTAGGCACTCTTGGCTTTGGCTAAAAAAAACAAAAACGCAACAAATAAAGCTGCGTTTCCACAATGTGGGGCCTCAGCCTTATTCTGATTACGCCTAGTGGATAGAAATAAGTCCATTGTTCTGAAACTGGACAACCCCTTTAATTATCTTGATGGCCATTATCTGCACCAGCTCTAGTTTAGCTACATGCTTATTTTATACATGTGCCCAAAATTGTACATGATGTTCCATGTGTACTCTGACTAGTGATTTGTCTAGCGCCAAATGAATGTCCCTCACACAAACATCTATCCCTTTCTTAATGCATCCCATGATTTTACCTGCCTTAACAGCAGCTGCCTGGCATTGGTTGCTAAAGTTAAGATTATTTTAAACCAACACCACTTTCTCCATCATGTGTTTATTTTCCAAACAGAAGAAAAAGTCTTGCATGTACCCGTCTTCACAAATGTATATGTGAACCTAGTCTTATCCATTCATCCAACTACTCATTTGTCTATACATTCATCCATTAGTTCATCCATCCTTTCAACTATCCATATATCTATTCATCCATTCATTTATCCATCCATCCATCTATCCAGTCATCCAAACAAACATTTATCCATTCATTCCAACATCCAGCCATCCATCATGTTGACTTCCAGCTCATTGTAGGCACTTCCATATTTATTAGTCACGTCTCCATACATCTGCTTGTAGCTTGTACTGCCAGGACAAACGATAATGATAGAAATATTTCTGATATTTACATAACCGTGATCTCTCCAACAATGTATCACTCCTTCCTAATCTAATCTCTGTGTCTCACACATCTCACACATATTTTACCCCATCATGTCTATCAATAGCTCACACATGGTATCACTCCTTTCATCCCTGATCTCAGTGATTTACGCTATAACCTTCCTATTTCATACAAAATGTATTGCCCCATTTCGGTAAATCCAAGAGCTCACAATCTGATCGATATCACAGGATATAGGGACCATGGATAGCACCTGTTACAATGTATTTCTTTTAGACAGGTCTCTTGTATACTGTGATTGGATGGGGGAAGATCAGGTGATGTTTCATCCTGCTGTGACCGCATGATGCCCATGTGAAATGTCAGGCGCAGAATGATGGTAGCCATCTAACTCACCATGTCTATATTGTGTCTGTAGACAGAGCAGTGTCTCACCTGCAACATCACCTCTGACCTCTCCATCACACAAGATTGTGTCAACGACACTTTTCTTCTTTCCATGTTGCATCCATTAATGTAAGGATTTTGTGTCCTTTGGTCCCACAGAAGGTTGTGGACGGCAGTAACAAGGAGGGAGCACATCCTGTCCATCCTGCCCCCTGAGTCCCTGCTCCCCGCTGTCCTTAACGCTGACAGGATCCGTCTACATGAGATGACGCAGGTGACCTGATTATCAGATTAGGCTGTGTATCCTGAATAATCCCAGCAGCCATTAATCCGTGTCTCTCCCAGAGCCATCTGTCTCACTAAGAAGATTGAGGCCTCATCATGGCAGGACTGATAACAAAATGGCGGTGTGAGAAATTTTGTTCACTACTGTATTCTCTGAGGTGCTAAATAACCAAAATCTGACAGAACCAAACAGGAAGGACCGCCCCTGCCTATTGACTACACTGAGATGTATAGAAGGACCACACCTGCTGTGTGATATATACAAGAGCTCCCTCTCCAGTGTGATGTACTGTCAGACCACCCATTCCTGTGCGATGTACAGAGAGACCACCCCTGCTGTGTGATAAATACAACAACACTGTGTGATGCACTGGACCTCTCCTGCTGTGTAATGTTTAGGACTGCCCCCGCTGTGTAATATGCAGGATAGTGAACAGTCAAGAGGGCTGCCCAAGTTTTAAAAATATCTGATTTTTTATTCAGAAAAAGCATCTGTTCATGGCAATGCCTGGTATTACAGCTGTGCGCCATTCATATGTACACTAGTCCGCAGACATAGGTGGAACCTCCTGGCTCTACTTATATCATTTGGTCAGTAAGTCTGGATCATTATAGGATATTACAGAATAAAGGTACGCAGTAAAGATTATAGACTGTGACGCACATCTACACCCATGACAATATCCAGGTCAAGCAGGATGTGGACACTGATGTGGGTCACAGTCTCATCCCCATGACAACACTGCACTTAATACAGAGATAAAGAGGATGCAGTATCCTTAGCGTTTCTCAGTGGTAAAGCTCATTTTTCTGGTTCACACAATGTGTGCAGCTTCTATGGAGGCAGACTGACTCATAACTATGTCAGGCCTAGGAGGTACAGACAGACATGTCTCCTGCTATTTTCTGGCTGGTACTTAGTTTTCTAGGACATAGATGATTCTCAAGTTCTGTGACTTCTTTTGTCTAAAAACTGTTCATTGTGACAATTCTACTATAAGAGGGATCAGGGAAGATGGTGACACAGCGCTGAATGTAGAAACCCTTGAATAATACTCTTCCTGTTTTCTGCTTCCTTAGCTAAAGAATCATCCGTGAGAATGTGGATCGGCAGGTTCCTGCATACCAATGACTAGAGAGCAACACCAACGAAGGAATCCGGTGCATGACATGCTCAGTCTGTGTCTTTGTATGGACAGGGCACAGTATAGCACTTGTGTTGTGTATCTAGAAACATGACCGTAATATGCATCATCGTATGTATATATAGACGCTACAGAGGACCACTTGCTTGCTCTATGCTGTATTATGCTTGAGATGGAACAAGTCTGTGGTGACTTTGTCTTCTCATGTTCTGTCTGCGGTTTCTTGATATCATCACTTGTGATATTTCCTCTTCTCACCCACAGATTTAGCAAATCTCCTGAATCATATAAAATCATGCACAGATGTACAACTGGTCATTTTAATCATAGGGCTGAATTGTGTACTATATATCTGGTCACACTGTACAGCTCTGTATTGTATACTGACCATAGAACAGGTCTCTATATAATATATCTGGTTATATTGTTCAGCTCTTTATTGTATACACACAGGATGTAAAGTTTATCTGGTCATTTTATGGCTCTCGTGGCCCATCATCATATACTGACCACACAAGGCAGGTAGGCTGTAACTCTAGGATATAATAGGGGGAACAGCGCATTCTGAAACCAATGTCTTGAGCGTTTCTAATGTACTTCTCTTCAGGAAGTTATCGTGTTATGTTGGTGTATAGCGCCCCCCAGTGCACAGAAAGAACTGATCATGGTGAAAATTCATGCTTTAGACCCTTAACAGCCTGTGAATGTATTCCATAGTCATAGCCTACAACTTCTATGGTTTTAGCAGCTACAACTACTGTCCCAACAGCCCCACAACCATCCTACTGTGACCGCAGTCCTGTAGTTCTCCTGTGCCCCCATAACCACTTTTTTTGTGGCCACAACCACTCTTTCTGCAGCCCTGGCTGGATGTACTAGCAGGGGATGCAGAGATAGAACATGGTAATGGTAGGTGGGGACCCTTGTAAAGCTGTACCACTGTATCCCAGGACCCCCCAATAACACCAGCTGCATAAGAGTGCTTGTGACCATAGGAAGGGTATTGATGGTTGCAGAATAGGTTGAGTTCACAGAACGAATGGTTGTGGCAGAGGAAGGATAAGTTATGGCAGCAGGAGGAAACTTTGTTTAGCACCACAAAAGGAGTACTTTGCTTGGCAGCCTCAGTAGAAGTTGCTGTGGTCATGGTTGGGGTCATCAGGACTTGTGGCAGCATTACAACCCTTCTTGTCATATCCAGGTCTAGTGGCCATTTTATCTGTGCCCTGGTAGATGTTATCTATACATCCAGCTGTATTAAGATCTCTCCACATTCTCCCAAAACATAATGATAATAATAACACAACATAGACAAACTGGCGCCATTACTTTTATTCCAAAAATAGAACTTTAGCATCTAACAGACTCACATGTGGAATAAAGCTGTGCTTGAGTATGTCGGGAGGCAGCTGATCTGGAAAGGTTCAACTACCACTGCCCAGCTACAGGAGGCTAAAATCCATTGGGAGTCATGTTTACATTGTGATTTCTGCCAATGATCAGCAAGAATGTCGTAAGATGCCACTATAAATTTGTGTCTTCAGCTACTTGGTTCCCTCTTGGCAGGTGAAGATTATCGCTTGAGATTATCTTCTCTATAAGATATGATCACAAGCTCCAAGTGTCAGTCTATGCTGAAGGAGAATGTTGTGCCCAGGAACATTCCACTGCCAATGGACATGTCTTATCATCTCGTATATACAGATGCCTAATCCTACTGATAAATGGTCAACAGGACAAATGTTGCATCAGTCAGATGTTTAGGACCATTTATCTACTCACAGTGGCTCTACAGCAAGAGAAGTCTACCGAGGTGAAACCAGTACAGCCACAGATACATCCTATGCCATGATGGTTCTCTAGTCCTAGAAGAACATGGCCAGACCTGGTTGATGCTCTCTCCTTTTACAGAACACTAATCTGTGTGTGGTGGACCCATCAATGTCAGGATTCATAGATGAGGAACCATCCACAATCCTATTATTAAGGCTACTGAGCAATTGATACTAATTGCAGATGGGACGTTTCCAAGTCACGGCCATGTTAAACTGTCTCCCTGTCCTTCCATTTTCAGGCCTGGTGTACTTTGTGCCTCATCTTACTTCTTGTCCTCCTCAGGGGCAGAAGCCTCAGTAACCTCCACAGAAAGGATCTGCTCATCTGTCCCTCGGGATGGACTGACTCTTATAAATACTGTGTTGTCTGTAGACTCTGCTACAATCTCGGCAGGCTCATCCTCCTCTGACTTGAAGGCAGGTACTGGAGATCGGCGGTGCACAGGCGATCCTGGAGGGATAGGGCTGCTTCTTGTAGGCTGTAGAGTTTACAACACAGGTTACAACTGTAAATGTTTTTTTCATAATCTAGAACTATGGGGGATTTTCATCCTTTTACTACACTATGGAGACATCAGCTATTTGTGAGGGGAAGGAGGAAACCACAAAATACTACTCCATTAAAAAAGTAATGTACAACCTAAACTCCAAAAGTATTCAATCCATTCTGGACAGCCCTTAGTTGGAAGCTAAGCCCAGAAACCACCTCTTCCCTATGGCCCCCTCTCCCCATGGGTCACCTCTGCTACTACACCTTTATCACAACAGCTCCTCTCTTATACAAACAACTTTACACTATGGCAGCTTATGTACCCATCTCCAAAACAACTACCTCTTTTCTTCAACTTACTGTCTGCTACAACCCCCATTTTCCCTCAGCCTCATTCCAGTACAACCAGCTTTCCCTACACCCCCTCCCCCCTATGGCCACTTGTCAACTATAACCCCCTGCTACAATCCCACTACCTTTTTACTATGTTCTCTCCTTTCCTTACCTCAACAGATTTTTTCACTTTTAGTTGGCGTCTTATTTTAGACAATCCTTTAAAGCCCATCCTCTCTGTGGCAGCAAGAGCAGCTTTCAGCAGTTTGGGGGTCTCTGGTCTTGGTGGGATAATGTGTTGGAAACCTTTCTGCTGCGGACCCTCTTCTTTTGGTTTATTAGTGTTTTTAAGCATTTTTCTACAGGCAGAAAATACAAATGATTTCATATAAGCTACAGCGATCAATAAATGCTCAGTTACAATGGATAACGAGTGATTATGAAGATAATCTTGTTTCCCTTAGTCCTAACAGCGGCACAATGTGTGGGTATTTCTGCCCCTGTGTGCTGGTAGGACAGGCGGATATTTAATTAGCCAATCAAATGCGTGGCAGGCCCTATAAGAGGGCACAAGAACCTCCCCTCTGCGTGTAAATACAAAAGTACCTCCATTACATTTATATACAGTTTTATACATAAGATATGATTCCCAGGGTGGGAAATCTTGTGCCGCTGTTAGGACTAAGGGAAACAAGATTATCTTCATAATCACTCGTTCCCTGTCGTCCTCAACAGCGGCACAATGTGGGGATATAGCAAGCAGGTCCCCAAGATGGGTGGGACAAACCCATGACCGAACTTAAACTGGTCTGGGCAAAGGCAGTGGAATCTGCCACTTGGTCCTTCAGGCGGTAATGCCGAATGAAGGTGGATTCAGATGCCCAAGAGGCAGCTGCATATATTTGGTCCACAGACAAAGCACTTCTTTCTGCCCGTGAAGTGGACACTGCCCTGGTTGAATGGGCATGAAGGAAAGATGGAGCCGACAGCCCTTGGGCGGTATAGGCGACTCTAATAGTCTCAGTAACCCACCGGGATATTGTAGCTTTGGCGGCTTTGGCGCCCTTGTTTTTCCCCGTGTAGCTGACCAACAGGTTTTCAGTCCACCTAAAGGGGCGAGTGCGCTGCAAGTAGATCTGCAGGCATCTAACCACATCCAGCTTGTGCCATCTTTCTTCTTCAGCAGAAGAAGGGAACGGAAAAAATACTGGAAGGGAAATCAGTTGGTTCCTGTTTACAGCAGATGGCACCTTGGGACGAAACCCAGGGAGGAACCTAAGCTGTACATGGTCAGAGAAAAAGGTGGTATATGGCTCCTCAGCGGACAAAGCTTGTAGTTCACTAACGCGTTTGGCAGGTGTGACTGCCAATAGCAGCGCCATTTTGCCGGTTAGCGACTTGAGAGAGACCTCTTCCAGAGGTTCAAATGGCTGGCCACATAGGGCGTTCAGGACCGGAATAAGGTCCCATTGGTGGACAGGGGTGTTTACCACCGGTCTCAGCCTAGTTGCCCCTTTAATAAAGGTGCTCACTAAAGGATCCTGAGACAAACGCCTCCACAGATAGGCGGACAGGGCCGCTACGTGTACCTTGAGTGTGGCCGCAGCAAGACCTCTGTCTAGTCCGTCTTGAAGGAAGTCCAGGATCGCCTCCGTAGGGGGATCGGTGGAGTCCACTTGATGCTGCAGACACCAGGCATTAAAGATGTTACCTATTCGACGGTAGTTCTTGTTAGTCGAATCTGCTCTGGCGCTGGATAGGGTCTTCAAGACGGCTTGTGACAGTCCTCTATTTCTCAATAGGGACTGGTCAACCTCCAGGCTGTCAGGTTGAGTCTCCTCAGATCCTGGCATCTCAGCTCTCCTTGGGTTACCAGGTCTGGGAGTGGGGGAAGCCTCCAATATATGCCCTGACTCATTTGTATGAGCTGAGCAAACCAAGCCCTTTTTGGCCAGAACGGGATTATGGCTATTCCCGAGGCTTGGTCCTGTCTTATTTTTATCAATACCTTCGGTATGATTGGAATTGGAGGGAATATGTAAAACAGCCTGAACCTCCATGGGATGGACAGGGCATCCACCGCCAAGGGATTGTCCTCCTGGTACAGAGAGCAGAGGGTCCCCACCTTGGCGTTGAGTCGGGTAGCCATAAGATCGACCTCCGGGAGACCCCATCTCTGGACGATCTGTTGAAATACGTCTGGATTGAGAGACCATTCTCCTGATACGGTAATACCCTGACTCAGCTGATCCGCTACTATGTTCAGGGAGCCCTTTATGTGAACAGCGGATAACTGGACCAGATTCTTCTCCGCCTAGGCAAATATGAGATTCGTCTCTCTCAGCAAGGTTGGTGACCTGGTGCCCCCTTGTTTGTTTATATAGACTACCACCGTCATATTGTCTGACCGGTTTTTTGACAGACTTGCCTTTCAATTCTGGGGCAAAGCTTTTTTGTACTAGGGCCAGGTACACTGCTTTGAGTTCCTTGAGATTGGATGACCCCAGCTCCGGACATCTCCATCGTCCTTGTACAGTTTTGTCTTGACAATGGGCTCCCCATCCCCACTGGGATGCATCTGTTGTCAACAGGGTCCACACTGTCGGGACCGTGGACCTTCCGTCTTTCAGGTGTATCCACCATCTGAGGGAAAGACGGGTAGCGGGAGAAAGGCAGATCTTCTTGTGCAATCCCCGTGGAGACCTGTTCCAGGTTCTCAACACTTCCATCTGCAGGGGACGCAAATGCCATAAAGTCCAAGGCACCGCCCTGGCCGAGGATGACATCAGGCCCAGGACTCTCATGGCGGTCCGGATGGTTACCTGCCGAGTGCGCAATAGGAATCGTGCACTGGCTAGGATTCTTTCCTTCCTTGGACTGGAGAGGAAGATCTGCATCGCTTCTGAATCCACTATAAATCCGAGGAATTTTCTTCAGGTGGATGGAACGATTTCGGACTTCTCCCAATTGATAATCCTAACTCCTGTAGGAAGTTGATGGCAAGGTTGAGCTGCTGGAGGAGGGCAGCAGGAGACTGAGCTTTCAGTAGCCAGTCGTCTAGATAAGGGACGATGAAAAGACCCTGAAGTCTGAGGGCCGCGGCGACCGGAGAAATCACCTTGGTGAATACCAGTGGGGCGGATGTGATGCCGAATGGCAGAGCTGTGAATTGATAGTGCTCCCTGTGGCCGGCCATAGCGACGGCAATCCTGAGGAACTTCCTGTGGAAATGAGCAATGGGGACATGTAGATAGGCGTCCTTCAAATCGAGGGTAACCATCACCTCTCCTGGCTGAAGAAACACAGCCACGGAATCCACGGTTTCCATTCGAAATGACCTCTTCCTGATAAACCGATTGAGGTACCTCAGATCTATTATCATCCTCCAGCCCCCGGTGAACTTGGGACCAGAAAGACGGGGGAGTAGACTCCCAGACCGAGGTCTGAGGCTGGTACCTTCTCCAGGGCGCCCTTGGTAACATATTCGGCAACCAAGGCTTCTAGACTGGCCTGCTGAGAAGGTGGAAGAGTTTGGGTGGAAACGAACCGATCTGGAGGTGGAAGATGAAAGTCGATGTGATACCCGTGTTGTATGATCTTCAACACCCATGGGTCTTGGATATGGGTGAACCATGCTCTGGAAAAGGAGGAAAGACGTCCTCCCACAGGAAGGGGGGCCACAGGGAGCTGCCCCACGTCAAAACTCAGGCTTCCTCTTGGTGTCCTCCTTGGAAGCGCCACGACCAGCTCCCCTAGGGCGATATCTAAAACGCCGTTGTTGGGAAGGGCGTCTATAATTAGAGGAAGAACCTCTGCCTCTAGAGGGAGCACGTCTGCCCCTGGATGCTTGAGGTAGGGACCTTACCCTACCTTCAGCTAATCCCTCCATAATGGCGTCTAAGCTTTGGCCAGACACCCTTCCCGGCTCAAAGGGGAGAGCACAGAGTGCTGCTTTAGACGCAAAATCTGCCCGCCAAGGCTTTAGCCAAAGGGGTCTACGGGCCGCAGTAGACAACGCCATAGATTTGGCGGAGATTTTTAATTGATGGCAGGAGGATTCCGCCAAATAATCTGCAGCCCTATGAACTCTTTTCATAGAGGCCAGAATCTCATCTCTGTCTACGCCCAAGTCTATATCCCGCTCCAAGGCGGCTAAGCGGTTGCGCAAAAAGTCACCAACCATAGAGGAGGCTATGGCCACAGAGGCTTGCGCGGAGGAAGCTGAGTAGACCTTCTTCAGAATGGAGTCCGCCCTACGATCCAGAGGGTCCTGAAGATTTGAACCATCTTCCAAGGGCACCAGGGTTCTGCGGGACAGCTTTGCTACGGCCAAATCCAACTTCGGGGGAGGCCCCCAGGAATCCCACTGGGTAGTGTTAATAGGAAACAAACTCTTGAAGATCCTGGAAAGCGAATGTCCTTTCTCTGGCTGTTTCCACTGCTGCGCCATAAGGTCGGTCAGCGTGGCGTCCGCATGGAAAGCAATATGTCCCCCAGAGGCAGACGTGGAGGCTTCCCCGTCAACATCTCGGCCCACTGTAGACCGGATGGACTTCAGCAGCCTGCCTGTCTGTTCATAATGGAACGCAGTTCTGCTGGAATAACTGAGTCGTCCTCGGAGGAATCATCCTCTGCCACCCGCAGGTGTTACAAGGGGGGGGGGGGGAGAGACGAGGAACGGAGCTCAGAGCATGGTCTCCTGGTGAGCTGAGACAAGGTGCAATGGATCCCTTTTGAGGGAATCATCCTGCAAAACAAAAAGGAGAGTACAAGCAAGGGAAAAACTATTTACCCAAGCGATGCCCAAACTCACCATCTCCTTGACCCATGCCATCATATCTCTGGGAGAGGGCTCCACAGGTGGAGGACCTCTGCACCCGCGACAACGGGCCCACTCATAGCCTGAAAATAGGCAAGTTATAGGACCAGTAGTACCCCGCAGGGCACAACCTTTCAAGCCGCTACCTACCATCAGGGAGCGGTGTGTCGCAATCGAAGCAGGAAAGATGTTTCCTCTTGGAAGAGGTTTTCCTCCTACCATCCCCAGGAGGGGTAGTAGAGGATGACATATCCTACAGAGAGGGATAATAGACCATGCAACACTGTCACCATGACATCATACCAGCTTTTAAAAAAAGGGTAAATCTTACCAGGTCCTGTAGACCGGACAGCGAGGTGACTTGGCGCCCAACGTGCGACTCGAACCCACGACCTTGAGATTAAGAGTCTCATGCTCTACCGACTGAGCTAGCCGGGCTGGCACTGTGAACAGGATCTGAACCTGTGCGGGGAGACCCCATTGGATTTCGAGTCCAAAACCTTAACCACTCGGCCATCACAGCCGGTTCCCAATAAAGTTTGCAAACTGGAAAAGAGTTCAAGATCAATGAACACCACAATCGCACGCCTTCAGCAGATACTGCAGGAAGGTCTCTGACACCAGGCCAGCCAGCCTCTTAATTCTGGCCGGCTGGAAGTGGGCGGAGCCACAATCAAAGCAGGTGAGGCAACCTGCCCAGACAACTAACCCTGTAATCAGGGGTCTGCAAAGATATACATTCCCCCCCACCAAGAGGCCCTTAACACGGGCACTTACCCCCACATCTCCCCGTCTTTTCCGGCCTTAATAAGGCCTGAATCTTCCCTGAGTGAGCGGCCGCCAGCGCCAGGCCGTTGCCATGGCGCTATGATACTTCCGGCGAAACCGGAAGTGCGCGCTTACAGCGGCCGGCGGGGAACAGGATACACAACAGTGTGGTTCCACCCGCCGGCAGTCCGCGCGGCCACCAGAGGCGGCATGCGGAGTCCCCGGACTCTCACCAAAATGTCAAGTAAGTCACAAGGAGCAGGGGAAGCGGAGGAGAGGGGGGGCAGGGGGGATAGAGGGGGGTAGCCACACATGGCTAACAAGCACCTTCTCCCCGCAGGGCACAGAAGGTGACAAGAAGAAAACAACCGCTCAGGAGGTGAGTGATCCTGCTGAGCTTCTCAAAGAGGACACAAGTCCTCCCACTTGTCCTCTGTCCACACAGGACAGAAAAAAACACGCAGAGGGGAGGTTCTTGTGCCCTCTTATAGGGCCTGCCACGCATTTGATTGGCTAATTAAATATCCGCCTGTCCTACAAGCACACAGGGGCAGAAATACCAACACATTGTGCCGCTGTTGAGGACGACAGGGAACCTCTTATCTCTGACTTGCACTCTGTCTCCTTTTATCCATCACTGATGTGATTCCTCCTTCCTATTTGTGACCCTGCCGCTCCTCCTATCTACATCTGAAGTTGTTTCTGTGATTGTTTCATCCTCCTCCTATTTCTGAGTGACATGGTCTTCCTTCTTTCTATAATTGCCACTATATCGCCTATCTCTTTTTATATCCATGATTGGTACTGTCTCTTTTTCTGTCCATGACTGGTGCTGTCTTTACTTCGATCCATGAGTGATGCAGTCTCTACTGCTATCCATGACTCACGCCATCTTTGTTTCTATCCATAACTGGTGACATTTTTTTTTATATTCATGACTAACATTTTCCTGCTCCTATCTCTATTTCCTTTTTTTATAAATTCTTTATTTTTATCAAAAATAGTGCCACATAAAACAAACCATGCAAAAACGCCGCCATACAAATAGGGGCCGGAAACAAACTGTAAAAAAATACAGAGACAATCTGCATAACAAGATGTGATACCACACAATGGACAGACTCACTGAAAAATATATGCAAAACCAGAGGGAGGGAAGGAAGGAAAGGCAGGAGACCAGAAAAGGGAGAAAAGAAGTGAGAAGAGGAAAAGAAAAATGAAGGAAGGATGGGGGGGGGGGGAAGAAACAAAAAGGGGAGGGATGGGGAAAAGAAGGCAGACACAGAAAGTAGCGCTCACAGACTTCAATTCAACACACAAGATCCCCGTAATCCCTCCCATTCTACAAAGACATACTGAAAGGGGGAAAAAAGTACATTGTAATCCCTATATAGGGCTCACAATCTACATTAAAAAAAAAAAAAAAAAAAAAGATCCCGTAATCCTGCAAAATCTGGAAGAGGATCCATGGTGTCCAGGATGAAATGAAGGTCTCTAAAGCATGCAATAAGATCCTCCATGACAGATGAGAAGGTGAAATAGAGGACTTGCTACCTCTATTTCTATCTATGGCTGGTACCATCTCCTCTTTTTTTTATGATCTGCACTGACTCTCCTTCTATGACTGGCCTTGCTCCTCCTTCTATCTATGACTGGGCCCAACTATCTATCCATGTCTAGCAAATAGCAACCCAAGTAACCTGACTCTACCATCCACTAGCCACTATTCACACTTGCGCTCCCACCCAGTTCCAAGACTGGACCTGCTATAACATTTGGACATAGGTAGTGCTTAGCTGAATACAGTCCGATGCAGCAATGTTAAACAAGAAACGTGTCCCTAGCCGTCCACATAAAACTTCTATATTCCAAAATCATACAGATTGTGGGGAATATAAGGCAACGGCTGTTTCGCTTGTCACCATGTTTCCTGATGGCCTCCCTTATGTTCCCCACAATCTGTGCCCGTATGATTTTGGAATGAAGAAGTTTTACGTGGACGGTAAGTGCCACTTTTTCTCTTCAACATTGCTATACCTGGTTATTATTAGCGCCGGCTGTTTTTCCATCTATGAGCGAAGCTATCTCTCTTTCTGTCTATGATAGAAACCATCACTCTTTCTATCAATGACTGGCATCATCTCTCTTATCTATGGCTGATGCTGTCTCTCCTTTAAATGTCGCCATTAGAGATGAGCGAGTAGTATTTGATTGAATATCGAATACCATTATAGTCTATGGGAAAAAATGGGAATGTTGTTCCGGTTTCCATGGAAACCAAAGTTCGACACATTGGATCCTCCAAGTTCAGGAAGTAGTAGGACGAGGAGCACGAGGAGGTTTTTGAATTGAATTCAATGGAAATTTCCTGCGTGGTATTCGACCGATACGAGTATTTGATCGAATAGTAGTATTCGATCGAATACTATTCGCTCATCTCTGGTCACCATCTCTTTTGTCTATGACTGCTGCTGTCACTCTTTAATGTTACTGGTGGCTACACTGGGAATGATTGACAGGTACAGATAAAAGTCAATAATGAAATGATGAAAATGGAAAATTGTCTTTGTTGCCAATAGCAACCAATCATAGAGCAGCTTTCATTTTGCATTCTCTTAAAAAAAGAAAGCAGTACTGTGATTGTTTGCTAAGGGCAATACAACTCTGCCCCAATGTTTCATATCTCCACCCCATTGGGTTTTTACTCACTTTGCTTTCCTTCGAAGAACCTTCTGAGACTCAGGGTAGTGGGTGAGAATGTCATTTAGATCCTTCTTGTCCAAGATAAACAAGTTGGTGAATCCATGAGCAACTACATTAGCTGTTCTCCTGTTTCCACCACCAACTGCCAGCAAACTGAAAGATACAAAAGAGGGGAGAGGTGGCAAAGTGCGCCAGTTATCTGCAACTATAGAGAAAAACGCAGCTTCTGACCTCCACTTGTAGGCACACAGTTACTGTCTCCATGGGGCTCGCAATCTAACTTGCCTCTTATATGGCTAATGCCAACACATAAGAAGCTATTTGTTGGTCAGGAGGTTCTAAAGAATTGTTGGTAACCTTCAAGGAGAATATAGAAACTTCATGAAGATCCTGTTCTTCCCATCTAGGCCCTGAAATTCAGTGCTACAAGATCGTAAAACTGACCACTGAACCCCATACTGTCCTTAAATTGTAGAAGACAGAGAGCTGTAAACAGTTCCTGTCTTTATATACTCGTTGCTGTCAGTATACAACGGACGCTCACCCTCCTTTTAAGGACACAGCTACCTTTTACACTCACCTGATCTCTCCAAACACAGATCCGGCCTTTAGGCTGACAAGCACTGTCTGTCCATCTGGGCCCCCCAAGACCTGCACCTCTCCAGCTTTTATTATGTACATTTCACGTCCAATTTCTCCCTGCGAGAGACATCACACATATCGGTTCCAGGTATAAAATAAGTATCTAAATAGCGCCCATAAAAAGTCTCCAAACACCCTGAGGTGTATGATCACTGGCAGTGGTAAGGGGGAAGGTTGGGGGGGGCCTTGCTTGAAAGGTCTTGATCCCCTTCCTAGAGCACCAGAATATATATATATATTTTTGCCCCTGGAACCCTGGACAAGTGTTCTCCATGGGAAAAGAGATAGTCACTGTTAAGGTATTCTTATAGAGAAAGGAAAGATGGATTATTATGAATGGCACTTAGGCCTCTTGCACACATTGACGTTTTTCATGGATCTAACATTCGTAAAACTGGACATTAATGTTTGTTTTTGACGGCTGTATCACTTCCATTTTTGATGGCTGAGTGTCATCCGTTTTGCATCAGTTTTTAACGTCAATGAAAAAAATTTATGAATTTCATTGGTCTTTTATTTTCTGACCCAACCAACTCATCCATTTTTAATGGACATCAATGCATTTTACATCATTTATGAACGGACTGTTTTCTCTTGGGGTATGTGCGCCCGTAAAAAACTGCCAAAGATAGTGCATCTCGGTTTCTTTTTTACGGCTGTGAAAAAAAGATTGAAGTACATACAAATAGATACACTGGATTCAATGTTTTTTTTGTGTGACAGATGTTGCAAAAACGGCCATCACATGTCCATTGTTCACTGTTGTGTAAATAAGGCCTTATTAGGAGGATCTCAAAGGGACCTTATGAGAAGCAGTGAAAAAAATTACATTTATTGTGCAGGTTTATAGGGGCCACAAAAGGAGTATTATGGTATTACTGTGCAGAACTTTAAAGGTGAAATTTGAGGCATCTGAAGGTCTAAGCCAGGTAAAGGACAAAGAAACTGATTACAATCAGAAATCTCCATAAGCCACTGGATGTAAATATATTCACTTACACAGGCTGCAGAATGTCTCTGGAGAACTGGTATCTACCACTGTACATTTATTGTGGTGGTAATGCTGGTCTCGGTGTAGTGGAGTTTAGTATGATGGTAATATTCAATCTCTATGTGGTAGTATTAAGTGTCTGGTGGTATTATTTAGCTCTTATGTAGTGGTATTATTGGTAATCTGGTTCCTGAAGTAGTGTGTTTTCTTCAGTAACAGTATGATGGTATCATGTATGGTGATACCATTTGCCCCTTGTCTAGTGTTATTATTCAGTGACTGTCTGTTGGTGGAATGTTTTACCTTTATAAAAATTAATAAGGGCCCATATTAATTTGCAGCCAGTCCTGATAGAGAGCACCATCCTTCATCATTATACTGTACATACTGTTGTCCCATATCATTATATACAGTGCCATGTCTTCCATGTCTTATCATTGTATACTCTGTCCACTTTGTCCATAAGAAATATTTTTAATGTGCTTTTCTCACACAAAGGACTCAAAACACGGGTCTTATTATGCCTTATCATTATACACAATAACCTCCAATATTATTATATACGGTGTAAACAACAGACCCTGGTGTAATGAACCATTACGTGTGTGACCCCATATGTACATCCCAATATTACACAAACCTCGGATTGAATTGAATGATTCTACCCAGACCAAAATGTTTTTGTTTTGGCCTCTGTTAAGCAGGTATATGTCTGATTACCTGTCTGATATGTATTTAAGAGGGGTGTGGGTTGTAATAATGTTGGGATGTGCTAAATAAGTTATGTACTATTTGTCAGTCACATGTGATAGGCTGTGGTTGTGTCTGGTAAAAATGTATGGGGATTAACAGTACAAATTGGCAGAGTGGGCTATGTTTGTCACCTTTTCCTACCCTATTTATTTTTAGCACTTCTCATGAGTGGTCACCTATCTCAAGACCCTCCCACCAACTCCTCCTAGGTAAAATTCCTGGATCCATGGAAATATCTGGCCCCTGCAGTGAAATTACATAACATTGCGGGGCTGTGGTCAATACACTTCACCTTCTTACACACGTAGTCTCCCGGCAGGTAAACCACAGAGCGGAGTCTCTTCAGCATGTCATAAATCATCTGACGGTCACAACCCTAAAAGATGCAATGGAGAGAATTACCCAACACAGGATCTCAATGGCAGATGCATGGGTGGGGTTTGGTACAAACTGTGGACAAAGGAGACCCTGTAGTCATTACCTGGAATAAAACCACTTTACTGACGATATTGTAATTCACATCAATGGCAAGATCCAACCTCATCTTATCAGGAAGTTGAACCATCAACTCTGATTCATCTAGATTAATATAAGAGAGAGGCTATTACACCCCACGTCATGACATAGCATCAATAATTATAGTCTAGACTTCCAAAAGGTGAGCAATACAACAAGTGCCAACCCTTACCCAGCATGCCTTGGGACTGCCAAGTGTACTCATACCACATCTTCACACGGTTTTGGACAGAACGTGGTATCCTGTAACAGTTCATGTACTTTATGGTGCTATCCATACAGCTGCGGTAATATGTCTGACCAGCTGTTGCTGCACCTACGACATCCCTCATCTGTGTGACATGAAGATTATGCTCACTACATGATGGATATTGCTTTTCCATATTCTTGCTTCATTACACAGGCTCATTCATGTATGGATCTGTGTACATTGCCACTTACCTGACCGATCATTACAGAGAAAGCGAACACACCCATGAAATAATTCAGCAACTGGAACCAAAGCTCAAAAAGTGTCTGAGGATCCGGAAGACCTCCAATGGTGATGAGAGTCTTCACTGCCCAGTAATAGCAGCGAATGTAACTGGAGAGCATGACATAAAGAAGAAATTTAAGAGAATGCAAGAAACATGGACTGCAGAACTAAAAATTGGTATTAGGCCAGGGCCCCACGGGCCAGAAACGCCGCGATTTGCCCGCCGCAGGAAAGATTGCGGAGTTATACAGTACAGGCAAAGTGGATGGGATTCATGTGAATCCCTTGCCCACTTTGCGTTTCAAATCGCAGCGCGGACATGCTGCGATTTCCAAAACCAGCGCTTTTGGAAATTGCAGCATGTCCATTATATCTATGGAAACGCTAAGGGCATTCCTGTAGATATGATGGAAACAGAAAGTCGGCAGAGGAAAACTCAGTTAACTTTCTGTTCAAAGCGCTGCAGGAAGAACCGCAATGCATTCCCGCCGCGGTGTTTCCCGCAGCGCTTTAACGCTATGTATCGTCCCATGGGGCCTTAGCCTCAGCCTTTTGTTGCCGAAATGCAGCTTTTTTGTCTCTGTGAAAACTCAGTGAAAAAAAACACTGCGTACCAGCAAAGTGAATGAGATTCTGGATAATCTTATCCACACATTGCAAGTGTTTTCCCTATACATTTAATAAAGGAAGAAAAACTATAGAGCAAAACCAGCAAAAATGCTGAAAATGAAAAATGCTGTATTTCACTATGTGGGCATTTAGCCTTAAAAAACAACACCATAACTCCTGAAAGACAGAGTAAGTGAGTTGCTTACTAGAGATGAGCGAGTATATTCAATCGAATACCTCCGCTGCATAGTTCTTGGTATAAAAAAAGTGCCAGGGAAGGTGGGAGGGGCAGTAAAAATTTGATGCCCCTCCCACCTTCCCTGTGTGGCGGAGGTATTCGATCGAATATACTCGCTCATCTCTATTGCTTACCTGTTGCCCTCACCATCATACACCCATTTGGTGGACCTCAGCCCCTCATAGTCAGAAGCCCAGTAATAGAAGCATGCGTTCATGTGCAGACAATAAAGGAGGTAGGCAGTGGTACGGATAACTCTGATAATAGAAAACATGCAGCAGATGTCATTTGTAATTCAATAAGACATTTACAACAAAAAACAGAAACGCAGTACCTCATGGACAATCGACAAATAAAAGTGTTACATCAAATAGTACAGAGGTATGTTCCAGTGGAAATTGGCATTAATCCCAGGCACCCACCCTTCAGAAGCATCTAAACCAGCAAACCCCCCGACCCCTCAGCCCTAGGTCACCATCAGATATAATTGCACATTGTAGACAAATATGGCTCAGCGGTGGGTGGCGGGCACTTACCTGTAGATGTAGGCTTTACTTAGAATTGCCTCCAGACGATTGTTAAACTCAAAGAAAGCCATATACTAAAAGAGAAGACAGTGCTGGTTATTGACATATCCAATGTACTGGACACAGTACACCACCTACACACTCACCTTCAGTATACGTGGGAAACGCAGGATAGATTTCACTCCAAACTTAAAGTAGAGAAGATCGAGAGGGAGGAGACAGATGAGGTCCATCTAGCAGGGACACAGTGCTATTAATAAGAATCATTATTATAATATAGCACTCCAACATTCATCCCTATAAAAACACAGAACTTACCTTAAACCGTTCAGATTTGACATAGTTTTCACGCATTGCCTTCTTATCTGTCTATAAATAAGCAAATAAGAATATAAAGAAAACATACAGGATATAGAGACATATATAAAATGTACAGTATAATAAGATTCAATGGTACAGCACAGCATATAATACAAATGGGTGCAAAGCTTCATAGAAAATGACTGCCATATAGTTCTCCAACATATGACAGTTATGGAAAAGGAAGGAGCACGCCATTTATAATAGAAAATGCATTCACCCAAGGTCACAGCAATATCCTGCCGTCTCTATGAAGGCATTTTCATGCAGATTCTGTCGGTGTTACAGGGTGTCCTCTAAAAGAGAACCGTGCTAGTAGCTCAGAAAGTACTGTTGGATTCATGTAAATGATGGCTGCTTTATGGAGCATGAATTTCCCAAGCAGGTTCCCTTCAATAATGGCCGTATCATGAGACTTCTCTTATTGTTTTGGGTATTCATACTCTGGAGAAAGTGTTGTTCTGTATAACATATTTTTGAAGAATTTTTGGATTTTATTTAAAATTTTTCATGTCACTATATACTGTATATATTTTCAAAAAAACGTACTACAATATTTGCTCTGGCCACTAAGCCTAATGATAGCCTGACAACTACCAGTGGGGGCTTTCTTTGCAGTAGTCACTTTGTTTATATTACAGACAGTATTACAACAGAAGATAACACCTGTCTAGATACCAACACTGACCTATCCCTGTATCCACTACTGACAATAGATGATGTTACAGCCTCTTCCCTATACAAAACATTTCTAGAAAATTCTTCCACAGAACTCAATGAATTGGTTCCAGTCTATTGGTGCCTATGATCAAAACTATACCGTAAAGCATATCACTAAATTCTGTTAACAGAGCAGTGCAGAAGATCAGACAAGATGGCAGCCATCATAATCATGTACAGAAAATAGAATTTAAAAAATCTAGTCAGAAAATAAAAACAGGTTTTTTTCCACATCCATCTCCACCATCAGGAACTCTGGTGAAGACCTCGGTTTGGAGGGCGTTGGACGCTCAGCGCTGTTGTACCTTAGTTTGCAGGGGAGTCTGGTTTCCTGGGACTATCTGTCTGTACTGCATTTGGTTCATAAAAATATCAATACTAAGATTCT
This sequence comes from Leptodactylus fuscus, assembly GCF_031893055.1. NCBI lineage: Eukaryota > Metazoa > Chordata > Amphibia > Anura > Leptodactylidae > Leptodactylus > Leptodactylus fuscus. Next base: position 78,260,762 of record NC_134271.1, on the reverse strand, counting down.
ATCTAAAAAGAAAGACTTCCAGTAAAGGGTTTCATTCTGATTCATAACATAATTACCTTCCAACATCTGCTAATCTCATCGCTAGAGAGGGACAGCAATGTGGGCTCAATTTGCCCCCAATTACAATACTCTATTAGGGGACGAACTGAGGCCTCTCCTATTTACCAAATATTGTTTTTCAATTTTAACAACAAATATTATTGGTGTTGCATCAAACAATTGTTTCTGAATCAGGAAATCTTGGGGCTAGTTTACACGGGGCAAGTTGGCAGCGGATTGACTTTAATGGGAGCCGTTCACTTCTTTTATTCCGCTAGCTAGTAGCGAAAAAAAAGAAGCGAGCTGCCCTATCCTGCCGCGGATTCCGCGGCTGAATCAGCCGTGGCTTCCGCAGCGCAAGGCTCCGGCCCATTAATTTAGGCCTAATCCATCGCGGAATGCCGCGACGGGATTCCAGAATATGTACATGTGGAACTCCGTGTGAACTAGCCCTTGGAGTTTGTACATTCTCTTAATAATAATTTTTAGGACAATCAATTGATTTCCCATGGTGAAAAATAATCTTTCTGGATGTAAAGGTGATGTAATAGGGTAGAAGAATTACTACAAAAACACACATGGTATGGACAAAAGTTTTGGGAAACCTACACATTATACCTACAAGAGTTGTAATAACATACTATACTAATAACTATACTAAATCCAAAGTCATTAAAACTTTTACTGCCAGGGTCTCAGGAAATTTTGCATCTCCAGTAGCCAGAGCAATTTTCACAGTTTTGAGGCACATAAATGAAACCTAAATTGTAACATTAAAAAAAATCATACTAACCCCCCTCCCTTCCCATACCTATATATTTTCTTAAAGTAGACACCTGCAGCATTGTCAGAATGCCACTTGGTACTGTATACAAACAGGCACCTTCATGCAATTTTGATTTAAAGTTAATGTTTTATTAAAAAAATGCAAATAAATATATATTAGTTGCTAAAGTGGAAACCAAACAAAAAGTTATATGCACTAAACCTCCTAAAAATAGGAGTTCAACATGTGCAGCGTTCATTCATATAAATAAGGCCTACACCCGCATGCGCCTGTCGAAAATCACTAGAACTGGAAGGAACAAAAATCTCCTTTGAAGCTGGAAGTATTAAGAAAGTATCATCCTATAAAATGTAGGGATTACACACCGTGGAAAGCAAGCACACCCCTAAACCCTATATATTTTTGGTAAGTAGACAACCTGAAGATTATATGTGTCTCAATGGGTTAGCAATAGCTACTCACTTTCATAAAAATCATTTGTGTTTGTCACAATATTTTTGACAAACAATTTTTGTTTTTAAATGCACTAAAACATATATTTGCACCTAAAACTCATATTTAATCGTCCATTCACACACAAAACCCATATAAAATAATAAATCAAAGTGTACACAACGTATATATACCACAAACATCAACTACAACAAGAGCTTATTGGCTTAAAAACACTGATACAGAAGACAAGCAAGATTTTGCTGTTATTCACTGATATGTTAAAAATCTATACTGCACCTAGCAAACTGTAACTGTGACACCAAAATATAACTTTTTTGAGATTGCACAGCATACTGTTTCTAAAAACACAACTTAATATTTCATATACACAACCACCTTCATGCAAATTTGCAGCAAACAGCCATTACAAGCAAAAAGTGCACAAAAATTCAAATTTGCCACTAAAATGTCAGCTCAAGCAATCCCTTACTGCAAACTAAATGGACTTTCCGAAAAACTGCAAGACGTGAGGAATTCATATATATATATATATATATATATATATATATATATATATATATATATATACAGTCCTATGAAAAAGTTTGGGCACCCCTATTAATCTTAATCATTTTTAGTTCTAAATATTTTGGTATTTGCAACAGCCATTTCAGTTTGATATATCTAATAACTGATGGACACAGTAATATTTCAGGATTGAAATGAGGTTTATTGTACTAACAGAAAATGTGCAATATGCATTAAACCAAAATTTGACCGGTGCAAAAGTATGGGCACCTCAACAGAAAAGTGACATTAATATTTAGTAGATCCTCCTTTTGCAAAGATAACAGCCTCTAGTCGCTTCCTGTAGCTTTTAATCAGTTCCTGGATCCTGGATAAAGGTATTTTGGACAAACAATTCAAGTTCAGTTAAGTTAGATGGTCGCCGAGCATGGACAGCCCGCTTCAAATCATCCCACAGATGTTCAATGATATTCAGGTCTGGGGACTGGGATGGCCATTCCAGAACATTGTAATTGTTCCTCTGCATGAATGCCTGAGGATTTGGAGCGGTGTTTTGGATCATTGTCTTGCTGAAATATCCATCCCCGGCGTAACTTCAACTTCGTCACTGATTCTTGAACATTATTCTCAAGAATCTGCTGATACTGAGTGGAATCCATGCGACTCTCAACTTTAACAAGATTCCCGATGCCGGCATTGGCCACACAGCCCCAAAGCATGATGGAACCTCCACCAAATTTTACAGTGGGTAGCATGTGTTTTTCTTGGAATGCTGTTTCTTTTTGGACGCCATGCATAACGCCTTTTTTTATAACCAAACAACTCAATTTTTGTTTCCAAAATGAAGCTGCCTTGTCCAAATGTGCTTTTTCATACCTCAGGCAACTCTATTTGTGGCGTACGTGCAGAAACGGCTTCTTTCTCATCACTCTCCCATACAGCTTCTATTTGTGCAAAGTGCGCTGTATAGTTGACCGATGCACAGTGACACCATCTGCAGCAAGATGATGCTGCAGCTCTTTGGAGGTGGTCTGTGGATTGTCCTTGACTGTTCTCACCATTCTTCTTCTCTGCCTTTCTGATATTTTTCTTGGCCTGCCACTTCTGGGCTTAACAAGAACTGTCCCTGTGGTCTTCCATTTCCTTACTATGTTCCTCACAGTGGAAACTGACAGGTTAAATCTCTGAGACAACTTTTTGTATCCTTCCCCTGAACAACTATGTTGAACAATCTTTGTTTTCAGATCATTTGAGAGTTGTTTTGAGTAGCCCATGATGCCACTCTTCAGAGGAGATTCAAATAGGAGATCAACTTGCAATTGGCCACCTTAAATACCTTTTCTTATGATTGGATACATCTGGCTATGAAGTTCAAAGCTCACTGAGGTTACAAAAACAATTTTGTGCTTCAGTAAGTCAGTAAAAAGTAGTTAGGGGAATTCAAATCAATAAAATGATAAGGGTGCCCATACTTTTGCACCGGTCAAATTTTGGTTTAATGCATATTGCACATTTTCTGTTAGTACAATAAACCTCATTTCAATCCTGAAATATTACTGTGTCCATCAGTTATTAGATATATCAAACTGAAATGGCTGTTGCAAACACCAAAATATTTAGAACAAAAAATGATTAAGATTAATAGGGGTGCCCAAACTTTTTCATAGGACTGTATATATATATATATATATATATATATATATATATATATATATATATATATATATATTTACAGGTGCGGGTGTTAAAGAAATGGCAAAATTGCAGAAAAGCGCCAACCCATTTTGTGCATGCAAATTAAATAGGAGTTTACATAAAAGTATCATTTTCTAGCCCCCCTATAAAAGTTGTAGCAACTTTATTGATGATCTTGTGTACGTGTTGTGTAAGTGTTTGGTGCAACTCTTTTGGCACTGCAACATGGACAATGGTAAACGTCAGGTTCACAGTTCCAATAAACTTCCTGGTTAAACATAACCAGAAAGTTTATTGGTGCTGTGAACCAGACATTTACATAAGAATCCCGCTCTAATAAGGGTCAGAGGCATATTACATTATACCTCTATGTGACAATCAGAGAGATGTTTTAGAAGATATGAAAGGATATAAAGATATACATAAAAATATCCAAGATATAGAGGAATGTACAAATTATACAAAGGATATAAGAATGTACAGACATTATTCATGATATAGTGGGATATATATATATATATATATATATATATATATATATATATATATATATATATTATATAGTAGACAATAAAAGGTAATAGACAGGATATAGTGGGATGTACAAAGTATTTAGGGGACTCTGCAGCATGCACAGACAATGTACTGGAAATTGAGGGATGTACAGATGATATACAGGATTTTAAAGGATCATCAGTAGTTCTTACTTCTCAAAACTGCTTCAAAGGTAGAAAGGTGATAGGGAAAGACGATAAAACATTCCATATTCACAGCAGTAAATAGAATAAAAAGTTTGAAGTGGTTTATTATGACTAGAAGTGCCCTCTGGTCAGTCCTTTCATGTGCTGTGCCTTTTGATCTCTGCACTGGAAGCTTCTTAATCCCTCCCTTCTTGAATGACAGCTCTAGTATCTACCTATCTATCTAGAAGACCACTTACAGCCATACTAGTTAGATTCTAGAGCTGTCACTCAAAGGCAAAGGGAGGGTCTCAAAAACCTTCAACACAGAATGCCTGGAGAACTGCACTTGCACGCCTACACAGCACTTGCAATCTCATGGCAGGTGGCATATTAAAATTTAATTTCTAGCATCAACTATGAATATCATCAAAGGTACCTATAGATAATATACAGGATATCTAGGTATTTATAGATAATACGAAGGACACAGCGGTGAATATATAGATGATATACAGAATATACGCCTGTTACTTACTATGATGTCACCACCTCGCACAAACTGTAGACGGACTTGGAAAACAACTATATCCAACAAATAGATGAGGTCACACAGATAGTCCATGAGTAACCAATAATAGATGTTTGTTGGTGTCTGGTAGGGAAAAGCCCAGCGCACAGGAATCAGCCAGCAATTCCAGTTCCACGCCATAACCACAAAGAAAAGCCACAGGACATACATGAGGTCTGTGTGGACAAAGACAGAAGTGAGGAGTGCAGAACTCTCCCCGGAGCAGCTAATTCCCTGCATCTTACAAAAATCCCCAACTATGCAACCAGCCACTATCACAGAGTACATGGGTATATGGTAAGACACTGGCAGCAGCTTCACATAGATATAATCAGATACACGTTTATTGCCCTTATACATGAAGCACTTCAGGACACACTTGTAGTGTCCAGATATTTGTAGTATGTTGAGTGTACACTGGACGGGGGGACAAGTGGCTGTCACTGTGCTGGTGACTCCAAGAAAGCAGGGTGGCTACTGTTGTAGTCATGTCCTGCCACATTGCCCTCTGAATATACTATTGCATAACTACAGCAATGCTTTATATGTTATTATTCCAGTTGTTTCTGAATCCACCATGAAAGCTCATACCACATAGCCCCCCATGTGCTGCAAAACTTCCTTACTAGTCAATGGATCGATGCTGGATGGGAACTTGTACTTCTGGTAGCTTTCACGCCAGGGTCTGGTCTTGAACTTGCAGCACAGCATCTCACAATAATGTTCTTCTACTGGAGGGCCCTCGACTTCTGGCTTCTTCACCTCAGGAGGAGGTGGTGGAGGAGGAGGTGGTGGCGGAGCCGCTTTCTTAGCTGGTGCTACAAAGAAAGAAATAAAGAGCTAGCTGAGTTAACAACTGACCTATTATCCATTACCTTAATTTTTGCTTACAGACTTACATGAAGATGGACTCTCTTCGTCAGAAGACATCTCAGGGTCTATGAGTCGCTCCTTCACTCGCTCTGTCCTGTCCTTGAAAAGCCGCACCAGTTCCTGCAGCCGTTCTGTGATGACAGCGCTGCTATGGCTGATAGCTGATGCAGAGCGCTCCATGACCCTAAATCCACAAATAAAGTAGAGTCAGAACTGATACAACTACCCAGAATGTCAATGCCAATGATAATCCTCCCATCAAAGAAGATCAAATCCACTTCCATACTGCTGGGCGTTCATTACTTCACTATAAAGAGAACAAACCAGCATCAGTGACCACAAGGAGCTGAACCTGAACATTTATTGGATATAAGGGGACCCAGTTTGGTGAAGATAAAAGAGAGGACAAGACTAATGGAAAAGAGCAGAGGAATCAGAAAGATGATACTAAGGAGCCTGAAGACCCAATACAATTCTGAAAGAAGTGACAGGAGAGTAAAAAGCGAGCTAAAGGCATGAAGGAAGACAATAATAGTCACACTTACTCTTCTTCCTCTGGAGCTTCTAAAGCATCGTCTAGGTTTTCATTCTCAGACTGTGTTTTCTTACGGCTGTAGGTACAAATGTCACAAGCGACCACTGAACATTATGTTTCAGAAATTTTCTGCAAAACTAGGCAATAGCATTATTGTGAGCCACAGAAATGGGGCAATTTGAACTATATGTGCTGATCTACTCATAAGCGGTTAAACCATACAGCTGTCTATGGCAAACATGTAAACCACATATCAGCATGTATGTGAGAAATGAAGCCAAATACTACCATATGTCACATGTTGCTGCTACTGTCATGGGCAGCTCTCATGGTTACTGGAAATTGGGGAAACAACTTGGAGGAGCCATTACCTTTTTGATGCCAGAGAAGTTCCTGGAACAGTCAGCGTCCTGACTTTGTAGGGGGAAACAGGGGGTTTAATAGGAGCCTCCTGTCCTAAGGCTTGAGTGATGCTGCCAGAGTCGACGTCCTCAATGCTGACTGCAGGGTGACTGAACGACATCACATCTGGTTGGAGCAGACACAGGACATTATACACTTATACATCCGATGGGATGGTTACCATTGGTCCATGGTCAGTATTCCCAATGACAAATTATGTCACATAAATAATAACTTGGCCAAGACCCACATGAAGCTCGTGCCAACAAGCCATAGGAGATTTAGGCCTTATTCACCCATCTCGGCATATAACTATGCACAGCATAATGAAGTTGGCAGATAGGAGGAGAATGACGATATTGATGAATGATGGGGATGAGGAAGAAAGCTGAGAATGATAATGAAAACTATGATGAGGATGATGTTGATGAATGATGGGAATAATGATGCAAATGAATAATAGGGATAAAAAAATGGGGAAGATGTACATGAATGATGTGGGATAAGGAAGGTGCAGATGAATGTTGCTGCAGATGTATGATAGGGATGAAGATGATGAGATGGATAAGTGAAGGAAATGATGATGGGAGGAGGGTGATGTAAATGAGTAATGATGAAGAGGATGAATGATTTGGATCATGACATGGATGAAAGATAGGAAATATGATGTGGAATGAGGATGATGAGAATAAATAGTTCTAAAATGGATGATGGGGATGATGATGCAGATGAATGATGTTCACGATGATGCAGATGAGGATGATGGGGATTATGATGAGGTGATGATGATGATGGGATGACAATGCGGATTAAAGATGGGGAATGATGATGAAGATGATACACACATCAACAGTAATACTTCATTACTATAAGATCTACATCACAGGCACAGTTGGGTGCTGCCACTATACACCTGGTGACCATAGAATTGGATGACATTTACAGTAGTGGGAATCATCAGACCTTGAACTAGTTTTCTCCAATCTGTAGCTCTTCAGCAGTTCTGAACTTACAACTATCATCACATATTTGATGGTTAAAAGGGAGGTGTACTTTAAGAACTTGGGAACAACAGGTTAGAGACAACTGCTTTAGACTATGTCCACTTCAGACCAAGTTTCTTCTGCTGCTGGGCAATATGTTACATATGATATTGTTAGATCACCAAATGAGGGTGCAGTTCACACTGTCCTGTGTGCTATGACGATCACATAAAGCACTACGATGTCTACCTCTAGCATGATGGGGGGAGCCACAGTCGCCCTGGAAGGTGGGATTCAGCACCCCATCTCTGAAGCTGAGAGGGAGAGAAGGGGCTCGGTAGTGGGGAACATTAGGAAGCTCATCTAAGGCTTCTGGGAAAGCAGCTTGTGAGTGGCGCCCATCACGAACGCGAGTAGGCACCAGGCGGGAAAGTTCTACATCAGCGCTTTGGTGGGACATGGTGGCAGCAGCTAAAGAGCAGGCAAAGCACTGGACCTGCAACTTAAAAAGTAGGAGAAAGCGTAAGAAAAGGAGCAATGCTCATACTTGTCACAACCACACCACTGCACCATATCTTCCATACAAAAATAGTCACATCACTCCCTTCTGTTTGCTGGTGTATAGGTATATACTAAACCTCTGGTATTCTACTTAAAACACAGGATAAAGTGAGTATGTATCAGTGTCTGTCTTCACTTTCTAATCAATGAGAATTCAGGAAGAACAGAGCTATGGGAAGCTGCAGAGCAAGGAACTATGGGAGAAAGCAAGAACTGTCAATGTTAAGAATGCTGCATCTGAGCCTGGGATTTATGGGATGGTGGCTAGCTTGGGTAGAGGCTTAGGTCTGCACACCCCGAAAACATCTGCTGAGCCATTACCTAAATCTTCAGTTGAGAAACTTCCAATTGCTTGTTCCAAAACCTGCAAAATATGTGGACAACGGGTCAACAGCAGAGTAGTCAGAACAGGACTATATCACATTAGAACAGACATGACAGGATGAACAACACATCAGAAATGACACCACAGGACTATATCACATCAGAGCGGCCATGACACAAGGAGGTCACATCAGAGCTGCTATGATAGGTGGATGTCACATGAAAGGGAGGTGTCACATCACAGACACCATGACAGAAGGACATCACTTCAGAGCTGCAAAGAAAGATGAATAGAGGCACTCATACTACATACCACCAAACGTGGCGCCGTATTACCTGTATGTACTGGGTGCTCACCACTTCAACCACTGTGGGGGGCAGAACAGCCGTGTCCAGACATTCTGGGGGTCCCTGCACCGTCACCTGACTGACAGAACATAACAGTTACCGACCAATCACCAGGATACAACAAAAGACGTCCTGGCGAAGCCTCACCCTACACCTCACCCACAGACCACCATGAAAGAAGGATGTCACATCACAGCCACCATGAGAGAAGGACAACTCACAATATGGACCCCTGACTGTAGTACTGACTGGCTATATATAGTGATCACCTGAGCTCCCCCACAGTACTGACCCTTATGTACTGCCCCCTCCCCCCACACACATTGATCTCTCCCCCTGCACATCCCCAGAATACTGACCCCCCCTCCCCCCGCACACCCTGCTGATCTCTCCCCCAATTCCCAAAGTACTGACCCCCCCGCACACCCTGCTGATCTCTCCCCCTGCACCTCCCCAGGAGTACTGACCCCCAAAGCGCCGGCGTAGTACTGACACCTTGCACCTCCCCCACAGTAGTGACCCCCGGCCGGGGCTATGTCTGCTTGCTGTGGGGCGGCCGTGTAGTAATCGGATTGCCTGTTTACACGATCCCTCAGCCCTTGCTGCTCCTCCGCGCACAGGACGGTTACTAAGGCAAGCGCATCCGTAACTAGGGTCGAACCAGGGTTGCTAGGAGACCGCTCGTCAAGGCATCTTTAGCGGCAGCTACTTACTGCGTCACCCGGGTCTCCTCCTCACTCTCACTGTGGTAACAAGACATTTGCAACCTGGAAGACACAGGTAGGGGGACATGGAGGAACTGAACCTATAATCCCCTGTATCGCCTATAACTATTCCCTCACCACAGGATATCAGACCCCCTGCCTACCACCACTCCCACAATAGTGTAACCTATAGACACTTATAGAATCATGTATAACTTATATTCTACTTGTGTGCAGCCCCAGGAGAAGGTGAGGTTTCTTACTCTGATTCATCTTCATCTTCTTCCAAGATCCACGAAAGTCTTCTAAGGAGAAAGAACAGGGTGAGGTAAAAAAAAATGTATATGTGGAAGATGATACAAGGAGACTCTCTATATGCAGAAGACTACATAAAGAAGACACTCTGCATGTATGAGGAGCTGATATAAGGAGATGCTGTACAGTACATTCTGGACACTACATACAAAGGTACCATAAAGAGATATTCTATATCCAGGAGGTTACATATAAAGTCTTGCTTTATGTGGGACAAATAATATAAAGAGATGCTGTGTATTGTGGAGACAACATAAAGAGATTAACGACAGCTAAAAGACTATATAAAGGGATGGTATGTATCTAGAAGACTACATGAAGGGATGAACTATACCTAGAAAACTACAGAAAGAGGTGATCTACATCTAGAAGACTATATAAAGAGGTGATCTACATCTAGAAGACTATATAAAGAGATGAACTATAGTCAGAAGACTACACAAAGAGATGATCTACATCTAGTAATATACAGTGAAGGAAATAAGTATTTGCTCCCTTGCTGATTTTGTAAGTTTGCCCACTGACAAAGACATGAACAGTCTATTATTTTAAGGGTAAATTAATTCTAACAGTAAGAGATAGAATATCAAAGATAAAATCCAGAAAATCACGTTGTATAAATTTTATAAATATATTTGCATTCTGCATACAGAAATAAGAATTTGATCCCTCTGGCAAAAAAATCCTTAATACTTAGGGATCAAATACTTATTTCTCTATGCAAAATGCAAATATATTTATAAAATTTATACAACATGATTTTCTGGATTTTATCTTTGATATTCTATCTCTCACTGTTAGGGCCCCTTCACACAGAGTTTACGCTCCACTCATTCAGACACGTATACACGAGCGCTTCAAAAGGGAGCGTGTGTAAAGACGGTTTTATGCGCGCTCCCTTTGAAGTGAATGGGATGTGTTTTGAAGCGCTTGTGTATACGTGTCTGAATGAGCGGCGCGTAAACTCCGTGTGAAGGGGCCCTTAAAATTAACCTATCCTTAAAATAATAGACTGTTCATGTCTTTGTTAGTGGGCAAACTTACAAAATCAGCAATGGATCAAATAATTATTTCCTTCACTGTATATTATTGAGATGGCATGATACTTTGTATATCTGGGAGAACACATAAAGAGATGCTCTATGTCTTGAAGGTTGTATATCTTGAAATCACAATAAATAGACACACTATATCCAGGAGACTATATACAGCCATGGACAAAATTGTTGGTACCCCTCGTTTAATGAAAGAAAACCCACAATGGTCATAGATATAACTTGGATCTGACAAAAGTAATAATAACCAAACTACATATTGACAAGCCACAAAGCTTCTGGGTGAATGTCCTATGAACAGATAAGACAAGAATCAAACTTTTTGGCAAGGCACATCAGCTCTATGTTCACTGATGGAAAAAATGAAGCATATCTTGAAAAGAACACTGTCCCTACTGTGTAGGAGGCTCTGTTATGTTCTGGGGCTGCTTTGCTGCATCTGGCACAGGGTGTCTTGAATCTTTGCAGGGTACAATGAAATCTGAAGACTATCAAGGGATTCTAGAGAGAAATGTACTGCCTAGTGTCAGAAAGCTTGGTCTCAGTCACAGGTCATGGGTCTTGCAACAGGATAATGACCCAAAACACACAGCTAAAAACACCCAAGAATGGCTAAGAGGAAACATTGGACTCTTCTGAAGAAGCCTTCTATGAGCCCTGACCTAAATCCTATTGAGCATCTTTGGAAGGAACTGAAATATGCCGTCTGGAAAAGGCAACCTTCAAACCCAAAACAACTGGAGCAGTTTGCTCATGAGGAGTGACCAAAATACCTGTGAGAGGTGCAGAAGTCTCATTGACAGTTACAGAAATCGTTGGATTGCAGTGATTGCCTCAAAAGGTTGTGCAACAAAATATTAAGTTACGGGAACTATCATTTCTGTCCAGGCCAGTTTCATGAGTTTTATTTCTAAAATAAATCTGTTGAAGCGAAAAGCAATGTCTGACTTTCCTTTGTTCATTTTCATAGAATTTTTAGATATTATTACTTTTGTCAGATTCAAGTTATTTCTGTGACCATTGTTTTTTTTTTCTTTCATTAAACGAGGGGTACCAACAATTTTGTCCATGTGTGTATAACGCTTCTTTTTATGCAGGAGCAATATAAAATGATGTTTTATATGCAGAAGATGATATAAAGAGACACCAAATCTGGAAGACAACATAAGAAGATGCTGTACGTACGAGAGAGAGATGAAAAGACATTCTATATATGGGAGATTGCCTAAAGATGCTTTACATGCAGGGAAAGATATAAAGAGACAATCTACAGTGTAATAGGAGATCACATAAAGAGTCATCAACATTGGTGAGACTACACAAAGAGATTTCAGGGAAAATACATTTATGCAAGACAATATAAAGAGACTATCTGTATCTGGGAGACAATGTAAAGATATGGTTTATGTATGGAAGGTAACAATAAATGAGGGGGCATTTATCAAGCACTGCACTCCCAAATGGCAGTGTAAAAAAAAGCCAATATTCACTCCACTGCGTAGATAGCAGAGTTGCTTAGCCCATCTAGCTGTATGTCATGTGTGACATTTGATAAAAAATGACTTTAAAAATTCCCCTCATTCCTTCCCATTGTCTATATCTGGGAGATGACATCAAGAAATACCCTATAACTAGGAGACTATAAATAATCCTTGTATAGATCACCCATTACTCACTCATTCTCAGACTCCATGACTTCTCTTTCCAACCTGGTTCAGAAAATACAGAATTAGACGGCTGCTTGGCATATGATCAACTTCTCAATGACATTCTGTGGGGTCAGGTATTTGCTGTGGGACACTATGATTGTAAGCCCTCGCGGGCAGGGCCCTCTACCCCACTGTGCCAGTCGGTCATTGTTAGTATTATATCTACCTGTATATTCTGTGTACTGTATGTAACCCCCAAATGTAAAACACCATGGAATTAATGGTGCTATATAAATAAATAATAATGTAATATGTGGGGCTTTAGCCTAAAGGAGTTTTCCCATGAACATAAATATATCTAAATTTGTAAATTTTAAAAGCTAAATACTTCCTCAAATGTTAAAAATTTTGCAGAATTGTAAAGATTTTCTCTATCCATCTTAATAGTGCCAGTTTTTTCTCTTCATAGGTTGCCTGTTGACATGACCATGGTTGCAGGAACTTTCTATGGCCTGGGACTTGTCAGAAATCCAGCCATGATCTTCTTGGACAGGTTATCAGGAACATTATAAGAATAAGAAGATAACCTGGCCACAGTGGGTAAGTGTGCAGTGTGTTAAAGACAAGCTATTAGATAGTGGCAGTGGATGTCCTGGAATCTCTATATAGCGACAAGCTGTACACTGACAGGGTCTTTTCTTGGGTGGTCATTTTCTTCCATCATGCCACTACAGTGTCTTATGGGTAAGACAAATGGGTGATATTGAGACTTGATATTATTATTATACTTCTTACACTTTCCCTTCCTCATGTTCTTGTGGTAAGGAGAGCAACACAGGAACCTCAGGTTGTGTTCCTACTTCTTCTACACTCATGTCTGGCGCATTCTCATCTTGGAAGTTGGACTTTATCTCATCAGTCACCAGGCTCCAGTCCTCTGACGGTTCCACTACAGAAGAGAAGGATGGCAAGAATCCTGTTATTGTGGGGTCCAGGGCCTGTCTATGATGTGTGTAGATGTATGGACAGTCACTACCAAATGTGGCATTGTCACGTGTGTTACCCAAACACATTGGATTGAAATCACCCTAAACCAGTCATTGGCAGTAAAAATGTATTTCCATAGAGGTCTGAAGAATAGAATGTGTTGATAAGGACTGTGTTGTTTCATGTATACATATTCTGTAGCGTTGAAGAACTGAAGGGGGGTTCTGTGGTGGGTGGTAAGGTCCTTTATTATAATGTAAAATATTCCATGCATGTGACCATAGCCACTTGATACATGGTGTAACGGATCAAGACACCCAATGATTTTTTTTATGACAGTAGGACACAAAGACTGTCAATTAAAATCTGCTTGAAGCCCTTTGCTTTTTCTACCTATATACACATTATAAGGAGGACTTATCATAAAAGTAAAAATTGTGGCGAGACAGTAACGGACTCAGTAGAGGATGCAGGTATAGCAAAACAGGAAGATTTCATGGAACGATATCATGGAACAGTATTCCCCAGCAGTCCATGTTCATTGTGCCCAGCAAAGTGCTATTTTCTCTTCTAAGATTAAGTCATTTTCAGCTTAAAGGGAGTCTGTCACTAGGGTGAAGCATATTAAAAAAGCAACACTATGGTGGTGCATAATGCATACTGCAGCAAATTCTTTTAGCCACACCCATCTCCCCTTTGACCTGACCCATTGCTATGATGACCTTTTGTACCCTAACACAGTTAAAGTGCTCTTCAATTTCTAGAATACTGTGTACATGATGTCTCCTGTACACAGTATAATGTCCCCTAAGTGGCATGCACAAATTTTCATGTCCACTAATGACCCCCACACAATATAATGCCACTCCAGTAACCCAATATATTATATTGCCCTTCAGTGGTCCATCAAGAAGTCAAATACCCTTGCAGGTGCCCATATATTATCATGTCCCTTTAGTGACCCATAACACATAAAGCTGACCCCCATTGGCCCTTCAAATATTAAGCTACCTTCCAGTGTTCCCTTAGACAATATAATACATTAAACAAAAAAAACCATACTCACCTAGCGCCTCTGCACACATTCTATTAAAGACGCTGAGGGAAAAACTGCGATGTGTTGCTGCCGTGTTTTTTTCCTGCAGCGCATTATTACTGTGGGACACTACGTGGCACTTTAGCCTAAAGGAGTTGTTCCATGAACATAACCATATCTAAATTTGTAGATAATTAAAAGCTAAATATTTTCCGCAAATATTAAACATTTTGCAGAATTGTGAAGATGCTCTTCAACTATCTTAGCGGCGACTGCCATTTCTCTTTATAGGTTGCCCGTGGACATGACCATTAATGCAGTAACATTCTATGGCCTGCGAAACCCAACCATGATTTTCTTGGACAGGTTATCAGACAGGAACATTACAAGAATGAGAAGATAACAGCTCGCAATACAGAATGACAAAAATGCAGGATTTCACAGAAAGGATCCAAAATTTGTTAATAAACTATATTACAAAATGTATTCATGACACTAATACTGCCAGAAAATCAAAAGTTGTCCAAGAGTTTAGCTACACCGTTTCTTTACACCAGTGCAGAATTTGTAATGGGGCTCTGTCTACCTTGGGCCATTTAGAATGGAGGTATATTTTATGTAGTATCTTTTGGGCCCATTCAGGGTCGATGGCTGGAAAGTAACTTATCCCTTTACCCCCTACAGATTTACACATGGCCTCAAACAGATATGTAAATGATTACAGGTGTGGTCTGATTAGACATTGGGCCTTGCCACAAGAGGGTACAAAAGTTCTTTCCTTGCTGCCCTAAAAAAAGGTTCCCAGAGGCTACCTTTGGGTAGGGTATGTATTGTTGAGAGATCATTGATTGGTAGACATAACTCTACAACATACTTTTAATATGGCAAGACATTGTCATGTTATGTCATGCCACTTGATAGACCTTGAGATAGGGAGCATCATTGGAGTGAAAGAAACATAATGATCATTTCGACAAGTTCGTTGGAATCTTGGTCATTCTGACCCAGTTGTTAGGAGGTGTTGAGAGCAGTGGTGGGGGCATGCACATATGGCAAACAGGCTTTGGATGGTTCAGGATTGTTTGACCTGCCAATGAGCATGAGCAACTATCTCAGACACAGGTGGCGCCTTCATTACAGACCCTCGTCTCTCTCCGAACAATAAAGTGTTGCAGCATCCATTACATGTTCTGCCACTGAGAGCAAACCACTGTCACCTTCATTTAATGTGGTGTCGTGAATGAGAAACCTGGACTGCTACAGACTAGAACCATATTTTTCTCATCGACTAATCCATTTTCTGTTTAGAAATTGATGATCAAATATTATGTGGAGAGATATACTGCCCCAACTGCTGGTGTGATGATCTGGGAAGCGATTGCATTCCAGTTTGTCACCCCTACATAACAAGGGACACTTAAAATTTAGTGACATGTGTAGGACATCCTGTGGCCAAATGTGTTGCCTTTCACAGCAGGGCTTCAAAGTGTCATTTTTCAGTAGGTTAATGATGGCCCACACACAGTAAGGGTGTCACGATAATGTCTCTGCCAGGCTGCAACCCCTTCTTGGCCTAACCAGTTTCCATATGTATCGCCAATAGGGCCAACTTGAATATCAGCTTTGGCAGCCTATAACTGCAGGATCTACATCCCAGCTGTAACATTTGTGGACAGTATACCATGTTCAACCCGCATGTTTACCTTACCATCCTTATCTCATCTTGTATTCCCCCATCTTGTATCTTGTAATATTGTAATCACTTACATACAGATGTAGCAGAGTTATCTCATACAAATGTACTAGAGTCAATGATTTTTTTATTGGTGTTTTTTGTCTCTTGTGATAAGATATCATGCTGCAACAGTTTAGCTAATTGCAGAAGTTCGTGTCAACTCTGCTACATCTGTATATCATCATTACATTCACAAGTTATAGTTTCATTTTATTCCAAAAACTCCTCCTTGGTGCATTATGTTTTTTTTTTGCCATTGAGTGTACATATGATAACTATATCAGATGTCTCAATGGCAGTGGAGATGCATTCTACTTGGTTAAAGATGTAAGATCTCAAAACCTATGGCAAATTAACTGTTAAAATAAGATCACAAATCTATCACTAGTTTATGTTGAACACATTAGGGCAGAATAATAGGGCTTACAAGTAACTGTAGGTAGGTTCATTGCTCCTGTATTTTATGCTGGGTACAATAAACACAAATTACTAAAGGATACTACTACCCTGTGGCCAGGATGCCATTGATTCCCTTTCGAAAACAAGCCATCTTATCTATCTCAATTGACTGATGAAACTGGGAAATAGCTCCTGCCTATGGTCACATAAAGATGTGTCAGGACTCTATGTCACTATATCAAGCACCTGGGCACATCCTTGAATTTGACACCGCCATGAGCCTTATGTCTCCTACACCTTCTTCTTTCTGTAATTCTTCAGGAGAGTCTAGTGCAGCAGCTTCACAATTGACCACCGCATCCTCCAGTGAGGCCTTGTCTACCATATCACTATGGTCACAAGTTGGAAAGCAATGACCATTGCCATATTCTATTCTATCTGGCACAGCTGTCTCTATGGGTTGGGCCTCTGTTGCTCCCATTTCTTCTCCTCTGGGGGATATTTCTTCATCCAATGTTCTTCCTGTATAATCTTCATTCAATGAAATCTTAACATTGGTCAGTTGCTCACTTTGGTTGTTATTGACCTTCTCCTCAAGGTGCTCTCTGAGAAAGTCCACTTCATCATGCTGAACCTCTTTCTCCATGGGTGGTGTGGTCTGAGTTTGGCGTTCTTCGGTTTGGATTGGTGTACCTTCATCATATGATGAGTGTTCATGGTCAGTGGTTTGACATTCTGTTTGGGTCTCCCTCTCCTCAGTTTGTATCTTCCAGTTCTCTGCTTCGTCGCTTTCATCTTCTGGAAAGTTTTCTTCTTTATGTATCTTGGTTTGGTTCTCCACCAATGGCTCCCATTGTTGTAATTCTGAAATTGAGGTATCTTGTGGTAGACAAGGTGTAGTAGCATCCACCAGCTGAGTAGTTTGTTGTTGACTCTCTACACATTGTATGTGTGGTGTAGCATCATCTTCACCATTCTCGTGTACCTTGTTTTCTATTTCCATCTGTCTTTGCAAGTGATCATTTTGGTGACAACTAATGGTGTTTTCTTCTTCCTTGGCGACATCTTGACCTTTTAATTCAACTTGTTCTGTCTGTGATCCCTTGAGGTCAGTATCTGCAATTCCTTGCACATTTGTTTGTTGCTGCAGATGTTTCACATCTTCATTAAGTGTTATTTTGTCTTTAATCCCTTCATATTCTTGACATTCTTCCTGGAACTCACATTGGCTTTTTAATACCTTCATATCATCTTGTAAGTGATGTTCAGTCGGGAGCTCACTCCCTATTTCATCTCCATGAAGAGTCAGCTGACTAATTTGATCACTGTTTGGATGAGTGCCTTCCTTTTGGTCGCATTCTCCTGTTATGTTCCCCACTGCTGGTCTTTCTGTTAAATATTTAATGTGACCTACAGAGGGATATTTGACCTCTTTATCACATGCTGTAGACTGACCATAGCTCAGACATTGCACTTCTTCATATCTTGTAGACTGACCACTGCACTGACATTGCACATCCTCCTCATATCTAGTAGGCTGTTCATTACTCAAACACTGCACTTCCTCTTCATATGACATAGACTGACAATGACCTTGACACTGCACTTCCCCCTCATGTCCTGTAGGCTGACCCTGGCTTAGACACTGTACATTCTCCTCATATCTTGTAGACTGACCCTCGTGCAGACATTGCACTTCCTCCTCATATCCTGTAGATTGACTCTGACTCAGACACTGCAATTCCTTTTCATATATTGCAGACTGTTCATGGTTCAGACTCTGTACTTCCTCCTCATCTCTTGTAGACTGATCAAGACTCAGACACTGCACATCTTCACATGGTATAGACTGACTATAGCTTGGACACTTTACTTCCTCCTCATCTTTCGTAGACTGACCCTGGCTCAGACATTGTTCTTCCTTTTCATATCTTGTAGACTGTTCATGGCTCAGACACTGCACTTCCTCCTTATCTTCTGTAGACTGACCATGGCTTAGACACTGCACTTCCTCCTTATCTTCTGTAGACTGACCATGGCTTAGATGCTGCACTTCCTCCTTATCTTCTGTAGACTGTTCATGGCTCAGACACTGCACTTCCTCCTTATCTTCTGTAGACTGACCATGGCCCAGACACTGCACTTCCTCCTCATCTCTTGTAGACTGACCATGGCCCAGACACTGCACTTCCTCCTCATCTCTTGTAGACTGACCATGACTCAGACACTGCAATTCCTCTTTATAACTTGTAGAACATTCATGACTCAGACTCAGCACTTCCTCCTCATCTCTTGTAGCCTGACTGTGACTGAGACACTGCACTTCATTCATTTGAGAATGATTGTCAACATGTCCCTTTATCTCCATGGTATTAACTAAACAGATGTCTTCACTGTGCTTTTGTCCGTAGACTTTTTGGGTGCCTTGCTCTTCCTCTATGATATTCTGCTGTGTGTTTTTCTCATACTTGAATCGCTCTTGGTCCTCTGATGTGTCCATGATTCTTCTATCCTGGTCCACATTCTCTGATGTGTTGAAGCCCCTGCTCAGCTCCTCTGGGACTTCAATGGAACCTCTCCCTGGAAGGGAGGAGCAGGGCACGAGGTTACGAGGTTGTTCATAAGCCAGTCAAAGGGCATCTACTACAAGCTGATGTCTGTCATCTTTGTTTGGAGTATGAGCATAGAAATACTCAGAAGGTACCAGTCACCCCTGTCTATATCCTGCCCTTTATTACTCTGACTGCAATTATATCAAGTAGACATGAATCCTTTTGCAAAAATATTTCTGCAAAGGAGCGAAGTCTGTAAAGTTAGGTGTAGATAGGAGATCTGTGGCTAATGTGTTAGGTCATATAGTTGAGGTGTTGTGGGACTTTATTGTAGCAAGTTCACTGGTATAAGGGCTTCCTCTATTATCTCTGTCACTATGTGAGACACCAAAGCATGAGATATCAGTAATAGCGTCATCTAGTGCGATTGACTATGGAGTTAGTGTATAAAAGGCTACATGATGTAAAAATGTCATAGCTCAGGCTTTCTCTGCAGCTGCCAGGCACAGACAATCTACTAAACATATGACCTACCATCAGGTACTTGCTTTGCTGTGACTTCATCTGATGGGGGTTCTGTGTTCATGGTTTCTTCTACAGAGAGGATTTCTTGTTCAGTATTTGGAGGCGTAATACAGACTGCAGGAAAATAATATTTACATATTTGATTATTGTTCTATATTTCTAGAACTAGAAAAAGCAAGCAATGGCTGAGGAGCTGGTCACAAAGCCTGCACCAGCTCTGGTGTCCCCCCCCCCCACATAATGCTATTGATGCTGTCAGAAATGCAGGTTATAAATAAGGAGATCTCTATGATATGTAATATTTGATATTTAATATAAAGATGGAGGATTGTGGATGTGGTGGCATATCTCAGTGAAATTCATTTCATCCTTATGCAAGATACCTATTGTTTACCGTGATTCTCTCATCAAAAGGACCTAAGGAGTTTCAATGGTATTCCTTACAGATGTATGTTGGCAGTGGGGACAGAAATGTCCTACTTTTCAAACCAATTTTTATGGGAAACATATTTTTAAGAATTTCTGATATTATATTTTTTTTATCTTCCATGTCACTATCCAATGTTTAAGGCCTATAGCCTGCAATTTCCATTCTGGTCACAAAGCATAATAAAAGACGGACAGTTGCCAGTTCTGGAGGTTCTTCATTGCAGCACCTCATTTATATCACAAACAAGACAGAAGGTATCAGAATAGTCGATAGCGCCTCAACAGTTGACATCCATAGTGCCCACTACTAACAATGGGGAATGTTATAGCTTATCTACTCCCTCTATCTGTCCCTTTGTCTGTCCTTTCTTTAAGACACATACAGTCCTATGAAAAATTTGGGCACCCCTATTAATCTTAATCATTTTTAGTTCTAAATATTTTGGTGTTTATAACAGCCATTTCAGTTTGATATATCTAATAACTGATGGACACAGTAATATTTCAGGATTGAAATGAGGTTTATTGTACTAACAGAAAATGTGCAATATGCATTAAACCAAAATTTGACCGGTGCAAAAGTATGGGCACCTCAACAGAAAAGTGACATTAATATTTAGTAGATCCTCCTTTTGCAAAGATAACAGCCTCTAGTCGCTTCCTGTAGCTTTTAATCAGTTCCTGGATCCTGGATAAAGGTATTTTGGACAAACAATTCAAGTTCAGTTAAGTTAGATGGTCGCCGAGCATGGACAGCCCGCTTCAAATCATCCCACAGATGTTCAATGATATTCAGGTCTGGGGACTGGGATGGCCATTCCAGAACATTGTAATTGTTCCTCTGCATGAATGCCTGAGGATTTGGAGCGGTGTTTTGGATCATTGTCTTGCTGAAATATCCATCCCCGGCGTAACTTCAACTTCGTCACTGATTCTTGAACATTATTCTCAAGAATCTGCTGATACTGAGTGGAATCCATGCGACTCTCAACTTTAACAAGATTCCCGATGCCGGCATTGGCCACACAGCCCCAAAGCATGATGGAACCTCCACCAAATTTTACAGTGGGTAGCATGTGTTTTTCTTGGAATGCTGTTTCTTTTTGGACGCCATGCATAACGCCTTTTTTTTATAACCAAACAACTCAATTTTTGTTTCCAAAATGAAGCTGCCTTGTCCAAATGTGCTTTTTCATACCTCAGGCAACTCTATTTGTGGCGTACGTGCAGAAACGGCTTCTTTCTCATCACTCTCCCATACAGCTTCTATTTGTGCAAAGTGCGCTGTATAGTTGACCGATGCACAGTGACACCATCTGCAGCAAGATGATGCTGCAGCTCTTTGGAGGTGGTCTGTGGATTGTCCTTGACTGTTCTCACCATTCTTCTTCTCTGCCTTTCTGATATTTTTCTTGGCCTGCCACTTCTGGGCTTAACAAGAACTGTCCCTGTGGTCTTCCATTTCCTTACTATGTTCCTCACAGTGGAAACTGACAGGTTAAATCTCTGAGACAACTTTTTGTATCCTTCCCCTGAACAACTATGTTGAACAGTCTTTGTTTTCAGATCATTTGAGAGTTGTTTTGAGTAGCCCATGATGCCACTCTTCAGAGGAGATTCAAATAGGAGATCAACTTGCAATTGGCCACCTTAAATACCTTTTCTTATGATTGGATACATCTGGCTATGAAGTTCAAAGCTCACTGAGGTTACAAAACCAATTTTGTGCTTCAGTAAGTCAGTAAAAAGTAGTTAGGGAAATTCAAATCAATAAAATGATAAGGGTGCCCATACTTTTGCACCGGTCAAATTTTGGTTTAATGCATATTGCACATTTTCTGTTAGTACAATAAACCTCATTTCAATCCTGAAATATTACTGTGTCCATCAGTTATTAGATATATCAAACTGAAATGGCTGTTGCAAACACCAAAATATTTAGAACAAAAAATGATTAAGATTAATAGGGGTGCCCAAACTTTTTCATAGGACTGTAGTCCCATCTTCCTAATACAACGTCCCCCTCACGTAACATGCAAATAAAGAATACTAATGTCATCTCTTTATCAACTATTTTTAATATTCATGGCATCTTGAGTTTGCCTTTTATTTACATTTAAAAGAAATGTATCACAAATGTATTTATACCAGATTAAATATATTACTTTTTAAATCTGTTTTTATATTAAAATTGTAGATTTTAATTGTATTTTGCTTAGATGATTGTGGAGGCTGCCATCTTGTCTGAGTTACTCTTCTCTGTTAACAACATTTAGTAATATCCTTTACAACATAGTTATGGACATAGGCAGCAATAGTTTGGAGTCAAATCATTGGGGTATAAAAAGACCTAAATAAAACATGGAAAAGGCCAGTGGCGGTTCCTTGTGGGAGATACTTTGGGATGATCCGAGGAGGGACACTTGCTGGTGAAAGAGACACTGACTAGAGACAGAGACATACTTTTCCAGTGCAGTTGGAATCTTTTCTCCAGCTTTCACCGTTTCTGAGTAACAAGCGCAGGTAGTTTAGGTGCCTGATGTGTAAGCTCTGTAATGTCAGAAGGGCAGTGTCAGGCAGGGGTGTGTGATCCAGAGCTCCAATCAGAGGGAGCCAGTGTCAGAGCTCAGAATCACACCCCTTGTCTGCTCTTGCCTGACACCGCCCTCCTGACAGTACAGAATCTAATTAGCATATCAGGTACCAAATATGACAGCATGGATTACAAAGGAACAGTGAGGGCTACAAAGAAAATTCCAACTGTGCTGGAATCATTGTAGCAGGGCCTATTAACAGATGCTAAAAATCAGAGTTGGTGGAGGAGGTGAAAGGTCCTCCTTATGCCCCTTAATACCATCAAAACATTAACTGTAAGCAATTCTCCATAATACACAATGTACATGTTACACACTCAGTTTTCCATTTCCTGACCTTTGAATCAGACCCAGTATGAGGGCAGATATAAAACATTCTTACAGTGATACACATCAAGACCTAATAGTGGAATTTCCTAGACACATATTGGAAAAATCTATTTATGTTGCCAAAGCAAACAAACAATCACTTTCATTTCTTATACAATGCTCTTTAAAAATGAAAGCTTTGTTATGACAAAAGTCTAGACCAGGGGTCTCAAACTCGCGGCCCCCCGAACAATTTTGTGCGGCCCGCACAAGCCTAGGGGCGCCGGATCCAAGTTGAATCCGGACGTTTCACCATTTTGCCCACAGGCAGTTTTATATACTGCCGGAAAGCTGACAGTGCGCTGAGTTCAGCACACTGTCGGCTTTCCCGATGTGGGCCCAGTGTGAAGAGCTTACGGTCCGGTACCGTAGCTCTTCTATGGTCAGAAGAGCGTCTCTGACACTCAGTCAGAGACGTCCTTCTTCACAGCACAGCCAATCGCGCTGTGCTGTGAGAGCCGGGAGGAACGCCCCCTCCCTCCCTGATAATGCTCGTCTATGGACGAGTACTGCGAGCAGAGGGAGGGGGCGTTCCTCTCGGCTCTCACAGCACAGCGCGATTGGCTGTGCTGTGAAGAAGGACGTCTCTGACTGAGTGTCAGAGACGCTCTTCTGACCATAGAAGAGCTACGGTACCGGACCGTAAGCTCTTCACACTGGGCCCACATCGGGAAAGCCGACAGTGTGCTGCTCAGCGCACTGTCAGCTTTCCGGAAGTATATAGAACTGCCTGTGGGCAAAATGGTGGAAGGTCCTCTTTAAACATGGTGGAATGAAGGGACTCATGACACTGGGGGCAGACGAAGGGAGGGGGGAGAACGGCATGACACTGGGGCAGAAATGGAGGGACATGAATCTGGGGGCAGAGATGGGGGGGACATGAAACGGGGGGCAGAAATGGAGGGACATGAATCTGGGGGCAGAGATGGGGGGACATGAATCTGGGGGCAGAGATGGGGGGACATGAATCTGAGGGCAGAGATGGGGGGGACATGAATCTGGGGGCAGATGAAGGGTGTATATGTAACTGGAGGAAAGATGGAGGGGGGACATATAGTTTACGGGTGACTGTAGGAGGATTATACAGTGTGGGGGCACATGAAAAATGAATGGGCGGAGTCAACATAAAAGTGGGTGGAGCTAAATTTGCCGCGGTGCGGCCCGCCGACTGGCTGGGATCTTGCTCTGCGGCCCACATGCTGAGTTGAGTTTGAGACCCCTGGTCTAGACAGATCATTTTAGGTCTAAAATTCTGAGCTGAATAATGTCATAATAGAGCTTAACAAAGGCTCCAAATCCAATGCATAGCCATAGAGTTGAATGATATAATTTTGTCTTCCTGCTACAGTCACTAGGGGGAGCTCTGGAGTTTACTGCATACTGTGGTATTATTGAGCTCAATGCAGTGAACTGAGCTCCTGCTAGTGGAAGAAGCAGAAATAGAGCATTATATTGAGTAGCTTCATGTCTATTAAAGGAATTTTCAGCTTTGCGTGACTGGATCTGATAACTATAAAAATCTATTGTGGTATTAACCAGCAAATAATTCTGACTTTATTTAGATAAAGACACAGAACAGCAGTAAAATTTTTGTTATGCCGAAATGCATAACAGGCCCCTACCTACTGTGTTAAGTGTAATACTTGGGTCTTCATATGCCTTTTGGCCCCTCAAAAACCAAAACTTTGGTTTCAAAACCTGTTACTTTTGTACCGCCTATAGCTACATTTTGGACTGTGGAGCTGACTCAGCAACACACCACCACAAGCCGACACAACAAGACAGAGTGCACAAACTTTATTTCATAGTTTCCAAGGTAAAAACAAATGCTGCAAATTCTCATGCTATCATGTGTTGTCTAGTGACGGAGATGATATGTTCATTGCTGGGAAAGGTAGGCCATAGTGTTTGTTATGGTGCATTGATGACTATGAGGGGGCCAGTGATGACCTTAGGAGGAGCAATGATGTCCGTGAGGAGTGCAGTAATGACTAAGAGGGTTACAGGGATAACCATGAGAGGAGCAATAAAGATTATGAGGGTTGCAAGGATGTCTACAAGGCATGCAGAAATGACTATGAGGAGTGAAACAATGATTATGAGGGGTGCAAGGTTGACAATGGGGGGTGCAGGGTTGACAGTAAGAGGTCTACTAATACTTATTGGGAGTTTATACATGACTATGAAAGGTTCGGAGACAGTTGTGAAGGGTGCATGAGGACTATCTGTGGTGCAGTGACAATCGCCCACTATTTGAACAGAAAGTTATGATAGACAGTTACGTCACGACAGACGCCCTGCATGGCCACTCATACTAGAGTAAGACCTGTCTGTCTCTATGGCAGCAGTGTACACCAGTGATATCAGTGCGGCATTAGAAGGTGATGACTCTAGTGCTGCTGCTAGTATGTGACTATAGCTGGAGAGCAGAGGCAGAAGGTTCGGGGCTCAGGGACAGGACACGGCTCCAGCGTCTTCTGTTTTCCATTTGTTTCAGGGGTAATTAAACCCCACTCCCCTCTGAAACAAAGGAGAAGAGAAAACGATTAATAGAGAATGTGCTGCCCTCGATGCACCCTGGCCCTGGGCAAGGAAACATCATGGAGACAGTGAGATACTTCCTCCATTAGTCCCTATTCCTATTTATATAAGTTCAAACTGGGAGAGAAACACTTTCCTTCCCCAAACTCAAATAATAAGAAACAGGAGAATAAATTCACACATGAGAATGCCTGGCAGATTATTCTATGGGCAAGACTCATGTAAATGCTAATTTATGTAAGTGCTAGTGATATAACATGAGCACATCTGCTGGCATGTATGTAACCCCCAAATGTAAAGCACCATGGAATTAATGGTGCTATATAAATAAATAATAATAATAATGTAATAATAGCTGAGCTGTGGATATTACATGAGCACATCTCCGTATATGTAACTTATAGATGTATTGCTGATATAACACTGAAATATCTGCTGGTGTGCAACTATAGACGCACTGCTGGTACATCTATCTATCTATCTATCTATCTATCTATCTATCTATCTATCTATCTATCTATCTATCATTACTGGAATAAAGAGCATATTCAATATAACAAGAGGAAACATGGATAGGCGGAAGGTACTTACTTTCTTCCACCTGACACAATGTTATATTCTGGGCATCCTGTCAAAAAAGGAGAATTCATTACTGGCATATAATAATAATGGGAACTCAGTCCTGTCTCCTCATCCATTTCACTTGAATATAAGCTATAGGTAAACATTGAAAGCTTCTATTTACAGAGTTACCAAAGTCCACAAAAGAAAAAAAAATCTGAAAAAAAGTATTGCCAACCGCACAGGGAAATACATGTCATGGAGCTCAGCAGGAAAAGGAGGCAGGCTGAATGGGGCCATTATTAATGTCTCTATTTATGAAAGGAACAAAAAAAATTGATTTGTGGCCTAATGGAGACAGGAAAAAAAAGGAATACCATGAAGACCCAATAGATGGGGCACGGATACCGTGATGGTAGAATCTCAGAGGAGAACCATCAATTCTTTCATGAGTAAGAAGAAGAGGGAATACAGAATATAAAGGTGTCATTAGTAGTAGCCAAGCAGTGAAGTCAATAGAATATTTTAGTTCTGCGCCCAGGTGTATTGCTATTGAGGCTGCAAACATCCATATTATAAATAGCAATAACATTAAAGGGGCTCTATCATTGGAAAACGTCATTTTTAGCTAAGCACATCCTTGCATAGGCTTTAGAAAGGCTATTTCACACATACCTTTTGTATGTAAATTGCCTCAGTAGTCTTTCAATAAGTCAGTTTTTATTCATATGCTAGTTAGCTTTCTGTGTGCATCAGAAGTGTCTGTATCTGCTATGTTCTGTGTAGGGAGATGAGTCATCTGCTGTGCATACACATAGAGAATAGCAGAGAGAAGTGCACAGTAAGAAAGCTAATTAGCATATGAATAAAAACTGACTTATTCAATAACCACGGAGGCAATTTAAATACAAAAGGTAGGTGTGAAATAGCCTTTCTAAAGTCTATGCAAGGATGTGCTTATCTAAAAATAACTTTTCCCAATGATAGAGCCCCTTTAATTCAATGGAGTTTCCCCTCTGGCTGCAAATGTATCAGACTGCTGTCTGTGTTCTCTGCTGTGTACTGTCTAGTGTTGCACTGATGGTAGATACCTGTTTTGCTGTCACTACTGGTTGTGGTATGACTTTCTCCAGACCTTGACTGATCCAGCTTAGCACCCTGGAAGAAAACCATATGCGACATTAGTTCATCTAATGACCTCACACCATGATCTCAGGACACCTCACACAATGACATATATACAATGATAAAAATAATTATTTTATTTTTTGTTTGTTTGTTTTATCCTATAAAATTAAAAGTTATGTTTTAAATTTACTCTTTCTGTGACAAAGTTAATAATTGAGTAAATTACCCGTCAGTGAATTTATAACCTCTGTATAGCATGGAGGAGGCAGTGTGATGGTGTGGGACTACATGGCTGTCAGTGGCACTGGGTCTATAGTGTTTATTGATGATGTGACAGAAGCAGATGGATGAATTCTGAAGTATACAGGGATATACTTTCTGCTCAGATTCAACCAAATACAAAGTTGATTGACCGGCGCTTCACAGTACAGATGAACAATGACCCAAAACATACTGCAAAAGCCACCCAGGAATTTTTTAAGGCAAAGAAGTGGAATATTCTGCAATGTCTGAATCAATCACCAGAGCTCAACCCACTCGAGCATGCTTTTCGCTTGCTTAAGAGAAAACCTAAGGTAGAAAGATCCACAAACAAGCAACAACAGAAGAAACCTGTAGTATAGATCTGGCAAAGCATCGCCAAGGTTTGGTGGACAGTAAATCCCTGCAAAGGATTTTCTACAAAATATTGAAAATGAACATTTTATTTATGGTAAAAAATGGAAAAGGCTTTTTAGAAAAATGGTGGCAATTCCTAAATATTTCACAGGATATTTTTTTTCATGCAGAGGCCAAATCATGAAGAATGTGTCACTGTCCAAATTTCTGAACGTAACTGTATATTGAAGAGAACTGTCTATTTATCTCAGCATTTTTCATGTAACAGGTTCCCTTTAATCAAAAGCTGTCTTAATCATGATTTTTCGTTAGTAGTAATAAATCTTTTGCCGTGACTCTTGAGTCTTCGGGTGCTTCACCACTGTTTGTATGCTCGTCTTCTCCTTAGGCCAATTGCACATGATTGTGTGCAGTCGCCGGCCGTGAATGAACTGCATGCCCGATGCATGGGCAGCACACGGATGTCATTCATGTGCCACCCGTGTACCAGCCGTGCTTCTGTAAGCTCCTTCATTCATTGAGTTGGAGCCGTGGAAGCATGGCCGCAAAATTTATGAGTTATGACACCCGGACTGTCGGCCCGCGCCCAGGACCATGTAATACATGGTTGTGTACGTGGGCCGACAGAAATGAATGGGTCAGTGTGATATTGGGGGAAAAACCTGGATAGCACATTGAACTAATACATAGTCGTCTGCAAGGAGCCTAACAGGGAGATCCTGTATTATAATATCATACAATGACATGTGATAGGTGTGAAAAGCAACCAATATATGTGGCATATAATCACTGTGGAGTGACATGTGGCATACCTGGTGCTCTCAGCGCTGGGTCCAGGCACATAGAAGAAGAAAGAGAAGCTTCATGTCACACACATATGACGACTCAGAATATCAGTGAGATATGGCCAGGGCACTCACCTGCTCTTAGAGTCCTTCCGGGTCACTGCAAGCAAACACATAGAACCTCAGTGCAAACCCACACCTGTAATAAACCCAGCCTGCATATGTTCAGCCCTTACCTGAAGGGATTGGCTCCTCCTCCTTCGGCTTCTCTGCCTGTTGACAAAAAACAGAAAACCAATGAATTACCATCTGAAAACCCAAACTGACTAATCCCAACAGGTCTTCAGCAGTCTACAGCCTTCACAAGGACTATAAACTAAACATCTGTCTGGACACACTAGCATTTCTCATGCTCTAAATCTGGACATGGCACAGTACCACTTTTTATATTGAAAAATCACAACAAAAACCTGTCCGTTTCTTTCGACGAACAGAGAAGTATGGTATATTACATTTGTGTATTAGCCCAAAAGAACAAATGGAATTTGATGTGTTTTTATTTGATTTTTAACATTGATCTCTATGTAACCAGACAACCATGCACTTGTGCCCGTTTTTTGCATTTGACTTTTTTTCGCCGCCTACTTTTTACTGTATTTATGGACACTGTACAGTATTTCTCCTGTTCTGTACCACTTCTTACACTTTCTCTCTCAACACTCTACCAGATAACTTATTTTGTTCTTTATGCTGGATAACCTAACTCACCTCCACAATTTTAGGGGTTACTGTTGGCATCTCTGGTTGTGGCACCACTTTTCCCAGTCCTTGCTTGAGCCAATTTAACACTGCACTTCCAGCACTGTAAGAAAAGGTAATTCCCTGTAAAACCACTAGGGAACCGGCATGCACTAGTCTGGGATGGGCTATAATCAGACAAGTGCTCAACGTGCTCTGAGCCAAAGGGTAGAGATTCAGTGTGTGGGGGTACATGAATCAGTGTAAGAGGGTGGAAGGATCAGGGTGATATAGTAGTATGGTCATAGTGAGGGACTATGTTTTCCCATAAATTATTAGCCTTCTATTATGAGCTCACACAGAGCGGACGGCTGGGTTCCATTTGTATAATGTTCATTAATGAGGCATCTTTGTGGACATACCTTGACTCTTTGTCTACAGCCGCAGTATCCTCCTCTATGGTGACTATTGGTTGTATCTCAGCTGGAGGAGGTGGGGGTGGTGGTGGTGTGGGGCTAGCAACAGGGGATGGTGGAGCAACAACCACTTCTGCAAAATAATATAATATAGTAAAACCAGTATATGTCACATTATAATCTCTACCTTTCATATTTTAATTTCCAACCATCACATTATAATATTCAGTCTACTCCTGTCACATTATAAACTCCAGTCTCAAGTTGTCACATTATAAATGTGACCTATATTATAATGTCCACCCATCACATTGTAACCTCTAGTTTCCAGCAGTGGCTTTAAAACCTCCACAAAATCTCCATGTAGGATGTTATATAATTTCTGCTTCAATAAGGGTCTTGACCCCTCTTCCCTGCATTATCATCCTCCTGCATCTCCTCAGCACCCACCTTCCACTTTTTCTTGCTGTGGCTTCGGCTGAGAGACAGAAAAGAGAGGAAAGTTAGATGTGCGCAGACTATGCACCATGCAGTGAAAGACATTGTCCCCCCACCTCCTTCCCTGCAGGTTTTATATATCACCCCCGTATTCACACATCCGTATACCTGCTCTACAGTTGCAGTACTGGGTTCAGATCCAAAATCAGTGCTTGCCCTCTGGCTCCATGTTGGTTGTGGAATGACCTTCTCCAAGCCGTGAGACAACCATGACAGAACACTTGTGGAGGCGCTGCAGGTATATGTAATAGTGAGGTGAGTATTCGTGACAGAAGATTCACCATTTTTTTCAACATTAAATATCAGTCATGGTGTCTCTGCTTTATTTTGGCATTTTACAGTTCTAAACAATTCTGGGAGAGTTGAATAAGACTCAATATGGCCACCATTATAGTTCCCTCAGGGTTGCCATCCAACTAGAGCTATAATAGCTGATATTGCACCCCCAAAATGGTCACTGAGGCCAATGAATCAAAGCCATGCATTTAGTGGGGATGCCTTGCTCTGTGATGGTACCTGTCACTTTGCTCCATAGGGCCATTCTCTGCTACTTTGTCAGCTATAAAGAAAAACAAAGAAAGGCAAATGCAAATGGTGGAACCTGCATCAGTACCATGGATGAAGATGCCTCCCAAAATCTTTGCCACTTCTTACCTGCTTCACTCACTGCTTTGCAGGTCTGGAACAAAAACAAATGAGATGTCTCTTTAAATGAGAGTAAAGCTTCAT
Organism: Leptodactylus fuscus; assembly: GCF_031893055.1. Classification (NCBI taxonomy): domain Eukaryota; kingdom Metazoa; phylum Chordata; class Amphibia; order Anura; family Leptodactylidae; genus Leptodactylus; species Leptodactylus fuscus. The sequence goes on along the minus strand of NC_134271.1, from coordinate 78,229,638 downwards.
CCAAAACTGTATTAAATAACAGAAGAATAAGAATGTGGGGACCAAGACAATAACAAAGCAGTGCAGCTAGTGGTGACCTCAGCTAACACCCAGCCCCACATTCTCCAGGCCAACAAGCAATGACTCCATCATCTTATCTTATTAGAACACATAGGACAGATAAGTAGAATAGGAAGTAATGCCAACAACCTTTATTATGCAGTTATATTTAGAGGGCGAGTTGGGGTGTCTACTACCTGTTGCACCACTGGCTCTGGTTCTTCCTTGTTTGCTCTTGCCAGAACGGGACTATCCACAGGCTGTGGGACCACTTTTCCCAGTCCTTGTGCTAGCCAGCCAAGAACTCCCCCTGAACTGCAAGACAACATGGGTTCCCAAGTTACACAGGATAAAGAGTTACAACTGTTAATTTAGTCAATATGGACAGGAACACTCACCTCTTATCAGATGTTGTACTGGAGTCTTGAGCCATGGACTCAGCTACAAAAATACAGGAATTCAAGATCAGAAAAAAAAACACCTATATATAGAGCTAAAATATCTTACCAAATAACACCCCCAGGACAACTATTACCAGGTAACCATACTGGGCCAAGCAGAACCATCCCAATGCAACTATATAACCATTATGGGCAAACTATAAATGAATAATAATTACCCCTGACCAAGTAAATAACTAAAAACCAAACGGGTTAACTATAAATCTGGATTACTATCTGGTTCAACTACCAGGGGCCAACTATATAACCAGATATATAGACTATATGGCTGAACTATATGACTATTTCTGATCAACTTTATACCCAGATAATCATCCCAGGCCAACTATATAACCAGATAACAATGCTGGGACAAATATATAACCATGCTAAATATAAAACCAGATAACCATCCCAGCCCTGCTATATAACCAGATAATTTTCTCAGTCAACTATATAATCAAATAACCAGTTGTATAGTTGTCCCGCAATGTCTAACAAGAAAATTATCCTGAGTCAACTATATTATCAAATAAATACAGCCAAAGAACTATCCAGTGTCTACTACATGACAAGAACCATGTCGGGCCATACACAGTCATTAACCAGATGACCACCCAACTCTATGACCTTCACCATATCAAGGATCAAGTTTTACCATTTTACCACTAGTGGAATATTTTCTAGGAGGTACAAACCAAATAATATGGCAGAGAACCAACAACCCCCTCCTCCCGAGACAGTAGTTAGAGGATCTGTTTTTACCTGGAGGGTTTGTTGCATCTTTTTGTGGACAGGTCACATTCTGAAATATAAAACAGCGGGTGTTCACACCAAGTCCATCTATCTGGGAGCGCACATCTAATGGCTGTATTGACTCAACTCCTGCTTGGGCTCCAGTCACTCTAAACCTCTTTTCCTAGGTGGTGGCCTCTACCTAATCTCACAACAGGTGTCATTGTCTACAATGTGCTCACTATGCACACACTCAGCCTACAAGCAGGAAACACAGTTATACAGACCCACAATGATGCTTTCTGCAGACAATGTGGTGCAGTGCGTCTAGTGCTGTAGTGTCCGATATCAATTCAGATAAAGGCCCCAGGAGAATCTCCCCTCCTAACTCACACCTATTGCTCCTGCAGGATTGCATCCACAAATGCCATTGTATATTTCATCAATTATTGGGAGTCCACACTGATAAATGTGTGGTTCACATCTCCTACTCTACACACCAGGTTGGTAAACTTGGCTTTCACAATACCGTATCAGCTTAAATGTATAATCACAATTAAAGGCACAGTAACATGTTTTCAGCAGTGCATTATAAAACAGAATAACAATAAATTTGAAAGAGGATGAGTATGGGTGCGTACAGATCACTTCCATCCTCCACCATGTCACCAGTGTGTAATGGAGAATGATAAATGATGAGTATGAGAGGTCATTTTACTATTTCATTTCAAAATCTTGCAAAATAAAATATCAATGAAATAAATAGACATACAATGTTATAACCCCTTTTATCTACCCACCCACTCTCAAAGCAGGTGGAGAATAAAAAAATAATGATCATACTCTCATTTATACTAAGGCAGAGTTGAACTTTTTTAGCCAACATATTTTTAGGATAGGTCATCAATATTTTATCAGGTAGGTCCAACTCCCAATACACCCTCTGAACAGCTGTTTGAAGAGGCCATAGTGCTCACATGTGCTGTGGCCTATTCTATGCACTGGTGATGTCATGTTCTTCAGTCATATAGTGTAGCAGCAGCTCAATCCCATTTAAGCCCCTAGACCCGTGATGGCGAAACTATGGCAAGGGTGCCAGAAGTGGCACTCAGAGCCCTCTCTTTGGGTAGCCATACGTGGAACAGATTATACTGTGTGGGGGCCACCGTGGAGCAAATTGTACTTTGTGGGGACCACTGTGCAGCATATTATACTGTGTGGGGGCCATTGTGGAGCTGATTGTACTGTGTGGGGGTCACTGTGAAGCAGATTGGACTGTGTGAGTATCACAGTGGAGCAGAAAGCTCTATAAAGACCCATTCATATGACCATATTTTGCAGGTCTATAATTGTGTGCAATTGTGGACCCGCACGTTATTAAGGTTAAATTGCCGTGTTGGCACTTTGGCCTTTCTAAAGGCTATTCCGACGTGTGATCGCCAAAAAAATTCATTTCAATGGTAGAATCCCTTTAATTTGAAGGTGTTCTGCAAATTAGGCGGTTGGTGTACTGGGGGCGGTCCCTCAGCCCCTGGTAACAATGCTTTTGCTGGTCAAGTAGGATGGGATGATGTCATAGCAGTGGTTCCCCTTTCACTGGCACAGGCAGGTGATGGTTGGGAAGTTGTGAACTGTGTTTGGTGTGTGAGCATGCTATGAGTGCTCTGAGTATACTATTTTACAACTGGGTTTACTTGTTTTTTCCCTGATGTAAACATTGTCAGTCACAGTTCCGTAAAGGGCTCACATTCTAAATTCCCTATCACTATGTCTATGGAGTGTGGGAGGAGAGGAGAGTACCTGGAAGAAATAAATCTACACAAAAATGGGTCAAACACACAAAGTCCTTGCAGGTGTTGCCCTTGACCAGATTTGAACCTAGGACTCCAGCTCTGCAGGGCAATAGTACTAACCACTGAGACACCTGCAAGAATTTTTAGCACCAATGGTTTCAGTTAAAGTAAAAAACAACAGGCATTCATATGTGTCTACTATTTTAGCAGTTCATTGTCATCCAAAGGACCAGAATGGACACCGCAGATGTGAACATACAGAAAGCTTTTACAGAGTCCGGATGAGGTTATCACCACTTATATTGGTGTTGCTCATAATACTCACCGCATCACACTTGGAAGGGGCTGCAGAGCTTGTGTCCTGCCCATCAGGAGAGGTCTTTGTAGGGGTCTCTGGAGGTTGTGGAATCACTTTATCAATCCAGCTGAACATTCTGTAATCTGTGTGTCTCTGCGAGGAGAATATTTCAGTGATAAAGGATAAGAGGATGATTTTCAATGTGAGATGTAGATCTGTGGCTCTAAGAGAAATACCCCCTTGTACAGGGGGCAATTTCAGGTCTATTATGTGTGTTCATTAATGTCTCTATTGTGATATAAGAAGACAATGGGCATTCAGTTAAAGGTGCCTTCACACAGCGTGATGCAAACTCTACAATGGATAAGCAATACGGTTTTGCATATTGGCAGCAGAGCCATACTTTACAAAGCAATAAGTACTAATGGTAATGGTAGTTTCCAGCCTAGCATAAAAGACCCGACCAGTTCTTTTTGTCGCATGGCGTTCACACTACCATCTGTGTCCGACAGGTAGTGTGTGCTGCTAATGTCTGTTCAAAATCTTGCACGGACATTAGCAGCGGACACTAGCTGTGTCCGTGACATTTTTCATTCATTTAAATGGAGATCGGGTGCGTTGTTTTACACTCCGTGCCTGTCCTTAAGTGTCCGTTCCTAAAGATGTCCGACTTTTCAAGCGGACAGCAAAACCCGACATGTAGGTTTTTGCTGTCCGCTTGAAAAGTCGGACATCTTTGGGAACGGACAGTTAAGGACAGGCACGGAGTGTAAAAGAACGCACCCGATCTCCATTTAAAAATGAATGAAAAATGTCACGGACACAGCTAGTGTCCGCTGCTAATGTCCGTGCAAGATTTTGAACAGACATTAGCAGCAGACACTACCTGTCGGACACCAACGGTAGTGTGAACGCCCCCGAGCAGGGACCCGTATAATAGGCCATTATAGTGTGTCATGGATACACAGCTCTGCAGACAGTATCACCTATGACAGGATTGGATAGAGTAGACAGTATCATACATGATAGGATTAGATACAGAAGCTCAGCAGCGCCTCACTCTCATTCAGTCATGGTCACTGCCATTATTTACAGATTGTTTGGACATTATTTGCTCTGCCAATGCTTCCGCCCTGCAGAATATAGGTCAACACCACTTTAAACCTAGTCTTAAAATGTCTGGATCATAACGAGTGATTTTCCCTCCCTTGAGCACCATATCAGATAGGTAAGATGCCCCCCATATTTGTTACCTGATGACTCCTGTATTCCTGGTACCTGGGGCTTGCAGTCCTCCGTAGGCTCAGGCAGCCACAGCGTCCTTGACTAAATCTCTCTTCTGCTGAGACTGCAAAGTACAGTCTGATCCCATCACTGCCACAGGATAAATGGATTTCGCAAGGTACCTAATAGCTCAATACCGTCAGACAAGTGCAACCCCCAACTAATCCCTATCATTACTAACTCCCTCCCTTATACATAGCAGCCAATCCCCATTCTTTTACACATATCCTGACTCTCATTCTTATACAGAGAGCCTGACCCTTATCTTTATATGTCAGCTGTTGGTGATCCCCCTCTATCTTTCATATCCCTTTTTCACTGTTACTATGGGTAACGGTCTGATATGTTATTTTACCCATTAGTGCTGCATATACTGTATACATAACACTATAAATAGTGTACCGCCAATGTGATGTGTGAAATGTGAAAAAGCTGGTGAAATGGCCAGTGTATGTGTAAACTCTATTGTAGATAGTAAGTGGGACAGGTGGTCATTTGTGATGTGTGTGAATGATCATATATAGTGGCTTGCAAAAGTATTCATACCACTTCAACTTTTTCACCTTTTAGATTCTGAGTGATAGATCAACACAAAGTAGCAAATAATTCATCAGTGCCTGCACTGTGTTATAGAAGAAGGAGGACGCTATTTATCTAGTCTTCATGGAAATGCAGGTAAGGCTAGGTTCACTTCTGCATACGGGTTTCCCTCTGGGGAGGTCCACCGAACGGAAACTTGATCTGCACAAAAAAAAGCGGTTACCTTGGAAACTCACGGACCGCACGGGTGGAAAATGCAGAGAGAAAAAGTGCTGCTTGCAGCGTTTTTCTCTCCAGATTTTTCATGTGTAGAGGGGAACAGAATCCCCATACAGAGAGCCAACGCAGATGTGAACCGAGCCTAAGTAGCATATCATACTTTGTGAGGGCCCACTGTGGAGCATATAATACTGTGTAGTGGGCCACTGTGGATCATATAATGCTGTGTGGGGCCACTGTGAAGCATATAATACTACTAGCTATAACCCGTGACTTCGTCAGCGGCCCCCTGATGCCTGCGCAAACCACCTACAGTGCGGGCCGTGGGCCCCAACGCCCCTCTACTTGTGGCCAGAGCGGGCCTGCCCCCAGTATCTTGTCCCCCCCATCTCTGCCCCCAGTATCTTGTCCCCCCCCATCTCGGCCCCCAGTATGTTGTCCCCCCATCTCTGCCCCCAGTATGTTGTCCCCCCCTATCTCTGCTCCAGTATCTTCCCCCCATCTCTGCCCCAGCTTCATGTCCCCTCCATCTCTGCCCCCAGTTTCTTCCCCCCATCTCTGCCCCCAGTTTCTTCCCCCCATCTCTGCCCCCAGCTTCATGTCCCCCCATCTCTGCCCCCAGATTCATGTCCCCCATCTCTGCCCCCAGATTCATGTCCCCCCATCTCTTCCCCCAGATTCATGTCCCCCCCCATCTCTGCCCCAGTATCTTGTCCCCCCATCTCTGCCCCCAGTATCTTGTCCCCCCATCTCTGCCCCCAGTATCTTGTCCCCCCATCTCTGCCCCCAGTATCTTGTCCCCCCATCTCTGCCCCCAGTATCTTGTCCCCCCCATCTCTGCTCCCAGTTTCTTCACCCCCATCTCTGCCCCCAGCTTCATGTCCCCCCTTCTCTGACCGACCTGGGGACACCTCCCCCCCCCCCCCCGGGACACCCCGTCCGCCCGCTGCACTGACCTGTATGTGTAGTGTGGGGTGCAGCAGCCTCCTCCGCGATGTGTGTAGGCAGCGTGGTATAGCTGCAGCTCCGGGACCCTGTGGGCGGCCGCCGTCTTCCTCACTGTGTCCCTGGTGAATCGGCACGCCCACATTGAGCCCCCATCCTATGGTGCCGCAGTCCTGGCTCTATAGCCCGCCCACAGCCTGCCATGCACCAATAGGAGGAGCGTGGACAGAGCAGTGCTGGCAGAATGCCAGCTTCTACAGCCGAGCCTGGAGGGGTGTTTGGAGGGTGATGGTGGCGATTTGGGGTGAGTGACCCACATTTAAAGTAGCCTATTGCACTTTCGTGGGAAATATGTAGGTGTGTGTGAAATTTCACCAAAATCCATTCAGCCGTTTGGCTGTGATTGAGGAACAAACATCTGAACATCCAAACACACAAACCCACAAACATTCACCTTTATAATATTAATAGGATGTGGGGCCACTGTGGAGCATACAATATTGTGTGGAGGTCAAATGTAAAATGTGTAATACTGTGTGGGGGCCCACTGTAGAGCGTATAATACGGTATGGGGACCAACTGTATAATATACTGTATAATACTGTGTGGGGGCTGATTGTGGAGCATATACTGTGTGGGGGCCCACTGTGAAGTATATAATGCTGTGTGGGGCCACTGTGGAGTATATAATACTGTGTGGGTGCCACTGTGGAGCATATTATACTGTATTATACACAAAAATCCGGTACAAACAGTACAATCTATTAAGGTATCCACTTAAGAACTGTACCATGCTTAAGTGGGGTTCCAAGGTACACTACTCACAGGGTCAATAATCCTGGCATGGAATGACCCCCTGTCCTTATACAAAATGTCACAAACAGAACAACCCTCATTTTTAGATATAGAACCCAGCTCTTGTCCTTATACCTACAGCTTGTTCTATCAGTATTCACAAATACTGACCCCTATCATGATACATATAGCCCTGCCAACACCATTGCCCTTTGTTCACATGAGCCCCCCCCCCCCGGAACGGACCTCTGAACGCATTTGCGTAATGGGGTCCGTGTGCTTTCTCAAATTATTGTAGTCTATGGGGATCTGTGTGCTTTTACTGCACACCGATTGCAAATGCGTTTGGTATTCCGTTCAGGAGGGGTCCCCATGCAGACTCCCCTGGACGGAATACAAATGCAGATGCGAACGAGGGGTTACACCAGGGGTAGGGAATGTACGGCTCTCCAGCTGTTGCAAAACTACAACTCCCAGCATGCATACTTGCTCTACTGTTCTTGGAACTCCCATTAAAGTGAATGGAGCATGATGGGAGTTGTAGTTTCACAGCAGCTGGAGAGCCGAAGGTTCCCTACTAGAGGGTTACACGTAGAGACTGACCTGGTCTTAAAACACAGAGATGTCCTATGTTCTTATATGCAAAGTCTATTCTATCATTACAGAGAACCCAGCTCCTGCCACTCTGTTTACCCCAGTATAGATATATGCACCCATCTAATGTGCTGCATGAGGGCCCCCAGCTCTGTGATGAGGGACTCAAATTACAGCCTGGATAGGACACAATAACCCTGGAGACGGCTGCCCAGCAACATTACACAAACAGAGGCGCCCGGTCTAGAGCCTGCATCAGGTGAGCATATAGCATGTACCTCACATGCTACACATATAGAACATATACTGTATTATACTAGCAAACTCCACATCTAGCTATACATTAACACATGGGACATGCATGACAGTTCCACATCTAGATAGCTATATGCACATGGAGCATGCACGATTAGCCACATCTAGATAGCTAGATACATACAATAAGCATGTTACTAACAAGCTCCATATGATATCTATAGACATATGGAACACCCAAGATACTAATAAGCTCCACATAATATCTATAGGCACATTAAACATGCTAACAAACTCCTAGATCTCTATGTAAAAAGCACTGCCATACTAACAAATGATGTAAAATGGACTACTAATAAACTACTACTTCTCCATTAGATAGGTGCCTGCTCCCCTGAATCCTTCTGTCCACCATAGGGTCCCCATTGACAACACAGAAAACCCCCTTACTCTTTTTATTTTATTTTTTTTATTCCTTCTTTCTCTTTTGCTTCTCTTTTTTTTTCTTCAGTTTCGTCTCTCTGATTTATACAATATTTTTTAGTCTTCCATGGTTTCACTCAGGTGGATACTCAGATAGGTTACTTTACTATTTGGTACTGTAACATCTTTGCCCATCCGGGCTTTGGTGTCATCATCCGGTCTCATGCTGCGGTGCAGGAGACGTGTTTGGCTGTGATTTCTTCTTTTGGGTTTGTTTTGCATTGTCTGAACACTGTCCTATTCCTTCTCCTTGTTAATTGATTTCCCACCACACCCATCTTCTTCACCTTCATTTCTATCTGCTCCTCTATTAGTTAAACTTATTCTTGCTCTGTGATTGACAGCCTGCCTTCCCGTCAGGTCCAGGGCGGGTTCTTCCTCCCTATTTAGTCTTGGCTCGCATTCACACTGGTGCTTGCTATTGCCTCGTGCGTACTTGCTTTTTCTCTCGCTGTTATTACTTATATTCTGATTCTTGACCTCTGCCTTTTTATTATTGACTATTCTTTTGGATTATGACACTTCATTGCTCAACTGTTATTGACCCCTGGCTAGCTGACCTACCTTTATTGTTATTGTCTTGTCTGTGTTTTGTGTGCCACGTATATAGGTAGTGTTATGTCAGTCCAGGTAGCTGCAACGGGGCTAAGGAATAGCAGTAGGAAATCTTGCCCTGCACTACTCCCTCTAGCTAACCCGGTCCCTGCCTCACGGGTGTGGGTCGGCTGTTCTCAGGCTAAGCCTGACCCTGACAGCTCCTCTCTCACTGATACCGTAGGCCTAGAGGGAAGTGGGAGAAGGAATGCCCTATAAGATCTCTAGGGACTGGAGACTAAAGGGGGTCACCCCTAACGAACAAGTGAAGCTGCTACTGACAGGGACTGACAAGGGTGTGCGCTGACTAACTACACAAGCAGCACACAGGAAAAATGTGGGAAAGGATTCCCCCAAACCAATAGGGGAAGGAACTTTACACTAGGAAACAAACACAGGGAAACTGAGTAGAAATCAAAGGATAAGGCAATTCACTCACACAGTCAATTACACACAGAGGAAGGATTGGTGAACACAGAAGGGAAAACACACAAACCAACTCGTTCACCCAAACCTCCCAAAAACCAACCATGGAACTTCCTCTATCCAAGATAACCACCTACTCCTCCTGCTAAGGCCTAGCTCTGTAAAAGCGACACTCAGCACAGAACCATGCGAGGCATGGGTTTAAATACAGAGTAGAGACCACTCCTCCCAGGTGCAAATGGGAGGACAGACTAATCAACCAGGAAATAAAGCTGCCTACCAGCAGTGCGCGCGTGCAAGTCAGAAGGTGTGCACCAATACCCACGACAGGACAACCCCGCAGCGCCAGGATGCCACCCCAGACACCGCGCAGCCAAAAACTCCCCAGGTAAGAAAAATAGAAAGCAATGAACCTAAATACTCCTAACAGGTAGGGATCGTCTCCAAGTTGCCGCCTATTACGTAGGATAGGGCCAGGCAAGAGGAAGGGACAGTGGGGGGCTTCCGCTTAGGGCTCACTGTCTCTTGTGCCCCCTTTTCCCAAGGGTTCTTCTATGCACTGGGGAACTGCTGTCTGCACTTCCCTAACAGGTACTGAGCGCTTACGCCCATCTCATGTCCTCCTTCACTGTAAATGTTTTTTGTTACACTTGGAAAAAGTTAATAAAAAATATTGTTAAAAAGTAGTTCCAGGCATAAGAAGTGATGGTAAGTCACTGTGATGTTTCTTCACAGGTCTCATCATCTGCAGATGGCTCTATTCCAACACCATCACAGTTCTGTCTTGGACAGGCCTTCTCCTTTGTACCACCTAGCAGAAGTAAAACACACCCTTTACCACCCCCGGCTGCCAACCCTGCGCAGGATGGAGATGGATAGTCTGGGGCACAAGCTAAGTGATGAACACTCAAGGACCAGCACGCCGTGTAACCACAGTGAGTGTCCAACAATCTTCTGTTCTACACACAAACATTTGTAGGGTTCATAAATAATAGCTTATAATTCAGTGTAAGACCTGCTTTCCTAGGAAACAATGGTGGTCACTGGGACTGTGTAATGGTCCTCCTACGCCCAACTAGGAGAAAATGCTTTATGAAACTACTGGGTTAAGTTTTGGCATTATGATTAGTTTATACAGGTACTTCAAGGCTGAACCCACTGTGAGCCCCATCACAATAAAGGATAATGGTATCCTATAGATAACACTATTTATAGCGGACCCCCGAATGGAAACTCGTGCACAGATGTGAACCAGGCCTTAACAAAGATTAATAACATAAAATCTGGCTTTCTGCTGCAATACTATCTACCCACCAGTGGAATACAAGGATAACGTGTATTAGTTAGTGTGCGTGCAGGTCAGAATACCGTGAGAATGCAGAGTGTAGGACCCCCACCGATCTGGTATTGATGACCGAACCTTAGGATACAGCATCAATAGTTTTAGTCCAGAAAACCCCTTTAAGTTGTATCCTTCACACTATACATTGCAACACTATTAGAGGGTAGTAAATTGGATACTATGCTGCCTGGATGGTAAATTTGTAAATAATCCAAGTGAGGATACCCACTCCCATCTGAGTCTTTTCTTTCTTGTGTATAAGGGTGAGCTGTATGCGCCCTGTGTAACTGGGTCCTATTTTCTCCGTCTGCACAGGGAGCTTCAGGAATACTAGGATAACCACATATAACTCTGAGAAGCAGCTGCTGCCATCATTGGTGAGTGTAAAGATAAAAACTCTATTAAATATTCAGGATTGTGAATGTCGTCTTGTCCCTTTCAGGAGATCACACATACCGGGAGGCAGTTCATACAGCAACATTCAGACCATAACATGGTGACACAACCCCTGAAATGGACTCAAGAGAAAGAGACAACTTGTATGCAAGTAGACAAAGACTGTTCCAGATATACAGCAGCATCCGGAAACTTCCAGCTGAAAGATCTAGAGAAAATGGGTAAGAATAATACAACATCTATGTAATGATATCATATTACATATTAGTTGTCTATATAGATATTAAAACTATATAAGAAACCAACAAGCTCCACAACTAGAGATGACATCATTGATTCTGTTATGAGAGCACTCATGAAGTGATACTGATATTAGATCTCTTATTTGCAGATTTAGGGTTCAGTGGTTATGCTGTGAGATTCCTATCCCCCAAAGTTACTCAATCCTGGAGGGTAAGTGGGTACACATTTCATACATGCATACACTGAGTAATAATACAATAATAAGAACCACATGTAAACATCTGCATTGTATGTTCTCCCCGTGTTTGTGTGGGTTTCCTGCAGGTACTCCAGTTTCTTCCCACATGGCAAAAATATACTGATAGGTAAATTGGCTTCCATTTAACAACTGACCCCTGTGGGTTCTGGGGATGAGCTCCTGTACAGCAGCCACTAACTCCCCTACTCCACAATGCTCCCTGTGCTCCCCTACTCCAGTGCTCCCCTACTCCATAATGCTCCCTGTGCACCCTACTCCACAGTGCTCCCCTACTCCACAATGCTCCTCTATTCCACAATGCTCCCCTACTCCACAATACTCCCTGTGCACCCTACTTCACAATGCTCCATGTGCTCCCCTACTTCACAATGCTCCCTCTATTCCCCTACTCCATAATGTTCCCTGTGCTCCCCTACTCCACAGTGCTCCCCTCCTACTCCACAGTGCTCCCCTACTCCACATTGCTCCCTGTGCTCCCCTACTCCACATTGCTCCCTGTGCTCCCCTACTCCACAGTGCTCCCTATGCTTCCCTACTCCAGTGTTCCTTGTGGTCCACTATTCCATAATGCTCCCTGTGCTTTGAGTGCCTTGTGTAAAAAAAGCACATTGCAAATGTTTTTTATTGTGGTTGTCTAGTGATGTGTACAATGTGCCAGAGGTCATGGTGGAAGGGAGCAAGATGAGGATATAGTGGCTTCCATATCACAGACAAACACATTTCTCATCTGAGTTAACATCTTTCTCCTCCCACAGTTTTGCCTGCAGAATAACCCATCTCTAGATGAGTATGGACAGAAGCCTATTCCTGTGGAGACCATGTAAGTCTGTATCATAATACTCCAGGTACTCCATTCCCCTCAATCCTCCATCTAACCACCAGTTCTCTTCTTACTGCAGGAACATTTTTCGTACATTTGGTCCTTCCTATAGATGATGGGACTTGCAGTCTGTGATCTCTTGGAGAGAAGTACTACACATTGTATTTACATCAGTGTCCCAGAAATTTCTTGCTGCCCTTATTCCTACCCACAAGCAACAAAAATATCCCTGAGATTAGATATCGGGAATTTATTTAGATGCATAATTTGCAAATTAGTGACAAAGTTATGTGACAACATATTTACAGCAGAGAAGGGGTGTTAGGTTAGGTCTTTACCCACTATGTAGCCCATGTTGTAAATAAGTAATACATCCCTATGACTTGTCACTGACTGAGCAGCAAGATGGCATAAACACTGAAGAAGAGGGTGAATGGGTTAAATAAAGGGCTTGTCTTTTTGGATATGAGTAGTTTGTGAATAAATATAGTCTGGAGCTAGCATGAAGAACAATACAGCACAAGGTTATCCTTGTACAGACCCACCAGTTTATCCCTCAGCTCTCTCTAACACCTTAAACACTTACAGTACATCTCCACTTATATTTTTCCAACCCAACATATATTTTTGATCTCTTCAACCTTATTAAGCTAAGCTCTTCATTTAAATGCCTCAACCAATGGCTTTATTTGATATCACAGGTGAAGGAATTAAAAATAGGACCCATCTGGTGTTCTAACCCAAGGGTTTGTCAGAAAAGAATACATCTCCCACACTATTACAGATCCCAATTTACTCATTGATCTTCTTCAAGTGGCCAATCTTTCATTTTCATTTCTTGCCGTCAGATGGCATCTTCCAAGTCTTATGATGCAGCTATTAGTCTTCTATTAACCTTTACGCTTTGTGCATCAAAACTCCATTTAGTCAGAAGAATGAAAGTTTCTCATAAAGATGGGTAACCTCTAAAGATTCATTTCGTGTCGGGGCAACATGGTGGCTCAGTGGTTAGCCTTGCAGCACTGGAGTCCTGGGTTTGAATCCTGCCAGGAGCAACATCTGCAAGGAGTTTGTATGTTTTCTTCGTGTTTGCATGGATTTCCTCCCATTCTACAAAGACATACTGATAGGAAAAAAAGAAAAAAGTACATTGTGATCCCTATATGGGGCTCACAATCTACAAATAAAAAAAAGATTCATTTCGGGTCGAACATATTTTGTATGAACCACAGCTTAAAGAGAACCTTTCATGTCCTCGGGCACATGCCGTTTTATATACCACTAGAAAGCCCAACAGCGCACTGAATTCAGCGTACTGTCAGCTTTCTCGTCCTGTACACAGGGGGAACAGATATCGGTGCATTTACCAATTCCTCTTCACTGTCAGAAGGGCGTTCCTGACAGTCTACCTGGGAACGGTCCTCCTGACCGTACTGTCCATAGCACTATACTGACAGAGTGATTGTTCTTTCTCGCCCAGTCATGACTCTATGGATGAGTACTGTCAGGCTCCGTTTCATGGCTGGGTGGGAAGGAACACCCCTTCTGGAAGTATAATGCTGTGGAGTCATATTGTGTGGGGACCAAAAAGGGGAGTCATATACTATATGGGTGCCAAAAAAGGGGGCCATATACTATGAGGGAGCCTATTACTGTAGTGGAGCCAAAAAATGGAGTCATATACTGTGTGGAAGACAAAAAAGGTTCATATACTATGAGGGGTCTATTACTGTGGTGGAGCCAAGAAACTGAGTCATAAACTGTGTTGGGGCCATAAAAGGGGAGTCATATACTGTGGAAGAGCCCTAAAAAGATTGGCTTAGATCATGTGGGGGGGGGGGGGGGTAGAAAGGGGTCATATACTGCGTGGGGGCCGGAAAAAGGGGATCATATACTAGGGGGGGGGGGGGAAATGGGGTCATATACTGGGGGGGGGGCAAAAAAGGAGATCTTATACTGTGGAGGGTGCAAATTAGGAGGTCTTTACTGTGGTGGCCATAAAAAGTGGTTGTATACTGAGTGGGGGCTATATAAAAGGAGGTCATATTCTGTGGGGGACTAAGAGAAGGGGGTCATATACTGTGTGGGGGCCAAAAAAAGGTAGGAAAGGGATCATATACTGTGGGGGAGGGCAAAAAGGGGCTCATATACTGTGGAATAGGGGGACATAAAAAAGGGGTCAACTACTGTTAGAGAGCCCATAAATAAGAGGGTGAGCCATAAAAAAATCAAGCCATATACTGTGGGGGTTGAAAAAGGGAGGTCACATACTGAGGGGAACCATATAAAGGTGGGCTTATAACTGTTGGGGTCAAGAATGGGGGGGGGCATATATTGTAGGGGGCATAAAAAAAGGGAGTCATACTGTGGGGCCAAAAAAGCACGGAGCAGAAACTTGGCAAATGAAGTTAAATGTAGACAAATGTAAGGTTATGCATTTTGGTCAAAGAAATAAAAGGTATGATTATGAACTTAATAGTAAATTACTGGGTGACGCTCGGTTCACACCAGCACTTGGTTTCCGTTCGAGGATTTTGTTTCTGAATTCGCTTAAAAAATGCGTAGAGAAAAGTCCTTTGAACACTTTCTCTGATGATTCTCTGTTTGAGAAGCTCTTCTGTTCCTCTACATAGAGTTCTACTGTACTGATTTGACCAGTGACAGAAAATGACAAATAAATGATATTTACACTTTAAAGAAACACACGTTCAGTCCAATACTATGAATAACACTTTGTCAGGCTAGCCAGGTATTGCACCTGATTTCCGTATACACATGCACACTTGGCTAGGCAGAACATATGTGTGTTTCCTTCTTAGCAGGGAGAATAAAAGGATTGTTTATGCTGAAATCCAACATGTCATAACCTTCTCTTTATAGATATCAACAACTGGAATAGAGTTGGCTGTTATTACCGAAATCGAAGGTTCAGGTTATATACATCTAATCTGTCTGTCCAGTTTAACAGTCTGGCTGGATCAGTGGCAGAATGTGCTAGCCCTCCCTATCCTTTATCTATCCTCTATACAGTGGCTTGCAAAAGTATTCACACCACTTGTACTTTTTCACATTTTGTCACCTTACAACCACAAACTTAAATGTATGTTATTGAGATTTTAAGTGATAGACCAACACAAAGTAGCCGATAATTGTGAAGTGGAAGGAAAATGATACATGGTTAACAATATTGAAAAATATGTATCATATTCCTTCCACTTTCCAATTATCTGTTACTTTGCATTGATCTATCACTTAAAAACCCAATAAAATACATTTACGTTTGTGGTTGTAAGGTGACAAAATGTTGACAATTTAAAGTGGTATGAATACATTTACAAGCCACTGTATATCTGTCTGGCTTAGCACTGATGAATGGTCCACCAATAACAAGTCATTCCTAACATTTAGCTTTCTGGACTCATTCATAGATCACTTTCGAATCCAACTTGTATTTCTGTCAAATTTAAGATTGACATTCAGATTTTTGGCATGGATGTACTGCATAAGTGCAACAGGTCTGCATGAGAATTAGTCCCATTGACATTCAATGTGGCCATTCCTTGCTGTTTCTGTTGATTTTTTGTAGCTGTGCCAAAAAATCACTTTGAGATTATTAATTTCACATGATCTGGGTTGCAGAAACCCTACTTACATGCCTGGGATGTGAAGTGCTGTCAGATTTGACACAGATTTTAGCACAGAATTTACATGAAATCTGACACGTGAATAGGGTCACGTAATTTTTATGACCATGACACTTGACCCTGATTTCACTTCTTTGTAGGGCTCCCTATTAAAATCCATGCATCCTGTTAAATTCAGATCTGTCAAACCTCTAATGAAACAGAGGATTCACCATACAGTTCACTGACAGAAAGTGACTAGAGGGTGATGGGTGCATGAGCCAAAGAAGGCATCCCTCATGACACATGCGCAAGTCGAAATCTGCAAGTGGCAAAGAGGGTTGTTTTGCAGATTCGCTCAGACAAATAAAGTATTTACCATACAGTACCTACATAGCCAATTTGCTGACAAATATAATTATTGTAGATTCAGTTTAGGGGGCTATATGGAGGAATTACATACTGCCCACCAGGGGAACATTTTATAGATTTACTATACATGCCTATGTAAAGTGCACTCATCCAAAGACAGGCAGACCTTAAATAAGCATACCAAGCAGTGAGTAGAGACCTATTGTGATTATAACCAGGGCTGAGTCAGAGTTGTGGAGTCAGGGCCAATTTTAGAGTTAGTTATCGAATCCAGTTTCTGAATTTAGTCCAAAGTTACCGACTCCAGCTTCAAAACAAAATGATTACGGTAATTATTTTTAATTATATTTTACAATTATTGATAATTTTAGAATTAATTAGATGCACAGTTTGTTACATATTTACTTTCATATGAATTCAATCATTAGATTTTTTTTGTGAATTAGAGGAACTTGCAGATTCTGTCTGACCATGGCTGTCAGCCATTTATGAAAGAGTCAGAGTCGGACTAAGGCTGTGGGAAAATAGAGGTGTCGGAGTCAGTGCTTTGGCCTACTGATGCACAGCCGTGAGCTGCTTCAACAATAGCAACATGCCTGGATTATAATTCACAGTAGCAGCAAACATACAGTTATTTCATTTCAGCCTGTGAAAAACTATCACCTTATCATGAAACAAAGCAATACTGGTGAGTGAATAGATAGATCACATCTATTATGTACTGAGCTGGGGGAATTGGGCATTCGGTGCAGTAAGAGTAGTGGCCTCTAATGTGCACATTTTGCAAGATTACACCACAATTTTCTTCTGAAGACATTAGAAGTCTCCTCAACTCTTTATATCAAAACAAGTGTGGACACATAACTCAGACACGTGACAGCAACTCCATGGGAGTACTTTTCCTTTAAACACTGCTTTATTACTCTCTGATGTGGACAGGAGTATAAAATGCTGGAATAGGATTTGGTGAAGGGATGGAAGGACACTAGTATCATATTCACAGTAATGAGTCAGGGCAGACATGCGGCCACTTGGAAGGGACCATCTGCCGTGTGTTGTGCACTGTGTTCCTGGAGCTGATTTAGTTCATGGAAGCGTTCGCCACACCACAAGCACTTGTAATGTTGCTCTCTGTTGTGGACACTCTGATGTTTGTTAAGATGTTCCCTCTGTTTAAAACTTTTGTCACAGGACAGGCACTTGTAGGGCTTCTCACCCGTGTGCACCCGTCGATGTCTCTGCAGGTCAGAAGAGTATTTGAAGCGTTTTTCACAGTCTGGACATTTGAGAGGCTTATCTCTGGCTGGGTCACAGCGATGCTGCACAAACTCTGAGGAGGAGAAGAAGCGGCGTTCACAGGCAGTGCATCTCAGTGGCTTTTCTGTGCAATGGGCAGCCTGGTGTTTCTGCAGGGCAGAGGCACGCTTGTAAGTCTTTTGGCACACACTACACTGAAAGGGCCGCTCTGCACTGCTTTGCCCACACTTATGCCGTAACAAGTCCTGTGACTGGTGGAAGCCCTGCTGGCACGAATTGCACTTGAAGATGCTCTCTGCCCCGTGTTGGCTGAAGCTCATGCCTTTTTCACAAAAGGTGCAATTATCAGGCTCTTCAGCTTTGTGTGTGCGTCGGTGCCTCATGAGTGCGTACTGTTGCTTAAAACTCATCTGACATAGATCACAGTGGAAAGGACGTTCCTCACTGTGTGTCCGCTCGTGTTGCCTGAGGTCTGATGGCCGCCGGAAAGTTTTTTGGCAAGCACCACAGCGGAAGGGCCGCTCACCAGCTGGCGTGCATGGATGTTGCAGTAACTGAGAAGATTCCTTAAAACGCAGCTGGCACGTCTGACATTGGAAGAGCTGCTCGCCTGAGTGGGCGTACATGTGTCGCAGGAGATGGGAGCGATGCTTAAAACTTTTCTCACACACAGTGCATTTGTATGGCCGCTCTGAGCTGTGTGTGCGTTTATGGTGCACCAAGTGTGAGGACTGGCTGAAACTCTTATCACACAGTGTGCACTTGTATGGCTTCTCACCAGTGTGAACACGTTCATGGCGTGAAAGCTCTGATAGGTGCTTAAATGGTTTATGACATAAGGTGCATATAAAGGGTCTGTCAAGGGAAGCTGTGGCTGGTACAGGAGGTGGTGCAGTAGGTAAACAGGCTCTGTCAGCTTCTGGAGACTTGTATGTCTTCTCACAGATTGAACATTTTAGGGAGCTGCCATTGTGAGCAGTGTGATGTTGAGCCAGCGATGTGAGCAGTGAGAACCCCATTTTACAAACTCCACAAACAAAAGGTTTCTGTTCCACCTGCGTGCACTGGTGCTCAAGGAGGTCAGTTGCCTGGTGAAATATCTTCAAACACTGGGTGCATTGGAAGGAGCGGTCCTGACTAGCTGAGGGCATGCACTGATGTTCCTGTGGGTTTGCTAGGTGGGAAAGGTCATGCCCACAGAGCCCACATTTGTGAACAGGCTCACCGGGGGGTAAGGGAGGTTGCTGGATCACAAGATCGGGTTGCACTAAAATGCCGTAAACAGCACAGCCCAAAGGGTTGTCAGCAGAGGCTGGATTGGCAATGGGATGCTCACTGAGTGCAATGGGATGCTGTGGTGTCTGCTGTTGGGATGCCTGCAAGGAGGAAGGAGGAGCCTGTGCAGGAGCCCAGCCCTCGGACATACTGGGTGCCAGGAAACAGGGGTTCAACAGGGAAGCCTTCACGGTGATGGCTAAGCAGCTATCAGGCAGATGGGTGTCCTCCGCACAACCTCATGGCATCTGTTGTAGGAAGCCTGCATCAGAAAAACAAGCAGGATCAGTTGAGAATTCAGTATAAAGCTGTTAGAGTGGAGCAATATCACACAGCAAGGATAGTATAGGTACATACTGTTGTATATAACAATATAGCATATATTATCACACAGCACAGAAGAGGAGGGTATCAATATTTACAAGATAGAATGTTGGACAGAGGATGATATATATTGCAGTATTATGTAGAGGATGGTATATATATTGCACAGCAGAGGATATTATTATATAAGGCAAGATATAGTTTTCACACACTGGGGTTTAGTACTATTATTATATAGAGAATGGTATGTGTGTGTGTGTGTATATATATATATATATATATATATATATATATACAGTCCCATGAAAAAGTTTGGGCACCCCTATTAATCTTAATCATTTTTAGTTCTAAATATTTTGGTATTTGCAACAGCCATTTCAGTTTGATATATCTAATAACTGATGGACACAGTAATATTTCAGGATTGAAATGAGGTTTATTGTACTAACAGAAAATGCGCAATATGCATTAAACCAAAATTTGACCGGTGCAAAAGTATGGGCACCTCAACAGAAAAGTGACATTAATATTTAGTACATCCTCCTTTTGCAAAGATAACAGCCTCTAGTCGCTTCCTGTAGCTTTTAATCAGTTCCTGGATCCTGGATAAAGGTATTTTGGACAAACAATTCAAGTTCAGTTAAGTTAGATGGTCGCCGAGCATGGACAGCCCGCTTCAAATCATCCCACAGATGTTCAATGATATTCAGGTCTGGGGACTGGGATGGCCATTCCAGAACATTGTAATTGTTCCTCTGCATGAATGCCTGAGGATTTGGAGCGGTGTTTTGGATCATTGTCTTGCTGAAATATCCATCCCCGGCGTAACTTCAACTTCGTCACTGATTCTTGAACATTATTCTCAAGAATCTGCTGATACTGAGTGGAATCCATGCGACCCTCAACTTTAACAAGATTCCCGATGCCAGCATTGGCCACACAGCCCCAAAGCATGATGGAACCTCCACCAAATTTTACAGTGGGTAGCATGTGTTTTTCTTGGAATGCTGTTTCTTTTTGGACGCCATGCATAACGCCTTTTTTTATAACCAAACAACTCAATTTTTGTTTCCAAAATGAAGCTGCCTTGTCCAAATGTGCTTTTTCATACCTCAGGCAACTCTATTTGTGGCGTACGTGCAGAAACGGCTTCTTTCTCATCACTCTCCCATACAGCTTCTATTTGTGCAAAGTGCGCTGTATAGTTGACCGATGCACAGTGACACCATCTGCAGCAAGATGATGCTGCAGCTCTTTGGAGGTGGTCTGTGGATTGTCCTTGACTGTTCTCACCATTCTTCTTCTCTGCCTTTCTGATATTTTTCTTGGCCTGCCACTTCTGGGCTTAACAAGAACTGTCCCTGTGGTCTTCCATTTCCTTACTATGTTCCTCACAGTGGAAACTGACAGGTTAAATCTCTGAGACAGCTTTTTGTATCCTTCCGCTGAACAACTATGTTGAACAATCTTTGTTTTCAGATCATTTGAGAGTTGTTTTGAGTAGCCCATGATGCCACTCTTCAGAGGAGATTCAAATAGTAGAACAACTTGCAATTGGCCACCTTAAATACCTTTTCTTATGATTGGATACATCTGGCTATGAAGTTCAAAGCTCACTGAGGTTACAAAACCAATTTTGTGCTTCAGTAAGTCAGTAAAAAGTAGTTAGGAGTATTCAAATCAATAAAATGATAAGGGTGCCCATACTTTTGCACCGGTCAAATTTTGGTTTAATGCATATTGCGCATTTTCTGTTGGTACAATAAACCTCATTTCAATCCTGAAATATTACTGTGTCCATCAGTTATTAGATATATCAAACTGAAATGGCTGTTGCAAACACCAAAATATTTAGAACTAAAAATGATTAAGATTAATAGGGGTGCCCAAACTTTTTCATAGGACTGTATATATATATATATATATATATATATATATATATATATATATATATATATATCATTCAGCAGGTATTATTATATAAAGGATGTCATATACATCACACAGCAGGGGCTATATTATAGAGGATGGCATATGTACGTGTCAGAGGGGTATATTCTAATACAGAGGATGTTATATACACATCAGAGCGATGTACAGTATATGACATGGGGGGTATGATACATCCATAGATGGTATCCTCCAATGCTGCTCAGACCACTATCTGCACTATATACATGTGTCACTTCCAGTATTTACAGTTATCTAATGTAGATGTAAAAATGTTGGCTGTCTGGGATTTTTTAATAAACTGCCTACAAAGGGATATACATAGTCATACATAAGGGGGTGTAATATATATGGTATATCCATACACAGTAAGGGCTTATTATTCTGCAGAAGAGGATCCACAGCTAGAAATATTACTATAGCTGGAGGGGATTATTATTATGTTGATGACAGTACCAAGTGTCATGATTAGGCCACAAGCCGGGGACTTTCCTGAACTAGGGGACGCCGCCGCTGCCTCCCCGACCCCCTGCACGTTACCTGTATACAACTGGGGACCGGCGGGGCCTGCAGGACGAGGGAGGAGGCAGGCGAATCCGGACGGCTGCGGCTCCGGGAGTGAAATGTCATGGGAGGAGCCAAGAGGGCCGCCCCCTAACGGACACCGGGGAGGAGACCGAGAAATACCGAGGAGGCCTCAGGGAGAGAAGAAGAGGGAGACGCAGGGAAAGGGAAAGAAAGAGAGCCAAAGGAAGTGATAGAGAGGGGAAGAGGGACAGAAAAAAGCGAGAGATAGGAAGATCCAGAGCGATGGAGAAGAGAGAGGGGTATTTTATTGGGTTTGTTAAACCAGGGTGAATAGTAGGAGGTGGTCGTATGGGGTATACAGTGGGTGTAAGTAAGAGTGTGGGGTGTAGTTATATCGGGGTACACAGTGGGGTGTTATATGAAGGTAAGCATATGAGGCTGTTATATTGGGGTATGGAGTGGGGTGTATTTATATGAGAGTGAGCAGTGGGGTAGTTATATTGGGGTATGGAGTGGGGTGTATTTATATGAGAGTGAGCAGTGGGGTAGTTATATTGGGGTATGCAGTGGGGTGTGTTTCTATGAGATGTTAGAGTGAGCAGTGGGGTAGTTATATCGGGGTACACTGTGGGGTGTATTTATATGAGTGAACAGTGGGGTAGTTATATCGGGGTACACTGTGGGGTGTATTTATATGAGTGAACAGTGGGGTAGTTATATCGGGGTACACTGTAGGGTGTATTTATATGAGAGTGAACAGTGGGGTAGTTATATCGGGGTACACTGTGGGGTGTATTTATATGAGTGAACAGTGGGGTAGTTATATCGGGGTACACTGTGGGGTGTATTTATATGAGTGAACAGTGGGGTAGTTATATCGGGGTACACTGTAGGGTGTATTTATATGAGAGTGAACAGTGGGGTAGTTATATCGGGGTACACAGTGGGGTGTATTTATATGAGAGTGAGCAGTGGGGTAGTTATATCGGGGTACACTGTGGGGTGCATTTATATGAGAGTGAGCAGTGGGGTAGTTATATCGGGGTACACTGTGGGGTGTATTTACATGAGGCCCGGCTCACATCTGTGTTCAGTATTAAATTCGGGGAGTCTGCTTGGGGACCCCCTCCCCCAACACATTAAAAAGTGGTTAGCTAAGAAGCCACACTGACCTCCTAGATCACTATTTTTCCGCACGAAACATGCAGAAAAGTGCTGCTTGCGCTTGGAGATTTAGGTGGAAACGCAAGTGTGAACGCCGCATTACACAAAACTACTTTCCAAAATAGGAGAAAACATACAATGGCGAGCTGTACTAGGTCAAATAAATCCATTGGGGATGGAGGGTACTCTATGATGTTGCCAAATGGCTAAAGTGGGAGAAAGTAGTCATGGCAAGGGAGCTTCTGCAATAGAAGAAGCAAACTTCTGCTCCAAATAATAAATCTAAAATAAACAGTATAGTAATAGTAAATGTTGGTGGGGTAAAGAACAAAACAGGAAAATGAGAATAGAGGAGGCTATAAAGGAGATGAGGACACTGGAGCCAAAGGGTCCTGGAGTCCTGTTTCCAAATGAGCAGACAAGAGAGTGACGGTGGTCCTAAATGAATAGGATGGTAGCCATGTATAACTAAGTATGCCAAGATGGAGGTATATGTGGGAAATAACCGCAAGGTTAACCAATAAAACCAGGTATTAGTGGAATGAACTTTAGGCTTTGAGTTGCAACCTCTTCAAACCACTCTGAGATAAGGAAGGTCAGTAATTTTTTTTGTATGACCGTCTTGCCAGCCTATAGGAGGTGGTGAGTGAGGAATTTTATATATGGCCACTTGGTCATATTGAACATGTATAATGACACATCTTCAGGGTGTTCAGAGATGGTTATTACTTCATAAACTGTTCTGAGTACAGCTGACCAGAAGCGTGTCAAAAAAGGGGCTGTAACACACAGACCATGCTAGCACATGACATGAGTGAGGCTGTCAGGGGTCAGTTCATTCCACTCACCCTTCACTCAGGCTGTAAATTAAGTGTAAATGGCATCCCAGCACAGTCCACGCACCCTAAATACACAATGTCCGTACTACCTACTTGCCAGGCTCATCAGAAACCTTTGCACAGAAAGTCCACAACGTTTTCCTCTGCAGACTTTCTGCTTCTATTATACAAATACAGAAAATGCTAGCGTTTCCTTATGTATAATTGACTTGCTGCGATTTACAAAAATGCAAGTGTCTTTGAAATCACAACATTTCTGAAGCAGATTGTTTTCTGCAATGTGTGGATGGGATTAGCCAGAAACCCATGCACTTTGCAGATAGTCTACAACGCTGTGGCCAAATCACAGCATTTACGTTATGTGG